>NC_057863.1:106165658-106822325 GCF_019393635.1 Dromiciops gliroides | reverse complement strand
AGAGAGCCAGAAGGATAGCCATAGAGAACTATAAAAACCTATTACACACAAAAATTCATGATTATCACCCAAATCTCGTACACAATTCTACAATGGAATTCCACATTCTATTGGAATGGGGGGAAGGGTGGGAAATAAAAGAAGAAAGTTTCCTATAAAACTAGAGGTCTTTCCTAACCACAAGATTCTTTTATCTGATCAGCCTTTATACTTCTTAATAAGAAAAAGGACTGCAGCCATTGAGAAGCTATTTGTGAAACACCTGGGTATCTGATATAACCATACAATTCCCTTAGTCTCTTACCAGTGGCATGCTTCTGAGTTTTTAGTAGTAACAGCTGGTAATTATCTAATTTAATCCATTCAACTGTTCTCAACTTGTATAATAAACATTGTCAGTTCTTCATTTCTTCCTGCTATACTACTGTTAGAACTCCAGAAGGTTATTTTAATCTTTGTCCCTGAAAGGTATCAGTTCACCTATTTAAAAAACTATCTGCTCATTGTATCTCTTTAATCTAAAGTGTTCCTAAGGGTAGTCTCTAAATATGTCATTGAATAGGTGAGGAAAGAAAATGAAGAAAAAATGCATATGAGAAGAAAGAGATCAGGATTTATTTGATTTGGGGGAATAAAAATATTCAAAATAGCATCTTTAAACCAAGTAAATGTCATTGAAAACTGTTATTTTTTTTGTATCTCATCCCCTAAAGTATATGGAGCCAGAATTTTGTTTTGCCTTTATTTGTTCCCATATACAAAATGTCAATTTTTAAAAATATATGCATGTATGCATTTTAATAATTAAATTTACATTTGGGCTAAGACATGGATTTGACACACCTTTTGTATACTCCTCCCTTTTCCATGATCGTTATTAATATAATTTAATCTTCCTAGGCATTGGGAGGGTCCTGGAAATACTGTTTCCTAAAACCTTCTTAAGGGAAGAAATGTAAGTGGCACAAGGGATAGATTCCTAGAATTAGAGTCAATAATAACTGAATCCAAATCTTTCGTCACATATAGTTTTCTCATCTATAAAGTGAGAGAAATAA
This sequence comes from Dromiciops gliroides, assembly GCF_019393635.1. NCBI lineage: Eukaryota > Metazoa > Chordata > Mammalia > Microbiotheria > Microbiotheriidae > Dromiciops > Dromiciops gliroides. The sequence continues at coordinate 106,821,267 of NC_057863.1, read as the reverse complement.
TTATAATGATAAACTCGTAAACAAATTAGAAGGATCAGATAAAATAGTAAGCATAAAACTCTTTGCAAAATCTTACACTTCTTTATAAATACCAGTTACTACTCGTATTTAACCTGAATCTTTTCTATTATATCTCCATTGACACTAGAATCCCTCACACATTTCTTCCTGGTATATTACTGTTAGAACTCCTTGTCCCTGAAAGGTATCAGTTCACCAATTAAAAAAAATCTGCTCGGGGGCAGCTAGGTGGCGCAATAGATAGAGCACCAGCCCTGGATTCAGGAGGACCTGAGTTCAAATCCGGCCTCAGACACTTAACACTTAACTAGCTGTGTGACCCTGGGCAAGTCACTTAACCCCAATTGCCTCAAAAATAAGATAAAATAAAAAAAACATTTTTAAAAATCTGCTTATTGTATTTCTTTAATCAAAAGTGATCATACAAGGTTTGAGGTTTTCTGATACTATCCATACCAAAACTTCTTAAACTGTGACCCATATGGGGTAACGTAACTGAATGTTGGGGTTGTGAAAAATTTGTCAGTGGTAAAAGGTTATATATACCTATTATTTACTCGGGGTCATGTAAAAATTTCTCGGGTGAAAATGGGTCATGAGTGAAAAAAGTTTAAGAAACCCTGGTCTATCCTGAGCACTTAGAGAGCTCTATCAGTGAATATAACTGTAGCTCCCTCAGAGAATATGTAATTAGTGACATCCCTCACCATATATACTAAGCACCAGTAATGGTGTTTCTATGTTCTCAATATATTCGTTTTTCTTAGCAAGATAAAGTGATAGACATACTCCCAGTCTCCTTTCTTTCTGACATTCAGAATATCAGCCAGTTATTTAAAATTCACAGAGCACCCACTGGGTGCCAAATATGCTCTAGTTGCTATGGTGAGTTACAAAAGAATCAGACACAATATCTATCTTCATTTAATGGGAGAGAGAGGAAACACAAACATCCATAATACCACGAGACAGACAACAGATACATATATGCAAGCATGAAAGTGGGTATAAGTGCATGAGTCTAAGCATATCTGGGATGAGGGGATCAATTTCACAGTGACTGGGGTTTTAGAAATCTGATGCCTTGAATGATACTATGTGCACATCTCATAGAAGGGATTCTTAGAAGTTGGATAAAAAGAAATATATGGTACTGTCCCCCATGCTCCAAGCTCCTGGGCTGAACTGCATCTGGATAGGGAGGGAAACCCTGGTAAATAGACTATTTGCTGCCAGGAGCAGCTAGGTATCACAGTGGATATAGTACCAGGCCTGGAGTTAGGAAGACCTGGGTTCAAATGTGGCCTCAGGCATTAGTTTTGTGATCCTGGGCAAGTTACTTAATGCTGTTTGCCTAAGTTTCCTTATCTGTAAAATGAGCTGGAGAAGAAAATAGAAAACCACTCCAGTATTTGACAAGAAAACCCCAAATGGGGTCACAAAGAATTGGCAGGCATGCTTGAAACAACTCAACTGCAAAGCATTCATTTGGATGTAGAGTATAGTTAACCTTTCTTGGTATTTAGTCCCTCTTTGGAGCAGACAGAAAGCTGAGTATGACTCAGTCCTCTTTCTGTTTCTCTGTGTCTCTCTCTTTCTTTCTCTGTCTGTCTGTCTCTGTCTGTCTGTCTGTCTCTCTCTCTCTGTCTCTCTCTCTCTGTTTCTCTCTTTCTGTCTCCCTCACTCCCAGTCTCATTTACCCTTGTAACTTCTGAGAGTAATGTTTGTAGAACACAAAAGGGAAATTCTTCTTACTTCCTCAACTACACAACAAAGGTATGCTATGGTTCATTATTCTCTGACTCCCTCTAAACAGCAGTATCACAAAAGAAATGCCATGCTTAAAGAGTTTGGTTATTGTTATTTAACCTCTTCCAGTTGTTTTACTGAGCAACTAGGTGGCACAATGAATAAAGTACAGGTCCTCATCTTCATGAGTTCAAACCTGCCTCAGACACTTAATAGCTTGTGATCCTGGGCAAGTCACTTAGCCCTATTTGCCTCAATTTCCTCATCTGTAGGAGAATGAACTGGCAAACCACTCTAGTATCCTTGCCATGAAAACCCCAAATCGGGTCATGAAGAATCAGACATGACTGAAAAACACCTGAATGATAGTGGATTTACTAGTTTCAATGTTTCTCTAATGCTTGTATATTTTTCATAAAAATGGACTTAATAGAGTTGTATAAATACAGTGCTTTATATAGTGCTATATAGAAATAGAATCTATAGCCTTCTCTACTTTACAAAAGTACTTTACAAAAATATCCTTTCAACCTCACACTAAGGTAGGTATTTTTATTTTACTCACTGTACAGGAAATTGAGGCAGATACAGCTTAATTGATTTGTATAAGGTAACAGCTAATACCTGTCAGAGTCAGGACTGTGCTGCTCAATGGAAAAAAAATTGTGAGAGTTGGAATAACATCCCTTACTGGGAGGAACATTTTGTGAGCTCTGGCCTGAGGACATAGCCATGTGGCCTTGGAGTCAAGAAGTGATGTTTGCTCGTGGGTACTGTTGATCAAAGCTACCAGCCAATTAACTTGTAGTTGTGTGTGTGTGTGAATGGCCCTGTTTCCTGGTTTCACAAAAGGCTTCTGGGAGGAAGAAGGGCCAAGGGTCTCTCTTTTGCCTGGGGACCTCAGTTTGAGTGGAGCTGAGATGGTGCCTCACTGAGATAGATAGATAAAGGAATCTTGGCCTCTTTCTCACTGATCACTAGATCCTAAAGCACCTTAATAAATCCTTAAGAGGCTAAACTCTTGCTAAAGCTTATAATTTATGATGACCAATCATTAGATTTTTAGACAGTCTAGCTGGAATTTTAGCCTCGTACAGATAGCAACTTTACAAAAATAATCTACATCAAACACTTTTAGGTAAAATATGCCTTATTAACATTTATTCCATCACATTCTTAAATTTAGATATTCAACAAAATTTTAAAAAATAATCCTGATTTGTAGTGTTTGCTGATTTCTGAGATAGAAATCCTCATTCTGAATTTTTTAAAATCTAATTATTTTATTTTATTTTTAGTGAGGCAATTGGGGTTAGGTGACTTGCTCAGGGTCACACAGCTAGTAAGTGTTAAAGTGTTAAGTGTCTGAGACTAGATTTGAACTCAGGTCCTCCTGACTCCAGGGCCGGTGCTCTATCCTCTGCGCCACCTAGCTGCCCCCCATTCTGAAAATTTAACAACTGGGGCTCTTGAGCCAGCTCCAATATCCCACCTATCTGAAGCCATATTTAAATTGAGATCTGCCTGTCTCCACATCCACTGCTTTAAGAAATGAGACACCTAGTTCCCTCAAATGCTTATTTTATTCCATAAATTTAAAATATTTTTTAAATCTAAATTATGTTAAATACCTCTCTGTGTAAGAAACATTGGAAGGTAGGGTTGGGAAGAGAAGAGGCTCAATCATTTTCAGGCCTTTTGCAGAGAAGCCAACAATGCTGTCTTGTATTTCATTAAGGAGAAAAAAAAAAAAGGATTATCTTTTTCTGTCACATCATTACATGATGACGAAAAATATAACTCTCTTTCCCCTATTATCTATTTCTTGATCAGTGCCCATTCCAGCTACACATTTAGGGAGGTAGAAGTAATAAAACTGAAATATTTCAGAACATCAAAATGAGCATAAAATGATGACGTCTTTTGATACTGATAATAAAATTAAGGATGTTATAAAAGCTGAAAAAAGAAGAGAGACTATAACAAATGACTGGCACAGAGCTAAAACTTTGCCTTGAAAAACAGATGGTCCTCATTAACCCTTGTCTATAAAGGAAATAGGCTGGGGAATGTCAACGTTTTGTCATTTGAATATTTTTTTTTTGCAAGACCTGTGGAAAATCTTTCCCATTTAGTAAGTCTAAAGCTGTTCTGTGAGTCCCAATATCAGATCTAAGATATACACGATTGTTAATAAAAGCTAGGGGCTTAATACTGGATAAACTGTACCCACTGAAGAAATATTTATTTTCCAAGTTAAGTACATAGCTCTGTGAATAAGCAGAAAGTTCAATTCTTAATTCCTGTATGAGTCAAGAACTTTACTAAAAATATTTGAGCTTTACATTTAAGAAGTGCATAATGCCTAATTCAGATGGTGATATTCTAGGGCAGCTAAGTGGCATAGTGAATAGATTTCTAGACCAAGCATCAGAAACGCCTGAGTTCAAAACTTACCTTAACCACTTACTAGCTGTGTGACCTTAGACAAGTCATTTTACTTCTCCCAGTCTTAGTTTCATAATCTGGGAAATGGGGATGATTATAGTATCTAATGCATGTAGTTGTGAGGATGAAATGAGATAGTATATGTAAAGCACTCTATATATGCTAATAATTATTATGTGGCACAGTAGATAAAGAATTAGGGCCTGCTGTCAGGAAAACCTGAGTTTAGATCCAGCCTCAGAAACTTACTAGCTGTGTAACAGTGAGCAAGTCAATTAGGCTCTGTTCACCTCAGTTACCTCATCTGCAAAATTAGGGTAATAATAGCATTCTGCCTCAAAGGATTATTGTGAGGAGCAAACAAAATTATAATTACAAAGCTCTTAACACAATGTCTGCACATAGTCAGCATGTATAAATGTTGGTTATAAATATTAGCTGTTATATTCTGGATGTTAAAGATAGTAAATAGGGAACATGGCATTGTCTACTTGTTCCAACTAAGAATAGTTAATGTTTTGAGGATATAATCTAACATTGGCCCTAAGTCAATGTGTGTGTGAGAGGTGAGCTAATACTCTCCTCTTATGAACTGTTCTTTTACTGTTGAAGGTACCACCAACCTTAAAACAATACAGGACCACATTAGTGTTTTATACTCAAGCCTTTGCTCTCATTTACTCAATATATCCAGATCTAAACAACTCTTAATACTACCAGAGTTACAATGAGGGGGACAACTAGGTAAAACAGGTAATACAACTAGGTAATAGACTTTTGCAACTGGAGTCAGGAAGATGTGAATTCAGACCTAGCTTCTGATATTAGCTGTGTGATACATGGTAAGTCATTTATCTTCTTCCTCGATTTCCCCATGAGTACAATGGGAGTAATTACAGCACCTACCTTACAAGGTTTTTGTAAGTATTTAATGAGGTAATATTTGTAAAATATCTTGCAAACCTTAAAGCAATATAATATAAACCTATTATTATGTGTTGTTGTTGTTGTTTTTTATCTTAGGAACATATTCTTGGTTCTCCAGGCATCCAAGAGCCAACTGTCATTTTTGACAACAGCTGTTCACCTTTTCCCCCAATGATGATTTTCATAAGAGTTATAGTTGTCTCAGCCTTGACATAATTATCACCTACCCCCCAGTGGGTCCCAAACCAATCTGCTTCTTATATGCATACTGTGCTTACTTTCAAGATATAACTATTCAGGGCTCTGGCATTGCCAATTTTTGTTTTGTTTGCTTGATTGTTTGTTACTGTTACTGTTTTCATAGCAACAGACTTTCCTTTTTGCAACATCCAGTAATTACTCATAGTTTTGCCCTCTGTAGCCCAATGGTACATCCCTACTCTACCTGACAGCTACTCAGAGCTTTTCAAGACACCTATCATGTATCTGAATTATTCTCTCCCCTTAGGAGGGAATTCCCAGAACATTTGCAGTTCACTCACCTAATCCACATCTGGACAGGCTTTTCAGGATTTTGTTTCCTTCCATAGAGCCCTCGGTAGCTTCATTGGCTAAGACATTGACATCATACCAGGATGATGATGATATGTAATAGCTTTTGTTTAGCCTACAAAACGTCCCACTGAAAAACAGAATTAGTTTAAATAGATCTGTTTTGCTGAAAGTTTCACTTACTAACCAACCAATTACTATTAAATGCTTGCACATTGCCAATCACTGTTCTAGGAATTGGAAAAATAAATATAAAAGTGAGATAACCCCTGCCCTCAAGGGAAATTCCACAGGTTTGTCATCTGAGCTGTGCTCAATAAAACATTACATCCCCTTTGAATCAGATCTGGAATCTCTTCTCTTTTTCCTCTATACTAACTCACTCTGTGATGTCATCATCTCCCATGGCTTCAATCTTCATTGCCAATAGGAGGATTTCTAGATCTAGATATCTAGTGCTGGTTTCTCTTCTATAGAGTCATATTACAAACTGCCTTTTGGATATATTGAACTGAATGTCTTGTAGGCACCTCCAACTCAACATAACCAAAATATAACATTATCTTTTACTCCAAACCACTCTGTCCTCTGAACTTTTCTATTTCTTGTTGTTGTTGTTTAGTTGTTTCAGTCATGTCTCTCACCCCATTTAAGGTTTTCTTGACAACGATACTGAAGTGGTTTGCTATTTCCTTCTCCAGCTTATTTTACAGATGAGGAAACTGAGGCAAAAAGGGTTAAGCAACTTACCCAGGGTAAAACACCTAATAAGTGTCTGAGACAAAACTTGAACTCAGGGAGATGAATCATCTAGACTTCAGGCCCAGCACTCTATCCACTGTGCTTCCTAGAGGTCCCTAACTTCTCTTACACTGTTGAATGAAACACTATCCATAATAATCGGTGTCATCCTAAGCTCCTCACTCACACTAACCCCACTTGTCACTTGGTTGCCATCTGTTCTCATTCATACCTTTACAACATTATTAGTATATATCACCTTCTTTCTATTCATATAGCTAGAACCCTCATTGAAGGGCTTATCACCTGGGCTATTGAAATGACTTTTCAATTGCTTCCTCTTTCTCAATTTTTCCTCTTCTCCAATTGACCCTCCATTAAGATACCCATGCAATTTTTCTACAGTATAGGAGTTACTATGGTGCCTGCCAAGCCTCGTTAAGCTCGAAAATATCCCTATTATATTTAGGAAAAAAGACAAAGAACTCTGACCCTTACAGTTTTTCATGATTCTTCCCATCTTCTTACACTTTACTCATACACATGACGTCTATGATCCAGCTACATTATTTTCCTTGATTGTCTTCATATAGAACAGTCTATAGATCTCATGTCGTCTGCAAGACTAGGTCTGGCTGTCCTGAATTCCCAGAATGATCTCCTTCCTCATCTCCACCTCTTAGAATCTCTGGCTTCCTTCAAATCTCAGCTCAAATGGTAACTTCTGCAGGAGGTCTGTCCTGTTCCTTCTAGATGATGGTTTTAGAGTGAGAGCGAGAGAGAAAGAGAGGCCAGATAGACAGATTTGAATGTTTTCTTATGGAGAAAGAGAGAGGGGAAAAAAAGAACAACAAAAAATGGCCAGAATAGAGACCTGCCCATTTGAAGTTCTGTACAGAGCTCTGATATTGGTTTCGGGAAAACTTGGGTTCAAATCCTGCCTCTGATTCTTACTTGTCATGTGAATATGGACTAATTACTTACCACTTTAGACCTCAGGTTTTTCAGATAAGGGATTTGAATAAATGGCCTCTATGGTCATTCCCATTTTTAAATCTATGACCATATGATTTTCTTTCCTGGGCAGGAAGTAGGGGCTAGGATAAGCCTGAAAGGGAGTAAGAGAACAATGGCAGAGTAGTACCACAAAAATCCAGGGAGCAGAGAGTATACAGGAGGAGAGGTTGATTAAGTGTCAAATGCTACAGAGAGCTCTATAATAATAGTAACAACAATAAAAATGGCTAAGATGTACATAGCACTTTAAGGTTTGCACAGCATTTGATATGTGTTATCTCCTAAAGAAAGAGCAAGACTGAGAAATGGCCATTGGATATAGCAGTAGAGAAATCACTGTGGATCACCATTGGGGAGATCAATTTAAGTCTGAAGTGATAGCTGGAGCCATATTTCAAGAGGCTGAGTATGAAGTAAGTGAGAGGTACCAAAATATCAGCAAAGGAATCAATGCACCTTTTTCTGAATTTATTTGTAAAAGAAATACTACTTCAGGAGATGAGATTATAGTTGTCTAAGACCTGGTATAGTCTTAACATCCTGTCCACCAGCATTCTGTTTTGGGGTTATCTGGTCAGGTTTTTCCATTCTCTAACTTTAAAATAAGAGTTTAATTGTGCAAGACTAGAAGTCACCTACTGTTTTGAAATTCTTCCTTCTTTCCCCCATATACAAAAATGTTCCTTTGAAACCTGCCCATACACAGGGCAGAAGGAATATAATGCAGGTCCTGTAAGCTTTGAAAGGAAAAAAAGAAAAAAAAGGGGTGGGGAGGGGGAAGCAGCTGAAGGGATAGGTGTAGAGCTTTGAAGGTTACTAAGGTATAATTCATACCCAAGTATGATAACAGAAAAGAGGACATTGGACAACTAAAAAATAACATGAATCTAACAGAGGGAGATGGGTATGAAAAGACGTGACATTTTTATTTGAGATCATCTCCATGCAAGTGAACTCTATCAATTATTATTTTCTTTCTTAGCATGGTAGAAATGGAAGTTTGGCAAAGCAGGATCCAGGAAGGAAGTAGCTGAATTGTAAGAAATATAAGAACATTGCCATTCTGGAATGCAATGGTATCTTTTAATTAGTGTTTAGGAGAGAAAAAAAGATAGCAATTATCATGGGTTGCAACCACCTTGTCATTGGGTAAAATTGATTTTGTTAAGAGCAAAGCAAATGGTCAAAGTAAAACTTTAGTATGTTGGGAATGGTGAGAGAAGGCCACAGCTACTGCTGTGTAGGTAAACAAGGAAGGTTTTCCTTCTATAACATTTGGTGACCCCTCTTGTAGTGCTGATCAAATGGGAAGGTACTGTAAGGGCTAAAGTTCTAACTATACTGTCTAAAATATCTAATGAGTGGTCTCAATAAATTATAAGCTTCAGCAAGAGTTAGACTTTTAAGCATTTAACAAGGAGAATAAGAATTTGTTAAAGAGAGAGAAAGGCCTAGATTCATCTATCTATTAAAGGGAGAGCGCATTTCTAGATCCCTTATCCACCAGAGTCCTCAGGAAAGAGAGTGGGTCAGAGCGCCAGCCTCCCCCTTCTTCCTCCCACAAGCCAACGTCACTTCCTGACACCAAAGTAAAGCCGCATGGTCCTGCCTTCAGAGGCCCTCTCCTCATGTTGGAGCTTTCCAACAGTAAGTCTCCAGCAGATGGCGTCATTCCAATCATTACAGTACCCATCAGCAATCATGGTGCACATGTTACTTGTCATATCCTTCTGCCCCCATTTCTGTGAATCACTACACAAACATGATACTGTCTTGTGGCTCATCTTAGTACCTGCTTGTTGATAAGAGGGTCATTTTATCAGGAGAAAGAATCTGTGATATGGGTTAATAGAAACAATCTAGGCTGTGTATAGAGGGAGCTAGGTGTCGCAGTGTATACAGCACCTGAGCCAAAAACAAGTAAACTAATGTTTGTGAGTTCGAATCTGTCCTCAGATGCTTGCTAGCTGTGTGATCCTGGGCAAGTCCTTTTACCCCATTTGCCTTAATTTTTTTTATCTGAAGAATGAGCTGGAGAAGGAAATGGCAAACAACTCCAGTATCTTTGCCAAGAAAATCTGAAAGGGGATCATGAAAATCAGACACAACTAAAGTGACTAAATAACAAAAAGGCTGTGTATCTGTAAAATCCATCATTCTCTCTCCCCCAAGCCTCTCCACCCCTCCATCTCTCTAGAGATATAACTGGAAGCCCCCAAGGAACATTTTTTTCCAATGGAGGAATGTAAATTGAGGGAAATGCCTCAGGTTGAAATGGATATGAATTCCTAGCTGCCTATCTCCCTTCTCTGATAGGCTAGCAATCCAAACTCTGCCCAGAAATTTATGTGGAAGTCTCTGTTCTTGCCATTATCTGGCCCCTAGGGTTACCTAGACCCTTTGATTATGGATACCTAGGCTTATTATATTACCTTGTTTGTCTAACCTGAGTTTTCTTGTGTTTAGTACTGTTTTTAAATTATTTTTTAAATGAAAATGCATCTATTTTCTCTCCCTGTCAGGCTCCATTCAATAAAAAAGAAAAAAAAAAGCAATAACAAAAAATTCCCTGCAACAAATATGTATGGTCAAGCAGCAAATTCCCTCAATGCTCATTCTCAAAAAAATATCTTATTCTGCACCCAGAATTCATCAGCTCTTTGTCAGTGGGTATGAAGCATGCTTCATCATAAGGCCTCTGGAATCATGGATGATTGTTTTCTTGATCATAATTCTTCCTGCCTTTAAAGTTGTTTGTCTACTCTGTTGTTATTGTATAAATTGTTCTCCTGTTATTGCTCATTTCATTCATCTGTTTATAAAATATGCAAAATTGTTCATTTTCATTATATTTTTACAGTATAAGTTGTTCTCCTCATTTCTCTCACTTCACTCAGTCTCAGTTCATGATAGCTTTGCCATGTCTCTGAAATCATCTATTTCCTCATTTCTCATAGCACAATAATATTCCATCATGGTCATATATATACTTTGGTCAGCCATTTCAGAATTGATGAGCATCCTGTAGATTTTTTGCTACCACAAAAAGAGTTGCTATGAATATTTTTGAAGATAGATAGAAAGATGGATAGATAGATACTCCCTTAGTCTCCTAAGTATAGACCTAGAAGTGATATAGCTGCATCAAAGTAACTTCGTGTGTATAGTCCCAAATTGCTTCCCACAATTGTTTTACGAAATGTATAGGTCCATGAACAGTATATCAATCTGCTTGTTTTCATGACATATCTCAAAATTTGTCATTTGTCTTTGTTGTCATCTTTGTCAATCTTATGGTTAAAAGTAAACCCTCAGAATTTCTTTAATTTACAGTTCTTTAATGTACATTATGCAGATTGTGGTACAGAATATAGAGCAATGGGCCTGGAGTCAAGAAGATATGATTTTAAATCCAGTCTCAGAAACTTACTAGCTCTGTGACACTTGGCAAGTCACTTCACCTATGTCTGCATCAGTTTCATCAAGTATAGAATGAGGACTAGAATAGCACCTTTTACTAGGTTCTTATGAGGAACAAATGAGATAATACTTTTTTTTAAAAGCACTATCAAATAGTAGGCACTATATAAATGCTTATTCCTTCCCCTTTCCCTTATTTCTCTAATTATTAGTAATTAGGAACATTTTCCAATATAATTTTCTTGAGAACTCCCTGGTCACATCCTTAGACTATTTATCAATTGGGGAATGGCACTTCTTCTTATAAATTTAGAACAGTTCCTTATAAATATGGATAAGGAAATATTTTATCAGAAAAAATTCCTGAAAATAAATTTTCATAGTTAATTATTTCCTTTTTAACAATAACTTTACTGGATTAGTTTACATAAAACATTTAATTTAATAAAATCAAAATTATCCAATTTATCTTCTTTGATCTCCTTTGCCACTTGTTTAGTCATAAACTTTTCTTTTCTCCATAGCTTTGATGGATAATTTTTCCATGTTTCCCTAATTGTTTATGATATGACCATTTATATTTAGGTCAAGTATCTTTTCTGGAGCTTTTCTTGTAATACACTTTGAAATGTTAGTCTTAATCTAATTTCTTCCACACTGCTACCTGATTTGCTCAGGAGTTTTTTGTTTGTTTGTTTGAATCAAATAGTGAATCTTTATCATGACAAATGGAGTTTTTGTGTTTATATAGTACTAGGCAACCACAGGTTTGCTTTTGTGTGTTGTGTATATAATTTGTTCCTCTGATGTAAATATCTATTTGATATATTTCATTTTAATCACCACCAAGTTACTTTGAGAATTATTACTTTTCATTTTCTTCATATTTAAAAAATGCATTTCCTGTTGTATTTCCCACTAAGAACTCAGGATGGGGCTCAAGACACTTGGATTCCAATACTTCTTATGGTTTGAACTTAGGTCACTATAGCTCTGTAGGCCTCAACATCTTCATCAGTAAAATAAAAGGGTTAGACTGGATGACCTAAGATTTCCTACCTTTAGAAGTCGCTGAATCTATGAATCTGTGACACTTTCTAATCTCTCTCTCTCTCTCTCTCTCTCTCTCTCTCTCTCTCTCTCTCTCTCTCTCTCTCTCTCTCAGCCTCAGCTGTTATCTCAAGGCTGTGCTAACAGTAGCTTCCTGGTAAGTGTTGCTCTAGTCAAGAAAATACAACACTGTTTGTGTCCTGCTGAGTACCTGTATTGTGAAGCTTTGGTATGTTTCCCTGTTGTCAGGAGCTATGAATTTTAGAAGCTAACAGGGTGCCCTGTAATGTCACAAAAATTTCTAAGTCCAAAGAAGAAAAAGAAACAGCAAAGTCTCTAAGCCATGGAAGGATTGGTTTATTGAGAGAGGGATCCCGTCTCACAATAAAGCTGCTCTCAGGTATAAGACCCAAAGACCCCAAGTAGTGTCACTCAGCTGCTTTTATACCTCGACAGGGCTGTAAAGTATTTATACCCTACTATTTTTAGACAGACCCCTCCCAGAAACACCATTTACACTACACAGTTCTAGTGATGTATGTACAACAAATCCTTACTGAATATTGGAAACCTCAGTCTTATGCAAAATTATGTAATCCACCTAGTGGATACATCAAAGTGGATTTTACATACAGTGCTGGAAACCACAATTGAATGAATTGAATGGTGAAATCCATCAACTCCATCCACTTCCAAAGGTAACTTTTCTCAAGTTCTGATTGGTCCAGAGTAACTATTTTTAGAATTTGACCTTTAGGCTGATTGGCAGATACCTAACCACAGTGGATTAAACTAAAGGTTTCAATTATGCAGTTTCTGCATCAATCTACCTTATAGCATGTACATAAATTCTACTAATATCTACCTTACTTATTCTATTATCATTTACTTAAGCTGCTAAAGAATATCTAAACATATTAAATCACAATTTGTAGTCTAAATACTGATTATTACCATAGTCGAATCACATATCTCTAAGGGTTGAAGAAAATCTCATAGTATGTAAGAGGGCAGGAACATATTATGGTGTCTAACAGCACTCAGGTACTTACACACACACACACAAAACAGGAAACTTGAGGGAAACTATGAGTTAAGTGCCTTGCACTACTGATAAAAAATTAAGAAAAAATTTCCAAATACCATCAAAGAAAAATTACCATTGAATTTTAGGGGAGATAAGGAGTGAGGGGAAAAAATTAAAGGAAATCATACCGAAAGAAATAACTCTCTCCTTTCTTCCCCCTACTCTCCCTCATTCTACCAAATGATTGAAATTTGGAAAACAGATGAAGAGTAGGACAAGATAGAATATATTTTTTTAGAATATAACTTTTAAAGTAAAAATAAAATTAAAGAAGGTCACTATGTTCCTTTGTTGAAAACATAATTGTCTTTATAAAAATTGGAAATAGAGTATAACCAACTTAAATCACATGTAAAATGGGTACAAGGAATACAAAGGTCAGAATAATCTCTAAGGTCCCTTCTCATTCTAACAATCTGTAATTGCTGAATAAAAATAAGACTGAGTAGGATTTACTTTATTCCAGAACTTCTTAATATATCTTCAAGAGAAATTCAGTCTGCCTGTTTCCCAAATTGTTTAAGGCTTTGAACCTTTATCATTTATAATTTTAAATGCCATACACAATTATCATTATATGACTTGATAGAAAGATGAAGAATACTTCTTACAAAAGAGTGGGAGGATTAGAATCTCTAAAGTTAGGATAGCATTGGGAATACTACCAGCTGCTGTCATTTTACCAGGAAGAAAAAAATAGCTCTAAGGCAAAACTGTAAATAAAACAATTTCCATCTTACGTTAAGGGTGGAATATATCCAAAATGGAATTCTTGAAAAGGCACTTACCCTTACTCAAGTTCCTTTGTAGAATGGCTCAGAACTAAATAACCACCTGGCAGGATTTGGGGGAAAAAATATATCACATTTGTGGCCTAATAAAAGACATTACCAAATCTTGACTGCTCAGGCTATAACTTCAATTTTATTCTATTTATAACTTGAATTTTATTTGAGACATTAGAAAATATTTCATTAAATGAGAAGATGCTGTTTTGTTTTATGCTAAATATGCTTTGAAGCCTTAAATAGGCAAAAAGTAAAGTAAATCGTGATTTTGTCACTGTGGGAAATGTAGATGGTAGTGTTCATTCTTTGCTTTCAAAGAGGACCAGTGATACCACAGGGTTATCTCATGACTCATGCATGAATTGGGTTTAAGCAAGACAGATTGGCACAAAATCATCAGCCTCACTCTCTCTTCCAGAGTCACTGAAATCCAGAATTCAAGACAACTGGCGGTGGCCCAGGATGAAGTGGATGTCTCTGGAATCTTTGATATTTGGCCATATTCTAAGTGTTCCAGAGAATCTGCTTTGGCTGCTTTCATGGTCATTGGAACAAATTGTTCTAATCCTCCAATTCCTCTAGGGAAAATCTTCATATACTTGGTGGAGACATACCCCTAACTCACTGACAGGTTTGAGACCGATCAGTTACCATCACTGGCTTATTCTCTCTGTCAAGGTGGTTTTACAGGGGTGTAGCTACTGTGCATGCTCCAGTTTCTTGCAGCCACAGGTGAGAATTGAGTGTCAGGTGCCTACCAAAGGCAGACCAGTGGCCTTAAAAAGATCTTGTCAATCTCTGACACCTGTGGTGCTAGTCTTCCCTGAACTCCTATGTGTGGGAAATGCCAGGTATGGGAGCCTCCTTGATTAATGGGAATCATAGTCCAACCATGGCTAAGTAAATATATCCAAGAAAAGTGCTTGGGACTCCTGGAGATTGTTTGACAAAGCTACTTAATATCAGAAGTGAAATTTAAGCACTATTCATCTTAATACTAAGACTATTATGCTATATACTAAGCGAAGGATACTTTTTTGGGGGGGGGGGGCTTGGACCCCCTCATAATATGGTGAAGCCTATTGTCCCCTTCTCCAAATAATAATTTAAATGCATAACATAAAATACTAGAAAGAAAGGAAATCATCTCTACTGATATAAAGATGTAATGTTTTTTCTTATCCAAATTCCTGGACCCAATCCAGTTTAAGAACCTCTGTTAATCAAACTAAAATGTTTTCCCACTTCCAGAGCAGACTTTCCTTCAAGTTATTGTCAATAGTTTACAAAGAGCCAAACTTATTCAGAAGTACCTTCCCTAGTCACTCCCTCCCAATAATGTTACCATGTAAACATGTACTCCTAGATTTGTTGCATATATAATTAAAACCATAATCTTCTTCTGTGTCAGTTGGAGCAGAAGATAACAATCTAGTGTGACCATTCTTTTAATTGCCAATTAAAGGTATTATGACTGCATTCACAAGTCATGATGGACACATGGCCTACTAGATCTTTATTGAAAATAGATCGTTGTCCTCCAGTAAAGAAAAATTTAAAAAACAAAGAAGTATATGCTATGTTTGATGCAGGATTGAACTACTTTATCATTACTTTTTTTATAGCAATCTAAATGTCAAATTTTTGACACCGAAATTGGTAGCAAGCACATCACAAAGCTCCAAACTGCAAAGTGACATGCAGAATTTAGAACAGTAAAATGCATAAAATTAGGAGAGATTTTGTGTGGCTAAATATAAAATTTAACTATCTAGAGAGAAGAAATCCAACACCCTGGAAGATAGCAATTGGTAAGGAGCAGCTTGAGTCAGACAAAGGGGTAACAGATTGAATGTGAATGCACTGCTAGGGAACAGATGCTAGTCACAAACAAATGTAAAAGACCATAAATAAAACTGGGCAGGAGATGTAGCTGCATTTTTGCCATCTCTCATCCGGGGGAACTATTTGCATAGGTTCCTTCCAAGAAACTAGGAAAGATGTGGGGCAGGGTCATGTCAAAGTGGAGAAGCAGTAGAATGTTGAGAGAAATGAATTGGTCTAAGTCAAGAAGCCTGAATTCTAATTTCAACTTGTCACTGGTTTGCTGCAAGGTCTTGCACAGGTCATTTAACTTCTCTCAATCATTCCTAATTCCATTGCTTCTCTCCTCATCCATTTAGTGTTTATTTCTCTTATTAGCATGGGTTAGTTCTTGCTATTTGAGGTACATGTGCCTTTTCTTTCCCTCCTCCCCTAACAATCTATGTGTTCTATATGTGTTGAAAAATAGCCAGAATAAATAGTAGATAGAATTCTGGACTTGAAGCCAGAAAGACCTTAATTCAAACTGCCTCAGAGACTTACTGTAAATATGACACTTATTGACCCTGGGAAAGTCACTTAACTCCCTCAGCTTCAATTTCCTCTTTGGTAAAATTGGGTTTCTGTGAGAATCAGATAAGATAACAGATATAAAGTACTTTGCAAAACTAAAAGCACTATACAAATTCTTATTATTCTTATTATTATACTTTTGTGTCTATCTATAAATATATGCATGTATATATATATATATATACATATACATGAGCATAAGCATTTAGATAGATATCTATCTAGAACATGCATATTTTCTTCTCTGATAAGCTACTAGAGAGCAAGTTTTGTCTTTATATTCCTAAGAACCAGGTGTGAAAAAATAATTATTAATAAGGGATCTTGGGGGCAGCCAGGTGGCTCAGTGGATAAACCACCATCCCTGGATTCAGGAGGACCTGAGTTTAAATGCAGCCTCAGACACTTGACAATTACTAGCTGTGTGACCTTGGGCAAGTCACTTAACCCCCATAGCCCTGCAAACAAAAAAGGTTCATTTATATTAAGTAGTTGTAAATGACTCTGGAGAAATCTTTTGATTCCCTTCTGTTCTGTTACCCCATAAAAATCCTGTCGTTGGTTCCCATCTTTGGGTATTCCTAGTTTCTGAGCTTTGCAAACACTATGAGCTATTGTTCCTCTGCCCTGATTAAAGACCTTCTTTCTCCTATATTGATTGTTTCCTTAATTTCCAGATTAACACTATCCATATCCATATAAATTACTCATTGCTGTGCAAAAAAAAAAAAGTATTTCTTGGTTTCTTGGGGTGGGGGACAGGAAAATGAAGATAGACTCTTTAGTCTTTTTGTCAATTTAGAGAAGGACTGATTGATTCAATCACACCTAGATAATGGACTCTACCTTTTCCCTTCAAGGAAGGTCTTTTACATTTTCATCCCTGACCCTGATGTCATCTGTAGTATTCATTTAAATGTAGACTACCTTCAGATCATATCAACTAATGGAATTGAATGATGTTAAACAATGATCTTTGATCAATGTATAATGGCCTGCCTGTATTGACAGAGGGGAAAAAAAAACCTGGCAAGAGGCCCTCTCTCTTGGCACATGCTTTTGACTCCCTGACTCATAGGTCTTCTGAACTCTCTCAGGTCTCTTTGAGACCATGTGCTGGAGAAAGCATGGGTCTTTGGGGGCTTTTCTCCTGCTCTCGCTAACTTCCCTGCTGAAGCTCTCTTCCTCTTTAGTGGTCAAGTCCACACAAACATGCAGATGGGATAAATATAAAGAAAATATTTATAAAGGAGAAATGCAAGGTAGTTAGGGAGGGAAGCCACTAATAGCTGGGGAGATCAGTAAAGGCTTCATATAGAAGAGGAATTTTGTCTGGAAGGAACACAGGGATTCAGTGAGGAGAAAATATATTCCAGCCATATGAGATTATCGAAGTGAAGGCTTAGAGATGAAAATAATGTGTTGTATGTAAGGGACATAGAAAAACAGTTTGCATAACAGAGTGGAGGAAGAGGAATAATGAACTGTACCATGAGACTGGAACCATAGGTTGGAGCTAAGTTGTCAAGGGCCTTAAAAATTAAACAAAGGAATTCACATTTTATACTAGAAGCAATTGAGAAATTCTGGAGTCTACTAAATAGGAGAATGATAAATTCTAAAATCTAAGTTTAAAGGAAATCACTGTCAGAAAGTAGAGGATAAACTGGAATTGGAAGACATGAGGCTGGAAGACCAATTAGGAAGTCATTGTGATAATCTGGTAAAATGAGATGAAGGGCTGAATTAAAGGGGGTTGTTTTGTAAAGGGAAGGAGTAAATATGTAAGAGATGTTGTAGGGTTAGAAACTTCAGGATTTGAGAGCTCACTGATATATAGGGTAAGAGAGAAAATGAAACTGAAGGATTACATTGTGATTGGGAATCTGGAACATGATAAAATGTTGGTGCCTATGAAAGACATAGGGAAGTTTTGAAGTCAGATGGCTTTGGGGCAAAAGATAACATCAAAGAGCCAATATAATTGTGATCTTTCTAGCAAGTTTTTTTTTTGGGGGGGGGGGTTGAAGGAAAGAAAAAGCTCATATTTTAAAATTAATTATATTGAGTTTACTAGTGTCAACTATATTAAGGACTAATGTAGAAAACCATCAATTTGCTCACTTTATCCCCTCTATAGGATTTGGTCAGGTGGATACAAATGAGTTTCCTTTAATGTTGAACATCTATTATTGCAGCTGACTCCTAAGGGGCTACCCTGTCTTCTAGGTAAGTGTAATATATTTTTATGTTCTTAGTTGCAGACTTTGTGAACTAAAGAGATCCATTGGTGTGACAAAGTCACTCTCTGGTTAAAAGAACTCATTTTGGCATGCAATCCCAGAAGAGAAAACTTTTTTTCTCCATTATAATGCTTTCTGGAACTGAACAAAATCTTCATTTTGAACAAACAAGTAAGCTAGGCATGGTAAGCTGATTTACTTTTCTGCAAAATGTAGGCAAAGCAATTGAAGGATGGAACAAAACAAACATCAGTCATGTAACTTAAATGGGTATGGAAGGGCAGAAGAATTAGAGGAAGGGAAAATAAAATTTCTAGAAGGTAAATCACAACAAGGTATCATTGTTGTCTCTGTAACTGTAAATTTGAGAAAAGTCTTCATTTTTGTCTGCCATATTCTTCACATAATAAGTATTATGGAAAACCTGTGTGCTGAAATTTAACTTAACAATGTTATTATATGCTAAATAGTCTTCATTTTACTATTTGTTTTTCAGTTTATCTTGACAACTCAATTCAGATAGAATCGAATTTTAATGAGCTTGATTAGCTATCTCAATTGCTCTGCCATTTACAAACTTAGTGCAAAAGGAAATGAGGGTTGCAATGTATTGGATACTAGATTTTTCTTTCTTTCTTTTTCTTTTTCTTTTTTTTTTTACATAAAGCAATATTGCCTAAGAAGGAAGAGACTATGACATGAATTTACAGAGTGTGTCAAAAGCTACAATGCTTTAATAACTTTTTGAAAATTATTTCCTTTATTTTTCAACATTTACAAGATTTGATTTTTACACATGTAAATTCATTTCTTTATATATACTATATATGATCATATTATAAATTTAAAAAAAACAAAAATAATGGTGTTATTAAATATTAAAATTCCTTTGTGACTTTTAGCCCACTCTGTATATAACTACAGATGTGTATATACATAGGGATATTTCTCTCTCTTCAGGATTTACACAGATGGATCAATCTTGATGGGGAAGGAAGACTTCTCATTAATTACTTTCTCCCATGTGGCCATTTTCTTAACCGTGGGAATCTCACAATTGGGCTCATTTCACCCCCTTCCAATGTATTCCATGAGAACATCATGTCTAGGGCTTTTCAGATGTGATTTACAAAGGATTTTCAGCAGTTGTTGAAGGTATGAGCTAAGCTTTATAGGAAAATATTTATTTCACCCTAATGACAATGTAAAACATATGATAGATACCTAGGAGCCCAGCTCTTCTTTCCATTCTGGTCAACCCCATATTTCCTTCACACCTGCAATTATTCAGGTTAGGGTCCCTGGTTAAGGAATATATTTGGTGGACAATAGAAAGTTATTCTCCCTTTCCATAATATCAACACATCTGTACACTTTAAGGTAATAATGGAGGGAATGGTTGTGGTTTGTCCTTTTTCTCCATCCCTTATTGCTCCTCTATTTCAATGAGTAATGAAAGTAGGATTTTAATGGATAAAAATGATGAGGAAGATATTATTCTTTGACCAATCTAGTCCAATGCATCATTGATGGCCACCTACTTAGGTTGGAAACCAACTAGGCTGGAAATATCAAAATTGCTAGTGATAATTCTTCCTTAGTGGAATAGGATTGAATGGACAGACTTGTTGAGTGACTGTAATGAAGGATGTATGTGATAAATAGGTAGAAAAGACATAAATAAAATTGTAATTTGTTATTACTACAGACACCATAACTATTTCTAGCAGGTTCCACTTGCCTAGACCAGCATAAAACTTAGAGGTTTTGTTTTATTTTTTTTATTTTATTTGCTTGTTTTTGTCCTTACTCCCCATGCTCCTGACCCTGACCACTGTCATGAAATGAAGAAGAGAGACTGAGCCACAGCAGGTGAGAAGTTGTTATATTTCTTCCCTCTTGAAACAGAGTAATTTACAGAGAGCCAGGGAACCCTGGAGGCATTGATCTTCATTTTTGTTAGTCCACTTATTTCAACAAGTCCAATAAGCTTGTTGATGCTCAGTGGATAAAATCTTATAATTGTGGGTCTCCTCTTCAACAGTGCATAGAGTAACTCTGACTTTCCTTTCTAATTTTTGTCCAAGTACTCCTATAGATTATCCAGAGGGGGTATACAGAATAAAAAGGGAGTCTTATCCTAGGTCTCCTAAAATTATATGGATACATGACATCTTTACCTATTGTGCCTCAATGTTGCTGTATTATCAGCCCAGTATCTTTTCAATTCTTTCTTGGATGGTACATTTTATTAAATATTTTGCACTCAATTTATAAACTCGGAATGTGATACAGCCAATACAAAATCACTTACTATATGCCTCTGCAATGCATTTGGGGTGGTATATAATTTTGTTTCACCAAGAATTTGGAATACTAAACTTTGTTATTCATTTCTGGTCCCAGTTAATTGTTCGCATATGGTATATATGTGTGATATACATCTAGATAGAACATTCAACTGTGTCTCTTCCTCCCCAAAATATAATTAAGTTAATCCCTTTTCTGTGGTTATATACATGATTTAGAACTTTGTAAGCAAAGTTCCAAGAGAAGGCAATCAGTAAAATGTCAATTACAAACTAAAAAAGTTGTATCTGACAGGGGCAGAGCTAATATGGTGGAGTGAAGCCTGTAAGCTGCCTAAGCTCTCCAAAATTTCCTTCAGAAACTATGTTTAATTAGGGCTCTCAAAAGATTCTGGAGCTGGAAAACCTGCAAAAAGATGGAGTGAAACAATCTTCTAGCTTAATATCACCAAGAAGGTCTTAAGGAAAGGTCTGTCTCATCTGGGTAAGGGGGAAGCTTAGCTCAGTGCAGAGGGTATCTGGGCAAGCCAGCAAAAGGCTCTTAGCCACAGCACAGATCAGTAGCTTAGGACCTGAGGTCCTAGCTCAGCAAGTTAGTGGCATAACAGGCCCCATCCCCAAAACAGAAGGCAATCTGCCAGCTGGGGTATCTGCTACACAAAAGGCCCAACTAGATTGGGCCACTCCTATGCAATGAGCAAGCGTCAAGCAACTGAGGCCTAAGAGCAGAAAGCCAGGAACTGGGCCCCTGGCTCCCAGTAAAAGAAGCTTGAGACAGTGTATACTGTACCCCAGAAGCAGAAGTCAACTTTAAAAGGCATAAAAGGATAAAATATAAATAAGAAATATAGGGGGCAGCTAGGTAGCACAGTGGATAGAGCACAGGCCCTGGAATCAGGAGTATCTGAGTTCAAACCCAGCCTCAGACACTTGACACTTACTAGCTGTGTGACCCTGGGCAAGTCACTTAACCCCCATTGCCCCACGAAAAAAAATGATAAAAAAAAAGAAATATAAAATAACCCTCAACATATAAAATTAATATGGTGATAGGGAGGATCAAAACATAAACTCAGAGAACAATAATGTCAAAACACCTACACATGAAGCCTAAAATGGGAAGAGCAATTGGTCTCAAGACCAAAAAGCCCCTTTGATGAGCTCAAGAAGGATTTTATATACAAAATAAAAGATGTTGAAGAAAATTGGGAAAAGAAAATGAGATTTTTGCAAGAGAGAGTAAATAGCTTGGAAAAAAGAACAAAAATTAACTGAAGAAAACAACATTAAAAAATACAATTGCCCAAATGGAAAATGAGATGCAAAAGCTGGCTAGGGAAAATAATTCCTTAAGAATCAAAATTGGGCAGATAGAAGCTAACAACCTAATGAGACAACAGGAAGAAGTAAAGCAGAAACAAAAGAATATAAAAGTAGAAGATGTAAAATGTCTGTTCAGAAAACCAAAAAATCTGGAAAATAGATCCAGGAGACACAATTTAAGAATAATTGGACTACCTGAGGACCATAATTTTAAAAAAAGAGCTTGGATAGCATATTTCATCATCAAGGAGAACTGCTCCAACTAGAGAAAAATTAGTCATTGGAAGATTCCACCAATCACCTCCTGAAAGAGACCCCCAAAGGAACATTCCAAGCAATCTGGTAACCAAATTCCAGAATTATCCAGAATTATAAAGGAGAAAATAATGCAAGCACCCATAAAGAAACAATTAAAATAAAAATGAGCAGCAATCAGGATCACACATGACCTTGCAGCTTCAACATTAAAGCATTGAAGTGCTAGGAATATGATATTCTAGTGGGGCAAAGGAACTAGTATTACAACCAAGAATGTATTACCCTACAAAATTAAGCATAATCTTTCAGGGGGAAAGATGAGCATACAAATAAATAGGGGAATTAAAAACTTTCCTAACAAAAATTCCAGAAGAGAACAGAAAATTCAATCTACAAATACAAGACACAAAAGAAACATAAAATGGTAAAAGATGTTATTCAATAAGATTTAAATGTTTAGGGGCAGCTAGATGGCACAGTGGATAGAGCACCGGCCCTGGAGTCAGGAGTACCTGAGTTCAAATCCGGCCTCAGACACTTGACACTTACTAGCTGTGTGACCCTAGGCAAGTCACGTAACCCCAATTGCCTCACTAAAAAAAAAAAAAAAAAAAAAAGATTTAAATGTTTATATCCCTACATGGGAAAAATACTTGTAACTCTTGAGAACAGTTTCATTATTGGGACATAGAGGAGGAGTACACATAGACAGAGGGTATGGATATAAGTTGGTGTTGATGTGATAATATTTTTAAAAAATCTTAAGGGATTACAAAAAGGATTATACTGGGAGAAGATGAAAAGGAAGGCAGAAGGGAGTTAATGGTATCACATGAAGAGGCACAAAAGATCTATTACAATGGAGGGAAAGAAGAGAGCAGTGAACATTGTTTTAATACAACTCTCATCTGATTTAACTCAAAGAGGGAATAACATACACACTCAGTTGGGTATAGTATAAGATTCTATAGGGAAGTAAAAGGGGAAAAAGTAAATAAAAGGGTGGGGCATTGATAGAAGGGAGGACAAAACTAGGGAGTAATGGGGAGGTAGGACTGATAAAAGGGAGAGTAGATTGAGGGAGATGGGAGTCAAAAGCAAAATACTGGTGAGAAAGGGTAGAGATAAAGGAAATAGAAAAATATAAACAGAGGGGAAAATAGGATGCAGAGAAATACACAGTTAGTAATCATAACTGTGAATGTGAATGGAATGAATTCTCCCATAAAATGGAAGCAAATACCAGAATGGATTTTAAAATAGAATCTTACAATATGTTGTTCACAAGAAAGACATTTGAAGCAGAGAGGTACACACAGAGTGAAGGTAAAAGGCTAGAACAGAATGTATTATGTCTCAGCTGAGGTTAATAAAAAAAGCAGGGGTAACAATCCTTATCTCAGACAAAGCAAAAGCAAAAATAGACCTAATTAAAAGAGATAAGGAAGAAAACTACATCTTGCTAAAAGATATGATAGACAATGAAGTAATGTCAATAATAAAGATACATGCACAAATTGATACAGCACCCAAATTCTTAGAGAAGTTAAGTGAGCTACGAGGAAAAAAAATAGGTAGTGAAACTATATTAGAGGGGGGGCCTCAGTCTCTCCCCTCAAAACTAGATAAATCTACCCACAAAATTAATAAGAAAGTTAAGTAGGTGAATATAATTTTAGAAAAATTAAATATCACAAACTCCTGGAAAAAACTGAATGGGGATAAAAAGGAATATACCTTTTTCTCAGCAGTACATGGAACCTACACAGAAATTCACCATGTATTAGGGCATAAAAATCTCACAATCAAATGCAGAAAGGCAGAAATAGTAAATGAATCATTTTCAGATCATGATGCAATAAAAATTATATGTAATAAAGGGCTATGGAAAGATAGACCAAAAATTAATTGGAAACTAAATAATTTCATCCTAAAGAATGAGTGGGTCAAACAACAAATCATAGAAACAATCAATAATTTCTTCTAAAAGAATTACAATGAGACAACATACCAAAATTTATAGGATGCAGTCAAAGTTGTTCTTAGGGCAAATTTTCTATTTCAAATGCCTACATGAATAAAATAGAGAAAGAGGAGATCAATGAATTGGGCACAACACCAAAAAAGCTTAAGAAAGAACAAATTAAAAATCCCCAATTAATTACCAAATTAGAAATCTTTAAAATCAAATGACAGATTAACAAAACTGAAAATAAGAAAATTATAGAATTAATAAATAAAATTAAGAGCTGATTCAATTTAAAAAAACAATAAAATAGATAAACCTTTGGTTAATTTGATTTTAAAAAATAAAGAAAACCAAATTACCAGTATCAAATGAAATAAAAGATGAAAAGGGTGAACTCACTACCAACAAAGAGCAAAATAAAGCAATAATTAAGAGTTATTTTGCTCAACTATATGCCAATAAATTTGCCAATATAAATGAAATGGATTAATATTTACAAAAATATAAATTTTCCAGATTAACAGAAGAGGAAATAAAATCCTTACTTAAGCCCATTTTAGAAAAATAAAATACACAAGCTATCAATGAACTCCTTAAGAAAAATATCTCCAGGGGCAGATGAGTTTACAAGTGAATTCTACCAAATGTTTAAAGAACAATTAATTTCAATACTATACAAACTATTCCCGAAAATATGTGAAGAAGGCATCCTACCAAATTCCTTTTATGACATAATTATGTTGCTGATACCTAAACCAGGAAGATCAAAAATAGGGAAAGAAAATTATAGACCAATATCCCTAATGAATATTGATGCAAAAATTCTAAATAGAATATTAGCAAAGAGACTACAGCAATGTATCACCAGGATACTACAGTATGACCAGGTGGGATTTACACCAGAAATGCAGGACTGGTTCAGTAATTTTCCTAAAAAACTATCAACAAAATTGACCACATCAATAACAATACTAACCAAAGTTATATGATTATTTCCATAGATGCAGAGAAAGCTTTTGACTAAATACAACACTGATTCCTATTAATAACGCTAGAGAGCAAAGGAATAAATGGAGTTTACTTTAACATGATAAACAGCATCTATCTAAAATCATCAAGAACCTTTATATGTAATGGGGATAAGTTAGAAGAATTCCCAGTAGGTTCAGGGGTGAAATATGGATGTCCATTATTACCAGTATTTTTTAATATTGTACTAGAAATGTTAGCCTTAGCAAAAAGAGAAGAAAAGCAAATTGAAGAAATTAGAATAGGCAAGGAGGAAAAAAACAATTATCACTCTTTGCAGATGATGTGATTGTATACTTAGAAAATCCTAAAGAATCAACTAAAAAGCTATTTGAAAAAATTAATTTTGGCAAAGTTGCATATATAAATCATAAGCATTTCTAAATATGAGTAAAAAGTTCAGTAGCAAGAGATAGAAAGAGAAATTTCATTTAAAATAACTATAGACAATATAAAATACTTGGGAGTCTACCTGCCATGGAAAACCCAGGAATGATACAAACTCAATTATAAAACACTTTTCACACAAATAAAATCAGATTTAAACAAATGGAAAAATATAGATTGCTTATGGGTAGGCCATGCTAATATAATAAAAATGACAATTTTACCTAAATTAATTTACTTATTCAGTGCCATACCAATAAAACTACCAAAAATTCTTCTATATAGGTAGAAAAAATAATAACAAAATTAATCTAAAAGAAAAATAAAGTGAAGAATATCAAGGGTATTAATGAAAAATGCAAAGGAAGGTAGCCTACCTGTACCAGGTCTAAACCTATATTATAAAGCAGTAATCATCAAAAATATTTGGTACTGGCTAAGACACAGAGAGGTGAATCATTGGAATATGTTTGGCACAGGAGACACAGTAATAAATAAATATAGTAATCTCTTGTTTGATAAACACAAAGACTCTATCCTTCAGGATAAGAACTCAATATTAGACAAAAACTGCTAGGAAAACTTTAAAATAGTATGGCAGAAACTTGGCATGGATCAACATCTTACACCATACACCAAAGTAGAGTCACAATGGGTACATGATCTAGACATAAAGAATGATACCATAGGGAAATTAGAAAAAGAAGGAATAGTTCATTTGTCAGATCTATGAAGGGGGGGAATTTAAGACCAAAGATGAGATAGCGAACATAATGAAATGAAAAATGGATCATGCTGATTACATTAAATTAGAAAGGTTTTGCATAAGCAAAACCAATGCAAACAAGATTAGAAGGAAATCAGAAAGCTGGGAAACAATTTTCACAGTGTCTCTTATAAAGGTCTCATAATCTAAAGTATTTAGAGAACTGAATCAAATATATAAGAATACAATTCATTACCCAATTGAGAAATGGTCAAAGGATATGAATATGTAGTTTTCAGATGAAGAAATTAAAATGATAGTCTTATGAAAATATGTTCTCAAACATTACTGATTAAAGACATGCAAATGAAAAATACTCTGATGTACAACCTCACACCTATCCAACTGGATAATATAACAAAAAAAGAAAATGATAAATATTGGAGGAGATGTGGGAAAATTGGAATACTAATGCACTGTTGGTGGAGTTGTGAACTGATCCAACCATTCTGGAGAGAAGTTTGGAGACATGCCCAAAAGACTGTACAACTGTGCATGCCCTAGTAACCCTATAACCCAAAGTAATCATTAAAAAGGAAAAGGACCCACATGTACAAAAATATTTATAGCTGTTATTTTTGTGGTGGCAAAAAATTGAAAATTGAGGGGATGCTCATCAATTGGGAGATGGCTAAACAAGTTGTGACATATGAATGTAATGGAATGCTATTGGGCTGTAAGAAATGATAGGCAGATGGATTTCAGAAAAAAAAAAACAGAAAGACTTAAATGAGTGAAATGAGCAGAAAGAAGAGAACATGGTACACAGTATCAGTAACATTGTGTGATGATCAATTGTGATAGACTTAGCTCTTCTCAGCTATACAATGATCAATGACAATGCCAAAAGCCTCAAGAAAGAAAATGCTTTCCTCGTATAGAAAAAAGAACTATAGAGTTTCAATGCATATTGAAGCATATGTACTATTTTCATTTTTGTTGTTGCTTTTTTTGTTTTTTCTTTCTTGTGTTTTTCCCTTTTTGTTCTGACTCTTACAACATGAATAATTTGGAAATATGTTTAACATGATTGTAATGAATAACTTATATAAGATTGCTAGCCAGACTTGGCATGGGGGAGGGAAGAAATGGTGGAAGAAAAATTTGTAACTCAAAATCTTACAAAAGTGAATGTTGAAAACTATCTTTACATGTAATTTGAAAAAATAAAAGAAAGGTCTGGTAAATAGAAAAGATCCAAAGGACATTAAAGGCTTTGTCAGGAAAAAAAAAAAGTTGTATCTGGAAGAGTTCTCTATCTATAAAGCTTCCTTTTTTACTTGGACTCTGTTCTGGAAAACATCTATGACTGTGGAAAATATTATTGGTAAGCATGTCTCTCCTTTATGTTAATAATTAGAGGACTGAAAAATAAAATTTTCTAAGTTGATGGATTTATCAAGGATGTGTATACATATACCTATGTATGTGTGCATACAATAGGTAAATTTGAATGAAATATAAGGTATTCTTAAAAAATTTATCATTGTTAGTAAAGGGGAAAAGTTTTATTAAATTTTCTTTTTCTTTTATATAAAATGCTTCCTGGCAATTTGTCTGAGTTCTATAAATAAGAGAATGTGATCAACTCAGGGTGGCATTATCAAATTGTATAGGATAGCAATATCCCAAGATCATGAACTACTTTGTAAAGTATCATAGCATAAGATTAACTTTTTAGATATGGTAGTTGCAACCTTAATTTACATATGCTATAGTAGTTTCAAGCTAACTTAAGCACTTGTTAGCTTAATTTCTACTTTGAATAAGTTTGCTCATAATTTACCAGTATAGGTGGCACAGTTCAAAATCCCAGTAAATAGAGTTTGCTTGTGTCTGGTGTCAGGAAGTTGTTGAATCATTTCAGTCATATCTGACTCTTTGTGAATCCATTTGGGGATTGCTTGGCAAAGATACTGGAGTGGCTTGCCATTTCCTTCTCCAACTCATTTTGCAGATGAGGAACTGAGACAAACAGGTTTAAGTGATTCAGCAAGGGTCACACAGTAAGTGTCTGAGGCTGGATTTGAACTCATGAATATGAGTCTTCTTGACTCAAGGGCTAGCACTCTATCCACTGTGCCACCTAGACACCCAAGAGACAAGAAGATCTGAGTACAAATCCCACCTCAGATGCTTGCTAGCTATGTGACCTAGGGCAAGTTGCTTAACCATGTTTGCCTCAGTTTCCTCATCTGTAAAATGATCTGGAGAAGAAAATGGCAAAGCACTCTAATACATTTGCCAAAACAAAACAAAAGTAAATAAATAAACGTGGTCATAAAAAGTCAGACACAACTGAAATGACAAGAACAACAACAACAACAACTAAATGGAGATAAATCACTTCCCACGTTGTTAAGATAAACTGAAATAAAAGAAAAAATTAAAAGATAAACTGAAATATTTTTAAAGTACTTTGCAGACATTAAAAAACTATATAAATGCTGTGTTTTAATATTACCAGCTCTCCCAGAACAGTTCTTTCTGGAAGTTGGAAAGTATTACTCAATTTTATGGGAATTTGTTAATTACCCACAAGTTCTTCACTGTATTTAGTGCTGGTGTCTATGAAGGTCAAAATAAAATAGGTCCCTCTTTCTCTTTTTATTGGAAAGAAACAACAGTGGAAACATTGATTGGGCAACATTAGATCTGGAGTCAGTGGTCTTAAGCATCCCTGCTGTACAATTTACAAGCTCTGTGACATTGGCTAAGTCATTTAACCTTTTGTTGTTGTTTGGTGTTTCTTCATTTCAATCATGTCTGAGTCTTCATGACCCCATTTGGGGTTTTCTTGGCAGAATTAGTGAAGTAGCTTGCCATTTCCTTTTCCAGCTCATTTTTCAGATGAGGAAACTGAAACAGAGTTTATTGACTCACCCAGGATAATACAGCTAGTAATTTTCTATGGCCAGATCTGATTTTGGGAAGATGAATCTTCCTTACTCTAGGCCCAATACTCTATCACTGTACCAGATAGCTGCCCCAAGAAGTAAGTGTGTGTCAATTGCGTCAGTATCCCCTATATGCAAGCATTAACTGCAATGTTTCGTTTTATTTCTAAATGAGATAGTAAAATGATATTGAAGTGAAAGACCCCAACAGAATTACCATAGTAGCTTACACAGGTAGGTAAGCTATATACTATGTACAAATGAAATTTTTTACATTATCATATGTGAATAAGCAATTTATGTGCCATTTTTGTCAGTATAGAACATTGGTTGAAGGAACTCCCTCCATGGAGGCAAATGAAACTTGAAGTTCCCTGAGGAACATTGAAATTAAATTATTTGTCCTGGGTCACTCAAGTTACAAGTATAAGAATGTCAGGAGTGCTGCCTCTGAGACCAGTACTCTATCTACTATACTGTTGTCTCTACCATATTAGCTTTTACTGAAAAATGTATAAATGTCTTGCTTAGACTTCTTCCTTCATGACAAAATTCAATACTCTATTTCCCCTCTAGGCCAGTGATATAAGGTAGATTTCCTTAAAAAAAAATGTAGTCAATTTACATTTTGCTTGTAGTGAGAAAAACTTGAAGTGTTTAGTATCTATTACCTTCTGTGAGAAATCTGTTTTTAATGTTATGGATTCAATCAATGTATAACACAGCATTACGTTCAATTGTTCACTTCATTGTCCTCAAGCATTGTAGAATCTTTGAAAAATGAGAACAAATTCAAGTCAATGTTAAGGCAATGGACATTTCAAAGGTCCCACTTTGTTTTGTTTTCTATTGGGAACTTTAATCTTATCTAAGTCTCAAGTACCCCACTGTCTCATGATTTGCCAGCATGCCATCACTTCCAGGAAGCAATGTTTGGTTGGCTGCTGTTAAAAATGCCAATTTTCTAGGACAGTAAGGTGTAATTACTGAAAAGAAATACTTTTGGGGCCATGCTTGAAAACAGTCACCTTTGTCTGGAATGAGATCACTTCCAACCTTTTCTCTCTCCAAAAAATATATAAATAAGTAAAGTTATTTGAAACTTAGTTGTTTTGAATTCTCCCCATTGTAGAAGCTTCTGTGCAATGATTTGGCCTATTTCAAGCCATACAGTGAAGCCAAATTCCTAGTGCCATAAAAATTAGAAAGCATTCATTTTGCAGTCAGCCAAAGCTATTTCTAGACCAGCCAGTATGCAGAGAGGAACTCCCTGATCCATATGATTTGGCAACACTCACTGCTTCCCTTATGCTCTCGGTTCCTGCTAGCCTAGGCATTAACAACTTGAAATTCAGACTGTGCTACAAACCCAGTCCCTTTATACTGCATACTAACCTCATTCGTCTGCTTCTGTACACTGACTCACCTTGCATGAGCATCTAGTCAAAAAATTCTGAATACTCAATATGCCTATACATTTTCCTTCCACCTAAATATGATTGATTTCTATGGGTAATAAGCTAGATACCTGCTATTTCCACACTAAATATATAGATTTGGAATTCTATTGAGTACCAAGAATCCTCCTCTGTGCCACAAAGACATCAGTGTGGGTTAGCTTGTTGAAAACAGTAAGTAAAAGGGATTTTGAATATAGTGATGGATCTTTTAGACTCCCTCCCAACAGTTCAAGCATCGATCCCAGGGTGCAAGAAAAGGCATCATTCTTCTTGCCTAAACTTTATAACTCTCTTGGAAGGGTAAAGATTGATTTGGAATCATAAAATATAGTTATACTCTGTAAGCACCGCTTTGAGTCTAGAATTATGCATCCTGGGAAATATCAGTTGCTGTAACTGGGAAACTGAGCTGTAACAAAGCCCATCTTTTCTATTTATTATTTAATTTATTAATAAGAGTGTTGATTTAGATTGTTGACCTGTAGAATTATCAGGATTTTTTTAGCATGCAAAAGGTCCTAATTTGGTTAGCAAACATTGATATATTAAGTTTATAAGTAGTATTTATAAATTTTTATAATTATGATTATTCCTATTATGCAATTTTCTAAATAAATATTTCTATCAAGCTTAAGATTTGAACCTCTCTATTTACTCCATTACTATGTTAAAAGCTTTATTAGAACACTGTTAGAGTGGTGACATCAATTGTTGACTTATATAATTATGAGGATTTTTTTAACCCAAGGTTTTAAAAGTCCTTTTTGGTTAATAAATATTGCCATTTTTAGGTATCTAAGTAACACTTATAAATATGTATGCTCATGATTATTCTCATTATGCAATTTTGCAAATAAATATTTCCATCATGTTTAAGATAGGAACTTCACTATTGGTACCTTGTTATTCTTTTAAAAACTTTCTTAAAACCTACCAGAATTTCATAAAGTCTTGCAGCTGAATGAGTTTCTCAATCATTCTGAAATGGGAACAGCTAGAATGTTTGTGAATGATCACGAAATGCTTTTGTTATGGCTTTTCAATGTCTTGGTTGAATATTAGATATTACCCATTTGTGACATCATCTAGTTTAGAAAATACTTAATACTTCATAATAGATAAAAAGATTAATTCTAAGAATTGGTTGCTACCTTGTGAGATATATATATATATATATATATTATATATATGACATATACATCATATATATCACACTCTGACAATCTGAAAGGGTTTTAAGTATGATGTCATCAAAGACTTCGGCAATGTTACAACTGGGTACTATCCTGGCTAAATTCAGAAAAGCTTAGCACCAATATAGAAAAAATGATCACAATAGTCAGAGACTATCAGGTGATAAAGGGGTTGAAACCTGTGTAGGTAGATAGAGGACCCATCCATATGACTCAAATCATTGATCTTTGAAATATCCACGAAAGGATTTAGAAGTGGCAAATTGACCTGCTGAGGAAATTTGGGGACATTTCTCTGTTTTTCATGTTTTGCCTAATCCTGACATATTGTTCTTCTCTTCCTTCTTCCTGGTCTCTCTTTTCTTTTCTCTACTTTTCATTGTCTTCCTTCAACATATCTCCAATTAAACTTTGGTCCATTCCATGTTTTTAAGGATTTAGGAGGAATATTAAAAGATGAATCATGACAACTTTGTATGCCTAAATTATACATGTGTGCCCTTAATATACAGAGTGTCCCAAAAGCCTTAGTAAAGTTTAAACTATTGTAGCTTAAAACTTCACTAAGACTTTTGATGACCCCATGGGCCTCTCAGCTAGTGGAATAGGGTGAAAAAAAAAAAGATCCCAATGATTCATATAGGGGAGACAGCCTTAATTGTATGTCTAACCCTCTTTGAATAGTGGGACATACAACAAATTACAATAGAACTATAATGCTGAACAGAATATATTGAAAAATTATGCCTGAAAAAATGAAGTCTTAATCCAAGCTAGCAATTTTGGAATATATTTAAAAGTGAAATTGGTGGGGCAGCTACGTAGAAGAGTGTATATGCCACCATCCCTGGATTCAGGAGGACCTGAGTTCAAATCCAACCTCAGAAACTTGACACTTACTAGCTGTGTGACCCTAAGCAAGTCACTTAACCTTCATTACCCAGCCAAAAAAAAAAGGGGGGGGAATTGGGCAAAATGAATAGTTCAGACCCATTATTGTCCCACTGAGAGGGGAAGGGAAGAGTAATTATCTCTATGCCTTAAAAATAGCAGTATGTGCTAATTCTAAAATCAATTTTGTAGATTTTCTGGGCATAGGAAGAACATCTAAAGAACCTGGAAAAGACTTCTCTGCAATCACACCTGAAATCACACCTGGAATACCGAGCTGCAATCAAGATGATGTCCCAACAATCTATTGGAGATGACACTTCCACAGACTTAAATGGATATTTCCCATTTTATTTCCCCTTTTCCCGGTTGTACACACTATTTATAATACCTATCTCCTAAAGGAAACTTCCCCCTTTAGTTTTGTTAATATGCCAATCATTTTTTCTTTTATTCCCCTTCACACTTTTAACCATCATAAGCCCCATAGTTAAGAACCCTTTGTAAAATATTTGTAATAATTTGATTCATTGAAGGGAACAACAGTTTATTAATGAATCAGATGGGGGATTGTGAGAAAATAATTATTAATAATAAATTTCCTGGGGACCCAGAGCTCCAGTTTTAGATCCTTCCTCCCCTACTTCAGAAAGTTAAATTCTTTACTGGAATCTTGTCTGGGGAAAGCCCAAGGGTACAATAGAGATGGAGATTGATTCTTTTGTTTAGCTAAATGAACTGATGGGATTAAACCACACCTGGATTTCAATTTTGCCTTTCAGTGACCCTTTAGGTCTTTTGCCAACTTCTCTATTAGGTCATGCTAGAGTTCATTTTAATTTGGACCACCTTCTAGTCACATCAACCAATGGAATTGAATGAGGCTTATCAATTAGCTTTTGATCAATGTATAATGATCTGCCTCTATCAAAAGATAATAAAAGCTTTGACCTGGAGATGATCACCATCTTGGCTTGATCTTGGCTCATGCTTTGCCCCTCTCTTGGCTCAGAATGCAGACATTTGGTGTGCTCTTCCTCTTAGGCCTTAAGACCACTTGTTGTAACTCTGTGAGATAAAATGTGTCTGGGGATTTTCTTCTGCTTGTGCTAAGTACCACACAGTCAATAATTTACTAATATATAATATTAATTAATAATAAATGCTTACTGTCAAAATGGGTACAATAGATATGAATATATAAGTAGCAATGATTTGAGAAAACACAGTTTACCAACAATAATTTTAGAAAACCTGACACTCTGAGCTCCATTAGAAAGAACACCAAAATTTTATATCAAGAAATAAATCCATTGCTCACCTCAGATAAGGAAACATCTAAGAAAATGCCCTGAGCAACATGCACATCAACCAAACCAGAAAACATACTCAATATTTTTCTTGCAATGTCTGATGGCCT
The DNA here is from genome assembly GCF_019393635.1 of Dromiciops gliroides. Taxonomy (NCBI): domain Eukaryota; kingdom Metazoa; phylum Chordata; class Mammalia; order Microbiotheria; family Microbiotheriidae; genus Dromiciops; species Dromiciops gliroides. Next base: position 106,786,925 of record NC_057863.1, on the reverse strand, counting down.
TTTCAGCCATAGTCACACTTAGTGACTTTACTCACCATTAGTAGTGTCACCTATAAATATGTGAATCTCTGTGTCTTTCCCCCACCCCAATGTATATAGCGAGATATAGATATATATACAAATGTAGATGTCAATGGGATATGGATAGAGATGGTGTCCAAGGTATTGATGCATCTAGGAAATATCAGTAATGTTCACATGCATAATTGCTATCATATTGTTTGCTTTCTCATGGATGGGGAAAAGGAGAGAATTTGGAAATCAAAAATTTTTAAAGTTGTGTTAAAAGTAAACAATTTAAAAAAAAAACCAAAATGTCATTATTATCTTCTATTAAAAAGCTTTTAATAGAAAAATTTAAGCACATAGAGCTATTAGTATACATTCTAATCTCATATTGGTATCATAAGACAAAAAAGATAGAGAGTTAGAGGGATCATAAAGGCCAGGTAGTTTAATCTCATTTTAAAGTAGAGTAAGCCAAGACCCTGGAAAGCTAAGTGACCTGTATGGTAGGAAGTGTATGGTAGGGAAGATCTGAGATCAGGTCCTAAGATTCTAATGTCACTGCTCATTCCACTACATAACATTGACTAAGGAGAGCTTTATAGAAATGGAAAAAATGCATTCCCCAAACAATGTATAACTGTTTAAAACTATATTGATGGAACGGTGCAGCTAGGTGGCACAGTGGATAAAGGACTGGCCCTGGATTCAGGAGGACCTGAGTTCAAATCAGGCCTCAGACACTTGACACTTACTAGCTGTGTGATCCTGGGCAAGTCACTTAACCCAAATAGCCTCACAAACAAACAAACAAAAACGCTACATTGATGTAATAGGGAATTAATTGCATCTAAGATTTTGGAATAAAAACAAATTTAAAAATAAAATAGTATTTGTCATAATAAGCTCTACAGATAGTAGGAAATCATTAATCTTTTCTAAGCTTTATTTAACATTCTTCCTGTGAAAGAACCAAAGAGAATTTGAGTAACCAGTATTTGATGAGCATCTTCTGTGAAAATACAATATTATATAAATTTATGATATTATTCAGTATAAAGACTATACAAAGTAAATGGAAGTTTTCACAACTAACCACTTAATAGTTTATCAAAATATTCTCGACTTGATTATCCTTAATTAATTTGATGATTATGAAGTTGCCCATTTCGTATTTCCTAGAACCACTGAAGATACTGGAATCCTTTTCTTTTTCTGCAATGTTCCAAGTAATCATATATCCTAGAAGAGGTCATTCTGGTGTAAATGAAGCTGAGTACTAAACCTTATTTCTCCTCTGATGACATATGATTCTTGCTTGTGTAACAATTGGAATGACGCCACCTGCTGGATACTTACTGTAGAAGAGTTCTGCCCATGAAGCGAAGGTCTTTGAGGGCAAGACCAGGAGTCTTTTCTTTGGCAGGAGGAAGTGACGCGGACTAGTGGGAGGAGGAAGGAAGAGACTGGCGCTGACTCTGGGGCTCTTTCCTGAGGACGCTGGCGGAGAAGGGAGCTAGAAATGTGCTCTCCCTTTAATAGACAGGAATCTAGGCCTTTCTCTCTCTCTTTACCAAATTCTTGTTTTCCTTAATAAATGCTTAAAAGCCTAATTCTTGCTAAAGTTTATAATTTATTGGCGACCACTCATTAGATATTTTAGACAGTTTAGCTAGAATTTTAACCCTTAACAGATGGCTGACCATGAAGAGGAAAGCTAAACCTCAGTCTTCTTCTGATCTTCTGGTTGGGTAAGAAATTTCCCCTCCCTCTCCCTTTAACTGCTAAGTACTGGTGTACTGGCTGTGTTTTCCTTTAAATTTTTTCGAATGGACCTTTTAAACTCCCTAATTATCCTATTTTTGATTTTAGTCTGTTTAACCAGACAAATGGGAGATAAGATCATGTTAATGCTTTGTTTTTGTGGATTTTCTATTTTTTTTATTTTTGTTAAAAGAGCCAGCAACTTACTCACACAAGGAAATATCTCTCCCTCTCCCAACCATGCTTTTTCAGAGAAACCTGAAGAGATTCCCGCAGCTTTTCCCAGTTCTAACACTAATTGTTGCTTTAATTTTGCATGCCTGGAGGCAATGACCCACCCTCTAGAAGCTTTTAATCCCCTAGCACCTGGAGGCAAAGTGGGAGAAGAGGAATCCAGGCTTGAGTTCAAAATCAAGTCTGATTCAAATTGCTCTGGTCCCTCCCCTCCTCTCCAGACCCCACCCTCTACTCCTCCTATGGCCAAGCCCATAGCTTCCCCTGCCTGGGAAGTCCAGAGATCTGATGCGCATGCTCAACTTTTTCTACCTGCATTTGCAGCTTCAGGCTCAGCCCTTCCCCAGCCTGGCTGTGCTTTTGAGACAATCTTAGAAAACCCTTTAAATTCCAGATATGCTCGTTTTGTTCATAATTTTGCTAACCTGCTTTTGTCTTTCATTAGTAATCTTATAAAGCATTTGTATGGTGAAAAGACTGACAGACAATATAGAGGGGTTAAAGAAGAAAAACTTAAGCTGAATAAGAATGACAATCAACATAGTTCAAGACTCTGCTTCTTTTGCCATGGAAGGGTATATATTTTACAGAAATGTAGAAGTAAGCAGCAAGGTATTGATATGAGTATTGGGGATTTTAGATACCGGAATCAAAAGTGTTCTGAATTCACTCAGAGTAATAGTATCAGTTCAGAGGTTACATAGGATTTCTATGCTATTACATATACATTTTGAAATTAATGGTATGGGTTTATTTTCATAGAGATTTTCATGCTTTTGAGATTGTGTCATACTTAGTTTTTAAAACAAGGAGAATATTTGTAAAAGCTTTTTATAGTCATGTGATCAAGTTTATATTTTATAATACTCTTATTAATATTAAATTCATGCTCATTTAGATTTCCTTAGTTTGAATTTCACTGTTTTTTATTGTTCCATGTGTATTTTCTTCTATTCATTTATCTAATTTAAAAAAATTGAGAGATGGTTTTGATTTCATAATACAATGTTAATTCTAGGAGTATTGTGCTCCCATATTCTGAGTTGTTTGTTTTTGTTATTTTTTCTCAACTGATTATTTGATCAAACTCTTTAAAGCATTTCCCTGGCAAATTGGTTGCCATGGCAAGTGTAAATTGATTCTAGAAGTATTATTTTTGATAAGCATATTCCAAAAAAAAAAAAGAGGGGAACATTTGTAAAAGTTTTCTTTTTTCAAAAAAAAAAGTTTTCTTTGAGATTCTGTTGTGCTTTAACTTATATTTAAATATGTTCTGATTTTTCACAAAAGTGATTGTATACTAAGTAAAAAAAAAAGGGGGTATTATTTGAAATTGTTGCATAAATATATATTGTGTCAAGTCAAGTCAAGATGTGTCAAGTCAAGATGTATTCACATTTTTTGCAATCATTTATTATCCTCAATTTTTAAATCCATATGAGACTTGGATTATGGGAACTTATCATTTAAGACACTAATTGACTTTATTCTGAGTTATCAGATGCCAGTTGGCCAAGATGCCATCCAATCACAAGAGGAATACATGCAAGAGCAGACACTGAACTGTCACATGAGGGGAGACATGCATGAAGTCAAGGTATGGCCGAGGGAACGGCTTTTGACTAATGTTGAGGTTGGATTCTCTTGGTTTAATATTTTATTTTATTTTTCCCCACAATATTGTACAGATGGCTGGAAGTATTCATCCCACCCATCTCACTTCTACACCTGGCTTCTATGCTCCCTCCTATATGCTTGATGCCATGGACATCTCAATCCCATGCATCTGATTAAGTCTGACTCAGTTTCTTCCAATATGTTCGGTGGCATGGACATATATTCCATCCACCTATTTTAAGCCTGGCATACTGTATGGGCAGTACATATTGCTCAAGTGTGGGAATGCTCATATCCCATCATTTCTCTGTTCTTTTATGGTAACCCCCATAATTATCTCAGGTGTCATGATAAATACAGTGTTGAATTTGGCCTTGACACCTGTTACCAATTATATTAGATTTTTTAATTTCTCATAATGGCATGAGGATAATTAGGCAGATGATGCAAAAAGTGATGAAACAAAGATAAAAAATTATTTTTAATAATTAATATCGCAGCAATTGTCTTCTCAATTACCCTCCATAAGGGGGGGACTATAGTAATATTATAATTTTAAAGAATGGTTCAATTTTTGTTTTATTATGTTTCATGTGTAACAACTAAGATTCTGAATTCCCTTAGACATGTTTTTGAGAACTTTCATTGTCTGATTTGATTATTGACAAAGCTATTTTAAAGTTGTGTTAAGCTCAATTTTGTAGGAAATTTTCCTGGCTGATTACCAGCATCCACACATCAACCCCTGAAAAGACTTCCATTCCACGACTACATCTAGAGGACATCTGAGAAAAGACTTTCAGAGACTTTAAATGAACAGTTTTGATTTGTTGTTTTTGTTGTTTTTTTTCTCTTTCTGTTATAATATACACCATCTGTAACATGTATTCTCTGCAGAGGCCCTCCCTTTGCAAGACTAATGTCAAAGCGTCGGTTCATGAGGACAAAAAAAAAAATCGCCCCTCTGGACAAAACTTTCCTCTCTTCCTTTTCTATATTGTTGTTCACATATTATTAGTTAGCAATAGTTATTTTATTGTTTTTACTGTTCCGTCAAGGAAACATTTTGTTTCTTGAGGAACAACAGGGGGGACTGTAGTTGTAGTTGTTCAGTCATTTCAGTTATGTTCAACTCTTTGTGACCCCATTTGGGGTTTCCTTGGCAAAGACACTTAAGTAGTTTCACATTTTCTCCTCCAGCTCAATTTAAAGATGAAAAAAACTGGGGCAAACTGTAACCCTGTTACTCTCAGGAGGGTTAATTCCTGACTCCAGACCCAGCACTCTATCTACTATACCACCTACTTATATCTAGAGTGCCTGGCCTGAAATTCAGGAAAACTCATGTTCCTGAGTTCAAATATAGGCTAGACACTAATATGCTATGTGACCCTAGGCCAGTACTTATCCCTGTTTGTCTCAGTTTCCTCATCTGTAAAATGAGCTGGGGAAGGAAATGGCAAACCACTCCAGGATCTTTGCCAAGAAAACTGCAATGGGCTCACAAAGAGTCCAACACAACTGAAACAACTGAACAACAACACTCAATTTATCTATATAAGCAGCATGTACTGCAAAAGTTAATTTATGTCAGAATGTTGGAGTTAAGAGTTGGAAAGGATCTTACCTATCAGTTAGTTCCCCCTCTCACCTTTATCTGGTAGAAATTCCTACCATAACATCTATGAGAGATGGTTATTCAGTCTCTACTTAAACATTACAATCAATTGGGCTCTCTCTAGCTATTAATCAACAAGTTTTAATTAAGCACACACTAGGTGCTAGGCACTAGTAATAAAATATAAAGAAGAAAACATTCTACTCACATGAAGCTTTCATTCTAATTGAAGAGACAATGGGAACATACAGAGCTATATACAGAAAAAATATGAAGATGATAAGTACAAAATAGTTAAATGTTAAGTATTTTCTGAGGGAGGCCTTTAGCAGTTAGAGGTAACCGGAAAGGCTTCATGCAGAAAGTGGTAACTGTGCTTTGTCTTGAAGGAAGAGAGTTACTATCAGGCCAAGGTAAGAAGGTCACCCATTCAAGGAATAGAGGAGAAAGAGTGATCAGGGTTGCAATCTGCAAGAGATGAGAAGATATGGGAACAAGTAGCATACTTATAGGGGGGCTATCCTTGGCAAGGAGAACAATCTCTTAATTTGAGGCTAGGGAAAGGAGACTGTTGGGTAGTGCTAGATCTTCTTCCCATTGAGGACATCTGCTTCTCTCTAATTTCCATTTATTTGTCCTAGTTCTGCAATCTGGAGGAACACAGAATTAGACTCCCTCTTCCACATGACAAGCCTTCAAATAACTTCATAAAGTCATAGAATCTTAAAGTAGGAAAGGATCTCTAAGGTCATCTAGCCCAAACCATGTCTGAAACACAAGTTCCCTCTATAATATTCCCAGTAATTGATTTTCCACCTTCCCCTTGAAGATGCTAAAGAGTGAGTTACCACACTCTTTCATACAAAGAAGGAAACCATGTAAAACTCTCACTTTTACAATAATAATTATTAGAATTATTTCCCCTTAAATGGAGCTTCTCCATAATTTTCAACAGTCCCAATTTTAACTTCTAGGACCAAGAAAAAAAAGTTTAACTATTCATTTAACTCAGAAACCTTTTCATATTTACAAACACTGGTCATGCTCCTTAATTTTTTTTTCTTCTCTAAGCTAAATACTCCCACTTTCACATATATACTTATGCCTTGATTTCAAATTCCATCATAATCCCAGTCAAACCTTATTCTGAATGTGTTTCTACTTGGTCACTGTCCTTCCTAGAATTGGAAACAACATTAAAATGTCCAAACAAAGCATGGCATAGTGGACAGAGAAATGGTCTATGAGTCAGAAAGACCTACTCTCTTATACATAAAGTTGTCTCAAGCTGGAGAAGTCACTTAACTTCTCAATTTCCCCTAAGAAATGTGTAAAGAATATCACTGATCTGCAATAGTCTTAGCTGTTTCCACAAAAGGAGTTCCTATACTAGTAAGTAATATTTATATATATATATATATATATATATATATATATATATATATATATATATATATATATATATATATATATATATATATGTATATGTATATACACACATACATATATATGTGTGTGTATATGTATATTTATATACACATACATATATATACACATATACATATATGTATATGTGTCTATTTATGTGCGTGTTTATGTATTGATGAAACACACAAAATTTGAGATGTAGTTTTACTAGATAGATTATAGCAGGAATATTACCTCATTCTTTCTGCGCACTAAGCTTCAATAAATGTGAACCAATACTGATATATTCTTTTGGCTATTATGTTAATGTACTGACCTCAAAATCTACATAAGCTCCAAGGCTTTTTGTCTCACCAATCACAAGTGAAATCTTGAAGACATAAATAATGATAATTGAAGAAATGTAGAGACTCACTAAAATTATTAATGTGTCTTCACTGGGAAGTTATCAACTATATGTACATATATACAAACACCTATTTCTGTATGTGTATATATATATATATATATATATATATATATATACACACACACACACACACACACACACATACACACAGAGAATATATATTAAAATATATAGCAAATGGAAGCAAAATAAGGTAATGCAAAAAAGAGAGTTCTATGGGAATAATGTCAGGAGTGTTCACACTCCATATTAGCTGGAGGTGACAACAAATGGTAAGGACAACAAAAAGGCTGAGGATTTTTATTTTGTTTTATTGTTTTAGTAGTAGTAGTTGTTGTTTTTGTTGTTGGGGAAAGAGGAAGACCATAGAATGGATAATAACACTGCTAGAGGTGTATAGTGATATGATAGCTGAAAAAGAAAAGGAAATAGCAGAAAGAGTTATCACTTATTTTACTCATTGTCCCTAACAAGGAAATGAAGTTCAGAATGGGAAAGATAGAAATTGTTCAGTGAATATCCAAATTAGTGAGGAGAAAATAAGGGGGGGGGGGATGAAAAGCTGTTCTCAATATCATCAGACTCACTCCTTCATAGAAGAACTACATTCCAAGATAATGAAAGAGCTAGTAAGTTAGATGGCCGAATCTCTGTCAGAAAAGCAACTTTGAGGGGGCGGCTAGGTGGCGCAGTGGATAGAGCACCGGCCCTGGATTCAGGAGGACCTGAGTTCAAATCCAGCCTCAGACACTTGACACTTACTAGCTGTGTGACCCTGGGCAAGTCACTTAACCCCCATTGCCCCCCCCAAAAAAAAAAAGAAAAGAAAAGCATCTTTGAAAAATCATGCCACAGTACTGTTTTCCTGTAGAAGGAGGAGGAGGAGGAGGAAAGAGGAGAGGAGCAGAGAGGAGGAAGAAATGAGCAGATTCTTCAACGTATTATTTGATAATCTTGACTTGGGTTCCAGTCAAAATTCTTCAGTATATTAAACTGATTTGTGCTGAACAATTAGAAAAAATGTGGTCATCCATAAGGACTAGCAAGGTTTTCATCAGGAACAAGTAGTGAGTTTCAATTATATGAGTGGATCAGGGAATGATCACAGACATGGTACATCTGGATTTCAATAAAGCATTTGTTTGTGGCCAAGATGAAAATATGTGATCTAGACACAGTTAGTTAAATATAGCTACTGCAGTGGCTTCCTGTAACCTCAAGGATAAAATATAAATTAACAGGAGCTTTTAAAGGCCTATACAACCTGATTACCATCTCTCTTGTCTCCATGTACATTATTCTCTTTCCCACATGCTTCAGTTCAGTCAAACTGGTCTTCTTTCTATTTTTTCGCACAACAGCTTTTCTCCTATCTCCATGCTTTTGCACTCTTTCCTTATTTCCACCTTATAGTATCCTTCTTTTCCTTTAAGATGTAGTTTATTAAACTATCTATACCATTTGATCCAGCAATACCACTACTAAGTCTATTTCCAAAGTTCATTAGGGGAAAAGGAAAAGAACTTACATGTTCTAAAATATTCATATCAGTTCTTTTTGTGGTGGCAAAGAACTGGAAATTGAGGGAGTGCTGGTCAACTTGGGAATGGCTAAAAAAAGATGTGGAATATGATTGTGATAAAATACTACTGTTCTGTAAGAAATGATGAGCTTGATGATCTTAGAAAAACATGGATAGACTTGCATGAAATAACGAAGAGTGAAATGAGCAGAACTGAGAGATTGCTGTATACCTTAACAGCAATATTTTTTTAAGAACAGCTTTGACTAAATAAATCATTTTGATTATTACAAATACTCAGATTTAACTACAAAGGATATATGAAGGAAGTTTTCAGCTGCATTCAGAGAAAGAACTAATAAATAGAATGTATTGAGTGCTTTCACACATATGTGTGTGCATGTGTGTGTGTGTCTAATGATTGCCATCTCAAGGGAGTGGGAGGGAGGAAGAAAATAAAAGACAGACAGATAGATAGATAGATAGATAGATAGATAGATAGATAGATAGATAGAGATAGAGATATAGGAATATAGCTATAGCCATAGATATAGATGATATAGAGATAGAGAAATATAGATATGTATATATAGTATATATATAAAACTTTATTATACAATAAAAGAATAGCAATTTTTAAAGAAAAGATTTTGCAGTTTCATGTGTGATCATCTTTTTATTATACTATATTATAGAAATGCTAGTTTTATTCCATAAATTATTATGTTTTTTAAAAAGTATACAGTTCAGGGGTAGCTAGATGCCACAGTGGATAGAGTACCGGCCGTTGATTCAGGAGTACCTGGGTTCAAATCCGGCCTCAGACACTTAACACTTACTAGCTGTGTGACCCTGGGCAAGTCACTTAAGCCCAATTGCCTGACTAAAAAAAAATAGATGCAGTTCAAGCAGCATCTTATGCATGAAGAAAATCCCCCAAAATAAATAAAACCTGAACCCCCAAATACTGGTGTCCTTTCTCCAAAACTACTTCGTACTTCACTACTTTGTATTTATTTGCTTTATATTTATGCTATATAGTCCCATTCAAATGTAAGGTTATTTTGAGTAGGAATTATTTTATTCTTTGTACATGTATCCTAGGCATATACCATAGCATCCAGAATATAGAAAGCACTTAAATATTTGTTGATGAAATGGTTTATTGACATAGAAATTGCTGAATGACAGGCTACAAAGAGTAGTCTTTAATGGGTTAGTGATAAAGGAAAGTCATTATTGCAGTGCCACCAGAATCTGTTCTAGGAGTTGTATGTACTATTTACAATTTTTAAAAATAAATTGTATAGGGGGCAGCTAGGTGGCACCATGGATAGAGCACCGGCCCTGGATTCAGGAATATCTGAGTTCAAATACAGCCTCAGACACTTGACACTTACTAGCTGTGTGACCCTGGGTAAATCACTTAACCCCCATTGCCCCGCAAAAAAAAAAAAAAAAAAAAAAATTGTATAAAGATACAGATTAAATGTGTGGCATATTAAATCTACAATTAACACAAAGTTTTGAATGTAGCTAACTCATTTGATGAGAGATTCAGGATCTAAGAGATCAAAAATGGACTCATCTTAGAAGAAGAAATTTAGCAAATAAAATATAAAATCCTATACTTGGGTTTATAAAGTCAACTTCACAAATGTAAGATGTGACTAAACAAAAGTTCATGTGAAAAAATATCCAGAGATCATCATTGAACTTTAAATTCAAATGTTTTACAAAGAAGCCAAATAAAATAATGCCATTTTAATCTGCATCAAGAGTCACATTGTGCAGAATAAGGGAAATGGTTATCCCACCACACCTCATACCACATATGAATTACCTTAGTCAGTTCTTGAATTCACATTTTAAGAGGGACATGGATGAGGTGGAGTGCATGCAGAAGAGGGTTTCCAGAATGATGAAAATAATTAGCTAGCAAGCCATATGACATCAGATAAAGTAGCAAATACGTTTAAGCTAGAGGAAGACATTTTGGCATAGTAGTCCTCTCTAATTACTTGAATGTATGACCTTTTGGAAAGAAATCGTAATCATCCTTCTTGACTTCAGAAGCTAGAGCAAGAAGCACTGGTTGGCAGTCACAGAGAGATAGATTTTGGCTTGATGGAAGGAAACCTTTCTAACAATTAGATCCACTCAAAGGTAGACTGCCTAACAAGCCAGTGATTTCTTCCATACTAGAAGTGGTTGATCAAAAGCTGGATAATCACTTGGGCAGAGGATTCCTAGTAAGGATTTAATGACCTCCAAGTTTCTTTCCAACTCCAAGAGTCAGTAATTCTATTATGTAGGCCCTTCCTCTGTCAGTCTGTAGTTCATTGTCCCTCAATCTCTAAACATGGTTATGTGTTTGAAAAGAAGACTTTATATTTATACCTATTAAATTCCTTTATATATCTGGCTTATTGCTGTCTTTAAAGATATATTTATATATAAATTCATTCCTCAAACATGTTATTCCATGAAGAATCATGTTATTCATGAATTTTATATGCATATATTCTGTGCTTTGATCCAAATCATTGATAAAAATACTGAAAATAACATGTCTCTTTGGATTCAGTCATTCAATCATTCCCAAATCCTTATAAATATGCCAATATGCTGTCTATATCTCTATCCATGTCCACAAAAATATCCTGAGTGACTGTCGAATATTTGCTGAAATCCACGTGTGTTATTTGTACAGTATTGGCAAGTATATTATCATCCTTCCAGGCATCCAGGTTCTTGACCTTAGAGTCATCCTCCATTACTCACACTCATATCTGGCCATGTCACTAACCTACTTCATAAGTTCCAATGGCTCACTCTTGCCTTGAGGAACAAATACACTCTGCTCTGGTATTTAAAATTCTTGACAACCTTGCTCCAGTCTATCATTCCAGGTTTTTTTTTTCTTTAATGCCTTATAAAAAAGAAAAAAAGGGGGGGGTGTCCTTAATGTATGGGGGTGTCCTGTCGTAAATGGATTCGCGATGGTCTTCAGGAGTCTTCACTTTTCAGTCTGTTCTGGTCTGCCTGGAAAGTGGAAGTGATGCTTGCTACTTGATGGTCTTGATGAGGTTTGAGAAACCATCTCCCACACATCATCAGTACCTTCTCCCTTCCTTTAAGCTCTTCACCACATGGCTTAGTTTCAATTTTGAACATGATTTGGAAGAAACTCTTTAAACGTGGCCAAAATTCGATTGTGTAGGGAGACAGCTGTCCTAGCAGGACTTTGGAAACATCCTGCTGTCCAAGGGTCATGAGGAGCAGAACTAAACTCTAGTTGGTGGAGTCCACACAACCTCCTCTATAAATCTCTTCCAGCAACAGCTTTGCTCAGTTCCTGCCAAGGTCTCGTGGGAGCACCGCTGCTCCCTGACCCTGGGGGTTTGAGGCCAACTTGGCACTGAGGAAGGTACCATTGGTGGTCTCAGCAACAAGCGCAAGCCCAAAGCCTGGAGACTTTCCAGAGTTGATCCCTTTCATATGGTCTATGTCAAGAAAAGAATTTGTTGAGGATGCTCCTAGAATACTCCATGATTCAATTGGTGATGTGAGGTGATACCCGTATCTCAGATAGGTTTGATTTTCACAGGGTCTGTGAGCTGAATGGGTTTCAACAGCTTCCTCACAGGACAAGAGAAGATTTCCTGTCCCCCTCCTGGGGGCATTCCTCTCAAGATAATCTTAATCTGGAACAATTTACCATCAATTCCAAATTGTTTCAATAAAGGGAGGGCTGTTGCCTTCAGAACATCTACACCTGGTCATTTGTTATTCCACGAAGAACTGCTCTTAACGGGTGCTTCATAAAGGGGACTTGGCAGAGAAGACTCTCCAGATAATACCCAATACTCCAATGGGCACTGCAGTCATGTTCCACAGACCCACCGTACAAGAGTCCAGGCTGATAATATAAAGTAGTTCCTGTTTGATTTATTTCAATTCTAAAGCCATTGGTTAGTTTATCCAAAAGTCGTACAAAACTGGCTTCAAAAGATCGGAGGTTGGGGTTCTTGTCTTTTGTCCGATCTTGTTGATCTTCACGGGGCACCCACTAAGGGTGGACAAGACGACGCGATGGCGGAAGAAATTGCAGACCCAGTAGCTGAGCGAGTGCGCCTGGTTTGCCATGTGTGCCCGCCCCCTCCCTGAATCCAGCCGTTGGCACAGCTCGGGGAGCCACAGCCACCGCTAAGACAGCTGGCAACGCCCATTCCTGTCTTTTTACAAGTTCCTTACTTTCACACATCTCCCACTTTATTTTCTGGCCAAACTAGCCTTCTTGCTGTTTGTCAGACATGACATTCCATCTCCCTTCTCTGTATCTTTTTCTCTTTCTTTCTTTCTTTCTTTCTTTCTTTCTTTCTTTCTTTCTTTCTTTCTTTCTTTCTTTCTTTCTTTCTTTCCTTCTTTCCTTCCTTCCTTCCTTTCTTTTTTTTTTCGGGGCAATGGAGGTTAAGTGACTTGCCTAGGGTCACAAAGCTAGTAAGTGTCAAGTGTCTGAGGTCGGATTTGAACTCAGCTACTCCTGAATCCAGGGCCAGTGTTTTATCCACTGCGCCACCTAGCTGCCCCTATCTGTGTATCTTTTCTATAAGAATCTCTCCTTTTCAGCACTTTTCCTTTGCCCAGAATCTCTCCGTCTTTATCTCTCTCTCTTAGATCCCTAACTTCCTTCAAACCTGAGCTAAAATATCACCTCCTACATGTTGTCTCTTCTTATCTCACCTAGCTGCTACTGCTATCACCAAATATTTTGCGTTTACTTTGTACATATTTTGTATTTTTATAGGTAGAGATGTTGTATCTCTCAATAACATAAGTTTCTTGATGGGCAGGACTGTTCTATTTTCCTGTGTATCCACATTTATTGCCTATATAATCCCTGGAAAAAATACTAGGAAGTTAAGAAATGATTGATAATTGAACAATTGATTAATGTGTTATAGCCACATCTAGACAGTTATATAGACATATATGCATATTCACATGCATGCACTTCTCCATGAGGAATTATGTTAATGATAGGTTAATATCAGTCTTTTTATGGGGTACACGGAATGTTACCTAATGCCTTAAATTTTGTCTCTCAATGCCACACGGAGTGGAACTATTTCTTTCCTTTACCAACTGCATCTCTGTTGATTTACATTGAGACCCCAGACCAATTTTTATTTCAACTACTGAGAAGCAAGGTCTTTATTATTTTTCAGTTAAGCAGTTTATCTTTTTTTAACTTTTGACATTCTATATTTATAGTGATTCCAAAATGAAAAGTTGTGGTAGGTATTCACCAAGTATCACTATGGCCTTGTTTTTCCAGTAAACTAATGCTTCCCACAGTACCAAGTTTCTGTGGTAGTCTTAGATTTAGCAATTAACCCAACTAAGAAATTTTCAAAAGGGATAACCCACCTGAGTACAGGTGATCTTCTCCAGGGGAAGTAGATGCAATACTTTTTTTTAAGTTCACATTTCAGGTATCAGTAGTTATTAACCTCTCTGTTATAATTGTTAGAATCTTCATTTTCTCTTTCTGAGAGGATACTTATTTTAGGTACCATGTCAAAAAAAAAAAACAGGAAAAGATCAAAAGTTAGCAAAACTAAAGATATAATCTAGATTTTATGGGATCCATGAATTAGAAAAAAGAAAACATTACAGCTTTAGTATTACTAATCTTTGTGTTTGTGGTTGGGGAGGAGTGGTAATCCTAAATATCTTATTTTATGCATTTAAAAAAAACATTACTCTGAAATGCGGTCCATAGGTTTTACCAGACAACCAAAAGAGCATATAATATACATTCGTTTAAGAATTCCTGCGGGGGGTGGGGGGATGGGGGGGCGGATCTAGGTGGCTCAGTGGATAAAGCACCAGCCCTGGATTCAGGAGGACCTGAGTTCAAATCTGGCCTCAGACACTTGACACTTACTAGCTGTGTTACCCTGGGCAAGTCACTTAACCCTCATTGCCCTGCAAAAAAAGAAAAACAAAAGAATAAATAAGAATGCCTGCCTTAGAGAATAAATCCTTAAGCAAAGCTTGTATTGTCTCCCCCCCACACACACACACACACAGAGCTGTCATATACACCCACACATGTTAAAAATAATCTGATAATAGTATCTGGTTTGCCTATAATGACTAAGCCTCCTTTGATCCTCCAACTCCTCTTTGACAATCCCACCTAGTTTGTATCTTCTCTTCTCCATGTTCCCCCTTCTGAAAAAAAAAATGTCATATATTTACAAGATACAGAATGATATAGTGGTACTCTAGTGGTACTCAGGAGTGACTTAGATTTGAAGCAAACCTCTGAAACTTTTTACTTGTGAGATCATGATTGTCACTTAACTTATGTGAACCTCCGTTCTCTCATATAAAATGGGGGGTAATACTACCTATTGTATTTAACTTTCAAATTTTTTAATCAAAAAAGAAAATGATATAAAATTTAAATCTTAAAGCACATATCTATGCCTGCTAGTCTTATGCAGCATTGAAATCCACCTGAGCTCTCTTATCTTTACTTATTTCCTAGAAACATCTCATTTTCCTTCATTTTATTGTTTGTCTCTAATCTATAATAGCAAATTCAATATCAATTCCAAAAGTATAAGATGGGAAGTGACCTTGGATTCAATATTTGAATAGCAATGGTGTTCACAATTTTACCACACTGGACCACATAGTTCTAGCTTGTGGGGAATTATAATAATCTTGCTTCTGTTATCAATCATACTAACTAAGAATATTTATCTTGGAGAGGACTTGGGTGGGAATTGGCTTGATATCTATCTGCAAATCCTTTAAGGTTGCCATATGGAATAGCAATTAAATTTGTTCCTTTTAATTCCTACCAAGAGTTGATGAGAGTGGCAAAGATGCTGATTTCAGCTCAACACAAGGAAGAACTTCCTAGCTATTAAGACTGCCTCATTGAGAAATGCGTTCTTTACTAGCAAAAGTGCTCAAACAGAGGCTGGAGGAGCAATTATAAATGACATAATAGAAGAGAATCATGCACAGGTTAGGGTTTAGACCCACCAATGCCCAGTGTTCATTCCAAAGCTAAAATACAGTTTTCACTGGAAATAATGACATAAATGATCATTAAATTACAAGCCAGCCTACTTGGTTAGCTACATCGTGTTAAGTAGTGTATTATATGTTCTTCTTCTATGTATAAAAGTAACCACATTTTATAACATTTTTACTATTGTTTCTATAAGAAACTGCATTTCAAAAGGGGACTTCATAGTAGCCCTAATGTCTTCCTTTATTTTTCTATCTGCCCTAGTTATAGTGGCTATAAGGAGTCAAAGACACTTCTTATTCTCTTGGAATCCAGAGTACTCTGCCCCAGAGACATTACTGTGAGACAATTTCATTCAATAAATACTCATTAATCGCCTGCTTTTTGAAAGTTACTATGTGGGGGTGCAGCTAGATGGCAGAGTGGATAGTGTACCGGCCCTGGAGTCAGGAGTACCTGAGTTCAAATCCGGCCTCAGACACTTAACACTTACTAGCTGTGTGACCCTGGGCAAGTCACTTAACCCCAATTGCCTCACTTAAAAAAAAAAAAAAAAAGAAAGTTACTATATGGGGTGATAAGTATACCAGGATCTTTTAGACATGACTTGGGCTCTTAAGGAGTTCACAATCTAATGAAGACAAACAAAATACACAAATAATTGTGATGCAAATAGAACAAGAGCAAAGGGCATATCCAGTCAGTTTCCAGAGGGAGAGATCAATTTCATTTAAAATGGAGTACAAATCTGGGAAAAAGTTTCATGGAGAAGTGGTCTGTGTTTGATTTTGAAAGTAGGTTCCATCCTCTATCACTTATATCTTTTGGACTTATACAAATCTCAAAGCCCCAGGAATATTTCATAATGGTGAGCCAAGAGGAAGAGAACACTTTTATTAACCAAGCATTTGCCTCATGTGTGACTCTCAGGGTATTTTCCTATTAGCCATTGATGTAAAAGCACGCAATATTCTCAGCCTTTCCAGTATTCCCTGGCTCTCTTTATAAAGCCAAAATGAAGGCTTGCATGTTTGTGTTCAAGTTCTAATCTTGAGAGAAACTTATTTGGAACAATGAGGCTGCTATTTCATTCAGAAGTCTTTCTATGCTTTCCTCCATAGTAATGAGGGAAAAGAAAGAAATAAGCACTTAATCTCCTCCACTCTACCAGGTACCTTTATGCTAAGTAGTTTACAAATATCCCACAAGCACCCTAGAAGGTAGGTGCTATAATTACCCCCATTTTGCAGTTGAAGAAATTGAGACAAAAGGATATTTAAGTGACTTTTCCAGGGTGACATTTTTGAGGCCAGATTTGAATCCAAGCCTGCAGGCCCAACACTATCTCCACTGCACTACCTGGTGGCTGTAGTGTTGTGATGTAAGAATAGGTGAAAGAGATGATTTCAGAAATACCTGAGAAGACTTCTGTGAAATGATGCAAAGTGAATTGAGCAGAACCAGAAGAATAATTTACACATTAACAATAATAACTTTGAAAGACCTAGTAACTCACATCAACACAAAGACAACTTCAGTTCCAAAGGACTCATAATGAAACATGCTATTCACATCCATGAGTGGGATGGGAAGTACACCTACTGACCCCTGTAATAGAGACTTGAGGAGAAAGGAGGCCAAAGCATTGATTTTATTTCTTTCGAAAGAAAGATGCACCACACTCACTGGGACAACCAGGAGGTGTGACACACCAGGATTAGGAAACCAAGCAGTTTTTATACTCTTACAGACATCTAATTTGAGCAAAATGTGGTAATTGGGTTCAGCAATAAATCATTCTCCTGGAACGTTAGATTATTTTGTAAAATTTTCTGTTTCTGCAACAATGTATCATGTCTACATAATGTCTCTGTGCAGACTCTATGAAGCAATTTTTAAGTTGATATGCCTATATTTAGAAAGGGGGATAGTAGCTTCCCATTATTGCCTCTCTCTAGAGAAAAAAACAGACAGAGAGAAATAGGGGACTCTAAGGGGCTTTAAGACTTTGAGATCAGATCACTAGGCCAAAGTGGGGGGCACTTTCCATCTCAGTGGTGGGTCATATCCCTATGTCCCTCTCATCCAGAAAGACAGATGATAGACTCAGAGTGCAGATAGAAGCATATTTTATTCTTAACAAAATTTTTGGACACGGCTAATGTGAAATTTTTTTTAATTAATATAGATATGTTTGTAATAAATTTTGTTTTTTCTTACCTTATCAGTGCGGGGGGGGGGCAGAGGGGGAAGGGGAGAATTTGGAACTGAAAATTTAATAACATTGAATTTAAAAAGAGAAGTTAACTTTTATGAATGAAGGAAGTTCGCTCACTCTGGCTTATGTGCAGTATAAATCATATAACTCACTCATGCATTTTCTTAATTCCTGAGATTCTAAACAGAAGGAGTAGATGGTGCATGTCAATGTTGTAAATATGTCTCAAGAAGATAAAATATTGTTTTTACTTACTTAGGAAAAATGGGTCATATTTTTCTGGCCCTTTGAAGTTTTCAATGCACTTTCCTCCTTTCGATGACCCTGTGAAAGAGAGAAGACAAATATACCCTACCTAAGTCACGAGGCTGTTGAAATTTAAAAACACTAAAATAGCAGAAAATGTGAGTTGTCATCATTAACGATCATGTTTTAATGTTTGCAAAGAACTTGTAGGTATCATTTCATTTGACCATTATAACAATCTTATTGGGTAGGTGTTATTATCATCACCCTGAATTTACAGATGAGAAAAAAGTGACGCTGAGAGTAATTAAATGATAGGCTGAGGATCACAGAACTACTTTCTGACACAGGATTTGAACTCAGTTCTTTCAGACTCAATGTCTAGAACTCTGTTCACTAGGCTATCTATGAAAATAAACTGAGCCATCTGAAAAGTGGCCTCATATCAAAACAACCTACAATGACTTCATAGATATGTCCTAAGGTCCCTTTGCTACAGAGAGGTTAATTGACTTGTAAATGAATGTCCAGATACTAAGTATCAGGGATTGTATTATTTTGTTGTTGTTGTTTTGTTTTTTGGGGGTTTTTTGGATTTTTTTTTGTTTTTTTCCAGGGCAATGAGGCTTAAGTGACTTGCCCAGGGTTACACAGCCAGTAAGTGTCAAGTGTCTGAGACCAGATCTGAACTCAGGTCCTCCTGAATCCAGGGCCAGTGCTCTATCCACTGTGCCACCTAGCTGGCCCCTAGGGATTGTATTTGAACCTACGATTTCCTGGCTCTAAACCCAGCTCTAAACCCATGCATGTCACTGCCTCAACTGTCATCAATCATCGCTATGATCATTGTTCCCATTTTACAGATGAAATAACTGAGAAACAGTAATGTGAAGTGACTTGCCCATAGTCATCCTGTAATTAATATTGGAATCAGAATATGAACTCAGGTCTTCTGACTTCAGGATCAATTGCTGGGTACTTTCTCTTTCATCTACTATAGAACAGTGGAAAGAGGGTAGTACTTAGAGATAGGAAATACATTCATATCCTGCCTCCTGACCTTACTAGTTATTTGACCATAGACAAATCACTGAGCCTCAGGTCCTTTGTTTGGAAAATTGGGGTAATAGTCTTTACTTTAAAAGGAATTTACAAGGTACAAATTGCAAAGATCAAATGATATATTTCTAAAGCATTTTATAAACTTTAAAGTGCTACAGAAATGTCAGTATTATTATTATCTCCTATACCATTTGGCCCTCTCACACCCAGCTACCATTCAGGAAATGAACTCCTTTCAAAACAGTACCAAAAGGCATCTTGAAGTAAGTTTTCTCTACCCCTACCTACATTTCCCTCAATTACTTGAAAACACCTTCATCTCCCATAGCTATTTCAAACGGCTACATCTGAAAATATGTTTTCCATTTCTGTTTCTATGTATTATCACTTCTCACTTATGTTTCCTATTTTTTATTTCACCTTAAACTTTCAGTAGTCAGGGACAATTTCTTCTGCTGTGTTTTGACCTGAGAGAGTGGTCTGCATATAGTAAGTACTTAATAAATGTTGTAAACTGATTGTCTTCAAACCACTTTTTCAAAATTTAAAAGTGGAAATATTTTTATTGCTAAGGAGAAATTAGGCAGAAAATGCATTTAAAATAACTAAGGACATTTAATTTTAATTCATTTATTTTTGACATGCCAACCAAATTCGCCTCTTATCTTCGGCTCAACAATTGGGCTAATGGTCTTGAAAAACTGTTGATAAGCAATTTTTAGAAATGTAAGAGAAAAAACTTTTATTTGAAAGAAGATTAAAGTAAACCATAAAATATTAATTAGAACAATAAAAATATCCCTTGGGATTTTCATTCTACTTATGCTAACTCACATTTATAATTTACTTTATATTACATGCCAATGTTGGTTTCCTCAATCAGCTAACTATTTGAATAACTTAGGGGTTTTTTGTTGTTGTTTTTATTTTTATTTTTAAAAATTAACTCTCCTCTACTTTTTATTAGTATCATTTTCATTTTAAAATAATTAGAAGTACCATTAAAGTCACAATAACTATTTTGTTTTGGAAAACAAAAATCTTTAGTACACCAGTATTTCTGATAGCCAGATATTATCACGCATGTAGAATTTTGGTGACAGCAAAAGAGCTTATAGAATATCCCAATGCATCCCAAGAGTTCCAAAATCCCAGAAATAATCAACCTATGAAAGAATAATTATAAACTATGATCACCTAATAGCTTTTTTATTTGCATCAATAATTAATACCAGAACTTGGAACACATCTTGGTCCATACTCAGTTCTGGCAGTACAAAAATTATGTATTGTGATTTTTAAAATCTAAATGTGTGGTCGCCTTAAATAAGAAGCTTTAACACCAGTCTTTGGGCATTAAGCATTTATTAAAGCATACCAGGTATTAGTAAAAAGAGAACACGGGGAGTTCAGAAAGTTAAGAAAAGGCCTTCTAGCCTAGAGTTTCAGCCTGGTCTGGTTATTCCTCAAGTCCTCAGCCACAAGCCTGCTTCAACCATGAACTGCTCAAGTAAACCGAGTGTGGAAGCTTTTTAAAGGTCCAGAGGAGAGGTGGTCCCTGCACACTGCTTCAAGATGATGGGGTAGTGTCATCCAAAACCATTGGTTCACTGGACTTGAAGGTGTTAAGTTCAAATGCCTTAGCTTCTGAGAACAATACCTACTTACGGACCAACCAGGTGTGGTTGAAATCTAATTAACTTTAAGTAGGCTAATCAGCAAAGTTAATCACTCTCACTTAATTAAATCCATCTAGATTAATCTCTAGGTGGGGCCTTTGAGTAACTGCCAAATCTCATTATTTTCTCATAGTATCTAGCTAATAATATATAGTGAGTAATGATTTTTTTAACATCATAATGAAGGACTTCTGATAAGATCACCATCATAAATTTCATTCTGGAAGGAATTTAGATGCCATCTAATTGCATTGTTTTCCCATTTTACAGAATGGTACATTGAGGCTCAGAGACTAAGTATCTTGAACAAGTTAATAAAGCTAAAAAGAAGAACATATATGCATGTAATCATAGGTCATTTTGAATCCAAAATCAATGATCTTTCCATTGCAAATGATAAGTTTGGAATCAGGTTTGCATGAGGTATATTTGTTTGGCTTGCAATTGCCCTTGGGCTGGCTGGGAAATTATACTCTAAACCTGGGTCATCCATACCCACATGGCTGAACTGCCCTGAATATAAACAGAAGATAATGGCAAAGTTTAGTTCATTGCTATACTGGGGTTTTCTTCCATTCACTCTAAATCATTAATTTATTAGGTGCATATTCAATAGAATTCATTCTCACATTAACCAGAAATCTAGAAGCTAACCTGACTTTCATTCCCTACTATATATTTACAAGTGTTACAAAGACTGGAACTTTCTAATTTTCACAAGTACCCTCGGGATGAACTCCAAATTCTAGCAAGCCAAGTGCCAGTCAATCAAGTCTGGAGTCAAAATGCTGTTCTTATTGCCACTGCTGCTGCTGCTGCTATTTACGTTGTTTTTGTTGAGTTGTGTCCAACGCTTTGTGACCCCATTTGGGTTTTTGTTCATTTTGGGGTAGGGGGTTGTTTGTTTTATCAGATTCTGTGTGACCCCATTTGGAGTTTTCTTGGCAAAGATACTGGAGTGGTTTTGACATGCCTTTCTCCAGCTAATTTTACAGATGAAGAACTGAGTTAAACAGGGTTAAGTGACTTGCCCAGGGTCACACAGCTGGTACCTGACTAAGGCCTGATTTGAGCTCAGATTTTCCTGACTCCAGGCCTGGCACTGGAGGGGCAGCTAGGTGGTACAATAGATAGAGCTGTAGGCCTGGAGTAAGGAAGACCTGAGTTCAAATCAGGCCTCAGACAGGTACTAACTGTGTGACCCTGGGCAAGTCACTTAAACCTGTTTAAATCAGTTCTTCATCTGTAAAATGACCAGGAGAAGGGCATGTCAAAACCACTCCAGTATCTTTGCCAAAAACAAACAAACAAACAAACAAAAAACCCAGGAGCAGCTAGGTGGCACAGTGGATAAAGCATTGGCCCTGGATACAGGAGTACCTAAGTTCAAATCTGGCCTCAGATACTTGACACTTACTAGCTGTGTGACCCTGGGCAAGTCACTTAACCCCCATTGCCTGGGCAAAAAAAAATAGAGTATAACAAGAAAAATGTATGTATGCATATGTGTGTGTGTGTGTGTGTGTGTGTGTGTGTGTGTGTGTATTCTAGTGTAAAAACATCATGGAAAACATTTGGGGAGTTATCCAAGAAAGTAGAAACAAAAGGCAGATTGTCATGAGGGTATAATACAGATCATCTGAACAAAATTATCCAAAAGAATTTCCAGAGCAATAGAGTAATGCCATTTCAAAGAATTTAAACCTTAATTAAATGGATAGGGAAGGGAAATTAAAAGGAAAATTTAAGAGATATTTTGGAGGTAGACATGAAAACTCTTAAACATGAACTATATGTGAAGGATGCAGTGAGGGAAGAATCAAACTTATTGCCAAGACTCCTAGCCTGGGAGACTAAAAATAGTAGCATATTTTAAAAGGGGGTCTGATATTAGAAGAAATTTGATGTCTTTAATTTAGAATAAATTTAATCTTAATGATTAGAGGTACTCCCTGATTTATATGATATGTTCCTTGGAGGATAATCATCCCATGTTTAAGTCAATCTGTGCTTCCTTATTCCCAAAACCAGAGCCTAAGAGTTCCTACCAATGTGTTTTACCTTTAACAGTCAGCAAGAGGATAAAAACCCTCAAGTCAAAATCATTTTTAAAAAGTGATAAAATATCTTCCCAAAGGGGTTACCTCCTCACAAGTACACTCAGCATTAGTAAAAATAATAGGGTCATAGAGAAGCACTGTCATTGGGGAAACATGGTTAGAGCACATATGATAAATTGTGACCAAGATATTGTGGTAAAATAATGATTATTGATTACGTTTCTACAAAAACCTTTTTTTTATTTTTTTGTAATCAAAATTATTTTTAAGTAATCCTCTCTATCCACTAATTGGTTATGAGATCTTCCTTTTCCTATGGTTGTCTCATTTGTCCATATACGTCAGTGGAACAGAGGTAACCTATTTTTTCAGGTAGAAGAAACCCAAGCCTGTTCATAAGCAGTGCATAGCCAAAAGAATCTATGCTTGCACTCTCCTAGGAATATCTGCTATTAATCAAATCTGATACACTTATTAAGACTTAAATTGCACCTAGTTCTAGTTAGAACTTGCTGTCATAAGTACCCAGCAAGCCTCCTGATGTAACATTGTTATAATTCTATCTTCTTAATCCTAAGAAAGTTTTCCTGATTTCTCTTTGTACCATAGGACAATAGGGGCACAGGAGGCCACATGGGTCTCCATCTTTTAATAAATTGCTGTACCATCCTATGCTGTACAAGTATCAACAAACCATTCTAACAATCCCAGTATTACATGTCATTCACCTAAGCTCTGCCCTAAATTTTCATGACAGGAAGTAAGGAAGGACCCAGAGAAAGGGTCAAGTTGACATTCCTAGAAAAATAGCAGATAATTTGCTGTTATAATATCATGGAGAAAATGAGAAAGGATGACAACTAGGGCATAGGTTCTTCCTATAAGAGAGGAAAAGATGAGTGAATAGATGTAAGAAACAGAATCAGAAAAGGCAGTTCTTTCACCTACTTGCTGGCTCTCCACTCTCCAGCTTCAAAAACAAACATAAATAAAGCAATTCCACTAACTGTTTTTCACTGAAGAGAAAAATCATTCAACAATCCTCCATATGTACTGAAAGATGGTTATAACAAGCAAGAGATAACATATTTCAAGGCAGCACAATTCTACCACTGCACAAAACTAGTCACTATGTGCCAGATTCACAAATTATATATTTTTTTCCTTCTAGAAGGAAGAGGGAAACTGAATTGCTTTAATTTTTGCTTACTGTAATACTCTCCTTAGCATTTCATAGAAGAAATACATCTCTGCCACTTGACTTAGGGAAAGACATAGGAATATACCTGAGATTATGACAATGAAAAGTAGAAGAAGAAAAAATTCCCATCTAAGTGTGATTTCAGGAATATCAAAGTAAATAGGTCTTTTTTTTTTTGGCTCAACTAGTATTAGTATTAGTGCATTTTCATCTAAAGATGTTAAAGTCAAGTACAGAATTGTGTGATGAACTTGTTAACCATCCCATTTGGAACCTCATGAGAATATTATGAATATATGTTTGGGAGATAAGTTTTATCATTCTAGAGAAAATTGTAATTTTCTAATAATGTGTAGCTTCATTTTTAGAGTTAAGAAACTGTTTTTCCTAAGGAAAATTATAACATGAAGAATAGCATAGATATATTTTACCATATGCTATACTTGAAAAAAAGTTACCTTAGAACAATTTTAACTGCATTATTGGACTTGGTTTGGAATTTCTGATTTCCTAAATTAAATAGCTATATTTTACAGTACCAGAGGTGAATTATATGGAGAGCTGAGGGATATCAAACTCAGCACCTGCTTTGGGATAGCTCATTCTATTGCTTAATGAAATTTTGAATGTGTCAAATCAAACATGCTATTTAACTATTAGGCACAAGCTTGTGTTAGTAAAATTATGCTTTCCTTGTTTGAAGAGAGTTATCCAGAATATGTATGAATCTGATTTGTTCTAAGGTTATTTTTCATTTTCAATTCCTCCTAAATAAATTCTAAGAATTGAGTCAATAGCCAATTCCATTCATTCAAAGCAAGCTGTCATGTGTACTTCTTCATTCAGAGAACAAATTAAAGTTCAAATCATATGAACCAGGACACATGAATTATTGTTTAATGAAGGGAAATCAATGAAGGAGGAAATTCCCATTTGCTTTAGAAGAATTTCTTATGGTCACGAGAGTGGCAAACTTTGCTTTTAATAAGATAACAGGATAATGTAGACATAAAGGGTAATAATATATGCAAATTAGTAGAGCAATTAATTAAATAGTTTACCTGTCAGATATATGGAGAAAGGAAGAATTTATGACCAAACAAGAAGTAGAGAAGACTAAAAAATATAAAATAAATAATTTTGATTATATTAATTTTTTTAAAGTTTTGCACAGTGGGGCAGCTAGGTGGCACAGTGGATAGAGCACCGGCCCTGGATTCAGGAGTACATGAGTTCAAATCCAGTCTCAGACACTTGACACTTACTAGCTGTGTGACTGTGAGCAAGTCACTTAACCCTTATTGTCATAAAAAAAAAGAAAAAGAAAAAGAAAAAAGTCGTGCACAAATAAAACCAAAGTAATCAAGATTAGACAGAAAGCAGAAATCTGGGAAACAATTTTTACAGCAAGTGTCTCTGATAAAGGCCTCATTTCTCAAAAATATAGTGAACTGAGTCAAATTTGTAAGAATACAAGCCATTCCCCAATTGATTAGTGGTCAAATGATATGAACAGGAAGTGTTCTGATGAAGAAATAAAAACTATCTATAGAGATATGAAAAAAATTCTAAAATCACTTTTGATTAGAAAAATGCAAATTAAAATAACACTAACATATTAGATTGGCTAATATGACCAATAAAAAAGGTAAATGATAAATGCTGGAGGAGATGTAGGGAAATTGAGATACTAATACACTATCTAACATTACCTGAAACTATCTGAAAGTTACAATCAAAAAGGAATCTTGATACAATATATGTGTGTGTGTGTGTGTGTGTGTGTGTGTGTGTGTGTGTGTGTGATGGGCAATGGGAGTTAAGTGACTTGCCCAGGGTCACACAGCTAGTAAGTGTCAAGTGTGTCTGATGCTGGATTTGAACTCAGGTCCTCCTGAATCCAGGGCCATTGCTTTATCCACTGTGCCACCTAGCTGCCCCCCTTGATACATTATTACAAGAAATTATCAAGGAAAATCATCCTAAAGTTCTAGAACAGGAAGGCAAAGCTGAAATAGAAAAAAAAAATCACCAGTCCCCACCTGAAAGAGAATCCAGAAGGAAAACTTACAGGAATATCATAGTCAAGTTTCAAAGCTCCCAGGTTAAGAAGAAAATATTGCAATAAACAAGCAAAATTGAAAATACATTTTGTAGAGCAAAGAACTGGGGTTATGTCCAAGAGCAATTTATCCAGCAAAATTAAGTATAATCCTGAATGAAAAATAATGGACATTTAATGAACTGAAAGACTTTCAAGTATTTGTGACTAAAACCAACAGAACTAAATGTAAAATCCCACATATAAGATACAGAAGAAATAAAAGGTAAACATTAAAGACAGATTATAAGAGATTCTATCAACCTTCAGAGAAAGAGATGAAAAGGATAAATATGCATAGTACAGTTTTACAGATAGGTGCATATGTGTGTATTTATGTATATTTTTGTATATACATGTGTATATGTATGCATGTACAAATATTTACACATTTATATGTATATACATGCATTGTGTACATACATACACACACGCATACATACATACAATATAATTGTAGTCTTCTTGGGGCAGAAGTAGTGTGGGAGACAGAGGGTAAAAATAAAGTAAAAAATTCACAGTAGAAAACAAAAGAAAACCTAGAAGGAAGCAAAGAAAAGCTGGGTATCTTTGAAAACAGTGTTTATTGTTTATATACATTTTCTTGAAATGTAAATTTATTGTCTTATATCCAATTTTCTCTTATGTCCTGCTGTGTACCTGAAAATTTTCTTTTTTTCTTCTCTTGTTTTATACTTAAGTGTAAAATGAATAAAAAATTTACAAACAAAAATAAAATTTTAAAATTCTATTATATTAAAATATAAGATATATTATAAACTTATATAGATACTTGTAAGGAAATTAAAGAAAATAATAAAAATATAATTGTTTTAAAATACTTAAATCACCAAAAATATTAATACATATAAAGTCACAATTATAAAAAACTAATTGTGACCTCCATAAATAGAATGATTCCATAATTCGTTCTCTTCTTCATTTGAAAAGGTCAATAATTTTATATTACACTTACTTCAGTTATGATCAAAATAGTGCACAAAGAAAAATTACTTAGAAACATGAATTCAATGAGAATTTTGAGATTGAATCATAAAAGTAGATAACATATGTATTTAAATTTATATAGAGATGTATATAATATTTTACAAATTTTGAAATGGTTTAGAGGAGTGGGTGTAGACTTGTGACTTCTTCAGTGCCTCTACTTTCATTAATGGGGAAAAGAGTTTGTTTTAGAACTCTTGACAGACCTTGTCATTTTCTTTCACCTGTTTGTTTTCCTCACTGTGGCTTCCTCCTTATATGTCCTTGGGATGATTTGGCTAAATGGAATCTTTACTCAAGCGTTCTCAAAATTTGTCTTTTTTTTTCCTTAGCTCTACTTACAATTTTATGAAGAGATTTTGTGTATAATATTTACTATATTCCTCCTTAAGATTTTACAAATGAGTTTGTATTTGGAATGGTATAATTGTTGGCTATATTCTGTCTACTTAGAAAAAAAAAAAGATCATGTGTTTGCCAGCAGAGATGATCTTTAGGCCCTTGAAGTCCAGAATAGTCTAAATAAATAAATAAACAAACAAACAAACAGATAAATAAATAAATCACAGCTTGCTTGGCTTGGTTGCAAAGGGTCATAGTGCAACATAATATCTCTATTGCTCTGAGTACTTGGTGGAATTAAACGGATGTTCCAGCTATTTAAAAGGTAGACAGGATACAATACAACACTCTTTAGGCAAAACTACAGGATGGCCCACTGCCTATGCAAAATATTTGCAAAACTATCAGGTTTAGGAAAATCAATAGGAGACAATCTGTGAAATTGCTACATCTGCAGCTGTTAGGGAATCAGAAGGAAGCAAGGCTGCATAGCATATACCACGTACCATTGTACCCTTTCCCTGACTGCTAAGGTAAAAGTAGCTACCCTAAGCCAACTGGCCCTCTGCACATCTCATTGCAAATTAAGAGAAACATGTGTTTTATGATCTAATAAGTACCTGGAAGGATAGAAATTTCTCTCATGGTATTTTCCATAGCTGGTAGTAGTACGTTCCCTAAGAAAATCCAACTTTAGGGAAGAAGGTACTATAAACTCAGCTCATGATCTATGGTAGAATGTCAATAACAGCCCCAGCATTTATATATTCGTGATTCCCTAGAGCTTGCAAGATTGTAGACAGCTGCCAAAAATAGAAATGCCATCCCTGTATTAATGTGATAAGAAGCGTTATGAAAGACCTATGGTATTAACAATTTTCAGCTGTATTCTATTGCTTCTTTTCCCACAACGCAACACAAAAATAATTATTATAGTAAGAATTCATTACTAAAGATAATAGGAGGAAAGGCTAGTGGGATAAAAAGTTTAAAATGCATTCTTGTGACTTCTCATATTTCCTAAAATTTTGTTAATGAGATGAGGTTTTATTTTTTAATCTCTTTCTAAAAACCAATTTTATCTGAAAGAAAATGATTAAGAATTTGCCCTGGACATTCAACAAGGAGATATTATGACATAATTTTTCAGTACTTTTTCCCTGTCTATAAAACCATTTTCTATGACCAACAGATGGCACACAGATAGATTTGTGAATAAAAATAAAAGTCAGGATCATATGTTATAGAGTCATCAAATAAGAGCTGGGAAGAAGCCTTAGAATTCATTGAGTCCAATCACATTGTTTTGTAATTGAGAAAACTGAAGCATAGATCAGTGATCACAATGCTGGTAAATATCTGAGGTGAAATTTGAATCGAGGTCTTCCTGACTCTTAAGTCCAGTGCCAGAATACTGAGGAGCCATAGTAATCATCTAGTTCAATTCTCTCATTTTCCATATAACAAAACTGAGATACAGAGAATTTAAATGCCTTGTCTAAGATCACATAAGGTCACTGAGCTTGTGAGTGACATGACATGGTTAAAATATGATAGAGCCTACATTGCATCATGATGTCTATATCCACTCCCTATGAAAATAGAAACATACTCATCCCTTCTCTATGTCTTTCTTTTTTGTGCCTTTCTCAGAATCTTCCAGAAAGTATATATATATATATATATATATATATATATATATATATATATATATATATATATACACATCTCCAGTGCACAGGAGGCATTTATATAGGTCTTTTAATGTCCTGATGCCAGTGTAGAAATGCAACTATTGTGTAAAAGTTCCTTTTTGATAATGCATTTTCTTACTTTGTCTTTAATAACATCTAGAGCATAGGTTATCACTGGTAACGTGTCAGCCTACTTTAAAAAATTCTGTTTTCCTTCTTAGAATTCATAAGGGCTTTGAAAAAATATCTGGGTAGTCCATATGATTTTAAATATCTGTTGGTGAAAGTATAAATTTATGACTCTTTTTCTTTCTCCATAAATTTTCCTTGTGGCAAGTAGAGGACAATTAAAAATTATCTCATTAATCATCATTTTCAAAAATAGCCAGGGAAATATCTCCAACAGAATATACTCTGGTCTACAAATCATCCCACAGTGTATCATTAAGCAAGTTATTTTTACCTTTCTTCTACAAATTTCCAAAGAAATGTTACTTGTCCAAGGCCACACAGAGATTGCAGATATATAAAATCATTCTATTTTTATCCTAGAAAAGATCAAATAGGGGCAGCTAGGTGGTGCAGTGGATAAAGCACTGGCCCTGGATTCAGGAGGACCTGAGTTCAAATCCAGCCTCAGACACTTGACACTAGCTGTGTGACCCTGGGCAAGTCACTTAACCTCATTGCCCTGCAAAAAATTATAGAATAAAAAAGAAAAGGTCAAATACAGAAAAAGTTAGGATCTTAATAGTTTAAGACTCAAAAACAAATCTTTTAGTCGTGCAAAAGCAATTCAAGTTTCCTCTTGAGTATGTAGATATCATTTCAGAAATCATGTTAAGAAGATTTAAAATTAAATTTATATGAGATTAATTCTTCCCTCTGGATCAGGTTGAATGAACATGAATTAGAATATAGCTGGAACTATGGGGTGTTGAGTTAAAATTTTAAATATACAAATAGATACTTTCCCTTTTCTTTGATCTCTTAGGGATATAGACTTAGTACTGATATTGTGGGGTTAACGGGTGCGTAGTTTTAGAAACCATTGGGTATGGTTCCAAATTATTCTTCCAAATGGTTAGAATGGTTCACATCTTCACCAAGAGTGCATTAATCTCCCAGTTTTTCCATATCTCCTCCTGCATTTTTCATTTGCCTTTCTGACACATTAGCCAATCTGATAAGAGTACCTCAGAATTCTTTTAATTTGCATTTCTCTAATCAGTAATGATTTAGAATATTTTTTCATGTGACTATTGAGAGATGTGATTCTTTTTCTGAAAACTGCCTGTTCATATCCTTTGGCAATTTATCAAGTGGGTAATGGCTCTTACTTTTAAAATTTTGTCTCAGTTCCCTATGAATTTTTTTTTAGTTCCCTATGAATTTAAGAAATGTGGCCTTTACCAGAGAAACTTGCTATAATTCCCCTCCATCAGTTCCTGTTTCCCTTCTAATTTTGGCTGCATTAGTTTTATTTGCAGAGGGGAAAACCTTTTTTTTAATTTCATATAATCAAAATTATCCATTATACTTCCTGTAATCCTCTCTATCTTTTGTTTGGTCATAAACTTTTACCTTAGGAATATTTTTTTTCCATGCTCACTTAATCTACTTATGGTGTCACTCTTTAAATCTAAAGCATTTATCCATTTAGATCTTATCTTGCTATATACTATGAGATGTTGATCTCTACCTAGTTTCTTCCAAAGTGCTTTCCATTTTTCCCAGCAATTTTTGTCAAATGGTGATTACTTACCTCAATAGCTTAGATCTTTGGGTCTGTCAAACACTAAGTTATTATGGTCATTTATTACTGTGTATTGTATATCTAATCTGTCACACTGATTTATCATTATTTCTTAACAAGTACCAGATAATTTTCATTACTACTGCTTTTAATATATTTCAAAATCTGGTACTGCTAAACTGCCTTCCTTCACACTTTTTTCATTGGTCCCTTTGATATTCTTAACCTTTAGTTCTTCCAGAAATATTTTTATTAATTTTTAGTTCTATGAAATAATCCTGTTGAGGTGTGAGTGGTATGTATCATATTAACTTAGGTGGAATTGTCATTAAGTTATTATATTAGTTCAGCCTACCCATGAGCAAATAATACTTCTCTAGTTTCTTGGATCTGCCTTTGTGTGAAGTGTTTTGTAATTGTATTCAAATAAGTCCCTGGGTTTGTCTTAACAAGTGGAATCCCAAGTATTTTATATTGTCATCAGTTATTTTTATTTTGTCTTCCTGCTGAGTTTTGTTGGTAGTGTATAAAAATGCTGATTATTTATGTGGGTTGAAACTTTGCTAAAGTTGTTAATTGTTTCAACTAGTTTTTTTTAGTTGATTATCTAGGATTCTTTACATCATCTTATCATCTGGGATGAGTCATACTTTTGTTTTCCTCATTGCCTATTTTTATTCTTTCAATTTCTTTTTCCCATCTTATTGCTATAGCTGGTATTGCTATGCAATATTGAATAATAGTGGCAATAGCAGACATCCTTGATTCATCTCTGATTTTACTGGGAAGGCTTCAAGTTGATCCCCATCGCAGATAATGATTTCTCATGCTTTTATACATATCATTTTAAGAAAGGCTGCCTTTATTCCTGTGCTTTCTAGTAGCTTTAACAGGAATGAGTGTTGTGTTTTGTCAAAATCTTTTTCTATATCTATTCAGGTAATCATTATTTTTGTTGTATTTTTTATTTTTCTTTTCTCTTTTTTTTTTAAGTGACTTGCCCAGGGTCACACAGCTAGTCAAGTGTCAAGTGTCTGAGGCCAGATTTGAACCCAGGTCCTTCTGAATCCAGGGTCAGTGCTTTATCCACTGAGCCATCTATCTGCCCCCTGTTGTATTTTTTATTGACATGGACAGTTATGCTGATAGTTTTCGTAATTTTCAAACAGCCTTGCATTTCTAGTATAAGTTCCAACTGGTCGTAGTATATGATCTATGTGATATGCTGCTGTAAACTTCTTGCTAGCATTTTATTTAAAATTTTTGCATCAATATACATTATAGAAATTAGTCAATAGTTTTTGTTCTCCCAGGTTTAGGTATCAAAACCATATTTGTGTCATAAAAAAATTTGGTAGGACTCTTTCTTCACCAATTTTTCAAGTAGTTAATATTCTATTGGGATTAATTATTCCTTAAATGCTTGGTAGAATACATTTATAAAATTATCTGGTAACAGGGCTTTCTTCTAAGGAAACTTATTTATAATTTCTTTAATTTCTTTTTTTTCAAAGACAGGGTGATTTAAGTATTCTATTGCCTCTTCATTTAATCTTCACAGTTTATGGGTTTTTTTGGTAAATATTCATAAAATTCACTTAGATCATCAGTTTATTTGAATATAACTGGACAAAATAAACTAATGATTTTTAAAATTTCATCTTCATTAGTGGTGTATTCACCCTTTTTATTTTTTCCACTGGTGGTTTGTTTTTTTTTAATCAAATTAATTATCTATTTTTTCATAAAATTAGCTTCTTGTTTTATTTATAAGTTCATTTTTAAAGTTTCATTGTATTAATCTCTCCTTTCTTTTTCAGGATTTCTATTTTGTTATATATTTGAAGATTTTTAATTTGTTCATTTTCTAGTTTTTTTAGACACATGCCCAATTCATTGATCTGCTCTTTCTCTTTTATTGGTATATGCTTTTAAGAGATATACAATTTCCCTAGTGCTACTTTGAACATATACATTGTTTTTATTCTCTTTGTTTTCATTTTCATTGTTTTTATTCTTTTTAATGAAATTTTTATTTTCTTTAATGAAGGTTTTATTTTTATGTTAATGAAATTAGTAATTAGTTCTATGATTTCTTCTTTGACTCACTCATTCTTTAGAATTAAATTATTTAGTTTCCAACTTTATAAATCTATGTTTCCATGGCCCTTTATCAAATGTAAAGTTTATTGTGTTATGGCCTGAAAAGGGTACATTTAATATTTCTATTTTTCAACATTTAGTTATAAGGTTTTTATAGCCTAATGTGTGGTAAATGTTTGTGTTCATCATGTACAGTTGAGAAAAATTTATACTCCTTTGTGTATTTATTAAGAATTTTTTGAGGTCTATCATATATTTTTAAAGACTATTCATGAAAATGTTTATTTTCTAAAAAAAATATTCTACTCATCCTCTTAACTTATTTCTTATTTATGTTATGGTTAGATTTATCTGGCTCTGAAGGGAGAAAACTAAGGTCCCCCACTAGTATAATTTTATTGTCTATTTCCTCCTGAAATTCATCTAACTTTCCCTTTAAATATTTGGATGCAATCCCATTTATTGCAAATAAGTTTAGAATTGATATTACTTTATTCTCTATAGTGCCTTTTAACAAAATGTGGTTTGCCTCCTTTTCTCTTCCAATTAAGTTTATTTTTGCTTTTATTTGCCTGAGGTCATGATTGCTATACCCACCTTAATATAATAGATTTTTCTCTAGCCCCTAATTTTAATTCTCTGGGTATCCTGTGTTTCTTATAAACAACATCTGACACATTGTTGAATTCTGGTTTCTAATCCATTCTGCTATCTACTTCCATTTGAAGGGTGAGTTCATCCCATTCACATTTACAGTTACTAGTACTAACTGCATTTCCTTCCATGGTGTAGGAAAGCAGAGTAAAACAATATTACATAACAAAGCATGATATAAGATCATATCATTGTGCAGTATGCCATGTCTTATCATGCTATGTCACATAATGAAATACAATGTAGTATATTATAATGTAATGTAATTACATGTAATTGTAATGTAATGTTTTGTTATGTCAGTATAGTATGTATTATATAATAAATAATATAATTGTTATATATTACATATTAATAAGTAATAATGATTATAAATGCTACAGCTTATTTGCAGAAATGAAGCTATTTACAAATAGTTAGAAGTAATATTTAGGTTCATTTAGATATCTTACAGTCACTGACCAAACTCTCATTTTTGTTGTTGGTTTTGTCCTTCATTCTTGAAGAAGACCATGACATCAGGGTGAAGTCTTGGCTTGCACTGAATTAGATTTAAGTGAGGGAGGGCTGTGCAAGGTCACCACCCTCATGCTCTCTTCCAGAGCCATCTGGATCAAGGGGCAAGATATATATCAGGATAACTGGAGATGGCCTCAGATATTTAAGGCAATTGGGGTTAAGCAACTTGTCTAGGGTCACACATCTAGTAAGTGTCTGAGGTGAGATTTGAACTCAAGTCCTCTTGACTCTATGGGCACTGCTCTATCCACTATACTACCCAGCTGCCACAGATTCTCATATAAACTTCAACCCGAGCTGCAATAAATTCTGCTAGATTTCTTTATCAATGTGACCTATTAAATATTAAATTCTGAAAGTATGAAAGTCTTATTAGTCCATCTTGATAGAGCTTACTCTTTGTGGTAACTTTGGGGCAACTTAATGTTACTGCAGTTAGTCTTCTTATAAAATATATTTCATGGTTAAATGATTAAAAGGTGTTTTCATAAATTTTATCTAAATGGTTTCTCCCCCAAATCCTTTGTAGATATGAGAAAGGCTCTAAATGAATTTTTCCTTCCAATTTACAAAATCACTATGACAAAACAATGGAGGAAATAATAAGGGGTCTGTGATTTCCTTAGTGTAAGGCGCTCTATATTTGGGAACTTCCTTCTTCCATGGATACTTCAAATGATCTGTTACTTAGTAGAGAAGATCATCTGAGTCACCTGAGGAATATAGCTGTGAGGTGCTCTGAATTTCCTAGTATAACACAACTAGTGTTAGAGCCAATGTTTAAAGCAAGGTTTTCTTTACTCTATTCCAGCATTCCATCCACTATACCATGTGACCTCCCACCAAGAATAGTCACCAACAGCATTCCAAATTCTATCCCTTCTGATAGGGAAGAATGAAGGATTGGTATGAGCTAGGGAGTGTGGCAGTGGGTTGAGAAAATTCTTGTAAAATCTGTCTGTGTGGGATGAGGTAACTAAAAATGGTTGTTTTGAAATCCTCCATATGGGTTCAGGCCATTGTTAACAATTGGGTTTTTGCATACACATGCACATACATGCACATACACACACATAAACATACACATACAGACATACAAACATAAACATACTCATAGGCCATTAAGCCTATCTGTAAAATGATCATTGTAATGTGGGCCAGTGTTCCTGCCATTCTGATATTAGCAGTACCTGATAAATTCACTACAATGATAAGAGCTTTTTTTTCTTCAGTTAAAATTGTATAACAATTCTTGCATATGCATATAAATAATACAAATCAGGCAATTCATTTCTGGATAATCAGTATTCTTTGTGGGTGGCTTAACTAACATGCTCATCCAACTCATGCCTCCCAACTCACCTGAGGCAAAAAATTATTCCTCAGAAATGTTTTGCCTGTTGCTTCATGTTGCCTAATAGGAAAACACCCAGTTTGGGATTCTAATACAGTCCTGGCTGTGTTACAATATGAGCTGGTTCAGGCCAAGTTATTGTGAAGGGTGTGTGAACTTTAAAAGCCAAAAGGTGTCTCTTGCCTAGTAATCTCTAAGAGGGAAAAAAAAGGGATGCTTTACAAAATTATTTTAAAATGTTTTTTTTCTTTTCATACTCAGAACACAAGTGAGATAATTTAATGAAATTTCAGTTCCAATGGGGTTATATTAATAACAATGGATTAATATTGTATTGGTAAATATGCATAATGATAAATTATCAATAATCCTGATAGCATGTATGTGATATTTTGAATTTGTGAAGTACTAGACAAATATTTTCTCATTTGATGCTCACAACAACCCTCTGTGGTAAGTACTATTATTATCTTCATTTTACATACAGATTAGGAAACTGATGCCGATAGTAGTTAAGTGATTTGCACAAGGTCATCCAGCTATTAAGTGTCTGAGGTCAGATTTTAACTCAAGCAGGTCCTCCTGACCTAGGTCTAGCACTCTATTCCATTATACCACTAGTTGCCTCTAGAAATAGATGCAAAAGCTTGTTGAGCACTAAAATTAGACTTTAGAAATCACTTCGTCTACTTATTTCACAAATGAATAAAGTGAGGCTCTCAAAGCTTAAAAATCATAATCAAAGCCATGTAGTGAATAGTGTCAGAAATGTACTAAAACTTTTGTTCCTTAAATCCTATTTCATTGCCCTTCTTATTGTGCTATATTTTGTTGTTGGGTTGTTGTTTTTTTGTAGAATTAAGAAAAAAAATTTTAAAATCTCCTACCAGTGATATGAGATAGAAGAAAATAATTACATGTGTTTTTCATATAGTTTTTTATGTGATACATTTTTGTCATGTAAGCTTTGTTTATAAATATATTATCTGATTAATGATTTTTTTAAAAGAACATCTGCTTCCTGAAGTTCCTCTTGACTATTTTTGCCATCTTTACTTAATAATTTTTGAGTGAGTACAAGAGATATGTAGAGCTGCAGAATAAATTGGAATCAAGTTGAAGATAGCCTAGCAAAATCCAATAACAAAAACCAGCCCATTATTATGAATTGTTTTGTTACAACAAAGAGTGTGGAATTATTGCAAAAATATTCAGCCCAGTTTTCCAACCAGTGGTGAGTAGACCCAGGTGCCATAAACCATAGAAGAGAGTTCCCTGAAAGTTTATGTGCCTGGGAGAATTCATCTTCTCTAAGTAGTGAGGTAGAGGGAAGATTTGTCTCTCCTCTGCAGCGCCTGAGGGTACAATAATACATCCTGTTATTATAATATGGCTTCTGAAGGGATGAAATGAACTGAATCATCCTGAATTCAAACCTAGAATTATGAATGGATCAGTCAATTAAATTTTTACCTCTATGGTATGCCTGCATGACAATACTATATGATTCTGGTTATTGTTGTTGTTGTCGACCAAATAAATTGTCAGGGTTGTATAAATATAGCTTTACCATCAATAGTTGCCAAATAGATAAAAACATCATAAAACTAAATTAAGTTGATCCAGAATGCAGTGAACTATTTTAAAAGCTATCTTTATTTATTATTACCTTGATCCTATATACCATCAAAATAACAATTAACTGAAGAAAGAAACATTCAAAAATAGTAAGTTGTGTAAAACACAAGGGAGTAACAGTAGATTCTTGGGTTTTAGTGGTCTATACCATTTGCTAACTCTGTGTTTTCAGCAAATAGCAAGCGATTTTGCAATCCCTCATTTGTAGAAAGACGATTTGGAGAAATTGAACTGTAAGAACCCTTCCAACACTAACATTTTATGATTCTAACCCTTATAAGGGGCAGCTGGGTGCCACAGTGGATAGAGAACTGGGCTTGGCATCAGGAAGACTCCTGAGTACAAATCTGGCCTCAGAAACTTGCTAGCTGTGTGACCTCAGGCCAATCACTTTACCCTGCTTGCCTCAGTTTCTGATCTGTAAAATGAGTTGGAGAAAGAAAGGGCAAACCACTCTAGTGTCTTTACCAAGAAAACCCCAAAATGGGGTCACAAAGAGTGGGATGTGACAATAAAAACAAGAACAAGTATTACAATTAAACAACTAACAAAATTAAAGTGATGGTTTTTAATAAGTTTAATTCATTTTTCCCATTCAACAGAATGTGTTCCTCTTAAGAATTCCAAAGAGACAGTTTGGCATAGGGCCAAACTTGGAATCAGGATGATGTTTGTTTAAGTGCTAAATTTCACATAAATTAGCTATGACTGGGCAAGTTTAACCTCTCAATGCCCCAGGAAACTCTTTAAGATTATACCAGGTAGAATGGTTTGTAGCTCTGCAATGATAAAGGGAATTTGCTCATGGGAACTCCCTATACTAATTAGATCACAGTTTGGGATGAGAGGAGTTGATTAAATTTAACTAACAAATGTTAAATACATACTGTATACAAAGTACTTTGTTAGGCACTGGGGAAAATGAAGTTGTCTATACCCTCAAGGTGCATGGGATACTGAAAATAGAATATTAAAAAGATTGTTTATTAACAGAAGAAATATATATATATATATAGTATAAATGCATTGAAAACTAAGCAGCAGTTAAATGCTATATAGGGACACCACTTCATCTGTCTCCAATAAAACACAGCAACTGATATCAGTGAAACACCCAGATATTCTACAAACAATTTCTTTACCTGATTGCATATATATAGAGATACTCATATCTATGCTTATATGTATATCATATATACATATATGTATATATAAAGTTTGCTAGAAGACAGTGTGTATGTATATATACATATACACACATATATATATATATATATATATTTATACATACACATACACACATATATATATATATATATATGTTTGCTAGAAGATAGTATATGTGTGTATAGCAAATTTAAAATGGAATTTTCCACAGATAGGTAAGTTTTTTAGGTGATAAAATGCCTTCCTTTGACCAATAAGAACTCCTTAGAATGAGTTTAAACCCCAAGAGAACAGTTTTGTCTAATACTATGAGGACCTTGGCTGCTTCTCCAAGACTTTATGATCCTCATAATCTTTGCCAGCTAGTAGACAGTAACAAATAGATACTGTGAAACCTAATTTGGTTTATAGTTTTCTGTTTTCTTTTACTATAACAAATACATGGTAAATAAACAGATTTCTGCACTTACGTTTTGAGAAATATATTTAAAACTTTGCAAATATAAATACTGTAAGCTGGAGTCTTATAAAATATAGTCATGGAGCTCTTAATGGTTACTTAATTTGTTTACATGTCTGATCTAATTGATTCTCACTTGTAAAGTGAATGAATACTTCCAAGTATTATCTCCATTTTACAAAGGAGAACAGTAGTTCTGAAATCTTAAGTTACTTGTTCAATATTATATGGGAAAAAAGTGGCAGAGCCAAAAAAAAAAAAAAAAAAAAAACAAGGCTTCTTAGGGCAAGCTCAGTACTCGTGATACTATATCCTACTACCTTTTTTCTTTTGCATTATCTAGCCACAGAGTATCTCTCAGCATAGAAGACATCTAAGGAGTTTCCCTATCCCCAAAATGTCATTTTCTATTTCATTTTTATATAGTACTTTTACATTTGTGATACATTTTCCTCACAACAGATCTTTGAAGCGGCTTGTGGGACTGTCATTATTTTTATTTTGCCGAGGAGGAAAAGGAAATTCAAGGCTGGTAAGTAATTAATCTGAGAACTAATGACGAGCAGAGCCACTAAAGTATTTCAACCTGAATGTCCTACCTCCAAGTCTGTTGTTCTTTCTGTTGTCCCACAGTGTTCTTTCCTTTAAAAAAAAAAAAGTTAACTATGGGGGGGAGGAGAGGGAGTGGCTATAAGTCTCTGGTAGAGGAAGATGATAGGCTGAAAGTTGGGCCTTTGGTGATTCAGCTGGCTTATTCAGAGATCTGAACACAAAGACAAGGCTTTATCACCAAATACATCTTCCTTTTACTTCAACACTTCAAAAGATGTGAGTTCATTCACCTACATAACCTTTCCACTTGCATAGATGGAATTCCTTCATGCTTTAATAGCTTGGCTTCCTCAGATGCTGTGTCTGGGGGAGCTTTACCTAATGGTTAATATTACAGGGATCTGGCTCTCCCCATTTAGTTTCTAAAGATTGGTCCTGGGACAGCAATCCCACTTTGTTTTAGGAGCTATGGAAGCTTGTTGGACACATGCCATACTTTTGACTTTGCTAGCAGAGACTTTACAACCATGGGTCACCCCCATGCTGTGACATTGCCTCAGAACAAGCATTAAAAATATTTATTCAACATGGAGGTGCTGTGACACTATGGTAGAACTGCACACTGGCTTAGCTGAGCTAGTTTTAAAGTACACAATGTGTCTGCCCTTTATCAATTTACATTGCAACCAGTATTAAGTAGATGACTGTAGAGATGTTTAATTAGTAGGCATGTCAGAGCAGCTAATAGTTACTAGGAAGAGGTCTTCACTCTCCTCTCCCCTGATAATAGTAACTGACATTTATATAACACATTACAGTTTACAAAGCAATTGTCTCATAACAACTCTCTGAGGTAGAGTGAATAGTTTTTATCTCATCTTACAGATAAAGAAATGGCAACACAAACTTACCAGTAGTATCCACTGATTAAAATTCTCTGAAAATTCAGATGGGTAAGAAGTTTCTTTTATTTGACTCATTTAAGGGAGAACTTATAGATCAACTGGTGAGATCTAAGGGAGCATAGAGGAGGAACGGACAACAAAGTAATCCACTAATCCCCTCCCACTTTCGTTACAATTGGCAACTACAGATTAAGGCACTACAGTAGCCCTTTCACAATGGGATCCTTGGGAAATACAGGGAAGGGATGTGACCAGGAACATGGAGCATGGGGTGAAG
This sequence comes from Dromiciops gliroides, assembly GCF_019393635.1. Taxonomy (NCBI): domain Eukaryota; kingdom Metazoa; phylum Chordata; class Mammalia; order Microbiotheria; family Microbiotheriidae; genus Dromiciops; species Dromiciops gliroides. The sequence continues at coordinate 106,746,274 of NC_057863.1, read as the reverse complement.
TTTGAGAAGGATGATCTTATGATTACAGCAGCAAGGATCTAAGCTACAATGATCCAGTAAAAGGTTGTTCCTGGGATTTGGGACTTGGTTAAACAAGCTCTTACTGGGATTAGGGAGGAGTCCCATTTGGCAGCTCTAATTTATTTTCTACCTCTTAAGTCATAGCGAGGGAAAAATCAATCAGCTACTTAGAGAGAGGGGGAGAGTACTAGGAAATGGAGAGAGGTATGACTAGGGCAGAGACAACTTGTTATACCAAGAAAGACTAAACTTGAAAATGTGAAGGTTTTTCCACACTACACTTGACCAAGGTCACAAAGAAAACAAGCAGGCGAACTGAAAAGGGAATTTGGTTCTTTCTGAGGCCTGGTAGAGCATTTTTACTATCATGGCACAATGTCAATCCCTCTTTGATGGGAACCAAAGCTTTATATCTTAGGCCTTTGTGGATACTCCATGCAATTTCAAAAAATCCAAGTCCTAATTATCCAACAGTGAACTCCCCATTTTTCTAGCATTCACTCTCCTCCTGACTAAAGCTCCATTTTAAGACATATTGCCAAGATTACATGAAAGATTTTCACCATGACAGCAAACTCTATTTTCTTGTATTAACAATACATGGCAGAGAATTCTAGGTAAATTCCTGACTACAGGGTGATAGAAAAACAAAAGGGATAGGAGACAATATTGAAGGGTGAACTGTTATAAATGATCAGCATTTTTCTGTAATGCTACTATTAGGAACCTGCCCAGAAATGAGTGTAAAGAACTTTGAAATTACTTCCATCCCCCAAATTTCTAAAATATGAATTACTTTTTCTTAAAGGAAGTAAAAGCTCTTTGAAGACTGATATCCTGCAATTAATCCTCATGACATAAGATATGGGTTTTATTTCCTCAACCTTACAGATATAGAAGATCACAGAAAGAAGAAAGAAAAAATCAATCATTAACTAAGGTCACTTATTAGGTCAGGAGAAGCAGCTCCAAGATCCTATTCACCATTCACTGCAATATTTACTACCCTACTTCTCAGGTTTTGAGCAAGATCCAAATATAAAGAAAACTACTACCCAAAGCTGAGGAAAAGGAAATCTTTTAAGATTTTTTGGTTTCTTTTGCACCTTTTGTTAAAATTCTGAAGGAATTTCTTGACCAAGGCAAGAAACTAATAGATCAGCAGATCACAAGGTTTAGTTGTGTCCCTAAGTGTGAACAAGTCAAATCCAGCAAAGAATTCTAGAAAATTATGCATCTAGTATACCGAATGTGGAAGGAGGGGAAAAAAAGAGGCAACTATTCAAACTGCCCTGAAATATAAGAGGCTAAAGCAATACAAATTAAGCCACATAAGTATATGCTCAAAACAGAATAATTTGCAAGAAAATAGCTGTGATTAGTTTGTTTTTTTATATTCATCGTTATTATTACTGTAATATAGCTAGGTCCTGATTAGTTCAAATAATATAGTCCATGAAGTGACAGCATTATTTGAATTTGTGCTGTATATTTCTATCAGTATGGAAATAATTATCATATTTTATATAAACATAACTCCAAATAGTGCAAACTTGGATACATGTGACCACTTCTTGACAGTCATAATTTTCATTAATCTGGAGCTGGCCTTATGTTAAATGCTATTTTATCATATCCTATGCAAAGGAAATTTAAAAAGATAAGGTAATTATCCTCTAAGAGATTGCAAATCAAATAATGAAATTCAAAAACATAGTAAACACATATGTTAAACAAATAAATATATTAATTCAGTAATTAATCAAAACGTCAACAAAGTAATCAACCAACAAATATCTTTGAACACTTGGTATAGATCCACCATTGGGCTGGGAGGAAGTAAGACCTGAGCTGGGTCTTAGAGGGTGGATAAAATTTGGATAAGCAGAGAAGAAAATGGAAGACAATCCATTTAAAGGGAAAGACTGTGATCAAAGGGGTGAGAATGACAGGATCAAAAAAGAATGTAACAATGGATCCTTACTCTTTTATTTAGAATAAAAAGTCATGTATGTGGATGCTGAATGGGGGAAACCTGGCTTAGCATCAAAAAAAACTGCAGGATTTGGTTGATTGTTGTATGAATATGATTCAACATAGTGACCTAACTGCCAAAAAAGGCATATTAGCCAGCATTCATATATAGCACTCTTTAAAAAGAAAATATGTTTTCTGTGTTCTTTTAGTTGTCTGAAAAACCATATTCAATTTGGTGGACCTAGCTTTGAAGAGGGATATTGACAAATGGGAACACATTGGAAAAAGGGCAAGTAGGATGATGAGGGTAATTGACATCCAGTAACTGTTCAGGGTTGAGAGAAAGTTAAAGTTGTTGCAGGGGAATATAGAGATAACAGTATAAACTGTGGTAAAGGATGAGCTAATTAAGTCAACAACTAGAGATAGAAAGTGAGCAGATCAATGATAGACTCTTAGGGAGAACCCCTAGTTATGTTGGGGGGGAAAGGAGTGAAAAGAACCAGCAAAGAAGAGAATGAGTGATTAAAGAAGTAGAATGAGAAGCAAAATGTATGGAAACATAGAAGTCAGGAAGAGAGGATTAAGTATATTGAACTGATATGCTAATTAAAAATAAATTCTTAAAAAATACAGGGGAAGCACAGTCATCAGCCCTTCTACATTTATTGAGCAAAGGGGTTTTGACAAATTCTAAATGTATTATTTTATTATAAAATAACTTGATATAAAAGAAAAAATCTTAGCCATCCATCTTTGCGTTACTCTATTTTGTGGATGAGCACTAAGGGAACATTGTTTATTTGGGTACCAAAAAATGCCATTGATTCAGTAATTAAAGTTGCAAATAAGTTAACTTGAAGTTCTCTGCCTTAAAGCACTGGAGGGTGTTGGAAAAGACTTCATAGAGCTCTTGCAGACAAAAGGTTACAAGACCACATCTAGAACTACTTCCCTGAAGTATTATTGTGGATATGTTGAGATGGCAACTGGAATCAATCCTGATCCAAAAATCCCATAGCAATAAGAAAATATTCACGCCCAGAGCCAGCAATGATATCTGAGGCTTCATAGCTTTATTACTTGCACAGGTTGTGTGTAAAATGGCTTTATGGTCGTTACTGAACTGCTTAACAAGCCCTGGCAGGACTCTAATAAATTCATTTTTTTTAGAGGTAATGGAGTATGGAAGCGGCAGGGAATGTACTTTAATGGTAAAGAAGTGTTTGGTTGTACTTTTTCCCCAAGAAAACATATTACAACTATCCATACAAGGAACAACAGAAATTATTTCTGTAGAGAATATGTTAAAGTCATATTCAAGGGTCTTGGTTCACATTCATTTAGAGAAAAATGTAATAAGATTATCTCCAAACCTTTATCTTTCATGTGGCCTTATTTGTTCTCTCTTCTAATGCTTCAAAGGTCTTCTTTCTCTCTCATTCTTCATGAGTGTAGTTGCATATGCTCATGTGTAAATGCTAAACTTACAAGATATGCAAAACATCAATTAGATACTATTTCATAATACCCTGGATATTTTTTTTCAGGCTTTAAAGAATATGCAGGGCAGCTAGTGGTGCAGTGGATAAAGCACTGGTCCTGGATTCAGGAGGACCTGAGTTCAAATCTGGCCTCTGACACTTAACACTTACTAGCTGTGTGACCCTGGGCAAGTCACTCAACCCCCATTGCCCTGCAAAAAAAAAAAAAAAAAGAATATGCAGAACTCTTTGAAAATGTTACTAATAAATTAGCAGCACTAAACTCCAAAAATCACAAAATTTTCAAAAACATTAGTTCTCTTTAAGCCAAATTCATTTTAGATACTAATTGTTTGTGAGATAGAGAAATTCACCAAAAACTTTTATTTGCTGGTAAATGCTGACAACAATCAGAGTGTAGAGTTTAGTGATAACACTTCCAACTTTTCATTATATCTAATGGGGGAAAGAAAGAGCAAAAATAAATTACACCCACAAATAATCCTATAATTGGAGTGTTGGCATTAGTATCAACCTACTCCCCAAATACACATCTTGGTAACTGTTGAGTAGTAACATTGATTTATTTTAGTTCCTCTAACATTTTTCTGTTTGTGTGTGTATATTTAGGTATATACACTTACACTGACATAGGGAGCTATTGGATGAAGAAACCCCCTCTACCAATTCAGGTTCACAGTTTTTCTAAAACTTATAATCTTAAAGCACTGCTTAGAAAATCTAGAATTTTAGTCATTTACCTAGGGTCATGAGCAAGTATATGTCAGAAGAAGGACTTGAAAATAGGTCTTCCTGCCTCCAATATGATTTCTCTGTCCTCTATGTCATAGTTACCTCTATGCATGTATGTGTGTATAAATACTTATGTATACATGTGGAATGGATATACAACATACACATAAATACATTTTATGTATTATATAAAGTTAAAAGTTACGATTAAAATCAATTAATTCATGTTATCTCTCAATAGTTCAAAAAGATTTAATATTGAGGAGATTGGATTTTTGTGTGTTTGTGTGTAGGTGTACATGGATATGCATTTGGATATGTGTGCATGTGCATGTGTATGTGTAATGTATGTATATGTATGCATGTGTGTATATATATGTCTGTATATACATACACGTGTATATGTATATAAGACAAATGCATGCATATGCGTACAACTAAGTATATGGGGGAAATCACCTACTTTTCATAAATATCTACCTATTTATGAATGATAAAATCATGTATAAGGTTTCATGGTTGAATTTCACGTTTTCTCCACTAATTTTGTTCATTCTAAAGAAAATATGTTTCTTAAACATTCAACTTGGATATATATAGATATATATCTATATATCTATATATACCACAAGCTTCACAATACCTGCAGATGTTTGGTCAAGGTGTTTAGAATGTGTGATATTTCAATCTGTTTTCTTATTTCAAATCCTCAATGAGAGTCTTTTCTTATAATTTAAAATGGTTTTTCAAATGTATTAGCATTTTGGAAAAAGAAAAGGTTGTGTTGGAATTCGCTATATTTTGGCCACTTAATGGGTATTTCCACATGCAAAAAAATTTGAATCATTTAATGATAACTTAAAGATCAAAATCCAACATATTTTCTTGAAAAATTCATGACTTAGAAATGATAAATTGTCATTTTTTAATATTTTTTGGTGTTGAGATCATAGGATCATAGATTTAGAAACAAAAAGAATCTCAAATTCTATGTAGTTCAACCCACCCCTTATTTTATAAATGAGGAAACTGAGACTCAGAAAGGTTGTGACTCACCCAAAGCTGCAAAGGGAAAAGTATTAAAGATTAGATTTGAACCCAGGTCCTGTGTCCAGAGTCAAGTTTTTTCTACTCAATTCCCCACCAAATGACATCTTTAATCTAATTGTCTAAAAATTTTAGTCATTTTTGAGAATCATCTGTTATTTTTTGATTCAGTACTTTCTGTCTTTATCTGTCTCTTTATTTTTCTGTCTCTTTGTCTCTCTCTCTGTCTCTTTCTGTTTAAGTCTGTCTCTGTCTCTGTCTCTCTCTGACTCTGTTTCTCTCCCTTAGACACACGCACACACACACACACACACACACACACACACTATAACTTTTTTCATACATATTGAACCTACATTCTGACTTTGAGATTGTTAAGCTTGGCAATTGTACATGCATGCCGACAGGTTGAGATAAGTAAATCACATGTATCTTCTTTATTAGATTTACAAAATTTATATACGATATATCATATTAGACATATTTTAGCTCAAAGGCAAACAACAATATCACATCATCAAAATGTGAATTAACAATCTACTAACTAACTACTTTGCATTAGGAAGTAAGCTTGAACAATTTCTAAATCATACAAAAACATTTAAAAAGAAGAAACAAATATGAAGGGGACATGAGCATGACTAGAGTAAATGAAATGCTGGGATACACACATATAGAATATTGTAGACAGTAGCAGAGGGTTCAAAAAGCAGTGAAAGGTCCTCTGGGATGATCTCTGCAGTTAGCTTTCCCAGAGTCCTGTTAAGTCCATTATTGATGGGGTGTCTTAAACAAAAATAATAATAATAATAAAGACAAAAATAAAAATAAGAACATACATAATATCTGAGCCAAAGTGAGAGGGAGAGAGAAAGAGAGAAGAGAATATCTCTAAATCAGAAAGATTAAGATAATAATTAATAAAAATGATGAAAATATCATGCCTTCCTCTTTTAAAGATAAAAAACAGTGCAAAGAGAAGGAAAAAAAAAGAAAGAGTAAGAAACTTGTGATCATTTAGCTTATAAAAGCTGATTTTATTGCTATAGGGAACTTTGATAAAGAAACCCCCTTAACCAATGAAGATACAATTTATGGTCTTTACAACTTATTTCTTAGAGCTCTGAATGGCTCAATGTAATTTAGTTAATGGGTCAGAACTAGGACCTTAATACAGATCTCCATGGTTCTGAAGATAGTTCTTTCTCTATGCCATGATGCCTCTCCTTTATTTTCAGTGCATATGTCTTTTTTTCAGACTTCAGAACACTAGATGTCATTGGTGTTTCATACTTTTTTGTAGCATATACATATGTAAATTTGTTTTGTTGTTATTCTTGAACATCTGATTTATTTTCAATTTTCTTGGCTTTGAAAGTATTTGCTTCATTTCTGCAGTCAAATGAGAGATCTGCAGAACAAGTCAATAAAGAACAGTTAGATTATCGCTTTCAAGGACCATTCTAATTTACTGTGGGAATTTGGGGGAACGATCACAGAGAGGAGAAGGAACACTTGACTGGCAAGAATCTCCTGGAGAATAGTGTTCTTCCAAGTTTTGGGTTGAAAATCACAGCCTGACCTTGTAGGATTTCTATGTACTTAGTTTCTTTTAACACTGTTTTAATTCTTGGTTTGGTTCCATAATTGTCGATTCATGCAACATGTCTTCATGCTATTCAAGGAATATAACACTCAGGCCTCTGCTGAACCAGGTGGGGAAGTAAACAAGAGAGTCCTCCAAAAGTCTTAGCATTTGTAAGGCCATTTCTTCAATCCTTGCCATTACTACAATTTGTGGGATATATGGAACTATCATTGTGGCTTTAATATATATTTCTCAAGAAGTCCAAGAGGCCATCATCTAACAATCTTGAGATAAACTACCTCTCATTTATAAGGTATCCACTTATTTTACTAAATTGTAATGAAATTTGTGTAAATAGATGAAAAGGTCCATTAATATCTATGCACGATTTATGTGAAAATAGATATACATTCAAATTTTCTCATGCAAGAATTTTGAAGGATAGTAATTAAATCAAATATGCTTACATTTTGCTTTCCCTAGCAATTTTGCTTGCTCTGTATGAAATTTGTTTCTTCAAAATTCATACCGAATGCTTGTAGCCATAAATGAACAATATCTATAGATGCTTAGGTAAGATGCTTCAGAATATGATCCTATATTATCTGCATTGCCTGGGGAGTGCATATCCATTGTTGTTGTTGTTGTTTGTCCCTCATTCTTGAAGAAGAGCTATGATATCATGAGGGTGATGTTGACTTGTGTCTGAATTGGATTTAAGGGAGATACAGCTTCACAAAGTCATCAGTCTCACTTTCTCCTCCAGAGTCATTGGAATCTAATGGTAATACATAAGTCAAGAGAACTGGAAATAGCCCAGGATATAGTTGGAACCCTTTGTCTTTTTAAGCTAATGTATTTTCCAGGTTTCAGTATGTCTGAGGCACTGCTCATCAGTGATTAAGACCTAGGTAAGAATTGAGACAAAGGATGGCCTAGTTTGCCATCACAAAATAATCAATCTGGATGGGGAAGACTCTCAGAGTTTCTGGCCAAAACAGAAAATATTTGATATTTTCACTCACTCTGAGCTAGCAAAACCCAAACAATGAGCAAGAGGGGCTTGGGCTGGGGGCTTATTATTATTATTATTATTATTTTTTTTTTAGTGAGGCAATTGGGGTTAAGTGACTTGCCCAGGGTCACACAGCTAGTAAGTATTATGTGTCTGAGGCCAGATTTGAACTCAGGTACTCCTGACTCCAGGGCCGGTGCTCCATCCACTGCACCACCTAGCTGCCCCCGGGGCTTATTATTATTATTATTACATTATTATTATTTTTCATTTTTAAAGGGCAATGAGGGTTAAGTTACTTGCCCAGGGTCACACAGTTAGTAAGTGTCAAGTGTCTGAGGCCAGATTTGAACTCAGATCCTCCCGAATCTAGGGCCAGTGCTTTATCCACTACACCACCTAGCTGCCTCCCCAACCCACCCCCCTGCCCCGGCTAGGATCTATTATTGAAAAATCAATGAAAGCCAGAATGATTTGAGTTTAAAGGTATAGGCAAGTAGCTCCATTTGAATCACACTAGGGTTTTTCAAAGCCTGATTTTTCAGAGCTATATTTTTTTAAAATCATAAATGAAAACTCCATGAGACAAGGAGTTAATTGTCCCAACTTTGGGGAGAAAAGATAAAATAAATTAATAGGGAAAAAAAGTCTAGCCCCCAAACTATGAGATACATTGCAAAGTACAAGCCATTTTTCTAAGGAATATAATTCGATCTAATATTCCCTATGCCTCAAGGGAAAGAAGTCTCCTTTAAGCCTCCATCCCCATTTTCCCCCAGAAGAAGGTTAAAACTTCATTGAGGAGTTCGTTCATTCTGCTTTTCTTTAGTCAGGGATTCATTAAGGAAAAATACCCAGGTAGCATCAAATCACTACACAACTCCCAGAAAATAGTAGTAAAGCAGTCATGTAATTTGTGGGTCTTAATTCAGGATTAAACAAAACAATTTGACAGAATAGTCTATTCCAATCTAATATATCATATGAGATTATATGACAGATTTAGAGTCAGAAGACCTAGCTTCCAATTCTGTCTGACATACATAACAGCTGAGTGATCATGAATGAGTCAAAACTTCTCAGTCTCATTTGTAAAATAAGAGAACTTTTATTTGTGCTACCATCCTAATGGGTTTATTAGTATGGAAAATATTTTACAAACCTTAAAATGCCACAGAAATGTGAATTTTTGGTAATATCCCAAAATCTAGTAGTCCTTAAATCTTAATCACTTTCCTTTGTGAAAATTAAAAGCAGAAGCCTAAAGAAATGAAAGGTTTGTGTTATGGTGTATAGGTTGATATTGTTATTTTTCTTCTCAAGAATTTGCTTTGGGATTGACTGAATTTCTAGGCTAATTTCTAAGATTTATGATAACTTTATTCTAATACCTCTCCCCAGTGATGCTGAGTATCTAGGAATTGGCTCAATGAAGTAAGGAAATTTTTTAAAAACAGCAATATGTTACCTTCAGTTAGTCAGTCATTATCCACTGAGCAATAATGTAATCTGTCAGTTTTCCAACCCTTTTACTTTTCCTCCTGCTCATTCCTGCTACTATCTTTCAATGCTTTCACTGATCATTATTGCTTCTATTAGAATTAGTAATGAAACTGAGATGAAATAAAAGTTGGTGTATTTTGTTATTAGTTTCCAGATCTAACTGCTTTTATTTACCTTCCATTTGGGATTGGAGAGTAGAAACTGAAATTATTCGATAAAAGGAGATTTAAATTATTTTATGACTATCTATTCATGCCCTACAAGTATCCATTTTTCCATGGATAATTGAAAAATGACTATATTATGATCCTAAAATAAATATTCTATCAATCATGTTCATTCTTTATGTGACACTTTTGGAATATGAAGAAGAGCCATGTGTGAACTCTAGCCAGAATTGCATATTGGATTATTATATCTAAAGAACATAATAAGAATTCCTATTTCCAAACTCAAATCTATTCTCTTCAAGAAAACTATTCTGATTCCTCCAGCTGGAATTTATCTTGTCCTAAACTGAATTTATAGCACCTTGAATTTCCTCCTCTGTTATGACTATTGTCAAATTTTCTTTTTCTTCATTTGCACCTATGTGCTATAGCACTTATTAATTTGTAAGCTCCTTAAAGACAAAGATCATGGCTTATTCCAAAGCTATATATACATAACATATTTGAATATTCTCATATATATATATATAATATACATGTGTGTATAAATATAAATATTCTTTAAACATAAATTCAAAATAAATAGAAAATATTTACACACACACACACACACACATATATATATATATAAGATTATCTACTGGGATGGAGCTTTTTTAAGGATCAATACACTTGTTTTACATTTGTGTACAAAATATTACTTTTATAGGAGTATAGCAACCATAATGAGAATAAGAGCTAATAGATGAAAAGACTGCATGTTCCACTGGTACACAGACAAAGTCAGGAAAATTAGAGGACTTGTAGGGCATTGGATGGAAGGCCTGTGTGGAATTTATAAGATTATGCAAATAAGCATTGCACAAAATGGGTAAAAGGGTGCTTGGTCTGGGACCTGTACCACTGGAGGGAGTGCCTACATCAGTGAAATTACATATTACAGATATAATTAATTGTAGAGAAAGTTTGTGGTACAGTGGATAAAGTGCTGGGCCTGGAATCAGGAAGACCTGAATTCAAATCCAGTCTTGGATATTTAATAGCTATATGATTCTGGGTAAATAACTTAACATGTTTGCCTCTATTTACCAAGATGAAAAATGAGGATAATAATAGCACATATTGACACGGTTGTTGTTTACATCAAATAAGATGATGTTGGTAAAATTACTTAGCACAGTGCCTAGCACACAGTAGGGACTGTATAAATGTGTATTGCTTTCCCCATGTGGCCACTAAGAGCAAAATCTACAAGTTTATTCTATGCTGCATATTTTGATATATTCATTTGCCCAAATACACATACATGTGCATGTACATATACATATAAACATATACATATATAGTTTTAAAGATATTGACATGTATAAACCTAATCATAATTGTATAGTGTTAAATGGCATAATATTAAATTCACAAATTTGTTAAATTAGTCCATTGAAGTATGTTGAAAAAGATATGACCAATGTTGTGTAGTATGATATTTTCTTTTGACTTTTTCTAAAATTGAATATGGCCCCCTGGGAAGGAAGATCAAAACTTGGAACAGATTGGTCTTATACAGACATTTTATATTTGATTGTCTTCCCATTAACACTAATTAACTGAACTACTGAAAAATTAATTAAAAACCTCTCCACTTCTCAGTTTTCTCACCTAGAAAATGGATAGATTTGGGAGGGGTATGTAAGTAATTTACCTTTAAGGCCCTTTTGAATTCAAAAACACTTTTATGTTTCCTTGAGCTAATCAAAGATGGGAAGGGAAAGTGAGTAAAATACCAACAAGAGGCTAACCACAGTGGATTTGAATGAGTTACAGGAAAAAGAAGTAGAAACAATTACTTTTGTTCCTATTAAGGAACAATTCCAATTTTTCCAATTAAGTCAGTTCCTTTTAATCTGCATTTCTTTTGATATGTCCAAAAATGAAACTAAGGCACTAGTTCTAGGAACTTGATCCACACTTGAGTTTATTAATATTATTTTTATAATTCTCCAATCTTTATGTTAGTGACACGGATGATAATGATGACTATGACTACTGAATGTTGAATTCACTTAAACTCTTTCACAGTTTTGCAAAATAACTCCAGTCTTGGAAATTGTTGCTTCCTTTGTTGCCTAAAGAAAGTGACTATGGAATGATTGATGGCATGATTCATTTTATTCTTGGTGCAAAATAAGTAGAGGTTTAAAATTTGTATGAATAAATAATGTTTCTACTTATTTAAATAACACTTAAGGATAACAAATGCAAGTTTCTTATTTTAACGTCTTTCAATATTTTTAAAGATCATATCTACTGTCTCAATAAATCAAGGTAAGCAAACATTTATTAAATCCTTACACTGCACAAGGCACTGCACTAGGTGATGGAAACACAAAGACAAAAACAAATAACTAAGTACATGTTATTAAGGGACTTATGCAAGTATTCAAATAACTATGATACAAAGTAGAATGTGATAAGGAAAAAGAAGTTCTTTCAGAAACAGAAAGTGCAAACTAAAAGTAGAAAATTCATTTTTATATGTGAGGATTAGGGATGGTTTCATGGAGGAAGTACCGTCTGCATTGACTTTCTTTTTAATCATAAAGTATTTTATTATTTTCTAGTTACATGTAGAAATAGCTTTCAACATTTGTTTTTATAAGATTTCTAGTTTCAAATTTTCTCCCTCTTTCCCCTCTCTCCCCCTTCCCCAAGACAGAAAGCAATTTGATATAGGTTATATATGTACAATCACATTAAACATATCTCTGCATTAGTCATGTTGTGAAAGAAGAATCAGAGGAAAAAGGGAAAAACCTCAAATAACAAAAAACAAAAAACGAGAAATAGTATGGTTCGATTTGCATCTAGATTCCACAGTTATTTTTTTCTGGATTTGGAGAGCATTTTCCATCATGAGTCCTTTGGAGCTATCTTGGACCATTGTATTGCTGACAAGAGTCAAATCTATCACAGTTGATCAACACACAATGTTGTTGATACTGTGTACACTTGTCTCCTGTTTCTGCTCATGTCACTCAACATCAGTTCATGTAAGTCCTTCCAGATTTCTCTGAAATCTACCTGCTCATTGTTTCTTATAGCAAAATAGTATTCCATTACATTCATATACCACAAATTGTTCAGCCATTCCCCAATAGATGGTTATCCCCTCAATTTCCAATTCCTTGCCTGCATTGACTTTCTATAGGTCACAGCAAGAGAGCTTCTCTACTATATACCAAACCCTGACTCAGAAGCGGGTGCACTATGAATGATTTTATACCAGGTGTCCCACGAACATGCCCTGTACTCCTGGTAAGAGGCAGCCCCCACTTCACTGTTACTCTCCATCCCATCCTTGCACGCAAATGGGCCCAGACCTCAGCCTCCAAGGTGCCCTGTCTTGGTCATTGCTGGCAAGATTCTCCCCACAGTCCTCCTTAATAAGCTGATCCTTCACCTGGAAGATGGTTATCTTCCTGAGAGCAAGTATGACTTCAGAAAGGGCAGAGGTCAATATGATGATTGCTACCCAACAACTACAGGGAAAAGGCCAGGAGCAGAACAAAGGTCTATACAAAATGTTTGTCATTCTCACCAAGGCAAAACTTTAGAGAATCCAGCCCAAAATGTTCACATAGTTTATTTGTGCCCCACCAGTGGTAGAGTATTCTAAGACTGATCAGCCATAGGGAGAAACACTGTAATGACTCTAACATTGTGATGTCATTTTGGTTTTCTTCAAGAATGAAGAACACACACACACACACACACACACACACACAAGAATGAAGAACAACCAACCAACCATCTGAATTGAATTTTGAGGCCAGAAAAAAGTTTCATTCAGTAGACATGTAAAGGTAATGCATGCCATATATTGAGGATAACCTATATGAATGCACTGATGGAAAGATACAATAAGGAACAGCTAATAATCCAGTCTACCTGGAGAATAAAATATGTCAAAGCAATCAAAGCCAAATATGTTTGGAAAGGTAGGACAGAGACTGAAAGTGGAGACAAATGTCAGGCTAACAATTTTGTCTGTTGTACTACAGGTAATCAGAACTACTGAAAGATTTTCCTACATGAACAATGACATAGTCAGTTAGATGTATTAAGAATAATTTTTTGTAAACTGATTCAGAGTGAAGTGAGCAGAACCAGGAGAACATTGTACATAGTAACAGCAATATTATACAATGAACAACTGTGAATGACATAGCTATTCTCAGCAATACAATGATCAAAGAAAATCCCAAAGGACACATGATGAAAAAATGCTATCTGCCTCCAGAAAAAGAACTAATGTATCTGAATACAGATTACAGTCTACTATTTTTCACTTTCTTTTTTTTATTTAAGTTTTTTTCCCACAAAATGGCTAATATGGAAATTTTTTTTACATGTTTCCACATGTATAACCTATATCAGATTGCTTACCATCTCAAGGAGCAGAAAAGGAAAGAATGGAGGAATATAATTTGAAACTCAAAACTTTAAAAAATGTTAAAATTGTTTTATATGTAATTTAGGAAAAATAAAACATTATTTTCTTAAACAGAGTAGTATTTTGTCAGCTGTGTGAAAAAGAATGGAGAGGGAACAGCTGAAGACAGAGACAATATTTAGAAATATATTAAAATAGACTGGACTGGGAGCTTACAAAAAGGATAATTTTAGTAGAAAGGAGGAAATGCATTTAAGAGAAATTGCAATGAAAGAATCAATGATGTTTGACAATTGATTGAATATGTAGTTTGAAAAAGGAAGAAAAATTATCAGTGACTAAGAGGTAAGCCTTGGTGACTGGAGTAGGACTATGAACAAATTTATAGAATTTAAGAGATGAACAGATTGGTTAAATATAATGAATTCTGATTTAGACATGTTGAGGCTGTGGTGTCAGGAAATATACCAGTGGAACTAGCCATAAGGCAGTTAAAAATGTGGGACTTGGAAATTAGAGGAAAGGCGAGGTAGGGCTAGAAAAAGAGATGAAATTGTCATCTACATAGAGCTGATAATTTGAAACATAAAAATTAATTAGATTATCAAATGAGAGATACAACAGAAGAACAGAACCTTAGGAAATACCAAAGGTCAGAAAAAAAGAAAAGGAAGATGAACAGAAAGAACAAATACAAAAACCTGAGAGAACCAGGAGAGATCAATGTGACAAAAATCAAGGGAGCACAGGGTAACCTGGTAGTGACATACTGTGTTGAAAGCTGCAAAGTAAAATAAGATGACCACTAAGAAACTACTATAAGATTTAACAATTAAGAAGTCATTCATAAGGGGCAGCTAGGTGGTGCAGTGGATAGAGCACCGGCCCTGGAGTCAGGAGGACCTGAGTTCAAATCCGGCCTCAGACACTTAACACTTACTAGCTGTGTGACTCTGGGCAAGTCACTTAACCTCAATTGCCTCACTAAAAAAAATAAATAAATATATATTTTTTTTAATTAAAAAAAAAAGAAGAAATCATTCATAACATTTGAGGCTGCCTTCCATACCTGAAATGTCCTTCCTCTTCAACTCAAACTTTCAGAATTCTCAGTTTCCTTCAAGAGTCAGCTCAAGTGCCTCCTATAGCATGATGCATGTCTTCAATCTCCAACTGCTTGTGCACTCTCTCCTGAAACTACCATGCATTCATTCTAAATATATTATAATATACCTATTTGTGCATACATTGTGTCCTGAAGTTGAATGTCAGTTCCTTGAAAGCAAAGGGCTGTTATGTTTTTGTACTTCATAAATAGTTGTCAATTGAAAGATTGAAAGAGTGGGTAATTTCATTTAAGTAGTAGAGGAAGCAAGATTTCAAGGGCTTGAGAAGTCATTGACAGTAAGGAAATAGAAGTGATTAATGTAGTTTCTTTTTTAAAATTTTGGCTGAGAGGAGAGAGGACAATACGTTAAGAGGGTGAAAGTATCAAGTGCTTGGATTTTGATTTTTTTAATTTTGTTTTGCTTTAGTTTTTGGTTTCTTTGATGGTTGTTTTTATTTGATATGATAAGTCAAAATGTGAGCCTGTTTGTAGGCTCTGAGACAACTGTTACAGTTAAGAAGAAATTTTTCAAATGAGAGAAAAGAAATGATCAATGGAGCAACTTTCCAAAGGAGAAAGCTTGTAATAGGTTTACTAGCACAAGAAGAAGGGTTGGACTTGGAAAGGAACTTCTTCATTCTGACCTAGTAACTGGAGAAAATTGAAGGAATAGGAAACAATAAAGAATGTTTTTGAGTTAGGGAAATGGTAGGAAGATTGAATTCATGACAGATAGCTTCATTTTTTTTTAAGTGAGGCAATTGGGGTTGTGACTTGCCCAGGGTCACACAGCTAATAAGTGTTAAGTGTCTGAGGCCGGATTTGAACTCAAGTACTCCTGACTCCAGGGACAGTGCTCTATCCACTGTGCAACCTAGCTGCCCCCAATAGCTTCAATTTTATTACGAAAGAAGAAGGTAAGTTACTCTACTGAAAGGAAGATGGAAGGAATGAAAGGGGAAAAGGGCTTGAAGCTAGAAAAGAATGTTTCAAACAGTTTCTTTAGGGAATGTGAATGAAAGGATTGTCAATAGTGTCAAATCCTTTAGTTTAGTCAAAGAGGATGAGAACATCGAAAGGGATACTTGATTGGAAATGAAGAACTCCTGAATGAACACTGTGAGATCAGTTTCAATGGAGTAGTGTGAATGGAAAGGAGAGAAAAAGGGGGTTGAAGAATAAATGGGTAATATGCAAGTGGAGGAAGAGAATGGAGACTATACTTTATAGAAGCAGATCACTGAATGGGACGATGGAGAGCTAGGATGATAGGTGGATTGTGGATCCATCCATTAATGGATATCAAAGTTGATGGAAAATTTGGAGTTGTTGTTGTTGTTGTTGTTATTATTATTATTATTATTATTATTATTATTATTATTAAGGAAAGGTGATACCAAGCCTATTTATAAGCCAAGAAAACATAATCAATAGAGGTTTTACTAAAAATGAGATAAAGAAAGGAAATGTGAAAAGAAGAAAACATTTATTATGTGCTTACTATGTACAAAATTTTATGCAAAGCACTAGGAGTAGACATTTAAAAATTAAGATGTTCCCTCTTTTCAAGAAATTTACACTAGAATAATGAGAGGTAAGATATAGGAGATTTTAGCTGAAAGGAGATAGGGAGGCCCACGGATCATGGCACACTTTAAAGCGCTAGGGGAATTTTAACCTCTTAGACTAGAGGGCAGGCTATAAAAATAGATGAAAATTGTTTTTGAGACAAAAATTTTAGAAAGCTCCTAATGAATGTCCTTGATCTTCTCATTAAAGTAGTGGGTAAGATCATAAGCTAATAGAGAGGAACTAAGAATTGAGTGGAGTATTTGAAAACGCCAATAACAGTATGAAAGCTTGATTTTTAAAAAAAAATTATACATGGGGGGCAGCTAGTGGCACAGTGGATAGAGCACCGGCCCTGGATTCAGGAAGAACTGAGTTCAAATCCGGCATCAGGCATTTTACATTCACTAGCTGTGTGACCATGGGCAAGTAACTTAACCCTCATTGCCCCACCAAAAAAAAAATTATACATGTATATATGTACATATGTATACAAGAGGAAGGAAGGAAAAAGCATTTATTAAATGCTTGTTCTTTTCCAGGCATTGCACTAACAGGGAGCATGATATAGTAGAAAGTTCACTGGATTTAGAGTTGAAAGATCTGAGACCCAACTATGTCACTTCCTGGCTTTGCTCCTTTAGACTAGACTGATTTCTTACATGTAAAATCTGAATCTTGGTACCTTACCTTTTTTTTTTTTTTTTGCTGGGTAATGAAGGTTAAGTAACTTGCCCAGCGTCCCACAGCTATTAAGTGTCAAGTGTCTGAGGTTGGATTTGAACTCAGGCCCTCCTGAATACAGGGCCTCTGCTCTATCACCTGCGCCATCTTGCTGTCCCAGTCATGGTACCTTGCTATCTGACTCAGAGAGTCATCATAAAATTTATATAGGTAGGTATGAGATATATATATTTGTATGTGTATATATACACACACATACAATATATTCATACATATACATACAGCTAAGCAATTAAAATGTTTTTTTTTAATCTAAGGCATTACCATTGTTCCAGTTAATAAAGCATGTCAGATTAATCCAATTAACCCATGTTTGTGAGGTTTCTATAAATTATTATGTAAAGGATGTTTGTCAAGAGAGATAGAAGGTTGCCTTGGAGGTGGAAAGATCTGAGGTTCATTGGTATTCCCAATATCTAAGCTATGTAACCACAATCACCTAATCTCTTAGTGGCCTTGACAACTCACTCCTATTATAAACTACAGAAAAGTTACTGATCCATATCAGTCAAAAGAGTTCCTACCACAAGAAAGGATGGATATAATCTATATTGAATAAATAAGCAAATAATAGAAAATAAAAAGTAAATAAACAAATAAATACATGAATAAATGAATAGTTGAAAACAAATAGATAAATGGAAATCAAATTCCTATATGTAATTATTTTTTCCTTTTTTACTTATAGGAAAAATGAAGCATAGGACTATAGTAACATGCATAAAAGCACGTAGCCAATTAACAAGAGCACTGGGAATAGGAGCCAGGTTCCATAAGCCCAGATCAGGGCTCTATTTATTAGATCATGCTGCGGTTCTCATCTGAAAAAAAACCAAGCTTGGGAGGCATAAAAAGCTAATTATTCTTCTAGATCAATTTTTACAAAACACCTGGGAAGCAGGCCCAGAGCAATTGAGACATCTGAGAAGTTCACAAGTATTATTTTCAAGGGACTAATAGCATACAAGCACTCCAAATTGTCTTTAGAAAGTAATATTCGACACCAGATGGGAGGTCACAGGGCTGGAGTCAGAAGGTGAAACAATGCTGGAACATTTTCACAATGCCCAGCAATAAGGCACATGAGAAGAAAGAGGGGCTATTTTGGTCCCTTTTCAGCCCAATTAGAGTGTAAAGTCTATATGAAACCCTGCTTAGTTTGTCAAAGGATGAAGGAAAAATAACAAGTACCTCAATTAACAGTTTGGAGTTTGACACATAAGGTGTTGCCCAAAACTTTGCCAAGGTCTACTGGGCACAGATGATGAATTTCTGTACAGAGCCCTTGGAGTCACCATGGAGACTTAAAGCACAGCATATTTCTTGCATTTCCAAACATTGTTTATGTGTGTTTAATTCTCATGCTTTGATGGACAGGGAATGCCTTTTCTGCACTTCAGGATGCCTTGTAGAAAGACTTCAGCCAAAACAGTGGCTGAGCCTGCCACTTGCCAACTTAACTCTCTAAGTGGAGCAGGAACATTAGCCCCCTTCTCTGAAGGGAGCAGCTGGGAGAATGGTGGTCAGAGGAGCAATAGATTGTGTTCGAAAAAAGCAGCTATAAAAATGTACATCTGTGCCTTTAGCAAGCACCACAAAACAGGAAAAGGGAAAGCTGGATTAGCTGGGGGAACAGGGAAAATCAAACTCAGTTGTGAGAATAATCACAGTGACGTCGCAGCAAATCGATTTTGTCTTCATTAAACGCAGCTCCTCTCTATTACCCTCCTAAACAAAGGCAAATCAAAGAAAGAGACCACTATCTTCTCACCCAAAGAAAAAAATGAATGATCTGAAGCCATTGGACAGAGTAAAGAGCTTGATGTGAAAATACAGCCTGCTGCTGCTGCATCCGGATGGGTTTGGAATAAATTGAGATTCGCAGTCTAGTCTGCTCATACTCACACCACTAACTGATTGTCTAATTCTGGCCAAGTGCCTGAGACTTCTATAAGTTAAGGGTGTTGGCTGAAAATATATATTATACCCAGTACAGAAAAAAATGGTATGGATTTTAGAAGTGGGATATATGTCAGCTCAAACTCCAAAGTAAATATTTACCAATTATGGTAAAAGTTCTTCAATAAGGCAGGAACCAGCAGCTGAGCAAGCAGTGATGGGAAGCCAGTTTTTTGCCTGCATTCTATCTTCAAAACTACTCTGTAGTTCTTTGCTTAGACTCAGAAGTTATTTTTCAGATAGATGTGTATTTGTGATGTAAACCTTTCCCTTGCCCCTTTCCTCTGTGATAGCTTTAAAAAATGGGGATTGAGGGCAGAGTTAATAATATATACTTTGCAGACCAGCAATACTGCTCAAATTTCTATTTAAGGAATTATTTCAGAGTACATACGATGATACATACTATACTCACCATAGTAAAATGATGTACTCATAGAATTCTTGATCAAAAGTAGAAAGGCCTGGGCAGCTAGGTGACACAGTGGATAGAGCACCGGCCCTGGAGTCAGGAGGACCTGAGTTCAAATCCGACCTCAGACACTTAACACTTACTAGCTGTGTGACCCTGGGCAAGTCACTTAACCCCAATTGCCTCATTTAAAAAAAAAAAAAAAGTAGAAATCAAATGGTCCAAACCCTGGATTTTACAGTTGAGAAAAATGAAGTCCAAGAAGTTAAGCTATTTGGCACATAAGTTGTAGGCATCAAGGGCAGGATTTGAACCCAAGTCTTTTGATTTTGGTCTTCTTATGTATTACTATTCTCCTCACAATCCAGCCATACTGACCTACTCTACCTCACACAAGATACTCTATGTTCCATCTTATTGACTTTTCACTGCTTTTCTTTCCTGCCTGGATATCATTACATCTTGGAAGTCTTGGTTTCTTTCAAGACTCAACTCAAGTATGACCTTCTGTCTAAAACTACTTTCCCCAGTCTCTGATGCACTTCCATGCAAAATGACCTCGTATTGATTTTACATGTATTGTGTGTATGTCCATACATGTGTATATTCAGTTGTCTTTCCTATTGGAAATCAGGTACTCCCTGAGGGAAGGGACAGTTTCACTTCTGTTTTTGTAACCCCAGCCTTTAGCAGTGTCTGGCTTTCAGTAAGCACTTAAATGTTTGCTGATTGATTTATTCATTGATTCCAGAGCTACTGCTCTGTCCAGGATACCATATCATTTCTATTCAAATGTATTGCCAATAGTATGAATTTGTTGTTGTTGTTGTTTAATTATTGGTAATACAGAAATAAGAAGGATCAGGAAGACAGAAAACAATCAAATGATCACTTCAGTGAATATGTAAAAAGGCAAAAGAAGAAAAGAGAAAATTATTCATAGAAAGTCATACCAATATAAACTGTCTTTACCTATGATCACCAAGTAATAGGGTTCTATCCTTGGGGGTAATTAAACACTACTGGTCACTCAACTGGGAAGTATTATTTTCAGTGCAGTTAGCAGATAATCAAGTGGTCTGATGATAAAGAGAAATATTTATGATGGGAAACTATCTTTGGGAGGCAGTTTACTCCACTATGATCTACCCTACACACACACACACACACACACACACACACACACACACACACACACATTCACCCATTACAACTACCACACTTTTCTTTTATACTTGGAGTTCACAGGAATGGATGGGGGAAATGAATCTAATTGTTTTAGAAAAAAATACTAAATGTCACTAACTGACACCCGTCATCCTATGGTTGCTTCTGCTTCATTCCTTATGCTTTACTTCTCAACTCTGCACAAGTCTCTGTGAACTCACATTTTATATAAAGCAATACAAGATGGCAAGATCATTACATTAAGGGGGGGGAGCTCTTTTGTGCAAAGGGGAATAGAATGTTAGAAAAATCCTAAAATGGTGCAGTGTAAAGAAGAAGCTGGAGTTTGAGGATCTAAGTTTTAATTCTAATATTGGCTCTTACTACCCCACAAAAGGGTGGGTCAATTTCAATAGCCAGGTATAAAGTAGCTGGCAAATCTTAAGTACTACATAAGTGTCAATTATTAGAATTACCTGAATGACCTTGGAGAAATCACTTTCCTCATCTGTAAAATGAGGTGGTTGGTCTAATAGCCTCTAACATCTTTTTTCAAGCCTGAATCCAAAGAAATCTCTCACACTAAGCAGAGTTGCATCTAAACCTTTAGAAATTATCCATTTTGCCTTGTCCCATAATACCAACAACAAGCAACAAGTAGTTCTCCAGTTTATAAAGAACGAGGGTAAAAACATTTTCATTCTCTCTCTCTCTCTCTCTCTCTCTCTCTCTCTCTCTCTCTCTCTCTCTCTCTCTCTCTCTCTCTCTCTCTCTCTCTCTCTCTCTCTCTCTCTCTCTCTCTCCCTCCCTCCCTCCCTCATTTTTCCCCCTCTCCCCTCTCCCTCTCTCCCCTCCTTCTCTCTCGAAGAAAAGAGGAAAGTTACTGCAAAGGAGTCTTTGGGTCTGACTGAAGCTGTTGCCGTGGCGTCACCTCTCTGTGATACTCCCCCCTCCCGGAACACAAGTGTTCCCTAACTGGTGCTTGGGAACGAGGTAGAAGGAGTGTGCTTCCATGTGATTGCCGGCTGAACCGCGCTGCAGTCTCTGCTGCAAGTTGTCCTCTTCGGGTTCCTGCGGGAAGGGGACCACTCGGTACCTGGGTCAGGGGGCAGAGTGTGGCACAATGCCAGCCTCCTCTCTATGCCCTGGCCTTTCATTTCTTCCCCATTTGAGTCCTTTGTTAATTGATGTGCCTGTGACTATTGGCTGAAGTTCTCCCAGTGATTTGCATGAACGGAGAGGGAGTGTCTTCTGCTGCTCTCACATCAGTAGCTAAATGACTGCAGTTTCACTGGGAATGAACTGCCCAGGGAATGTGAGGCGCTCACGAACCCTAGGAGTCAGCTGGCTGCCCGGGAACAGGCAGCAGCCTCTGGATATGGGGCATCTCAACGGTCCCAGGAGCAGCAGCAGTCGGAGGAACCTGCCGGTAAGGGACAGGGCTCAGAAACCCCACCAGGTACCTGCTCAAGTTGCAGGGACCTCTGGACAGGCTGTTGCGGGCCCCCCAAGGCTTTGCTTTTTTCTGAGCTTTCCAGCTTGATCCAAACTTCATGGGAGCGATTGGGGAGAGAAGAGAGGGGGAAAGAGTTTGGGAGAATGTCTTTACCACAAAACGAAAGCTGTGGACTGGGAATGGGGGAACAGAAGAGGGTTGGGGTACGGAGGGTAATTTTGGAAGCAAAAATATTGCGTGATTAAGTCATAAAAGGGATTGGGTGCAGTTCCTAAGCTCTTTTTAGATAAAGGGATTGAATGCCTGCTTCTGCACATGCAACTGTGGGAAGAGCTTCTAGTCGATTGCAAATGACAGAATGTTTTGCATAATCATTTTTCTGTGTTTAGTTTCAGTCCCCCAGAGGAGGAGGATTAGTGAGGGTTTGTGAGAGGGTGGGGAGAGCTATCGTCTTCTTTTCAACTAGATTTGAGTTGCGTGTTGGAAATGAGAATCTCTCATCCTTCCTGCTTTAAGGGATTTGTATGCTTCGTGGCACGGCATGTTATTGGGGGCACCGGAGGCATGGGAATTTAAATGGGAGAAAAAAAACTAAACAAACACCTGCATCCTCCTCTCAAATCTTCCTTTTCGCTTCTCAGCCCCCATCCTTCATTCCCTTTTGGTGCTGCCTTACTGCACATAAGTGAGATCTTCAGAACTGTGTGCGTTGCAATGGTCACTTGACAGCACTGGCTGCTTGCTGGATTGATGAAGGGTTGGAGTGAGGAAACTAGGCGAACAGGGGAGCGGAGCTGTAAAGACAAATTCTCTCTGTCTCTGACTTTATTCTATAAAGCAAGCACCCTTTTCTTTTCACCAGCCTGATCATGATGCTCTGCGTGCATGAAGCATCCCTGGCTAAGTTATTTGGGGAGGAGGGTGGTCAGGTGAGAGTAATGAGTTGCATCCCTGCTGAGTTCTATAACCCCTTGTCTCTAACTCCAGTATGCTTCTTTCTGTGTGCCTGTGTGTCCTCTTCTCTATTCCTCTTCGCCTCCAGCATCTGTTACTGTTTTTCCTCTTCGTGGGACCTTTCAACTGCTTCGCAAGTTACAGTCGAGCCACGGAGCTCTTCTACAGCTTGAACGAGGGGCTACCGGCAGGAGTACTCATCGGAAGCCTTGCTGAGGACCTGCAGCTGGTTCCCCAGGCAGCATCAGCAGAAGCAGCAGTGGCAGCAGGGAGTGAGGAAGACCAACAATTACACCACCACCATCACGGAGAGGAATGGGATCCCCCTCTTTCCTTCAGCTTGGCATCCCAGGGGCTGGGTGGCCAATATGTGACCCTGGACAACCGTTCGGGGGAGCTGCACACTTCTGCACAGGAGATCGATAGGGAGGCACTATGTCTTGAAGGAGGTGGGGGAGGCGGAGGTGGTAGAGGCGGGAGGAGTGGCGTCTCAGTCTCCTCCTCACCTTCCTCAGAATCTTGTGTCTTGCTTCTGGACGTGCTGGTACTGCCTCAGGAATACTTCAGATTTGTGAAAGTGAAAATTGCCATTCGGGACATCAATGACAATGCTCCTCAGTTCCCTGTGTCCCAAATCTCTGTCTCGGTTCCTGAAAATGCACCTGTCAACACCAGACTGGCCATTGAACATCCAGCCCTGGACCCAGATGTGGGCACTAATGGGGTTCAGACCTATCGCCTCTTGGACTATCATGGTGTATTTACCTTGGATGTTGAGGAGAATGAGAATGGAGAGCGAACCCCATATCTAATTGTCATGGGGTCATTAGACAGGGAGACTAGAGACCAGTATGTAACCATCATCATAGCAGAAGATGGTGGCTCTCCACCTCTCATGGGGAGTGCCACTCTCACGATTGGCATCAGTGATATTAATGACAATTGTCCTCTTTTCACAGACTCACAGATCAATGTGACTGTGTATGGAAATGCAACGGTGGGCACTCCTGTGGCAGTTGTCCAGGCTGTGGATAGAGACTTAGGTGCCAATGCTCAGATCACCTACTCCTACAGCCAGAAGGTTCCACAGGTATCAAAAGACTTATTCCACCTAGATGAAATCACTGGAATCATTAAACTCTTCAAAAAGATTGGAGGCAATGTTCTCCCACTACATAAGCTCACTATACTTGCCAATGGACCAGGCTGCATTCCAGCTGTAATCTCTGTCCTGGTGACCATCATCAAAGTAGTTTTTCGTCCACCTGAGATAGTTCCTCGTTATATTGCTAATGAAGTTGAAGGAGTTGTTTACTTAAAGGAGTTGGAACCCATCAACACTCCAGTTGCATTTTTTACTATCAGAGACCCAGAAGATAAATATAAAGTGAATTGCTACCTGGATGGAGATGGACCATTCAGATTATCTCCCTATCAACCATACAATAATGAATACTTGTTAGAAACCGCAAAGCCTTTAGACTATGAGACACAACAGCACTATGAGATAACTGTGGTGGCCTGGAACTCTGAGGGATTTCATGTTAAAAAGGTGATTAAAATACAAATTCTGGATGACAATGACAATGCACCTGTGTTCACTCAACCATTGATAGAACTATCTATTGAAGAAAATAATGGGCCAAATGCCTTTCTGACAAAGTTGCATGCCACAGATGCTGACAGTGGAGAGAGAGGTCAAGTTTCTTATTTCCTTGGACCTGATGCACCATCATATTTTTTGTTAGACAAGATTACAGGGATTCTGACTGTGTCCACTCAGCTGGACAGAGAAGAAAAAGAGAAGTACAGGTACACAGTAAAAGCAGTTGACTCTGGAATACCACCTCGAGAGTCAATAGCTACAGTTGTTATCACTGTATTGGATAAAAATGACAATAGCCCTAGGTTTATCAACAAGGATTTCAGCTTTTTTGTGCCAGAAAATTTCCCAGGATTTGGTGAAATTGGAGTAATCAGTGTCACAGATGCAGATGCAGGGCGAAATGGATGGGTTGCCCTTTCGGTGATGAACCAAAGTGATATTTTTGTCATAGACACTGGAAAAGGCATGTTGAGAGCAAAAGTCTCCCTGGATAGGGAGCAACAAAGTTCCTATATTTTATGGGTTGAAGCTGTTGATGGGGGTGAACCTGCCCTCTCCTCTACTGCAAAAATAACAATTCTTCTTCTTGACATCAATGACAATCCTCCTCTTGTCCTGTTTCCTCAGTCAAATATGTCTTATTTATTGGTCCTACCTTCTACTCTACCTGGCTCACCAGTTACAGAAGTCTATGCTGTTGACAAAGACACTGGTATGAATGCTGTCATAGCTTATAGCATCATAGGAAGAAGAGGTCCTCGGCCTGAATCCTTTAGGATAGACCCCAAAACTGGTAACATTACTTTGGAAGAGACATTGATGCAGAATGATTATGGGCTTTACCGCTTGCTGGTTAAAGTGAGTGACCATGGTTATCCTGAGCCCCTCCACTCTACTGTCATGGTAAATCTATTTGTCAATGACACTGTTAGCAATGAGAGCTACATTGAGAGTCTATTGAGAAAAGAACCTGACATCAGCATAGAGGAAAAAGAACCACAAATTTCAATAGAACCTACTCACCGAAAAGTGGAATCAGCCTCTTGTGTGCCCACTTTAGTTGCCCTGTCTGTGATAAGTTTGGGTTCCATCACATTAGTCACTGGGATGGGAATATACATATGTCTAAGGAAGGGGAAAAAGCATCACCGGGAAAATGACAATTTGGAAGTACAAATCCCACTGAAAGGAAAGCTTGACTTACATATGATAGAGAGGAAACCAATGGAGATTTCTAATATTTGATGTTTCCAGGGGAAAAACTCAGACAGATGTTTGGCCTTGGACAGGCCCCAAGCATAATCATAGGTGTGCTGATTGGCAGTTCCAATGAAGGACAAATAATTTATAACTTATATTATATTGTAAATAACTGTTTACAAGTTTTATAAAACTCAAATTCAGGTCTTATAAAATGTGTACAGCATTTTTTAAAATGAAAAGTTAGTATTAACAGTTAGTGTACTGCTGATAAACGGCTTTCCATCATTTGCAGCTTTCATATATCAGTCAGGTAGGTCACTGAACAAAAAAGAAAGGGTAAGGTAAATAGAAGTTTAAGTCTAAGAAGTTATTTTAACCACAAGAGGGCATCAGTCACTCCTATGCAGGAAGGTGTTTGAGATATTATACATGACAGGTATTGTATATGAAAATAATGACAAAGTATATTTTAAATACATTGTTTTGAACATAAAATATAGATAAATCTAAAATAAATTAAGATTTTGTTCTACTTGTATGTATGATAATGAAAGGAGAAGAAATGCACTGGTAAAATGGAATGTTTATTACCTCACAAAAATAACATGTACAGTATGGTAGAGAAGGCATTAACAAGAAGTGCAATTTCTTTTCAGCAAGGATAGAAAACATTGCTATGTAATGAAAATCTGAGCTGCTGAATAGTGTTCTTTTCACTTCCTCTCAACTCCGGTAGCTTTCTGTTTGTTTTATCATTTTGCTTGCCATTTTGGGGGTGGGGGAAGCATTTACCCTTTCTTGAAGAAGATGTAAATGAAACAATTGTGCCCGTGTCCAGCCAGATACAAAGGGATGTTTTGACCCTTAGTTGTCTCATAGCTGTTGAAAAAAATTTTGTGCTTCCTCAACTTGTCTGCTGTGCTTCTTATTTGAGTTACAAATTAGATTTAACATGCTTTCTCCATTTCAGCTGTCATAGGAAAAAAATAGAAATCACTTAAAATATTAGTAATTTCAGAAGCTAATTCACATGGAATCCTAGTTATTCAGGACTGATATTTCACATGGGAGATTTATTATTATAGTTATTGTTGTTGTTGTTGTTGTTGTTTAGGTTAACTGGCTACTATTTCTGGCTTTTGTTCTTTGGTTTTGGATTAGGGCCAAGAGCTGCCTTTTAAGTCTGGTGGCAGATTTCTGGGATAATTTATTCTTTACTACATCCTTTGCAATGTAAGCAGCAGGTTCATCATTGATGAATCCCTTTCACCTCATTGTGCAAGCTGAGAAAAAAAAAACTTTCATGTGAGGATTATGGCAAATATATCTATGTAAACAAGGAAAATGTGTCAGCTTAAAAATGGGTCATTTTACTTTCCAGCATCTTATGTCTGATTGTACCAAAAGTGTTTATATGTCTGCAAATTAAAGCTATATATTTTCATAACTTCTTTCTCTTGGTTACCCTTCTGACTATAAAATTCATTGAAATGCTTTCTGAAGGTATTTGTTAGTTCTGTCTTATTTAAATCTAAGGAAAGTGGTATTCCAAAAGTAAACATATTGAAAAATAGAATTCACTTGAACATAGTCAATCTTTACATAACTGAAGATGTATGCATAATTTTGAAAGAGTTATATATACAAAGGAATCTATTCCAGATGACAGGTGCATACACACACACACACACACACACACACACACACACATATATATATATATATACACACATACACAGAGATATATACCTACACGTGCACACGTACATATATGTGCAGGTGTGTACACATATATGTCTATGTATGTGTATATATGACACTAGCAAATTTTGAGCATTCGTTTTTATTTTCCTTCATTTAATATAAGTTAAATTACATACAAGTTATTAAATTGCAATGAATTACAGTCACTTTAATAAGGGTAAAAAAGTCCTCTACAAAATAAAATGAAACAAAGCAGCTCTGTAGTATACTCTAGAAGCTTGTATCTTTGCTCTATTCAGTGCCACATTGTCCTAAAGAGAAATGGTAAATATATTAAGGCTGTGACCCAAAGTCAGTTAGAGATATGTATACTGTGAAATAAATGCTTTTTACGAATGTGGGGTAGATGAAATGGCTAACTGAGAAAGTTTCACTACAAATCCCACTCATTTAGCAGAAGTACCAGCCAGGGGAGGAAACAGCACAGTGCCTTGCAAAGAATAGGAACTTAACATTTATTAAATATAATTTGTACTGTGCTCTTGTCCCTCTTCCTTGAATATATAAATGTTATAGCTAAAAAAACAAAAACAAAAACCCTACGTCTCATTAACTACCTCACTTTAAAAATTTAATTTCCCTCACTTTAAAAAAATGTAGCTTCATATGCAAATAGCAGCACTCTAAATACTGAAGCTCCCAATATGCAACAATTTAGCCTTTGATATCAAAAAATAAAATATTTAACTTATCTAATTTGAAGAGGCTTTTTTTGAAGAGTTTTTAAAGAGGGTTTTTTTTAGCAGAAATGGAATTTTCATACAGCCTATAAAATATTTAAAACAATAATAAGGAGTCATATTTTTTCATTCTTTCTTTTGCCAGAATGACCCATGTAAAAAAAAGCATCTCTCTCACATCAAAACACTAAAAACAAGAATAACAAAGGATGCTAAAAGCAAATTAGGCTTACACATAAAAGGCCCATTTTACTAACACCTTGTGCTAGAACAGTTGCCAAAATGTATGCTAATCATGTCAATGTTGGTAGTTGAGCTGGCACAAAAATAAATGTTCCATTCATTAAAAATCCCAATATCCATTTAACAGTTTGAGAACGAGTGAGTGCTCTTTGCCCAGTTTAATGAAGAAGAGATTGCTGTGATATTTGGACTGCCAGCAAAAGATGCCCTTAACAGTGCAGAGAAAATCGCACCTTAATACGAACTGGGAAATTAAAAACTACGAGAGTTGCTTTTAGTTCCCTTCAAGTAGGCACATGAAAACAGTTTAGGTTATTTGATTCTTTCAGTAAATAGATTTCCTCCAAAGAATTTCCCAGATGACACAGAAAATGTTCTTCTTACATGTTTCTGGCATTTGGGCTTGTTAACAATTTTATAGGTTCCTTGCATTTGAGGAGGTGGGAAACTCTGGGATGCTCCTTGTCCATTTTCTGAATGCATGAGGTTTAATTTTGATAAGAAATGAGGCCCCATTATTACAATGCTGTTAGGGATGGAGGGGGAGGTGATCCGATTAAAGGGAGCTCTGTCATCAGGCTGCTCATTTGTGCACAAGAAAAACATTTCAATTGACAACTATAAGAAGGACAATTACACAGGCTCCTCACCTCTGGAGATCGGGGTTCAAATCTGTCACTGGTGAAATGAGCTGTGTAATAATCCTGTGCCCTCTGGCAGATAGCAGTTTAAATGATGGAGACACAGAGCCTCTCAGCCATATTTGCCTGCACTGGCAGCCTAAGCTCACAGAATCCCCAGAGTGCAGTGCTGTTTCCTTCCAGAAAAAAGGTATGGCTGCAGGTTCCATGGGGTACAGATAGTGACAACTGCTGCTATTGTATGATGGATGCCTTGTACCCTACATGCCCTATCTATGACAACCATGAAGGTACAATAAAAATTGACCAAACGTTTACTTGTCTGGGTACTTTGAACCCCCCCCAAAAAAAGGAAAAATACAAATTAAACATTGTTTTCAGCCCACCCATTTATGAGAGGAATAAAAGGTGACATGCGACCATGACCATGGCATTCTGAAAGTATCTTGCTAAATTGTCCTTGCTAAATTTTCAATACCTCACTTGCCAAATATTCCTACAAAATTGTACTCTCCTTTGTGAAATTTCCCAGGTGGAAAATATTTTCCTTGGGTGAATGGTGCTAGAAAGCTGTCTTCCCTCCCCACAGAAGTTAGTGCAAGATGCGGATGAAAGACTCTAAGCAAATAATGTATAGTTATACAATCATTTGAAATAAAATCAATTCGCCCATTCATGACTGACTAGAGCATTCCATGCATTCTGGAGTTTGTTTTCAAATTCATTATCCTCATTTAAATAGAATATCTAAAATGGATTTACTTTACCTTTTGCTAAAAATAAAAATAAAAGTCATCTCTTTAACACCAGTTTTTAGGATAATAGGAATGAAGAATCGAAGAGAACTCAAGGGTCATTTTGTCTAAAATATTCATTCCACATATGATATCAAAGGTGGTTAAATGACTTGCCCAAAAAAATAACACAACATGCAAAGCCAACCTTAGACATTGTTTCAATTTTGTCTTTTTCTCCTCAGGGGTTAGCACAGTGCCTAGCACATAGTAAGTACTTAATAATGCTGGTTGACTGATTGATTAGAAGGGTTACTAGATGTGGAGTCAAAGATTTTTGTTTTTTAATTGTTTCAGTTGTGTCAGACTTTTTGTGACCCAAATTGGGCTTTGTTTTTGGCAAAGATACTGGAGTGGTTTGCCATTTCCTTCTCCAGCTCATTTTATATTTCAGGAAACTGAAGTGACTTGCCCAGGGTCACACATCTAGTAAGTGTATAAGACCACATTTGAACTCAGGTCTTCCTGACTCTTGGTCCTGTTCTACCCAATGCACTTTGGAGCTTCATGTATATCCTACCTCTGTCACTTAATTCTGTGATAATGGATACCTTGATTTGCTAGAGCCTTCCCAATTATCCAAGTAACTAGAAGAACTGTATGAGTACTTGGCTTAACATACCAACAATCCTTTGTGGTGACTAAGAGTAAACCTATGGGGCAGCTAGATGGCTCAGTGGTTAAAGCACCGGGCCCTGGGTTCAGGAGTACCTGAGTTCAAATCTGGCCTCAGACACTTGACACTTACTAGCTGTGTGACCCTGGGCAAGTCACTTAACCCCCATTGCCTGCAAAAAATAAAAATAAAAAAAAAGAGTAAACCTAGCTAGATGTGTAGAAAAACAGCAATTCTGAAACCAATTATGGTCATATAATCTTTGAAGTAGACTCTGAGCCATTTGGTTGTTTATCAACCTTCAAGGGACATCCTTATCTCTACAGAATCCTCTAATTGTTGTTTATGGGGTTCTAGGACACATCCTGTTTTACATCCCCTTATTTTATTGTTTATGTTCAGGCCTTGAACTGTCAGACTGATTTGTGTATCAAGGGACCACATATCTAATACATAGAATTCATTACTTCCTCTACTGGATCTCCCTTTCCTTGGGAATGAGGACTGGCTCATTCCCACCTTTCTCCCCAGATTCCCTGCCTCCTTTTGTTTGAAAAGTATTAATACTTCACTCTTTCTAACTGGGCCTTGAACATGTCAAAATAGACATTGTTCCAGTTTGCAAGCTTATTCTCAGGCAATAAAATATATTTATAATCTGTGTAAACTGTGATTGAACTCTGGTTCATTCCAGGTCCCCCTTTTTGGGCCTGGGGTTTCTTCCATTTAATAGTTCACAGGGGTTTTTCCTTAATAATACCAAGGTTATCTTAAGTACTTCACTTAAATTCTCTGGACCTCATTTTTCTCAGCATAAAATTGGGGCTCTATGGATGGTCCCTTGCAGTTCTAAATCTATCACTTCAAAAATTAAAGTTTAATATCGTTCAAATAGTCCTGACAGGAACATTTTTCTGATATTTTAGCAAAATTGTACTTATGTAATTGCCATAGTAATGCCTATTTGCTCTAGAATAAGACATTTGACTTTGCTTTAAAAATGTTGAACCAAAAATGATAGACAAAAGAAAAGGAAAAAGGAAGGAAGGAAAATAGGACACATAGGATAGAAAATAGAAATTTAGATCTTGAAGGGAAAGAATTTCAGAGAAAATCTAGTCCTAACCTTGATATTCCCCCCACCCCTCTGCAGCTACCACTTTTTTAACAAATGAAGAAATTAAGGACCGAAAGCTAAGTGACTTGCCCCAAATCATACAGTTAATAAGCATAAAAGCAACTGCTAAAAAACAGATTTCCCAGCTATCTGTCTAATGCTCCTTTAGAGCAATATTACAGCTGCCCTCACCCTCCTATGTATACTACTCCTGGAAGATTTTGTGTACAGGCTTTGAGGGTGAACACAACACAGCTATGATTTAGGGAATCCTGTTCTCCCAAGATAAACAAAATGGTGAGTAGCTTTTAAGCTTTAAGTGGCCTTTACTTTAAACATGTCTTTACTCTATTTGAGCATGTTGTTGTTGCTATTGTTGTTTTCATATGCGAAAATGGTAAGAATTCTCAACCATCTCCTGTATCACTGCATGGGGGGTGGGGGTAACTAAGTAACTATTTCCTTAGAGGGTAGGGCCATAAATGGCTCCTAGTGTCTGTTTAATACATAAAATGAGTCATGCTTTCTTAATTGTAAAATGACAATACATGGACATAGATACATAATGTACACACACCATGCATATATCCATACATATGCACGTACATGTTTATACATACAGATACATATATGTGTATATGTGTGTACATACACGCATGTATATATCTGTATCTATCACTTATGTTTATCATAGAAAAACAGCCACAAAATCATGTCTAATCCTCCCCAGATAGACAAATGAGATAATAGATGAATTAGATAGATGGTGTTTCTTCTTTTTATTGTTCAGTTGTTTCAGTTTTGTTTACTCTTTGTGACCCCATTTAGGGTTTTCTTGGCAAATACATTAAAGGTTGTTTGCCATTTCTTTTTACAGCTCATTTTACAAATGAGGAAACTGAGGCAAACCATCACTTCATTCTATTCTGCTATTCATTTTGTTATAAGAACCATATACCTGCTTTTTGTTTCCAAAGAAACCCCGTGAGGACCCAGAATAGTTTTTGAATCATGTGATGTCACTTGCATCTACTCCCTCCTGACAACATCCTTTGCCATCCTCTTAGCCCAAGACATCATTATCTCTAATTTAAAGAATTAAAATAGCCTCCTAATTGTTCCCTTTGCCTCCAGTTTCTCTCTACCCTATATATATACATATATATGTATGTGTGTATATATATATATATACAATATGCTGCTATAAGATTAATCTTCCTACTTGATAACTCTGATCTTGTTGTCCTCATGTTCAAAAGTCCAACATCCCACTCTCTTATTTAGTGAAAACAAAAAATTACAAATACCCTCTTGAGTCTCATCTCACACTACTCCCCTTACCATTTGTTAAACTGGATTACTTATTTTCTAAAAATACACTGTGGGGACGGCTAGGTGGCGCAGTGGATAAAGCACCAGCCCTGGATTCAGGAGTTCCTGAGTTCAAATCCGGCCTCAGACACTTGATACTTACTAGCTGTGTGACCCTGGGCAAGTCACTTAACCCCAATTGCCCCACAAAACAAAACAATAAAAACAACACTGTGATTCCTTGCCTTCATTACTTTGCTTACACTGTTTTTGCCATATGAAATCTCCATTTCCCACTTCAATTATGTCATTGTCATCACTTCTCCAGTCCATTTGTCTAATTCCTAGAAATTCATCAAAGCTTATATCTGATCAGCTTTCCTCTATAGAGACTTTCCGTGTCAACCTAGTTTGAAATAAGTATTCCTTCTTACTAGTAAGCTTCCTATTAAACTATCCTTGGCAATATTTTAAGCTATTGCCTAATACCAGAAGCAGGCTTTTTTTTTCTTTTCTTTCCTGGTAGATAACAAATAAGGAGACCCCTTTCTCTTCTTATGGAAAAAGCAGGAGATCCTTGCTTTGTATCTTCTTTCCAGACAGCAGTGGATAGAAAACAATTCTCCTAGTAGTGAAAGGAGTGACTGTCTTTTTTTTTTTTTTTCTTTTCCTCTCCATGCCAATGAGAGAGGTAAAGAAAGTCTACCTCTGGTAAGGGGTAACTTAATTGTTATTCTTCTGTGAGAAATGACTAGTTCACATTTTAAGCTTGTTGTTCCTGAAATCAAACCCCCCAAACCTGAAATTGTTTTAGAAATAAATTTGTTATGTCATTTGATAGAGGAGAGCAAATCAGAGAGGAGGCAGGACTCCTTCTTGTCCAGGTTCTGGAGGGTTTAAATTTAGACCAGAATACTTACACATGAACCACACATACACAGCTAAGTAATTTTGCCAAGATGATAACTTGAAAGTGAGGTAGATTAAGATACGCAAGGGCAAATATTAAATGTTGTTATGGAAGAAGCACTGTGGGAGTTCAGAATGGGACCTTATTATGATGGGAGGCAATCAGAAAAAAGGTCTAGGGTAAGTTGACATTTAATCAGTGTCTTGATGGAAGGCTGAGACTTAAAAATTCACAGAAGAGAAGTAAGGGTATTCAAGGCAGGAAGAATTCAATTCAATCAGCATTAATTAAAAATCAATAAATTAATCAACAGGAATTTAATAAGTATTCACTAAGTATCAGACACTGTACCAAATGTTGGGAATACAAAGGGAAAGCAAAAACAGTCTTCACTTCAGACAGATTATATTTTAATGAGGGAGCAAACGTACATAAATCATTACATAGAGAACACATACCAGGAGTTGCCCCTTCCCCTTTTCCTCACTTCTATACAGAAACTTATCTGGTAAGCAGGGTAGTGTATGATATTGTATGCTCTTGGAATACCCACCAAATCTGAAGGGCTTTTATTCAAATTGGGTAGGCCTTTTTATGCCATTCTGAGAGCAGGAAATCAGTGAATATGGCTGGAGGCCACATAGAAATTGTGTTGAGAGGCACAGCTTGAGCCTTAACTCTCAAACCCCCTCAATCAAGTCCCAGGGACAGCTTTGTAGCCATTCAAGGAATAACTAGTATCAGTCTTGGGACAGAGGGAGAGAAAACTCTGTATGACCATGATCTTAGGTGGAGTGAGAGAAAGGGAAGAGTGAAAGATTTTGCAAATGGTTGCCAAAAAGATAGTGGTGTACTCTACAGTAATAGGAAGATAAGGAAGAGTGGTGAGTTTGGGATGCTGGGGAAAGTAGTGAGTTCTATTTTAGACACATTGATTTTGAGTTTTCCTAGTTGCAGGGGTAGAAATACAAAAGGAAAGATAGACCCTGCCCCTAAGGAACTTATATTCTAATAAGAGGGACAGCATGAGAAGGGGAGTGCATTTGAGAGGAAATAATTTAGTCCAAAAAAACACAGAGATATTTTTAGAGGAGATGGCCAGGGAGAAGGAACTGAATGAATATTCATAGCTTGGACTTTCTCAAATAGTTACCTAGCAGAGTGAGTCACCAGTCATTATAAAAGGGCTGCACAAAAATGTTCATATACCTATATGTGTATGTATGTATGTGGGTGTGTATACACACACACACACACACACATGTTCTCTCCCCTGATAAAATGTAAGCATCTTGAGGGCAGGGATTATTTCATTTTTGTCTTTGTATTCCTAGTGACTAGAACATTATCTGATACATAGTAGGTGTTTAATAAATGCTTGCTAACTTATAGAAAAAAAAATTTTAAAAAGGGGCTGCAGAGTGGAAGTTTATCCAGGAAAGCAAAGTGATTATGAAGGAGGAGGTGTCTGGGAAGTACTGTTTTCTTAGGTACTGAAAGAATTATCAAATATAACAGATGATTCACTGTCAGTGATCCTTGAAAGCATGGCGAATGAGAAAAGTACTAAAAGACTTTTAAAAGTGCAAATGGTAGGGGCAGCTAGGTGGCACAGTGGATAAAGCACTGGCCCTGAATTCAAGAGGACCTGAGTTCATATCCGACCTTCGATACTTGACACTAGCTGTGTGACCCTGGGCAAGTCACTTAACCCTCACTGCCTTGCAAAAAAAAGTGCAAATGGTGCAACAATTTTTAAAAGTAGGAAAAGAATAGCATTAAGAAACTCTAGACCTTCTCTTTGCTTCTTGGTAGAATCTGTAAATAAAGAGATGGAGAGTGACCATCTAGGACTATATAGCAGTTCTGAAAGAGACATTAGAAAGTATCTAGTTCAACTCTGTCATTTTGTAGATGAGGAAACTGAGGGTGAGGGAGGTTTGCCAAGATTATACAGCTTTTAAGCATCAGAGAAAGGATCTGAACAGGTGTCCTCTGCCTCTAAAACCAGTGGTTCTTTCCACAATATCATGTTGCCTTGAGAAAAAACAGGCAGTTTATTGCAAAAAGGATTTACGAATAACAGTATATTCCATGCAAACCTTGTTATTTTCGATACATTTTTCATAGTTGCTGTTTTGCAAATCATTTAACAAAATCCTTCCTCATGCTAGCCTTGTTGCATAATAAGGATATATTTGGGCTAGATGATAATGAGATCAGGTAGTTTTGAAAATGGTTTAATTCATACAAGGAAGTCTCCCATAAAGCAACCCAGGGATCTTCATTTGACTTTTACTATTTAATAATTTTATCAAAGAACTAAGTGCAAGCATTAACATCATACACCAAATTTTAAAATAATAAAACCAGAGCAGATAGATAATACTTCAGGTTGCAGATAGACTAATAAAATAGCATGAGGGACTAGAACATTTGTCCAAATGTAATAAATTGACAATTTTATATGGATGTCTTGCACTCGGGTTAAAAAAATTCATAAGGAGAATCACAATTATATGAAATTTTTCCTAAAATAAACAATATAATAAAAATGACAACAGCATTACAATTTTAGTGGAATAGAAATTAAATATGAATAAAAAATGTGATATAGTAAAAAAACATAATTCAATTTTAATCTGCATTAATGCATTAAGAGAGTCATAGTACACAGGAAAAGGGTGATACTTACAGTTCTAATGGTAAAATTTCATCTAAATCATTGTGTTCAGTTCTAGGTATGACATTGAGCAAGGATATTGATAAAGTGAAGAACATCCAGAGGGAAATAAAAAGAATGGGGAAGGGCCTGGAAATCATGCCTATAAGTATCAGGTGAAGAAAATGGAGATATCCATTCTATTGAATAGAATTATGCAGGGTCTCTATTTATTTGAAGTAGTTTTTGTGTGGAAAATGGAAAGAACATGATTTTTCTTAGCACCAAGAGAGGAAATAAATGCAATAGGTAGAAGTTGGAAACAAATTTGTAAGAATGAATTTCCTGGGGCAGCTAGATGGCACAGTGGATAGAGTACTGGGCCTGGAGTCAGGAGTACCTGAGTTCAAATCCAGCCTCAGACACTTAACACTTACTAGCTGTGTGACCCTGGGCAAGTCACTTAACCCCAACTGCCTCACTAAAAAAAAAAAAAAAAAAGAATGAATTTCCTAACAATTAAAGCTAGCTTTAAATAAAATGAACTGCCTTTGAAGATGGAAGTCTTCAAGCAAAGGCTGGATGTCCACTTATAATGAATATTCTAAAAGGGTGGTAGGGAGAGGAGATTGTTCTTCAGGATCAGGTTGTACTAGATAGCCACTGAAATCTATTCCAGTTCTGCCACTCTATGATTCTGTGTTATTAGCTGAAAAAAAAGAATCTTCATTAAAGGAAGTATTAAGAGTCAAATAATAGGTATTAAATGCCAAGTAAAGGAATTCGTACTAGAAGAACTGATTGTCCTTCCACATTTTAGATTCTATCTCCTTGTTCTATTATAAAAAGGGAACCTATTGAAGGGTTCTTGTCTTTTTTTAGTATAGGGAGAAGAGTCAGGAAAGATAGTTACAAATGCAAAGCAATATATTTGGAACATTGTTCTAAAAGCCAGATGAAAGCTGGGAAGATACTGGAGGCAATTTGAGGATTATGCAGCAATGTGGGACAGAAATTCTTTAGAAGGCTAAGACGCCAAACATGGAAAACAAACTAGACAGAATATATTACTATGCAACTTCATAGAAGGGGAAAGTCAAGATTTTCAAGTTGAGTAAATATAAACTGTGCCAGGTGTTACAGTGAATACAGTGCCAGGCCCAGAGTCAGAAATACTCCTCTTCCTGAGTTCAAATCTAGCTTAAGATACTTACTAGCTGTGTAACCCTGGGCAAGTCACGTAACCCTATTTGCCTCAGTTTCCTCATCTGTAAAATGAGCTGGAGAAAAAAATGGCAAACCACTCTAATATCTTTGCCAAGAAAACCTCAAGTGGAGTCAGATAATCAGACACTACTGAAATGACTAAACAACAAAAATATAAACCTATCAGCAAAAGATGCTCAACCAGTATTTGCTGTATACCATGCTAGCTGCAGAATAAAATAAACCCATGTTCACTTAACAGTTAATAATATTTTTCCTCCTTTATGAGACTTTTTGGTCATAAACCATTCTATTAATTCCTTCTCCAAAGAGCAGAGTATGTAAAAGAGGGTTGAATTCCAAATAGTCAATATATTTATGGTTGAATGCTGTATAAATCTGAAATTAACTTTTCAATTTTCAAATGTTTAAAAAGATACAAAAAAATGGGAAACTAGGTGGTGTAGAGGATAGAGTGCTGAGCACTCTGAATAACAGCAAAAATACAAAAATATTCGGAACTTTTATCAATTTCCTTTTTAAAAATGTTGCACACAGACTTTATGACACTCAGTTGCATCAAATCATTACATAATATATACATTTTTGAGTGTTACATGTTCTGCATATATATGTATATATGTGTGCCTATTAGTCCTATTGTTCTATAGGTCAGAGAAAAATAGAGCCCAACCCATCCATACTCCTCTTTTTATTACAGATGAGAAATGGTGAAGTGAGTTCTCCAAGAGAGACAGGAGAAAAGTTGCTGATCTGGCATTGAAACCCAGGTTTTCTGCCTTCAAATACAGCATGTTCTTTCCACTGACTACACCATGATGATTTCTATTGTTTTCTAATATACAAACATATAATATCATTCAAAACTTCATAATTTTTATGCATTGACTTTTCTTTCTATAGATGCTTTCCTGAAAAAAAAAGGTTCTGATTTAATGGAGTGTAAAATGTACTTTGGGAGTTTTTATGCAAATAGTTCAAATGATACTTGAAATTTTGTATGATGTACAATGTGAGGTCAGTCTGATATTAATGTGTATAAGATTCAGCATACATAGACAGTATCTGATTCTATTCCTATCAAAGAATAATCAACTTATAGTTCTTCTGAAGTGCTAAATCTAGATGTCACATATATCACAATGCCTATCCCATTTAGACATAGCTCTCTTCCATTTATGAGATAGAGAAGGTGAAAGAAAGCAATTAATAGTAATGGTCCATTCAGACGTGATGGGTGGGACAGAGTGAGGTGCCTGACAAATATGGAGCACCAGGCATGTCCTGACACCCCTAGTTCACTAATCCTGAGATACTTGGAAGAACAATTGTCTTAAGCACAAGCCCTTCCATTATCCAGTTTTGCTGCCCCGCCACCCCTGCCTCCACACACCCCTCCACGCAAAATTTGCCTTCAGATAGTTAACTCTTTCTGTTCCTCTTATTATATAAACTCCTTATATCTCAACATAGACCTTGTTCTGTCCCTAGACCTTCTTGAAATCTGCTTGACAATCTGAGCTCATCCACTATTTATAGAACTCACTTCTCTGCTTCATGTCTTTCATGAACTTGAACTTCAGA
The DNA here is from genome assembly GCF_019393635.1 of Dromiciops gliroides. Classification (NCBI taxonomy): domain Eukaryota; kingdom Metazoa; phylum Chordata; class Mammalia; order Microbiotheria; family Microbiotheriidae; genus Dromiciops; species Dromiciops gliroides. The sequence continues at coordinate 106,706,539 of NC_057863.1, read as the reverse complement.
CTGTCTCAAGACCGACCTTCTTTTTCTGCTGATTCCTTCCCACCTCCCATAGCTCTTGCCACCAGGGGCTTTCTGTCAGTGCCCCTCAGTGCAGCAATGAGGAGCAGGATATGTAATTCCAGAGGATAAGCAAAGGAAAAGGCAGGAGATAAAAAGAATACTGCATTAAAGGAGAAGATGCTGGAGCAGGAAAAGATTCTAATTCTTTGCATAAACAATAAACCTCTTTATTGAAGGGAGTGGTTCCTCCCCATTGGTATCTTTATAACTAAATGATAAATCCCCCAAAAATATCCTAAGTAAAAAGAATGAGAGCACCATTAAACATAAAGTGGAAGCTAAGAAAAACACTTGCTTATTATACTTGCCTTTCATTACTTAAGGTTCATTCAATCATTTATTTCATCAACAGAAACAGAAAGTGTTGCTAAGTTTAGATATTTTTGTGTAAATAGCAGCTAAAATTCACTGAAAATACAGTATTAAAAAATTATTGTATTAAACATGCCTAAACATGGCTAACTTCAATCGCCTAGAATTCAAATATCGCTGAACAAACACAACTGCCTGTTTTCCTTTTCAGTTTGTCTTTAAAAGGACCCTGTACAACTATGCTCTGCTGTATTTGATTCCTTATGACCAAATTGACAGAGCTAACTAGTGCACTGCTCCCTATGATTAAGAACTGAGTGGGAATGTGTATATAACTCCCTTTCAATGAAGAGATCTATTACAAGTGACATGACACCAAATTAGCTCCTCCTTGTCACACTTTGTGCCTGCCCCAGGACACACTGTTTGAAGAACAAAGTAATGAAGAAGTTCTGTGACATCCAAAGAACCTCAGGAAGACAGCTTTGGTGGGGGATGTATTGTACTTTCATAGTCACTGAAGTGGGTAATGTAACATAATCTGGTATAATTAAGCGTAATCAAATAAAAGATGTTCTCTAAAAGATACTGGTAGTAAAGGTAACTGTCAGAAATGAAAGGAGATGCCTGCATATGATATACCTTAGCTCTACTGGAAATATGAAGCATGCCTAAAAACCTGTTTTTTTCTTCTTCTTTTTTGCACATTTAGTCATATACTACTGTAAAGTTTGTCTCTTCAAGTGAAAAAAAAAAAGTGCAAGAAGTCATTTGCCAGCCACAGAACTGTAACAAGATCAGAAAGATGAGCATTTCCTCAGGGTATCAAAATTTAAAGGGTGCTGATAGCATTGTACCCATTCAGCAGATAGAAACACCTGAGTTTAGCGTCTAATTAGTAAGAATAATGTGTTAAAATATGAAAATTCATAGCAGGTTTTCTCATCTAGTGTCCTCCTCCCCAGCATAGCACAGACTGATTGTCTTCCCCAGAAAGAGTATGATGGCTTCTTGGTGGTTAGATAACCCCCTCTTCCACCCATTTCTTCTCCTGATATTTATTTTTGAAGTTATTTTAATAGTCTTTTTTCCTTCTTGCCACAGATCATATTTATGGTGATGCCATCCTTCCTTGGGTTTGGGGGAATGGTTAGCTATGGAACTGGCCAACTTAATAACCTGAAAAAGCTATATTTTTCAATGACCCTAAATTACTTCCTACACATTAAAAGAGAAACTACATTTATTGGGTTACATTGATGACAGAGTGACTTTTATTTTCACAAAACAAGGTATATGGGAGAAGGGGGGGTCAGATAATAAATAAATTGGGATATTTTTATCTTCACAAAAAATAGGCATATTCTATCAATCAATTAATAAACATTTGTTATGCTCCTGCTAAGTGCTGGAGAAACAAAAAGAGGCAAAAGACAGTCTCTGCCCTCAAAGAGTTTATAATGAAATGTGAGAGACAATATATCTATTTGTGTGTGTGTGTGTGTGTGTGTATATATATATACATATATATATACACACATATACATGTGTGTATATATGTATATATTTTTGTTTGTGTGTGTGTATATATATATTTGTGTGTATATGTTTATATTTTTTGTTTGTGAGTGTATATATATACACACACACACACACATACAAACACACAAAGCAAGCTATAATATAAACAGGATAAGTAGGAAATAATTAACAGAGGGAAGGCACTAGAATTAAGAGGTTTTGGGGAATGCTTTCTTTAAAAGGTGGAACTTTAGTTGAGACATAAAGAAAGCCAAGGATGCCTATAGACACAATTAGTAATATATACTGCCATGCCTATGAATGGATATTTATTAATTAAATTCAAATAAGAGTTCTTAAGTCTTAGAGTGGCTAACACAGAAATATATTATTCCCTTTCCTTTCCAGTTTTTCCATGTCTATAAACAGAACTGTGGCACTGTTACATGAACTTCGAGTCAAAGAATTTGGATTGCTTAGATCATTATATTTCTGAGAATAGTCATTATTCACAGGTCTTCATTGAACAACATTGCTGTCACTGTACATAATGTTCTCCTGGTTCTGCCCGTTTCACTATACATCAGTTCATATAAGTCTTTCCAGGCTTTCTGAAGTCATCCTGTTTGTCATTTCTTATAGCATAATAACATTACATTATGATCATATTCTACAGCTTGTTTAGCCATTCTCCAATTGATAGGTACCCCTCTGATTTCCAATTGTTAGCCACTACAAAAAGAGCTGCTGTAAATATGTTTGTATAAATATGGCTTTTTCTCCTATTGGAAGTCTTTGGGATATAAACTTAGCAGTTTTATTGCTGGATCAGAGGGTAAACCTTTTGGCACAATTCCAAATTATTCTCCAGAATGTTTATTAAAAAATTGGATTTCAGTCCTGGATTGAACCATAGCCATGTGACACTGGTTAAGTTACCTAATCTCTGTGAGAGTCAATTTTCTCCTCTTTAAAATGGGGATAATGTTAAAAGTGCCACAGAAATGTGATTTGCTGTTATAATAACACCTTATAACATGAAAAAAAAATTCTTTTTCTAGATAGAAATCTACTTCCAGTTCACCTATAAACACTAGATTACATTTCTAATGAATCATGGGAATAAATAGGAAAATAAGATATCAGGGGTATATTTTCTTTCTTTCTTCATTTCTAAATGTGAATGAATCCTCAGACTAGCTAGGATTTGAAATGTGCTGAGGGAACTGAATGACTAACTACAAATGAAATATTGTGGGGTTGTATGTGAATATCTATATCAATGCTCGGGTAAAAAAAAAAAAAGATGTCAATAATGTGCCCTTTTTTGATGGCAGACAACATGGTCTCTTGAATGGCTGAGTCTCCACAATTAATAGATTATTTGAAGTGACTTGGAATCTCTAATTTTCCCAGAAAAATAAAATTTGAGATAGGTTTTTAATCCTAATTTTTTTTTTGCCTACTCAACTTGCAACTGTGAAATTGTTCAGTTTATAATATATGTTCACAATTGAAGATGGACCGTTGATTTAATATATACTGAATTATCCTTCTTATAGGACATTTAATACCTGCATATCCAATACAAAATATATGGAACTCTATTATAGAATGTAGTGAGTATTGGTAAAATAATATCATTTTGCAACTAGAGTTTAATGTAATAGATTTTTTTCAGAATTCTTTAGCATGGAAAACCAAAACAAAATATCGTCATTTTCTTTATGGAGCAGAAAGTTCTTTGAAAGGTAATTTGCCATTCTTAGTTATATGAGCAATAAAACACAGGACTAGGAATTTTCTCTTATCCCTATGACCTCTCAAACCTTTCCAAAGCATAAACTATATTCTAAAGATAAAGCAACTTCAACTATCTCCATGGGTTAGGACACCTAGAATCTAAAAAAGTTAAAAACAAACCAAAATAAAAAATCACGTGAATTGACCCTTACTGACCCTGAGCTCACTCAGCATTTCATCTTCCATGCTACCAGTAGCAAGCCTGCACTAACATAGAGCCAAAAGGAGTAAAAAATGCAACAGACAAAGACAGCAACAGCTCAGAATGAAAGCAGAGAGATCAATAAGAAAAGTCTTTCTATAAGTAAAGAAGGAGAGGGGGAGGGAAGATGGAAATTTGGTGGATGTGACAGTGAAGAGACAAACCTGGGGCATTATGGACACAACCTGCTGACACCCTACAAGTGATTCATTTTTTTATAACAATATGTAAGGGTATGTGTGAATGAATGAAGGGAGCAGGGGACAGAGAATAATGAGTGATGGTCAAATCTAGGGCTAGCAGTCAGGGGAAGGTGACTCCTATGGACTCAGAAAAAGAAAAGTCTACCAGGGGTTCAGTGAGGAGGGGAGAAGAAATGAAAAATGTGAGAAATGAAGGAAACCTTAATTTGGTTATGGGAATGGTTTCCAATGATGAATACTCCTATGGGTGAAGAGAGATGGTCTGTGAAGAGAGAAGGGGATCTTTCCATGTGGCCTGGTAGATTTGGTGCTTGAAGAGCCTATTCATCTCATCTCATAAGGGGGGAATTGAAAGTCTTAGGGACAAGTGACACCCGGGGATGTAGGAGAACATAGAACCATGAAGGCAAATAATGAGAGAGAAAAATGTACCAAAGGGAGATATACCTCAGTGATGCAATACATAATCAGGAACATGGTGGGAGAGGGGTCGTACCATGAGGGATTAAATGGCATTGTTCTGGGAGTGAGGCACAATGAAAAAGGGGAATCTGCAATGTAAGTACTACAAGGCAGTGGCAGAAACTTCCTAGAGGTGAGAGTCTACAATGGACTCCTTAAAAGTTTTGATTATATAATGAGTAGAGAAAAAAATAGAGAAATCAGTTAATTATAGGGGGTATGAATCAGAAAATGGGGGCTTAGAGTAAACAGAGAGTAAGGGTAGATAATAGAGTGAGTGAAAGTCATACACAAATAAAATTTAAAAACAAAATGCATGGCAATTGCTGAAGAAGAGGAGAGTAAGGAGACTAAAAGAGAAAAAAGCAGGAGGAACTATATCACTAATAAAAGGAGGAGACAAGAATAAACTAACCAGCAAAACTCCAAAAAGAAAAAGTAACAAATAAAAGGAAGGATAAGGAGAAGAGACCCAGTGATAACAGGGTCACATGAAAAAATATTAAGGTAAAGTGATTAAAAGAACATACTCCTGTTTTTACAGCAGAAGGGGGAAAGCATAACAATATTACAGACAGATAGTCAAAAATATAAATCTAACTCATAACTTTAAATATGGGTTGATTAAACAATGTGATAAAACAAACAAAAAGAGTAATGGATTGGATAAGGAAAAATCAAAGGATCTGTTGCTTACAAAAATATACTAAGGGGCAGCTAGGTGGCACAGTGGATAGAGCACCAGCCCTGGAGTCAGGAGTACCTGAGTTCAAATCTGGCCTCAGACACTTAACACTTACTAGCTGTGTGACCCTGGGCAAGTCACTTAACCCCAATTGCCTCACTTAAAATATATATATATATATACACATACTAAAAAACCCAAAAGATTTACAGAAAATAAAACTAAGGGAATTGGGAAAATTATTATGCATCAAATGTATCCAAAAAAGTAGGGGCTACAATTGTTTTATCTGAGAAAGCAAAACCAAACATTCATAAAATAAAAAGCAAACTATATTATGCTGAAAGAAGCCATAAACAACAAATCAATATCAGTAATAAAGTTACACACTTCAAATTTCTTAGCATCCAAATTCATAAATGAAACATTATCTGAACCACAAGAAACAATAGATAGGAACACAAAAGTAACAGGAGATTTTAATAGCCCTTTCTGTTTTGAATAAATTTAACAAAGTTTTTTTAAAAAAGGGAAAATTTGGAAAATAATAAATTGCTGGAGAAACTAGAGTTAAAAGACTTACAGAGTCTTCCAAATGAGACAATAAAAGATAATAGATATTTCTCAGCACCACATGGAATTTTACAAAAATTGATCATATACTAATGCACAGATATACCACAAACAAATGTAAAAATATAAAAATAGTTAGTCCACACTCTCCAAATGATAACAAAATAAGACTAGTATTAGATTAATGGACCATAAGCAAAACACATAGATCCAATAGACTTTAAAATGAAATCCTAAATAATGTGTGAGTCAAATAAATCACAGAAATAATAACTATGTAAAAAAATAAGAATGATGGAACAACACATGAAATTTCTTGGATGTGACTAAAGCAGTCTTAAGGGGGAAAGCATATTCTTACAGTAAGAAAACAGAAAAACAAAATATTAATGAACACATACACATTTAAAAATTAGAAATCCCACAAATAAATAAATCTAAAAATAAGCATAAAATAGATTATATTAAAAGTTAGAGGGGAATTTGATAAATTAAAAACAACAAACCCTTAAAAGTATTTCTTTGAAAAAATCCATAAAATTGATGAATCATTAGCTAACCTGATTTGACAAAAGAGAGCAAAAATTTTTTTAAAAAGAACAAATGAGGGGCAGCTAGGTGGCACAGTGGATAGAGCACCGGCCCTGAAGTCAGGAATACCTGAATTCAAATCCGGCCTCAGACACTTAACACTTACTAGCTGTGTGACCCTGGGCAAGTCACTTAACCCCAATTGCCTCACTAAAAAAAAAAAAAAAAAGAACAAATGAGCCAAGAAAAAGCAAAGCAAAAGCAGGAGAAATAAAAATAATAATAAGAGCATATTATGCATGGATGTTTGCTAAAACACAAAAAAGAAACAGTGGCAGCTAGGTGGTGCAATAGATAAAGCACGGGCTCTGGATTCAGGATGACCTGAGTTCAAATCCTGCCTCAGACACTTGACACTTACTCTTAACCCCTACTTCCCTGAACAAAAAAAAAAAAGGAAAAAAAGAAGAAAGGAAGAAAGGAGGGATGGAGGAAGGGACAGAAGGAGGAAGGGAGGACAGGAAGGAAAGAAGGAAGAAAGGAAGGAAGGAAGGAAGGAAGGAAGGAAGGAAGGAAGGAAGGAAGGTAGGAAGGAAGGAAGGAAGGAAGGAAGGAAGGAAGGAAGGACAGAAGGAAGAAAGGAAGGAAGGAAGGAAGGAAGGAAGGAAGGAAGGAAGGAAGGACAGAAGGAAGAAAGGAATTACTTAAAAATATAAAATGCCCAAACTATTTAGGGTGCCAGATAGAGATATTAAATGACCCAATTTCATAAAAGAAAAATCTACTTCTAAAAGAACTACCAAAGAAAAATTCCTGTTCCTCATGAATTCACAGGAGAATTTTATTTATTTATTCATTTGTTTGTTTACTCACTTATTTATTTTGAGAGTTTTATTAAACTTTTTTGCATGGGGCAATGAGGCTTAAGTGACTTGCCCAGGATCACAAAGCTAGTAAGGTTCAAGTGCCTCAGGCTGGATTTGAATTCAGGTCCTCCTGAATCCAAGGCCAGTGCTTTATCCACTGCACCACCTAGCTGCCCCTTAAACTTTTGTTTGTTTGTTTGTTTGTTTTGTTTGGCTTTTTTCCAGTTACATGTAAAGATAGTTTTCAATATTTGGTTTTTAAAAGATTTTGAGTTCCAAATTTTCCTCTCTCCCTCCCTTCCCTATCCCCCCCAAAACAGCAAGCAATCTGATATATGTTATACATGTACAATCACATTAAACTTTTTTCCACATTAGTTAAGTTGTGAAAGAAGAATCAGAATAAAAGGGAAATAGATCAAGAAAGAAAAAAAGAAAATGGAAAAGTAAAAATACTGTGGCTCAATCTCCATGCAGATTCCAGGGTTCTTTTTCTTGATGAAGAGAGCATTTCCCATCAGTAGTCCTTTGGAAATGTCTTGGATCATTGTATAGGTGAGCAAGACAGCATCCTTCACAGATGATAATCACACAATGTTTATGTTACTGTGTACAATGTTGTCCTGGTTCTGCTCACCTCACTCATCACTTAAGTTGTTTTTTTTTTTTTTTCTGAAGGTAGAATTTGATTTAATTTTCTTATTTAGAATTTTCCCCAAGTTCCATGTAAAAAAAAATTTTACCTTGATTTTTTATAACTTTCTGTTCCAAATTTTCTTCCTAACTCCCTCCTTAACCCTCCCTAAGAAATCAAGCAATTAAATATGTTATACATGTGCAGTCATGCAAAACACCTTCACATTAATCAGGTTGTGAAAGAACATAGACAAAATAACTTTAGAAAGAGGAACTAACAAATAAAATTATACTTCAAACTGTATTCAGATACCATCAGTACTTTCTCTTTTGATAGTTTGAATTTTTCATATGTCCTTCTGATAGCATTCTGCTCATCATTTCTTTCATAGTTACTATTGCTAACTGTATTACCCTCTATCTTATTCCATCCCCTTGATGTTTATTCTATTTTCTATTTTCTTTCACCCTATCCCTCCTCAAAAGTGTTTTGCTTTATAGTCCCCCTTCCCCCAATCTGCCCTTCCTTCCTTTCCCTCTCCCCTGCTTTTCCCCTTCCCCTCCCACTTTCCCTCAGGGCAAAATATATTACTATACCCACTTGAGTGTGTATGGTATTCCCTCTCTGAGCCACTTCTGCTAAGAGTAAGGCTCACTCACTCCCCTGCTCCTTCCCCATCTTCCCCTCCATTCCATAAGCTTTTCTTGTTTCTTTTATGTGAGCTACTTTACCACCTTCCAACTCTCCCTTTCCCTTTCTTCCAGAGTATTCCTCTTACACCTTAACTTTATTTTAAAGATGTCATCATGGGTCAGCTAGGTGACACAGTGGACAAAGCACCAGCCCTGGACCCAGGAGGTCCTGAGCCCATATCTGGCCCCAGACATAATGCACCCCACCCTGTCTGGCCCACAAAAAACAAGGATAAAAAAATAAATACTTTACTTATATTATCCCTTCATATTCAATTCACACCTGTGTCCTCTAAGTATATTCCTTTCAGCTGCCCTAATACTGAGAAAGTTCTAATGAGTTCCAAGTATTATCTTCCCATGTAGGAATGCAAACGGTTTAACCTTTTAATATGCCTCATGGTTTCTTTTACCTGTTTATCTTTTATGCTTCTCTAGGGTCTTATATTAGAAAGTCAAATTTTCTATTCAGTTCAGGTCTTTTCATCACAAATGCCAGAAAGTGCTCTTTTTCATTGAAGTCCCATTTTCCCCCTGAAAGATTATACACAATTTTGCTGGGTAGGTGATTTTTGGTTGCAATCCCAGTTCCTCTCCCCTCTGGAGTATCATATTACATGCCCTCTGGCCCTTTAATGTAGAAGCTGCTAGATCTTTTGTTATCCTGACTGTAGCTCCACAGTATCTGAATTCCTTTTTTCTATCTGCTTGTAATATTTTCTCCTTGACCTGGGATCTCTGGAATTTGGCTATGATATTCCTGGAAGTTTTCTTTTGGGGGGGATCTCTTTCTGGAAGTTATTGGTGGATTCTTTCCATTTCTATTTTATCTTCTCCTTCTGGAATATCATGACAATTTTCCTTGACAATTTCTTGGAAGATGATGTCTAAGCTTTTATTTTGATCATGGTTTTCAGGTAGTCAAGTGATTTTCAAATTATCTCTCCTGCATCGATTTTCTAAGTCTCTTATTTTTCTAAGGAGATATTTCATATTACCCTTTATTTTTTATTAATTTGGATTTGCTTTATTGTGTCTTGATTTCTCATAAAGTCATTAGCTTCTATTTGCTTTATCCTAATTCTTAAGCAATGATTTTCTTCTGAGAGTTTATGTACCTCCTTTTCCATTTGGCCAATTTGGCATTTCAAGCTGTTGACTTTTTTTTATGCTCCTCCTGTATCACTCATTTCTCTTTCCAATTTTTACTCTACATCTCTAACTTTTCCCTCTACTTCTTTTACTTTATCTTCAAAGTCCTTTTTGAGCACTTCCATGGCCTGAGACCAATTCATATTTTTCTTGGAAGCTTTAGATGTAGGAGCTTTGACTTTGTTATTCTCTTCTTTTGAAGGTGTATTTTGATCTACTTTGCCACCAAAGAATCTTTTGATAGTCTACTGTTTTCTCTGCCAGCTCATCTTGACCACCTATTCTTTCCATTTAACTCCTTCTGAATGTGTAAAGCTGCATCCAGGCTGCACTAATCCAAGCTACAGGGAGTCCCAGGGGGGTACACTTAGGCTCATTCTTAGCCCACCTGGCCTGTAAGTAACCACCACCCACTTTCTTTTTAACCCAGCTTCAGAAGTTTGATTGAAATCTGATTCTCTGTGGTGGGAAGCTTGGTGTGCCTGTGCCCCTCCCTGACTTGGCCACTGCTCCTTGAGTCTGCTTACTGATTCAGAATATGAGCAATCCACCTTAGCTCCGGGAGAGACCATAGCTATTTTCTCCCTGCCAACCACTGGACCCCCTCACCAGTCTGCAGCCCGAGTTTCAGAAGAAGTTGTTGAAGATTCTGAGGCTCTGGAGGCACAGCCTACCTGGAGCTGGATCTGCACTATGTGCTGAGTTCCTCTCTCACCCTGAACAGCAGATCATCCCAGTTGCCTAATTAAGCTGTCTTTGTCTAGAAAATCAAATCACTCTGTTCTTTTGTGGGTTTTGCTGATCTAGTTGTCTTATGGCAATATTTTGGAGGAATGTGTATGAATTTGTTAGGGGTGTGGGTGAGTCACAGCCTTTCCTCCTCCATCTTGGCTCTTCCCTTCCTCCCCCTTAAACTTTTATTTATTTATTTATTTATTTATTTATTCATTTATTTATTTATTTATTTATTTATTTATTTATTCATTCATTCATTCATTCATTCATTTATTTATTTATTCATTCATTCATTCATTCATTCATTCATTCATTCATTCATTCATTCATTCGTTTGTTTGTTTTGGCCAGGCAATGAGGGTTAAGTGACTTCCTGGGGTCATATAGCTACTAAGTGTCAAGTGTGTGAGGCAGGATTTGAACTCAGTTCCTCCTGAATCCAGAGCTAGTGCTTTCTCTACTGCACCACCTAGCTGTCCCCTCTTAAACTTTTAAAGAACAATTAGTATCCTTCCTCCTAAAATTATTCTCAAAAGTTGAGTAAGAAAGCATGCTATAGAATCCTTTTAGGAGACAAATAGTCTTAAAGATTAAATACAGAAAGAAAACTGTAGAACAATCTCCTTAATGAATTCAAACATTTTAAACAAAATCCAACCAAAGTGAGTACAATTTATCAAATAAATAATTTATTATGACCAACTGAGATTTATACTATGAATGCAAGTTTCAATATTAGGAAAATAAAAACATAATCATTCAAAACAATATGATCAATAGATGAAAAACTTTTGAGAAAGTACAACCCATTTTCATGCTAAAATCACTAAAAATTTAGGAAATAGAAGGACCTTTAAAAAACATAATAGTCATCTATCTAAAACTAGAAGCAAGGATAATATGTAATTTTTCTTTTTCTAGAACCTTTTTCTTTTTAAAATTTATTTTATTTTTAATTTATGAGATAAAACAAGTATTTTCAGAATATAATGTAATAGATTGCACATAATACTGAAAAACTGTTATGAACAACTTGCTATTTCATTTATGCATATAAAATTTTATGTATATAATATTTATATTTAATAAATTTATTTTTTCTTCCCTCCCCTCATCCTATGGATGGCTAACTAGAACCTTTTCGCTAAATACGGGAGTAAAGAAGTAATGCCCACTGTCACTACTATTATTTTATATAACTCTAGAAATGGTAGCAGCAGTAATAAGACATGAGAAAGAAATTAAATGTATAAAGATACATAAAAGGAAATAAAACTATTCATAATGATATGATGGTTAACTTGGAAAATTGAAGAGAATCAGTAAAGATACAAATTGGGATAATAGCTTCACTGAAGTTGCAGAGGACAAAATAAATCCACAGAAAATATCAATAGCATTTTGATAAGATAATAATAAAACATAAGAAGCAATAATAGAAAGGAAAATCTCATTCCAAATAACTAGAAAAATGCATAAAATATCTGAGTATCAACCTATCAAGGGACACAAAAGATTTTAATAAATACAATTACAAAGTGCCCCTTAAAAATAAATAATCATGCCAACACAATAAAAATTATGATACTACCAAAATTATTTTATATTTTAATGCTTTACCAATCAAATTACCATTGGGATGATTTATAGAAATTGATAAAATAGTAATAAAATTCATTTGCAAAACAAATTATCTAGATTATGAAGGGAAATGACAAAAAAGATTTGGGATGAAGAGAAAATATCACTTCTAGAGCTTAGCATAGTACCTGGCACATAATTGGTGCTTAATACATATTTATTAAATGATTCAATGATTGATTCTGGACCTCAAAATATAACATAAAAAGTAGTAAAAAAAAGCATCTGGAATTGGGTTTAAAATTAAACAGCGAGATAGATCGGTGCCTCAGAATATATGAGGGATAATGTGTCAATAACCCAGTGATTGACAAAATGGAAAACAAATTAACTAAAAAAAATTCTTTATATGATAAAAATTCTGGGAAAATTGGAAAGAAGTCTGAAAGAAATTTGGCTTAATCAAGCAATTTTTACCAAATTCTAGAATTCATTTTAAATTTATAAATTACTAGAGTATAAAAAATCACACTGCAAAAATTCAGAAGAAAATAGATCATATATTCACAATTATTGGTAGAAGATAAATTTTTAACCATACATTTGACAGAGGCAATTTTTGCGTGGGGGGGGGGGGGCAATGAGGGTTAAGTGACTTACCCTGAGTCACACAGCTAGTGAGTGTCAAGTATCAGAGGCCAGATTTGAACTAAGGTCCTCCTGAATTCAGAGCCAGTGCTTTATCTACTGTACCACCTAGCAGCCTTGAACAGAGGCAATTCTTAAAGGTAAAATACATAACTGTGATTACTTGAAAGTTAAAAGTTTCTGCACAGACAAATGTAATGCACCTAGTATCAAAAGGTAAGTGCTCAAGTGGGGTTGGTGGGGGGGCGGGGGTGCATCAAATTTCTCTTCTAAAGCTTTGGTATCAGGATAGATATAGATAGAACCCCAAAACAGCAATAAAATAAGTCCTGGAGCAGCAAAAAACACAAAAAGAAGCAGAGATTTTCTAGATTAAAGGGGACCATACTAGGTGGTGAGCAGAATCCAACCCCTGATAGCACCAACACAGACCCCAAATACACTGGGTACACTGGGTAAGGGGAATTTACCCCCAGCCTCTGAATCAGCTGCAGCACCAGCATCTTCTGGAACTAAGCTTACCATCAGGTGAGAGGGCTGAATGGTTGGTCAGGGGGTGGAAAACACAGGGGTGTCTGCAGGACCTGAGAAGGAGTTGAGATATTCCACCCCAGCAGGGAACCAGGAAGAAATCTTGAGTGGCAGGAGGCCCAGGTTGGGGAGGGACTCAGGCTTGTCAAAGCTAAAAAACACCACATCACTCTGTGGCTGGGTGACTAGCAAGTTTGCTTGAGTTTCTTTCGGACCAGAGAACAGGCTAGGTGAGAGAAAAACCTGCCCTCCCTCAAACCCAAACACCTGAGACCCTCTATAGCTTGACATAGTGTAGCTTGCAAGTAGGGCCCCACTGTAAGAGGGACCTTAAAGTCAGGTAAAGAACAGCAAGATGAGCAAGCAAAGAAAGTTGAGAATAATAGAAAGTGTCTTTAGCAACAAGGAAGATCGAAGTGTACCCTCAGAAAAGGATAACAACCTCAGTGCTCCTACATCCAAAGCACCCAAGAAAAATATGAACTGGTCTCAGGCCATGGAAGCATTCAAAAGGGACTTTGAAGAGAAAGTAGGAGAGATAGAAGGAAGATTTAGAGAGGTGGAGGAAAGAATGGAAAGTGAATGGAGAGCAATGCAGGAGAGCTATGAGAAAAATTCCAATAGCTTGAAAAGCCAAATGGAAAAAGGAGATTAAAAAGCTGTCTGATGAAAATTATTGCCTAAGAACCAGGACTGAACAAATGGAAGTAAGTGATTTTATGAGAAACCAAGAAACAGTAAATCAAATCTAAATGAATAAAAAATAGAGGGTAACATGAAATATCTCCTTGGAAAAACAACTGAGCTGGAAAGGAAATCCAGGAGAGATAATTTGAAAATCATTGGACTACCCAAAAATCAAGACCAAAATAAAAGTTTAGACAGCATCTTCCAAGAGATTGTCAGGGAAAATTGTCCTGATATTCTAGAAGCAGAAGGTAAAATAGAAATTGAAAGAATCTACCCATCACTTTCTGAAAGAGATTCTAAAAGGAAAACCTCCAGGAGTATTATAGACAAATTCCAGAGCTCCCAGGTCAAGGAAGTGGCACTGCAACCAAAAATCACCTACCCAGCAAAATTAACTATAATCTTTCAGGGGAAAAAATAGGACTTCAAAAAAAAAAAAAGGACTTTCAGGCATTTGTGATGAAAAGATCTGTACAGAACAGAAAATTTGACTTTCAAATACAAGACCCTGGAGAAGCATAAAAAGGTAAACAGGAAAAAGACTTCATGAGGGATATTAAAAGATCAAACTTTACATTCCTACATGGACAGATAATACGTTGAACTCATAAGAATTTTCTCAGTAAGGAACTCACAGAAGACAAAGGTCTGAACTGAATATGAATGGATTATATCTGTAAAACATTTATGTTTTGTTCTTTGTAGGGCAAACACAGTAGGGTGTCTTATGTCTGAGGCCAGATTTGGGCTTGTGGCCTCCTGGGGCTAGGGTTGGTGTTTTGTCAACTGTGCCACCTAACTAACCCATGATTTGAGGGGTAGGAGCAATAGAATGGGGGAGGGGGAAAGGGAGAGTTGGTCTTGAAAGATGCAGTTCACATGAAGGAAATGAGAAAAAAGCTTATGGAGGGGAGGGGAAGAGGGGGAAGGGGGGGGAGTGAGTGAGCCTTAATATCATCAGAATTGGCTCAAAGAGGGAATAACATACATAGACAAGTGGGCATAATAATATATTTTTGCCCTGAGGGAAAGGAGGAGGGGAGGGAGATAAGGAAGGGGGAGAAGAGGAGAAGGAGAAAATCACAGATTGGGGGAGAGAGCAGTAAAAAGCAAAACATTTTTGAGGAAGGTGAAGATGTTCTGCATAACTGCACAAGTATGAAGTACTGGATTGCTTGATTTCATAGGGAGGGTTGAGGAGGGAGGGTGGAAGAAAAATTTAGAACACAGAGTTTGCTCAAAGACATTAATCTCATCAGAGTGGTCTCTAGGAGGGAATAGCATTCATACCCAATTGGGGGGAATAATCTATTTAACCCTGTAGGAAAGTAGGAGGGGAAGAGGATAAGGAGGGAAGGGTGAAAAAAGGGAGTGCAGAGTCAGGGAGGGGGCGATCAGAAGTAAAACACTTTTGAGGAGGAGTAGGGTGAAAGAAGATAGAAAATAGAGTAAATATCATGGGAAGGGAATAGGATGGAGGAAAATAGTTATGATGATTGATTATAATGGCAAAATGAATGTTACCTACTTTTTCTGGGCTATTATGAAGAAAATTCTTTATCAAGTTTAAGGTACTATATACAGGATGTAATGATTAGAATGATGCCACCGGCTGGAGAGCTACTGTAGGAAAGCTCTGCCATGAGGAGAAGGTGTCTGAGGGCAATCCATCTGGCTTTTCTTTGGTATCAGGAAATGACGTTTGCTTGTGGGAGGAAGAAGGGGCAAGGCTGGCTCTCTCACTCTGGCCAGGTCTCTCATGGAGAGCAGAGCAGAACTGTAGCTCCCCGAGATCGATAGATGAATCTAGGTCTTTCTCTCTCTCTTCACCAAATTCTTATTCTCCTTAATAAATGCTTAAAAGTCTAAACTCTTGCTAAAGCTTATTATTTATTGGCCACCGCTAATTAGATATTTTAGACAGACCAGCTAGAATTTTAGCCGCTTACAAGGTTATAATGAACAGGATACTATCAGAAAAACCTGGAAAGACCTATATGAACTGAAGCAGAGTGAAATGTACTATATACAAAGTAACAGCAATAGTGTAAGATGATCTGCTGGGAAGCATGTGGTTATTTTCAGCAAGGCAAGGATCCAGCATAACCCTGAAGAATTTATGAAAATTGTAACGCATCTACAGAGAAAGAACTGGTGGTATCTGAAAACAGATGGAAACACATTTTTAATTTTTTTTTCTTTGACAATTCCTTAATCTGGAGTTTTGTTTTTTAACTGTTTTCTCTCACATCCTAGATAATGTGGGAATGTTATCCATGACTACTCATGTATAACTTATTTTGAATTCCTTGAGTTCTTGTGGGTGGGTGGTCGAAAGGGAGGGAGGAAGAGAAGTTGCAGTACAAAGATTTTAAAAAATTGATGTCAAAATTTGTTTTTACATATATTTTGGAAAATAAAATTCTTAAAAGTAAAAAAAAGAAATAATGAAAATTGTAAAAAATTAGTATAAAAAAGAGAATGACATGATGTCAATTTTTGCCCTTCATTGGAGTGAGCTTACTTCTCTTTATAAAATCTATCTCTCATTAACTGTTAACCAATTAGAGATGATTGCCACCGTCAGAAACACTCCTCTTCCAAAGAACATATAAGTTGTGAGCCTACTACCACTGATTATCATTAGTCTGAGAGAGATGGCCAAATGAATATCCTTTTATTAATAAACATGGTGGCATTATTAATAAAATTATTAAATTACACAGGAAAAAGATAGATACAGATACTTATCTATATCATTCTCTAATAAAAAAGTGGTCACAGTTTATGAACACACAATTCTAAGTAGAACTGCAAAATATTCATGACTATATGAAAAAATTCTTCAAAGCACTAATGCTAAGAGAAATGCAAATCAAAACAACTTCAAAATTTAATTTCATATAATAAAAATTTGAAAGGAAGGAATGAAGTAACAAAGAAACAAAAGGAAAGAAGATGAGGACAGTTATAGAGTACCATCCCTAGAGTCAGGAGTACCTGAGTTCAATCTGGCCTCATATACTTACTAGTGAGCAAGTCACAATCCCAATTGCCTCAAAAAAAATGGCAATATTCAATGTTGGAGTGGTTGTAGAATGATAGGCACTAGTAATGTTGGTAAATATGTAAAAATACAATTATTTGGAAAGCAAATTGGAAATATAGAAATAAAGTGACAAAAACCTCCATATTCTTTAGGCTAAACTTGTTTACTGGACTTATACACCAAGGAAGTCATCCATAAGAAGAAAGTTCCCATATATACAAAAATATTTATAGCAGCAATTTTTGTAATGACTAGGAATTGTGGGGTGGGTAAAGTAGATGCCAATCAATGGTTAAACAAATTGTGACATGTGAATGTAATGGAATATTGCTGTGTTATAAGAAATGATGCACGTGATGAATACAGAGAAACATGAAAAGATACATATGAACTGATGTAGAGTGAATTAAGATCTCAGAAAACAATATACATAGTAACTACAATTAAATGGACATAAAAACTACACAACAAAAAGAAATAAAAAATAAAGGCAGCAAACTATAAAGATTATGCAAGACAACTGAAAAGATATAAGAGGATACCTTCAAACCCAGCTCTTCATGGAGGTGGGAGGCCCACAGGTGTCACACATTGCACATTTTTTCAGATTTTTTCCACTGTATTAATCAGCTGACTGGTATTTTTTCCTCTTTAAAAATACTATTTTAACTAACAAAAATACTATTTGTTTTAAGGGATGGCTCTCTGAGAGGGGAAAGCACAGCGATAGCTAGTATGATTATAAAGAATTAATTGTGATTTGAGGTTCTTATGACCCCATCTTTTGGCTAGAATTTTAAAAAATGGTGCCTTCACTGGCCTGGGGTTCAGGTGCTATGCCTCTGCACCATCGTGGTGCTCCACCCACTGGCTGTAGCCATTGTCATGCATGGAACTGTCAGCTCATGTCATCACCACTCACTGATGCCTACATGGGACTAGCAAAATTATGATAACTGGGGGGCAACTAGGTGGCGCAGTGGATAGAGCCCTGGCCCTGGATTCAGGAGGACCTGAGTTCAAATCCGATTTTAGACCCTTGACACTTACTAGCTGTGTGACTGTGGGCAAGTCACTTAACCCCAATTGCCTCACCAAAAAAAAAAAGAAAAAATAATAATTATAATGACTGGAAGCACAGTGAAGGCAGTCATGTGACTGTCAGTCAGGGCTAACAGCCAATTAGCTTGGGCTGTGTGTGGACAGCCTGGAGTCTGCTGGGAAGAAGAAGGGAGGAGATTCACCATTCTAGTGCTTGAGCTGGAAAGGTACGGGATGCAGCTGTATGCTCTGTTGAGCCCCAGGCAGTGGTATGATTCAGGTCCTATTATTTTCCTTTCGCCATTCCCTTTTTCCCATTTCCTTAATTCTACTAATCTTACCTGTGTTTTTAAGTTCGTTCATGTTAATAAACCCTGTTCTATTTTTGAAAGAGGCTGTCAATCTCCTTCCTTGCCCCAAAATTGCGGTGAGCCACCTAACTAACACTCCCCAATTAAAATTTGGCCCCTACATGATGTAAGAAGCAGAAGATTTTAAAAATAATTTATTTTAAAAAGAAATTTAATTTGATCTATTATTTTGCTTTCTTCTGCCCCTCATAGTGACTTCACCATAACATTTTACAAATGTGGTGGGAGATCAAGAACTCTGTAGGGAAATAAACCTTTCTTCACAAGCCACCAAAGAGTTCATTACTGGTCCATACTCTGATGGTGTGATTGATGGTAAAAGCAGAAGAAAGGGAAAAAAGAACAATTTGACTCTCTCTGGGCACAATCTCCAGGCTCCGCTCTCTGGTTGTAAGTTCAAGGTTCTGACTCCCCAAAGTGTTGCTGAGGTATGACTGCCTTACCTATTAAACCTCTCTCTGACATCCACAGGTCTGCCTAATTATTTCAACAAATGCCAAGACATTTCCTCCACAAAAATTATAACTTTAATTGATTGTTGATGCAGTAGAGGTATATATAAATTGTTCATATCCACTGCAATTTAACCAAACAGGTATTTTCACTTGAAAAAGTTAATAGAGTTTAGAGCATCTTGCTATTTATATGGAAAGGGTTTGGATATGTGAGACCCCATTCACACTCTTCTTAGAGTATCAATCAATGAAAGTTAAAATTCACATTAGTAGCTTCTGTAGAAAAGATTATGGGGTTGGGGGGGGGAAGAAATGCTATACTTTTATATATGCCACTTAATAATTGGTGAATAAAAATTTGTTAAAGCCCTTCTGAAGTTCATAATCTAGTAAACAGATAAAATAGCCACATGAATGAAAATAATATAAAATTATATTACTATAAATATATTATTAATCACCCCATTACTGTACTACTATAGCTATATTGCTATAATTAGCTTACATAATAAAAGAGGGACCCGTATAACTGAATAGGAGACATATAAGCAAATTGGTAGAAGAAATCTAAGGAAGGGGGGATTTTTCTGGCTAAGATCATCAACTTTACAGAGGTGGTGGCATATAAACCAACTTTTCAAGTATAGACTCTATTCTAAAAGTTAAAGTGGAATGTGACATGAAAAATGAATAGTGGGGAAAATCTGATGAATTATAATTAATCTATTGTGGCAATAACAGTTTACGGAAACAAATAATGTGAAATAAAACTGCAAGCTAAATTTCACACACTTGGAAATGAGGTTCAGAGAAGAATGAAGGAGAAATTGAGGAAGCAACGCTAGGACTTAGTTTTTCCTAGAAGTCTGTATAAAGCAAGGAGAAAAATAAAAGATGATAGCTTAAAGAGATGCCAGTGTAATGAGAAGGGGGATTTTTGTGCCTTTTTTTAAGGATGTGGAAGGCAAAGGTGTGCTATAGGAAAGGAGCCAGATGATAATAACACAACTTTCAAACATCACTATTGTAGATAACTGAAAACACAAAAGAGAAATAGATATAATATCTCTGTTAGAAGACTGAAGAATATTTCCACTGATGTAAAGGGCTGAAAATAAGAAATATCATCTAGGAAATGCATGACTGGAAAAGGAGGTAAATATTCAGATTGAGGGTTAACTGAAGATAACTCAAACGTACATTTCCACAAAATCTTTTTTTAAAAAAACCTATTAGAATATTTCCAACATGTTGGTAAAATTATCTGGTAGAAGAGCTATGGGGGATTATGAACATTAAAAAAAATCACAACTTAAGGGGGCAGCTAGGTGGTGCAGTGGATAAAGCACCGGCCCTGGATTCAGGAGGACCTGAGTTCAAATCCAGCCTCAAAACACTTGACACTTACTAGCTGTGTGACCATTGGTAAGTCACTTGACCCTCATTGCCCTGCAAAAAAAAAAATCACAAGTTAAGGTGTGAATTGATTTCACCAATTAAGTGAATATGTAACTCACTGAGAGGATAAATCCATTGAAGTACTGATATATATTAAAGATATACACATATATGTTTGTTTATATGTACATATACATATATGTGTGTATGCACACATATATGAAAGCTCACTAGTTAAGGTGAAGAGTTATATAGAGAGGTCAGCTCCCTGGTCAAGGTGAAGATAGGGGGTCAAGAGAATCGGGAGTCACCTGGGACGTGGAGTAACAATCTAAAGTTTCAGGGTAAGATTACACAGAAGAATGGAGAGCAGGGGGATTAATTAGAGATGAGGAAAGACATAAATATGAATATTTCATTAATCTCAGGAGTCAGGAAAGGAACAAGGGAGCAGCTTGTAATGAAACTGTGGATGGCCAGTGTCAAAGCAGGCAAAAGACAAATAAACCAGCAGTAGTACAGGTAAGAAAACAGTGGGAACAGCACAGCTATAAGAAGGCAGAAAAGGCAGGTAATGCTGCTGTAAGAAGTGGTCTTGGGACAGTCCAAAGTTCAGGCAGGCAGTCAAGAACTAGGGTTCCTGGAGGGGATAAAGAAATAAAATTATATTCATTAGGACATTTGCACCCACCGGCTGATTTCTTATTCTAACTTTCAGGCTAACTTCCTAAGTGTAGGTAATCCAGCCCTAAAAGGAGAGATGGTGGTTGGAAGCACCTAACTGAAGAGGGATGATGGATAGAAATAAGTTTGACAGCTGCATGTCAAGAATAAGCATGCTTTAAGAATGAGAAAACTAGGGGCAGCTAGGTGGCACAAAGGATAGAGCACAGGCCCTGGAGTCAGGAGTACCTGAGTTCAAATGCGGCCTCAGACACATAACACTTACTAGCTGTGTGACCCTGGGCAAGTCACTTAACCCCAATTGCCTCACTAAAAAAAAAAAAATTAAAAACTAGAATAGGAAAATGAACTAATTCAGGTCAACAAGCACTCATTAAGTATGTTCTATATACAAAGTGCTGGATAAACAGACAAAAAAGAAACAACTCCTGTCTTCAAGGAACTTGTCTTTATTGAAGAACTTCTTTTAAACATGTAAGGGGAAACAGCATTGAATACTTGGGGAGACAGTATGCAATGGTAGAAAGTGAATGGGATTTGGAATCAAAATCCTGTTCCTAAACGTAATTACCTGTCTACCCATGGACAAGTAATTCAGTCTCTCTCTGTTTCAGTTTCCTCAGCTGCACAATGAGGAGGTCAAATTAGATGAACTCTAAGGTCCTTTCAAGCTCTAATTCTGAGATCCTATTGCAACTGGGGGAATAAAAGAACATTTCATGGAAGAGGAAACAATTTAGCCATTTTCTTATATGACAAATGCCTTCCATTACAACCCCAACAAGTAATCAACTAGCCTCCACTTCCTACTGAGGTAATCGATTCCACTTCTGGATAGCTCCATATCATCAGAAAGTACTTCCTAATGTATATACACTTATATATTTATATAGGTAAACGACAGATAGGAGAGAGAGGGAGAGAGAAAGAGACAGACAGACAGACAGACAGACAGAAACAGAGACAGAGAGAAACAGAGAGACAGAGAAACAGAGGATTGATGCCCATTCTGTCATTGACTTAATTAGGGTATATAACAATACAAATGGTCCTCATTCCATAGTTCAGCACTCAGGGAAGCACCCTTTGCTGGACTTAGCTACCTGCAAACTCTCCATTTCCTAGCCATCTAATGCTCTCCTGTGTCTTTTGCACTGAGAGAGAAAAAAAAAAGAGGCACATATCAGAAAAAAGTTACAATGAGAATCTTTCATTCTTAACCACTCTTAATTGAACTCATTATCTTTTCCCCTATTCCAAACTTTCCTATCACTCTTCTGAGCAGCACCCACCTCCCAGTCACCCAAGTCTACAACCAATCATTTGGGTGATGTGATGTGTAAGAAACCTAGGTCAAAAAGCATAGACTTGTATGTCATTTTCACACAAACTTCTAGTATATTTGTCAGGATGGATGGACCAATTCATTGTTCCTCCACATGTATATTTTAAATTGTTGTTATTTTTATTTATTTATTTATTTATTTATTTTTTGCGGGGCAATGGGGGTTAAGTGACTTGCCCAAGGTCACACAGCTAGTAAGTGTCAAGTGTCTGAGGCCGGATTTGAACTCAGGAACTCCTGAATTCAGGGCTGGTGTTTTATCCACTGTGCCACCTAGCTGCCCCCACATGTATATTTGTATGCCTTTCTATTTACCACCCTGATAACATAGAAGATTATTTTTTATTATTTTTCCAATTTTATGAAGGTAAGGTGAAATGTCGAGGTCATTTTAATTTATATTTCTATTAGTAATAGTAATTGATAGAATTTTATATGATGAATGATTACTTGAATTTCTTCTCTTCATATCTTGCCTACTCAATAACATTATAGATTTAAATATATATGTATGTAAATACATGTGTATACATTTTTAAATGTTGAACATGTAAATTCCCTAAATATCGTGTCTATTATTTAAGAATTCTGGAAGATCCTTATCATATCTTCTACTTGCAATAAAGAATTAAATCCTCGGGGGAAGCTAGGTGGCACAGTGGATAGAGCACCAGCCCTGGAGACAGGAGTACCTGAGTTCAAATCTGACCTCAGACATTTAACACTTACTAGCTGTGTGACCCTGGCCAAGTCACTTAACCCCAATTGCCTCACAAAAAAAACCAAAAGAATTAAATCCTCTAGATAATATCCCAAGAATTTCATTTTATCCTTCCTGAACTGATCATTCTCCAGCTTGGTTAGCAAATTATACTAGTATAGCTGCTAAAGGATAATCTTAAACAATTCAATGTGCCAGGGAAATTCTGAGAATTATGAATAATAATTCTCTAAAAGTATAATCTACTGTTTATCTGATACAATGAGGAAATGTGGGGGGGGAGGGGAGGCAGGTTGCCAATGTAGTGATTAACAGTGGGAATGTTGTTTACCCTGAGTTCATTAAAGTAACTATGGAAACCCAGGCATAAATCTTGAAATACTGGGAAACTGAGTTCTCACAATATTATAGGTTGGGTTAGCACCCGAACCAATGAGATGCAATTGCTTCTAGAATTAAAAAGAAATAGATAGGAAAAGATGAGTTTTCTGGCTGGTACTACTCAAAATCGTCATGATGATCAGTTTGACATAGAAGATAGCAGAACAAGTAATGAGCCTTCATGTAGTATCTCTCTCTCTCTCTCTCTCTCTCTCTCTCTCTCTCTCTCTCTCTCTCTCTCTCTCTCTCTCACACACACACACACACACACACACACACACACACACACACATGATAGAATGGAACAACTAAGAAACACAAATACCACCTACTGGAAATGCATCAGTATAAATATCACCACTAAACTGAGCAAATAATGAATACACATGAACTGAAGACATAATCTAAATACAAGAAGACATCACTAAATACAAATTTGGCTGTATATCTTACCCGTTAAAGGCTATGGTTTCATAATATTTTTATCAACGATATCCACAGCTCAAAGTCACAAAACAAGGTATTTCAAACCAGTGAAAGGAAATTATGAAAAAGAATTTCACATACAAGGCATGAGAGACAGTGTCTTTGGGTTCCAAAAACTAAGGAGGGAAAGCTGTAGGAAAGAGAATCCATTGAAAGTTTTCATTTAATACAACTCCTGCGAAAGTTATAAAACAAAACAGATGGCAAAGACAATACTGAAATTCCAATGGATTTAGAAAAAGAGATGAGGGGGCGGCTAGGTGGCTCAGTGGATAAAGCACTGGCCCTGGATTCAGGAGTACCTGAGTCCAAATCCGGCCTCAGACACTTGACACTTATCAGCTGTGTGACCCTGGGCAAGTCACTTAACCCCCATTGCCCCGCAAAAAAAAAAAAGAAAAAGAAAAAGAAAAAGAAAAATAGATGAGCATACTAAGACTGAAATTTCAAAAAAAAAAAAAAAGAACAAAAGCACCTTTTTGTGTTTGACAACATGAATCCAATGAGCAGACCAAGTATATAAAAGCAGAAAAATTCAACAAAGCTTGTAACTAAAACTTGTAATATCAGCATAAAATTAATATATAATCCAAAAAGATTTCAAAGAAATTATTAAAAAATTAGGGTTTGAATAAAATAGTATGTCTTGTGGGGGCAGGTAGGTGGCACACTCAATAAAGCACTGACCCTGGATTCAGGAGGACCTGAGTTCAAATCCAGCCTCAGACACTTGACACTTACTAGCTGTGTGACCCTGGGCAAGTCACTTAACCCTCACTGCCCCTCAAAAAAAAAGCATATGTTGTGGTAGCTTACATTATAAGACTCAAAAGACAAGAGATGAAACTACATAAAGGAATATTTCTTAGGATAGGTGGCAAATTTCATCATGGCAGAAGCAATCTGAGAGCGCTGTTGACAAAGTATAGAAAGGCAAAAGAAGATTACATAAATATATAGCTGATAGGTACAGTAGAAAATTTGAAAAACATATTATTCTAATTAAAGTAAACAAAATGAAACATGACTAATAGAATCCAGGAAGCAAAAATATAGCAGAAATTCAAGAGTCCAGTAATAATCCAGTAAAATTAAAAATAGAAAGTTTAAGGAAATAAAATTAATCAAAGCAGCTCAAAGGAAAAATAAATGTCAACATTAATCAACATCTTTATTAAAGTATATTGAGAAGCAAAGAAATCAAAGATGAGGGAACTCCCAAAGAAGAAGGGAGTGGAAGATTTCTGGGTGTCTAAGCCAAACACACTAAAAAATGCAAGTTAGATATTTTAGAAAGACAGAAAGATGGATGATATATAGACAGGAAGACATATAGACTGACAAGCAGGCAGGCAGACAGATAGATAGATGATAGAGAGAGCACTCATTATACACTTACTATGTTCTAGGCACTGTATTAAGTATTGGGGATACAAAGACAAGCAAGCAAGGGAGTCCCTTTCCTCAAAGAGCTTAAATTCTAATGAGGAAGACAGCACATGAAAGGGTCATAGAAATGCAGTGTGTTGCAAAAAGAATGTGGGAAGTGGTTCAGAGGCTTATTTCCCAGAAATATAAGACAAACATCTTATCTATCAGAGTAGGGGGAAACTAGTGTTGGAGCTTAAGTTCTTTTATGGTTTTGTTTTTTTTGGGGTTTTTTTGCAAGGTAATTGGGGTTAAGTGACTTGCCTATGGTCACACAGCTAGTACACGTCAAGTGTCTGAGGCCAGATTTGAACTCAGATCCTCCTGACTCCAGGGCCAGTGCTCTATCCACTGTGCCACCTAGCTGCCCCGGAGCTTAAGTTCTTGATGAAGGAACTAATCACAGATTGGAAGGACAACAAAGTAGGGACTTAATTCTAGCAGGATATGACAAAAGATTCACCCAATAGAGCAAGGAAGAGATGAGAGTGAAATCCAAATTACTAGTGGGATGGAGATGCTTGGGGAGTAGGGCAATAGCAAGGAGACTGGGGGAATATCAAAGCAGAAACAGAAAGCTTGAATAAAGTAATATTGTGAAGGACAGAAAACTTTCTTCAGTTGTTTCAACTGTATCCATTTCTTTGGGACCCCATATGGGGTTTTCTTGGCAAGGATACTGGAATTATTTGCCATTTCCTTCTCCAGCTCATTTTATAGATGAGGAAACTGAGGCAAACAGGGTTAGGTGATTTGTCCCAGGGTCACACAACTAGTATCTGAGACCAGATTTGAACTCAGGTCTTTCTGCCTCCAGGACCAACACTCTATCCACTATACCACTTAGCTGCCCAACTAAAACTTTTGGTTCCCTGAAAAACTGTAAAATGATAGGTTTGTAAGAGGTCCATAATTTATTGTTCAACTGTTTCATATGGATGGATGAATTATGGGCATAAAACGGCTTTGGCACATGTCAAAGACAGTGTCATATTCGGGCCTGCTTCTGGAAAAGACAATTTCCTTTGTCATACCACCAGGGTGGCAGAAGTTTCTTTTAATTGACTGTATAGCCAGAACTATATGCCCCTTTAAAACTACTAGCCTGGGGTAGTTTCACTATTTTTCTAGTGGAGTCCAGGGTTAAAGGTCATATTTATCCTCAACATGAACACCATTCATCAAGCTGAGGGAGTGAAGGGCCACTTTCCCCTTCTACTTAGGTTCTATGGTCCCAAGAAATGGACTTGCCATTTCATTCTGTTTTGTTTTTCTTTGTCAGCTTTAGGTACACTGTGTATTCTGGGAGAGTAAGCCCAGTAGCAATTCAGCTTGGAATGTCATGAGACTAATGCTATCTAGAGAGGGACTAACTAGACTCACTCTACTCCCCAGAGACTGAGGTGGGATGAGGGTGAGTTTGGAATTATGTTCTCTGAGTACTGGAGGTGAAGTTTATGTTCATTTGTTCTTGCTATACCTTTGAAGTAAATATTGCTTTGTAGAAGCTAATATGACTACTAAATGGTTAAATGTATTTGGGGTAATTGGTCCCACTATACTTGAGAAAATATAATGGGAAGGGACATTAACTAATAGCACAGAAAAGAAACTCCCCACAACTAGTCCTTCTAAGAGTCTTGGAAAATCCAGAGGGAGGGAAGGAGAGTGAAATGTAACATTATCTGGCCTTTAGTAGATGAGGGTCATGTGATCAGAAAACTTTACCAGCTTCCTTTCCAACACAAGCCTAATTGCATCTTTCTAAATAGAAATTATCTCATATTTACTACTAAAAGATAACACCAATGATCCCTCAAAATATAGACCAATAATGTTTATGTACTTTATATAAAATATTTATAGCTTGAATAAAAAAAATTATAAACTTACACAAAAATAACATATTGGCTGAGGATCAAAAAGGTTGTATGGCAAAGTCTCAGGGATGTAAAGAACATTGTATTATCCCTTTGGTGGTTATTGCACAAACCCCCTGGAAGCATTATCATATCTACTGATTTTATGTGTTTTCACAAATCCTTTGATTCAATTCTTCACTCATAGGTTATTCATATTCTATAAATAGAAACAAAAGACCCACATGTAGTGAGAAACTAGAGTATTTGGTGGACACATTAAAAATTGTTCTTTCTCTGATGCTGAGTGAGATGAGCAGAACCAGAACACTGTACACAGTATCAAAAACATTATGTGATGATCAACTGTGATAGACTTGACTCTTCTCAGCAATACAATGGTCCAAGATAGTTCCAAAGGACTCATGATGGAAAATGCTCTCCAAATCCAGAAAAAAGGAACTGTGGAATCTAGATGCAGATTGAACCATACTATTTCTACTTTTTTTTGTTTTTGTTTTTTGAGGTTTTCCCCTTTTGTTCTGATTCTTCTTTCACAGCATGACTAATGTAGAAATATGTTTAATGTGATTGTACATATATAACCTATATCAAATTGTTTGATGTCTGCAAGAGGGGAAGGGAGGGAATGAGGGAGAAAAAATTGGAACTAGAAATCTTATAAAAACAAATGTTGAGGGTCAGCTAGGTGGTGCAGTGGATAGAGCACTGGCTCTGGATTCAGGAGGACCTGAGTTCAAATCTGGCCTCAGACACTTAATACTTACTAGCTGTGTGACCCTGGGCAAGTCACTTAACCCCAATGTCCTCACCAAAAAAGAAAACAAACAAAACAACAACAACAAATGTTGAAAGCTATCTCTACATGTAATTAGAAAATAATAAAATACTTTTAAGATAAAAAATTTTAAAATATATTTCTTTCTTTAGAAGATGTTACCAACATCATAAAGCCAAGTAAAATTCATATAAAACGTGGGTTTTTTTCAGTGAGAAATTTTAAGGCTTCTAGGTTTCTAAGGACAATAAATTCATTATTATCATTCCTAAATGAAATTGAAAGTGTTTGGGGAAGGGTAATTTTTGTTTTATGTTTAACAAATTAAAAAAGAAGGTGAAACCAAAATGTCTTATTAGTGATTTAATATACATAAATGGATGATATCACACTATTTGGCTCCACCGAAAAACCACATTAAATAGCTCTTTAATCTTACAGAATCTGTCTCCAATGATGTAAAAATGCCATTCAAGCTTGCTAAGTATACCTTTCTAAAAATGCATAAATATACCAAGGAAGAATAGAGACTGAAGACATTGATCTGGAATCCAGAGGTCAAACTGAACCAATGTTTGACTGTGATACACACAAATACCTTGGTTTCATCCAGGTAAAGTACATTAAGCATAAAGATGTCAAGAAGACTGGGGCCGAATTTGTAAGGAAACTTAGAGCATGCTGAAAGCAAAGCTCAATGGGATGAAGACATGTAGAGCGATTCATACCTCTACAAGGCCAGCTTTAATGGATATTTTCAAACTGCAAAATTGGCTATAAAATTTGGGTAAGTTATCCTAAGGAAAATATGTATAATATTAGTGAAACACAAGACTCATCACCCTCAGGTAACTAGAATGATTGGAAGAGAGTTGTTAGATATTTTCAGAACACAGAAAAATTCCAGTGAAAGTCTATATATAGTAGTATCTGTGTGAAAAAACCCAGAGGGTCTTATTTCCATTGTGCAAATTAGCCTGGGATAATCATAATAGCTAATATTTATAAAGGGCCTACTATGTGCCAGGCACTATGCTAAGTGCTTTAGAATTATAATATAATTTAATCCTCACAACCCTGGGATGTAGGTACTATCATTAATGCCATTTCACAGATGAGGAAACTGAGTCAAACAAAGGTGAAGTGACTTGCCCAGGGTCTCACAGCTAAGAGTCTGAGGCTGGATTTGGGCTTGGGTCTTCCTAAATGCACTAGGAGACAGTGTTATGCTACTGGCGGGGGTAAGAAACTTCCTACTTACAGAGTCATTCACTGGTTTACTTCATGCAAAACCTTGAAGCTTTTTAGAACATGTGAAGATATTTCCTCTATGGTGTACCCTTTGCTGTTGGAACAAGATCAGATATGATCATGGCAGTGTAGCTACAACTAATTTGTTTTCCACTACACACCAATTCTATGACCTATTACATACTGGCAACAAAGCTATGGGCTTGGATAAGAGATAGTCACTGCCACTTTTTGAGCTGTGCAATAAAATTTTCCTTTGGGGTATTAATATGACAGTGTAGATGATGAATTGAGGGGTAAAAGGCTCATATAGTAAGGAAGCCATCTAGGGGACAAGGAGTAAGACCCTGAACTGGTATGGACTGGAGAGAGGGGATAGCATTGATGGTTACAATGCGATTGGAAAGCAATACATGAGATCAAAGGATATTTTAGAAAATTGTGGCTCATAGGAAGATAAATAATTAAGTAAATATAATTGGAATAAAAGAAGATTGAACTTGTGATTCTGATGGGGCACATAAATCTTTAGGGAAAGGGAACTGGCAAAAGTTCTTAACTGATCCAAAAATTCCCTATTTAACTAGGTTTGGGTCAATCCCTCTTATCGAATGTGATTAAGCAACTTGATGATGATGGGAAAATGCATGGAGGAAAGAATGATATCAAAATAACCATAGTCATAAAGTAACAATATTTATCTATTGAAATATGTTCAGCTTCAAAATTAAAAATTAATTAAAAAATATTTTCCAAACAGGCCCTGGATTCAGGAGGACCTGAGTTCAAGTACAGCCTCAGACACTTGACCCTTACTAGCTGTGTGACCCTGAGCAAGTCACTTAACCTTCATTGTCCTGCAAAAAAAAAAATTAAAATAATTTCTAGATTCACATATCTAAGAAAATATCTAGCAGGAAGAGAAACATTTAAATTGTACCTGGAAGATAAACAAGAAACACAAATCGAAAGATTTAGGCGGCACTGGCTATAGAAGCATCAGCTGCTCCTTGTTTTTAAAGACCTGATTCTTTTCTCAGCCTCCTGTTCTCTTACTAGATCCAAATGTCTGTCTTGTTTACCTTTCTGACCTTTTAATCTGAAACATGATGCTAACACTAAAAACAGTTTTCCTTTGGCTTCCTCTTTCTCTTCCTTTTACTGCTAACTCATTTTGGATAACAAACACTTGGAATATACCACTTTCCTCTCTTGCCTGCTGCCCTGATTCAAGCTAATTCCTTAATGCCCTTTATTATTACAGACAGAGCTCCTGGAATTACAGAATCTCAGAAGCCACTTATTTTAACTTGTATCTAAGCAAAATTCCCTTCTTCAGGATTTCTGGGAAGTAGGGCTTTAGCCACTTCTTAATAAGGTCCAGTGAATGAGAATGCATCATCTCTGAGAGAAGCATGTTCTACTTTGGAAAAAAAATAGGTCAGGAAGTTCTTCTTTATATCAAGCTGAAACTTCTACCTTTTGCTCCAAGTTCCAGTTGTAGAGCACAAGAACAAGTCAAAAAAATTTTCACCACATGATGTCAGTTCAAGTTTGTAAGATAATGATTATACTCCTTGTCCCACCAAGCCCATTTGCTGTTTTGCAGGGGAGGGGGGGGGCGGGGGGAGCCCAGCAATAAAGGTAAAATGATTTGCCCAGGGTCACATAGCTAGTACGTGTCAAGTGTCTGAGGCCAGGTTTGAACTCAGGGCCTCTTGAATCCAAGGCTGGTGCTTTATCCACTGTGCCACCTAGCTGCCTGCCCAACTACCTTTCTCTTGTTGTCCTGAAACTCCCCCAGATCCCTGAATGAATTGTTCTATGGAATGGTTTGCAGGCCTCCTAATATCCCAATTGCCTTCTTCTGGATGCACTCTAGTTTGCCAATGCCCATCCTTAATTGTTGTACAGAACAGAATATGATACTGAGGATGTCGACAGATGTGGACAAAGAGGAGTTATTACCTCTTAATTCATAGAAGCTATAACTTTTAATTCAAACTTGGTAGCATTTCTTCATAACTTCTATGTCACAAAACTGACTTACAGAACGTGGAATTTGCTAAACCTACCTCCATCAGCAAGATCTTTTATGCTTTTGAAATTGTTTATTTTTTTAATAAAGTATAGGACTTTACATTTATTTCTATTAAATTTTATCTTATTAGATTAGCCCATCATTCTATCATGCTAAGATATCTTTGCATCCTAATTCTGTCACCCAACAATATATTGCATATTCCTCTTATAATGTCTTCTTTGGGGGGTGGGGCAATTAGGGTTAAGCGACTTGCCCAGGGTCACACAACTAGTAAGTGTCAAGTGTCTGAGACTAGATTTGAACTCAGGTACTTCTGAATCCAGGGCCGGTGCTTTATCCACTGCACCACCTAGCTGCCCTCTCATAATGTCATTTTAAAATATTATAATTATACCTTTGTGTCTGCAATCCAAGTCATTAATTAAATTGATGAATAACACAGGACCATGATAGATCCTTGGGATACCTCACTAGGGGCTTCCCTCAGAGTTGACAATGACACATTAATAACTATTGTTTCCATGGAGTGTTGCCTGTGTAACGATTGGAATGACGCCATCTGCTGGAGACTTACTGTAGAGAAGCTGCTCCATGAAGTGAAAGTCTTTGAGGGCAAGACCATGCGTCTTTTCTTTGGTGTCAGGAAATGACGTTTGCTGGTGGGAGGAAGAAGGGGGAGCCTGGCCCTCTCACTCAGGCACTCTTTCTAATGGACTCTAGCGGAGAGCAGAGCTAGAAATGCGCTCTCCCTTTACATAGATAGATGAATGTAGGACTTTCCTTCTCTCTTTACCAAATTCTTATTCTCCTTAATAAATGCTTAAAAGTCTAACTCTTGCTAAAGCTTATCATTTATTGGTGACCACTCATTAAATATTTTAGACAGATTAGCTAAAATTTTAGCCCTTAACAGCTGAAATGCTGTGGTGCTCATCATCTTTATTTCAATCATATCAAGAAAAAGTTGTTATTTGCATTTTTGAAAAGTCACTACCCATAGGTAGGTCATCTTTAATTTCATTCTGCAAATTCATGATAGTTCTCTTTGAAAACATGTGTAGGGGGTAGCTAGGTGGCACAGTGGATAGAGCACTGGCCCTCGAGTCAGGAGGACCTGAGTTCAAATACAGCCTCAGACACTTAACACTTACTATCTGTGTGACCCTGGGAAGTCACTTAACCCCAATTGCCTCACCAAAAAAAAAAAAAAAGAAAGAAAAAAAAAGAAAACGTGTGAACATGATTTCAGAATTACAGTGCATAAATTCTGAGTAATTTCCCCTTAAAATATGCTAGAAATAGGGCCAGTGGAACCTTAAGAATGCCCTCGAGTTTCTAGCACTCCTGGTTAACATTGAATGAATAATCACAACTCTGAATTATTCCCCAGCCCATATTTCTCAGTATCTTTTAAAAATATAGCATATTTTATCAATCCAGAAATGCTATGACTACAGCAAAATTAAGTCCATAGTAGTTGTTTTGGTAAAAATAGGATATATGGAGGATGTCTTAAGAGTTAAAGTATCTCATCACTACTATATCTTTCTTTTGTGCACATTTTATTTTCTATATTTTGAAAGCATTATTCATATCCTCTAGCTGACTAGGAGGTCCATGTTTCATTCCTAGTACAATATCATATCTATTTTTCCTGTACTGGTTTTACCCTTAGGTATTTGGATTTCAGTAACTACATACAGAAAAAGGATGAATGGTACAATGGAGTGCTGGACTTTATTTCAAGAGAAATTGTATTAAAATTATTCTAGACACCAGTTGGATGCATGTGCAAAATTACCATGAACAAATCACTTAACTTTTCTGAGACCCAGGCTAGTCTCTTTGCTATTAAATTCTAAGTGGGCTGCAACCTGCTTTGGATGGGGAATTTTTTCATTATTTTTTTTTTCCTTAGAGTTGTAGCTGCTTTATCGGAGATGGACTGTGCTTAGAAGCTGGCACTGGGGCCCTTCTTCTTTCCAGAGGAGGGCACTACATTGACAAAGAGTCTGTTGTACTGCATCCTCCTCTTGGCCCATCCAGTATTCTTTTTCTTCTCCTTCTTGGCCACCTTGGGAGGTTGAACCCTCACTTTTCCAGCTGGGACCAAAGAACCATGGACTTTACCTCCTAGCATTCGGCCAGCTACTTCCAGAGTGGACAGCGGCTCCAACCCACACTGCCCCAAGATGGTTTCATCCTCCTGTGGGGAGCTACTTAGAAACAGGACTTGATCCTCGGGGGTAATACCCTCTAGGGATGACACATGGGCCTTAATCTGGGCGATAGTCTCCTGCCTGGTCACGTCAAGGGTGTGCAGAGCCTGTGTAAGGACAAACAGCTGCATGGTGGCGACTTCGACACTCTAGTCCTGCTTCTGCCACAGCAGAGATAGAGACCCGAATTTTTTTACTTCTTGTGCCTTTTTGATTCTCTATCAAAAAGAATAATTGTCAAATTCATAAGGATAAGAAAAACATGACTAACAGAATTGAAGCCCAAGATAAGGGAGAACAGGAAAACATAAAAATCTATTATTTCCAAGGGCCCACGGAGGGACCTTAACTGCCTTTTTTTTCTTTTGCCACTTTAAAGGAGTCTAAAGTATTCTCCATCCTCTAGAATAAATTGTAATGTGGAAGTTTTCTTCAAAAAGAAAAAAAAGGTGATGTGAATTTGATCCTTGATAGACTATGTGACATTTGATGCATACTTGCGTGTGACCTTCAAATCAAAATCATAGATGCAAAACATAGCTCTCTTCTTTCTGAGGTAGTAGCATTGATAACATTCAGATTTGGACCCAGAACAGCTCTATGGTTTACTCATTTCTTAAACTCTATTTCCCTTTTCTCTTCTCTGGAGGTATCAACTAATACATACTGTAGCCTTCCTCATTGAATGTATTGCCTTGTTTCTTGGAGTTTCTATCTTCTATTGAGATCGCAGAAGATTATAGAATCAATTCAATGGAACATAGACTGCATCAAACCATAGGCTGTACCCTAGAAATAAATACATGAGTGAATATGAATTATTAAATGCCTACTAGGTATTGAGAACTGCCTTAGACTCTGGCATTCAAATCCAAATGTAAAACTTTACCTACCCTCAAGAAGCTCACATTTAATGTGAAGACACAGTCTTATACAGAAGTGATAGCCAGGGAAAGAAGTATTTTGGTCTAATAAAGTCAAAATACAGTCTTGTTCACAGAACAAGAGCAAGGGGTAGAAATCAGTATGTAGGGAAGGACTATGTGCATTCATTGGATGAAAAGATACTTAGGCTAGAATGGCTTAGATTTCTGAAGGAATGGCTAGATGAAATGTAAAGCATGATCTGAGGAGAGTTTTCACTCACTAACCTGCTAAGAGATATTTCTTAGCAATGAGGGAGAGAGCCAAACCTGAATAAATTAGCCACCCCAGGATGAAGAAACATACTCTCTGCAGGTCCATGTCTGGAAATTGTTTTTCCTGATAGATAGAATTGGGGAAAAGACAGGAAGAAAAAGCTGGAAGATAAGTCAGATGGATATAGATAAAGTTTGAAAATGTGTTAAACATCAAAGATCTTTGGTTTCATTGTCAAAAGTAATTCCTTTATTGATAGGAATCACAATCTTTGTTAATTGATAGATATTTATCTGGAGTTGCTGTGACCAAGAATTCACACCATTTTGGCCAACCTGGTAATGAATCTCTCTACATAAATGGTCTGTTCTTCAGATTAAAAAAGTTCATGATCAGTCTACTTGAGTACTAAATTTGGTAGGACCTGATCAGGGATGTGTTCTACTGAAATATGCTTCAAGAAACTGTAGGCATCTCCACATCATACTTTATTTGAAGAGGCCAGAAAATGATTATATTAATTTCATGTGGTAAAATTATTTACACCATAAGGCCTTCCTTTTCATTACAGTTATTTTGTTTTTAACATTTCTTTCTATTTAAATATGTACCAATGGATCAGTGATCCTACTGATGTGGGTATTTCCTCATTAGTACAGCTCAGAACTCATCCAGACCTTGGGATTTTATATAGTTCTCATCCATGCTCTATGATTAATTGTCCACAGAGGCTCTCTTGCATTTTTTTTTTCAGGACAATGAGGGTTAAGTAACTTGCCCAGGGTCACACAGCTAGTAATTGTCAAGTGTCTGAGGCCTGATTTGAACTCAGGTCCTCCTGAATCCAGGGCCTATGCCTTATCCACTGTACCACCTAGCTGCCCCTTTTAGAAGACATCCTCTAGGTCACTGGCATTTTGTGGGTAGTAGTGTACACCCAAGCAGGCTTTCTTTAACCATCCTACATGATTGGTTCACCTTTTTCCATTCATCTGTCTTCCTGGTGATATTCCATATTCCACAAACCAAATAAAAGTCATTGTTAGATATATATTGCAGCCTATTTTCACCCATTGTGCATCTCTCTATTGCTTTCTTGGTTAATTTTGATAATGGTTTTTAAAAAGAATCATGCCCCCTATACTGTTTTTGTTGCCATTTTCTTTGTTGATTGGAATAGAGGGGTTTATTTAGGTTTTATCCATGATGGGTTTGAAGGAGAAAATGTTGCATTTTTATATAAATATGGTAATTCATGCCCATTTTCTGCAAATTTTGAAGTCTAAATATTATTTTTTAGGATTTATGCTACAATACTGTATTTCCCCACATATCATGGTAGCTTTTGATAAATCACTGTATTTCTTTTTCAGCCAAAATTTTCCTGAAGTAGTTAATAAATATAGACTTTAGTCTTATGTGGTTGTGTGTGTTGTCTTCAAGGATAGCTCTGTGAGTGGTAAATTGTCTGGGAAACTATTGAAATGTGGTATGACCAAAAGGGTTTAAAATTTTAGACATTATGGGTGGCAGCTAGGTGATATAGTGGTAAAGCACCAGCCCTGATTCAAGAGGACCTGAGTTCAAATTTGGCCTCGGACACTTGACACATACTGTGTGACCCTGGACAAGTCACTTCACCCTCATTGTTCCGCAAGAAAAAAATAGTTTAGATATTCCTAGAGTTTAGAAAATATGCACAATCTCATTAATGATGTAACAACTACTAAAATGTTGAGAATCAAAGGAAAAAATCCTTGAAGGTATGTGAATGCCCAAATACTGTGGATATTAAAGGTCAATCAATTGTTTGGTAAAATGACAAGTGAAACAAAGTTATGACACACTAATGAAATAACTAGTGTCAGAAATGTTCTTTCTTCTAAATACAGGTTCACTATCAAATTCATCCAATATAATCAGTCCTGGGATGTCTCTGCTTTATAGCCACAGTCATATACAATCAATTAAATATTTCAATTCAGTTAAATGAGGCACAAAACAAGGTATTGAACACTGAGTAATGTGCAAACCATCATGATTATTTAATAAGGAAAAAAAAAAAGATGAGTAAAATATAATCCTGGACCTGAAGGACCTCACAATCAAATCAAATCAACGTTATAAAAGGCCTACCAAAATATGAAAAAAAAAAACCCTAATGATGTCAATTTTTCCTGCTTCTTGATGAAAAATAAACAAAAGTATAATAAATTCTCCTGTATTTAAAGACCTAAAGAATGAAGCTATTATCTTTTCCTAATTTATTTTTATTTCATTAAATATTTCCCAATTACATGTAAAACTTTTTAAACATTTTTTTTAATTTTGAGTTTCAAATTCATACTCTTTCTCCTGCCCCTCCCTTATTCCATAAGAAGGCAAGGAATATGATTTTGATTACACATGCAAAGTCATGCAAAATGTATTCATATTAGCCATGTTGTAGAAGACAATATATGCACATGAAAAAAAAAAAGAAAAAGAAAGCCTAAAAGATTATGCTTCAATGGGCATTCAGAATTCATCAGTTCTCTCTTTTAAGGTGGATAGCATTTTTCATCATGGTTCAATTGCAATTGCCTTGGATCATTGTATTCAACAAAGTAGCTGTCTTTATACTATTACTGCTACAGTGTTGTCCTAGTTCTGGTCATTTCACTTTGCATCAGTTCATATAAGTTCTCTGAAGTTTTCTGAAACCATCCTGTTCATTATTTCTCCTAGGACAAAAGTATCCCATACCAATCATATACCACAACTAATTAAACAATTCCCCAATTATATACTTCCCTTCAATTTCAAATCCTTTGTCACTACAAAAAGAGCTGCTATAAATATTTCTGTACAAATAGGTCCTTTTCCCTTTGATTTCATTGGGATACAGACCTAGTACTAGTATTGCTAGGTCAAAAGATATGTACAATTTTATAGCCTTTTCAGTGTATTTCCAAAAATGTTTTCCAGGATGGTTGGACCAGTTTACAACTCCACCAATAGTTCATTAGTAAATCTATTATTCTAAGTCCCCTCCAACATTTATCATTTTCCTTCTCTATAATATTAGCCAATCTGGGTGTGAGATAATAGTGCAGAGTTGTTTTAATTTGCATTTCTCTGATCAATTATGATTTAGAACATTTTTTTTTCATATGACTATAAATAGCTTTGGTTTCTTCTTCTGGAAACTGCCTCTTCACATCTTTTGACTATTTATCAGTTGGGGGATGGCTCTAATTTTTAATAAATTTGACCAAGTTCCCTATAGATTTAAGAAATGAAGCCTTTTGGGGCAGCTAGGTGTCACAATGGATAAAGCACCGGCCCTAGATTAAGGAGGACTTGAGTTCAAATCTGGCCTCAGAAACTTGATACTTACTAACTGTATGACCCTGGGCAAGTCACTTAACCCTCATAGCCCTGCAAAAAAAAAATTAAGAAATGAAGCCTTTCTCAGAGAAACTTGCTCTAAATTTTCCCCTAGGTTCCTATTTTCCTTCCAATTTTGGCTGCATTCGTTTTATTTGTACAATTTTTAAAATATTCATATAACCAAAATTATCTCCATAATCCTCTTTATGTATTGTTTGGTCATAAATTCTTCCCTTCTCTATACATCTAACACATACATTTTTCCATGCTCCCCTAATTGATGTTATCACCCTTTATGGCTAAAGTATTTATCCATTTTGAACTTATCAGGATATACATTATGAGCTATTGGTCTATGCCTAATTCCTTCCAAAGTGCTTCCAGTTTTCTTAGCAATTTTTATCAAATGGTGAGTTCTTATCCCAAAGCTCAGATCTTTGGGTTTATTAAACACTAGGATACAATATCATTTATTACTGTATATTGTATACTTAATCTATTCCACTGATTCAACACTTTATTTGTTAGCCAGCGGTAGATTGTTTTTATGATTACCACTTCATAATACAGTTTAAAACCATGTACTGTTAGCCCTCCTTCCTTCATAATTTTTTTCATCAATTCCCTTGAGATTCTTGACTTTTTGTTCTTCCTGATAATTTTGTTATATTTTCTAGCGCTATAAAATAATTCTTCAGTAATTTGATTGTTTTGGTACTGAATAAATAAATTAAACTAGATAGAATTGTCATCTTTATTATATTAGTTCAGTCTACCCATGAACAATCAACATTTCTCCAGTTGTTTAGATCTGTCATTTTTTGGAAAGCATTTTTAATTGCATTCATATAATACCTGGATTTGCCTTGGCAAGTAGACTCCCAAGTATTTTGTATTTTCTGAAATTATTTTAAAAGGAATTTCTCTTTCTATCTGTTCCTTCTAAGTTCTGCTGGCATTATACAGACATGCTAATGATTTATATTGGTCTATTTTATGTCCTACAACTGTGCTAAAATTGTTAATTATTTCAACTAGTTGTGTGGGGGTTTTTTGTTGATTTTCTAAGTTTAACATCATATTATCTACATGGGGGATTGGTTGATTTTCTTATTGCCTATTTTTTATTCCTTCAATTTCTTTTTCTTGTATTATTTTTATAATTAGTATTTTGAGTATAATATAGAATAATAGTAGTGATAATGGGCATTCTTACTTCACCAATGATTTTATTGGGAAGGCTTCTGGTTTATCCCCATTACAGAAAATGCTTGCTCTTGGTTTTAGAAAGATACTACTTATTGTTTTAAGAAAAGCTCCATTGATTCCTATACTTTCTAGTGTTTTAATAGAAATGTGTGTTGTATTTTGTCAAAAGCTTTTTTTCTGCATCTCCTGATATAATCATGACTTTTTTATTGTTGTAGACAATTATTGTGATAGTTTTTTAATATTGAACTAGTCCAACATTCTATAACATAAATTCCATGTTGTCATAGTATATGATCTATGTAGTATATCGCTATAATCTATTTGCAAGTTTTTGTTTAAGATGTTTGCATCAATATTCATTAAGGAAAATTGTCTATAGTTTTCTTTATTTATTTTTGCTTTTCCTGGTTTAGGTATCTAAACCATATGTGTGTCATAAAAGGAATTTGGTATGATTCATTTTCAAATATTTATATAGTATTAGGATTAATTTTTCCTTAAATATTTGGTAAAGTCGCTTTTTAAAACTTTGATTAAGTTCTATTTTCCCAAATTGCATATACATACACATTTTGACATCATTTAAAAAATTGTATTCCTAATTCTCTTCCTCCCTCTCTCCCCGTCCAAGAACTCTAGCAATTCAATATAAGCAATACATGAACAGTCATGCAAAACATTTTCACATTAGCCAGGTTGTGAAAGA
Organism: Dromiciops gliroides; assembly: GCF_019393635.1. Taxonomy (NCBI): domain Eukaryota; kingdom Metazoa; phylum Chordata; class Mammalia; order Microbiotheria; family Microbiotheriidae; genus Dromiciops; species Dromiciops gliroides. The sequence continues at coordinate 106,666,694 of NC_057863.1, read as the reverse complement.
AAACAGACAAAAACAAAACTTCAGATAAAGAACTAATACAAAAACAATTATGCTTCAATCTGTCCTCAGACAACATCGTTTTTCTCTCTCTGTAGTTGGACTGTATTTTTCATAGGACCTTCAGATTTGTCTTAGATCATTGCATTGCTGAAAATAAGCAAGTCATTCACAGCTGATCATTTTGCAGCATTGTTATTATTTTGTGTACAATACATTTCACGTTGCATCAGCTCATGTAGGTCTTTCCAGGTTTTTCTGATAGCATACTGCTCATCATTTTGTTTATAGTAAACAACATTTATAAAGTACTTTAAAGAGAGATTTCCTTATAATAAACCTATGAGGTTGATTTTGCAACAGCAGTAATAGATAACATTTATATAGTATCTTATAGCTGACAAAGAATTTTCTTCACAGTTGCCTGAGCCCTTCCCCTACCTGAGCCACCACCACTCAAGCCTACTTCCTGGTTCCCAGCAGGGGGATGAAACATCCAAGGTCTGCCTCAGTGCCAGCAGCTACCCCTGCAATCTCCCCCTGGCCAACCACTCAACCCCCTTCTCACTAGATCATGAGCTTAGTCCTAGAAAATGCTGGCACTGCAGCTGATTCAATGGCTGGGCAGTGGTGGGGGTGGAGGGTGGGGTTCTGCCTGGGACTGGATCTGTGTCAGCATGACCTCAAGGTTGGACTCCACTCCTGCCCTGGCACAGTAGCCCCTCCTACCAACATTGAAGCCATCTTTGTCTGGAAAATGATCTCAGTCCAGCCTTTTGTGGGTTCTGCTGCTCCAGGAATTGTCCTATGGCATTATTTGGCAGTTTTTTGGAGTGATCATTTCGTGATTTCTGAGAGCATACTGCCTTTCCTCTGCCATTTTGCCTCCTCCTCAGGTAAATTTGCTTTTACATTAGTATGGTCTTGGGGATTTTTTCTCAGGGAGTTCATTGGGGGATTTTTCATTTTTTTTCCTAAGAAAAGGTTATTTAAGCTTTCTATTTCCTCTGCTGTTAATCTGGACAAGTTATTTTTTTTGCAAATATTCATCCGTTGTCCTTAGATTATCAGAATTATTAGCAAGTGATTGGGCAAAGCATTCCTAATAACTGTTTTACTTTCATCATCATTGATGGTGCATTCACTCTTCATATTTGATAATGGTTTGATGGTTTTCTTTTTTTTTTCAAATCAAATTAACCAGTGGTTTATATTTTTTTCATAAAACCATCTCCTTGTTTTTATTCATTAGTTCAATGTTTGTTTGATTTTTAAACTTTTAATTTTGTTAATCTCTCTTTTGTTATTCAGGATTTTCTATTTTGGTGTTTAATAAGAAATATTTAATTCTTTTTTTTTTTGTAGTTTTTTGTCACATGTTCAATTTATCGATCTGTTCTTTCTCTCTCTTATTGATGTACACATTGAGAGATTTAAATTTTCCCTTAACTAATGCTTTGGCTGCATCTCAGAAATTTTGGTAAGTTGTCTTATTGCCATCATTCCCTTTAATGTAATTATTATTTCCATGATTTTTTTCTTTGACTGGCTTATTTTTTAGGATTAGATTTTGTTTGAATTATTTTTAATCTATTTTTCCTGTACTTTTACCATATTATGATCTGAATGGGGTGCATTTCATATTTCTGATTTTCTACATTTGGATATGATGTTTTATGCCTTAATACATGGTCAATTTTTGCGATAGTTTCAGGTATAGCTGAGAAAAAGACATTCCTTTTTGTTCCCTTTAATTTTTTTGCAGTTCTATCATATGTAACTTTTCAAATATTCTATTAATCTCTTTAACTTCTTTCTTATTTGTTTTGTGGTTAGATTTATCTAGCTCTGAGAGGAGAAAATTGAGGTCCCCGCAGAAGTGTAGTTTTAATGTCTATTTCCTCATATAATTAATTTAATTTTCCCTTTAAGAATTTGGATGCTATGCCATTTAGTACATATATATTTAGTATTGATTTTATTTCATTTTGTACGTATCATTTAGAAAAATGTTATTATCTGCTTATGTCTTTTAAGTATATCTATTTTTGCTTTTGCTTTGTCTTAGATCATGATTGCTACTATTTTTCCCCTTCAACTGAAGCATAATAGATTCTGTTCTGGGCCCTTATTTTTACTCTATCTGAGTCTCACTATTTCAAATGTGTTTCTTTATAAGCAACATATTCTTAGATTCTGGTTTCTAATAGATTCTGCTATTTGCTTCCATTTTAAGGGTGAGTTCATGCTATTCACATTCACAGTTATGATTATTAACTGTGGATTTTTCTTTATTCTATTTTCTTCTGTTCAGGCTTATTTTTTTATCCTGTTCCTCCTCTTAAATCTGTTTTACTTCTAATCAATGCCTTCCTTTATCTGTCTTCTCTTTTATCACCCCCTTTTAACACTTATCCCTTTCCCCTTCTACTTCACTCTGGAGTAAGAGAAATTTCTATACCTAATTTAATGTGTATATATAAAATTTACCACCTTGAACTAATTTAGATGATAGTGTGGCTAAAGCACTGCCTGACCCCATCCCCATTAAACCCTTCACAATAAAAGCTCTTTTTTTGCTTTTTAAAAAAATTAATTATTTTTTCTACTTACATGTAAAGATATTTTTTGAGTTCCTAATTTTTCTCTCTCACCCACTTCACTCCCCATCCCAAAGCCAGCAAGCAATCTGATATGGGTTATACATTATGATCATGCTAAACATATTTCCACATTAATCATGTTGCAAGAGAAGAATCAAAACAAAAGGAAAAAATGCAAGAATAAACAAAAACAATAAAAAAGCAACAACAATGCTGAAAATAATATGCTTCAATCTGCATATGGACTCCATAGTTTTGTTTTGTTTTGTTTGTTTTTTTCTGGATGTGGAAAGCATTTTCTACCATGAGTCTTTTGACAATGTCTTGGATCATTGAATTGCTGAGCAAAGTCTATCACAGTTGATCATCACACAATGTTGTTGATACTATGTGCAATGTTCTCTTGGTTCTGTTCATTTCACTCAGCATCATTTCATGTAAGTCTTTTGAGATTTTTCTGAAATCCATCTGCTTATCATTTCTTACATCACAACAGTTTTCTATTACATTAATATACCACAACATGTTTAGCCATTCCCCAATTGATAGGCATCCCCTCAATTTCTAATTCTTTGCCAACACAAAAAGAACATCTATAAATATTTTCTACATGTGGGTCCATTTCCCTTTTTATTATCTCTTTGGAATATAGACCTAGTATTGGTATTACAGGGTCAAAAGGTATGCAGTTTTATAGTCTTTTGGGAATGGTTCCAAATTGTTCTCCAGAATGGTTGGATCAGTTCACAGATGAACCAATAGTGAATTAGTGTTCCAATTTTCCCATATTTTCTCCAGCATTTATCATTTTCCTTTTTTGTCATATTAGCCAATTGAATGGATGTTATGGGTATATCAGCGTAGTTTTCATTTGCATTTTTCTAATAAGTAGTGACTGAGAACATTTTTTTTAATGTGGCTGTAGATAGCTTTAATTTCTTCATCTAAAAACTTCCTCTTCAAATCGTTTGTGGTAAAATAATGGAATTTGGCAGATGCCCAGCAGTCTGACTTGATTAACTACTAAGTACCCACTTAAAGATGATTAGATTTGAGCCACACCTGGCCTGCCCTGCTAAACTAGCTTAACTTGGCCAACACTGAGAAGGACTGTCCTCAGAGTCTGTGGATTGATCATCAACAAGGAAACTGGTTATCTTAGCCACACTATTTGAAAGACCTCCCCTTTGGGGAAGGAAGAAAAAGGTAGAAAAAGGGACCCCAACAGGAAGTGACACACTCTCTCTATGGCCTTGGAGGAGCATTCAGAGTGGACTAGAGACTGACTGTTGACTCCTATAGAAAATATGGACCCCTGGTGGTGAGTTCAATCCAGCCCTTTGAATTAGTTGATCTGAAAGCAAGTTTGGGTTCTGAGACAGTCCTTGCTAGAGCCAGGGAGATTATCCATTTTCCTTTTTCCCTATTCCCTTGTCCTTGACTTTATTAATTTCACCTTTGCTGTGTATTTTATTTCCATTGAATAAAACCTGATTTGTTTGTGGAAAAGAGGCTGTTAAGCTCCTTTCTTATTGGCCTGGGAGACGTAACTAAAAAAGGCAGTCCGGAGGGGAGGAAGCTTTGGTCCTGGATGTCCCTCATTATTTTCTGAACCCCAGTAGTTTAGTGAGCCACCCAATTAACTCTCCCCATATTAAATTTGGCCCCTATACCTTTGACCATTTCTCAATTGGGGAATGACTTATATTCTTAAAATTTTGATTTAGTTCTCTATTTTACAAATGAGACCTTTATCAGAAACACTGTCTGTAAAAAATATTTCCTAGCTTTCTGCTTTCTTTCTAGTCTTGGTTGCATTGTGTCTCTTTGTACAAAACATTTTTAATTTAATCAAAATGATCCCTTTTGCACTTCATAATATTCTCTATCTCTTGTTTGGTCATAAATTCTTCTCTCCATCGATCTGAGAGGTAAACTAGCCTTTCCTATTCTTATTTGCCTATGGTATCACCCTTTATGTCTAAATGATATATGCATTTTGACATGTTGGTATATGGTGTAAGATGTTGGTCTATGCCTAGTTTATGCCATACTATTTTTCAGTTTTCCCAGCAGTTTTTATCAAATAGTGAGGTCTTATCCTGGATGCTAGAGTCCTTGGGTTTATCAAACAAGAGATTGCTATATTTATTTACTGCTGTGTTTTGTGTGCCTAACATATTCCACTAATCTACCTCTCTATTTCTTAGTCATTACCAAATAGTTTTGATAGTCACTGCTTTATTTATTTATTTATTTAATTATTTATTTATTTGTTTGTTTGTTTGTTTGTTTGTTCGTTCGTTCGTTCGTTCGTTCGTTCGTTCATTCATTCATTCATTTATATTTTTATTTGTTTGTTTGTTTGTTTATTTATTTGGTGAGGCGATTGGGATTAAGTGACTTGCCCAAGGTCACACAGCCAGTAAGTGTCAAGTGTCTGAGGCCGTATTTGAATTCAGGTCCTCCTGACTCCAGGGCCGGTGCTCTATCCACTGTGCCACCTAGCTGACCCGATCACTTCTTTATAATATAGTTTTAGATCTGGTACAGGTAGGCCACCTTCCTTTGCATATTTTTCATTAATTCCCTTGATATTCTTGACTTTTCCTTCTTCCATATGAATTTTATTATTTTTTTCTAGCTCTATTAAATAATTTTTGGTAGCTTAATTGGTATGTCACTGAATAGGTAGATTAATTTAGCTAGAACTGTCATTTTTATTACATTGGCATGTCCCACCTATGAGCAATTGATATATTTTTCTATTTGTTTGAATCTGATTTTATTTGTGAAAATAAAAGATCTTTCTTGCATACTTCTTTTAAGTGAGATAATTTCCCCCATTCTTCCTCTCCCTTCCCTTTTCTGCCTAGGCATCACTCTTTCTCAACCATTTATTTTTTTTCATCATCTCAACACACATGAATTAGTCCTATACCTTTTTTTCTATGCAGAGTCCTCAACCTGCCATAATAGTGATAAAATTCTTTGGTTAGGCTTATCATCTTCCTACATAGATATTTAAAGAATTTAAATTTCCTGAGTCCTTTATGATTTGTCTTTCATGTTGGCCTTTTTATGCTTCCCTTGGGTCTTGCATTTGAACATCAAATTGTCTATTCAGCTTTGGTCTTTTTATCAGGAATCCTTGCAAGTCCTCAATTTCATTAAATATCCATTTTTCCCTCAAAAGATTATGTTCAACTTTGCTGGATACCTTACTTTTTGTTTTAATCCTTGCTCTTTTGCCTTCTGGAATATCATATTTCAACCCTTCCTCTCTTTTAACAGGCTAGCTGCTAAATTTTCTATGGTCCTGATCGTGGCTCTATCATATTTGAATGGTTTCTTTATGACTTCTTGAAGTATTTTCTCCTTCACCTGGGAGCTCTGGAATTTGGTTCTAATATTCCTGGGAGATTTCTTTTTGGAATCTCTCTCATGTAGTAATTGATGGGTTTCTTGCCTTCTGCTTCTAAGAAATCAGGGCAGTTTTCCTTGTGACCAGAAATTATACTGTTCCTCAGGGTCCCTGCTCCCTTGAGACCAGAAGTGATACTTCTTCTTAAGGCATCTGATACATTGTAACCTGAAGTGATAATACTCAGAAGGGCCCCTGTTCCCTCCTGACCAAAAGATCCCTCTCTGCCCTTAAAACTGTGTTCCAGAAGTTGGTATAGGAATGGGCTTGTCAGACAGCTCCCAATCTTGCATCCAATGATAACACAGAGGTCCTCTGTAATCTCTTTCTTGTCAGTTGCCAGGTACCCTTACTATCTCTGGGCTTTAGAGTTTCTGAAGCTGGTATTGCTTCTGCTTCTGCTGCCACCAACCAGTCCCACAACTACTGTTGCATCCACATGGGTTCCAGGCGAGTCTCTTTCCCTATGTCATAGATCTCTCTTTTCTGACTTGCTTAGTTGTCTCAGGTGTAAAGAATGTCCTACCCTGAACTTCTGTTCACTCTGCCACTCCAGATTTCAACATGAGGCATTATTTTAAGGAAGGAAAATGTTTTGAGAGCTTGGCTGAGTGCTTCCACTACTCTGCCATCTTGGATCTGCCTCTGGAATGAAGCTATTCTCTTCAGCTAAATATTTTGGCTGTGAGAGAGGAATCAGCATTGTACCCAGCAGAACCCTATCCTACACAGGCAAGTTGAATTAAAAAATAAAACCTTTGAAATCCTTTTACCACAGGAAGACTCATAACATAGCATTTTATTTTTTCCCATTTAATCGATAACATGTTTTTTATATCACATGCATTTCTGCCCCATTTCTCTACCCAGGGAGCCATCCCTAGTAACAAAACAAAAAACAAAAGAAAAAAGAAAAAAATGTTGTTCAGCAAAACTAAGGAACATATTAGTTAAGAATATTCCACACCTATGGTCTTCCACTTCTTCAAACAGCAGAGTGAATTAAAGAGACAAATTGGGACAAATATGAATCTCCTTCCTTTTAGGTTCTTTTGACATTTGAGGCCTCTCAGTGATCTGAATGAGTAAATCTAATTGCCTGGCTGCTCTAGGTTTGTCACAGTCACTGTATTTCAGTATGCAAATCCCTTCCTCCCCCCTAATCTTTATGACCTATTTTTGCACAGAGTTGGCAGTATGTGTTTCCTAGGCACCTTGAAATTTGGCTGAGTGAGTTTATGAATTTGCCCATCACTTTTCTGCCTGGGGACATTTGCCAGGACTTGGTCTTTAGCAACAGCATCCATTTTCTTATTGGTTTGTAGGGAAAGAAGAAATAATTTCCATGTGTAGTATCCAATTTAAAACCTCAGATCATAACCAAAATCTTACCTCTGGAAATTAGCATTGTGTGCACATTCTTATCAATGATTGGTTGAGTAGTTGGCCTTTTGGGGCTGGCAATAACATACTTTTACAAGGGATCCCTTGAAATATTTCAGTAATAATTCCATAATAGTCTAAAACGAAATAAGTGACTTCAGTTCTACACTAAAATATTGCTCCTTCTCACCTCTTTATCCACCAGAGATAAATCATCACTTCAGCTTGACATCAAACATAACCTGTGCCTTTTTATTAAGCTATTATAATAATGACCCTTAATATTTAATAAGCTCATTGCAGAAACCCAGTTTTTAATTATTTTAATGCCAGTCATCTTTGCTTCTGTGGGTATGAGGCCATTTACTTTAGGGTGGATGAAAAGGACCTATGAATGGCCTCAGGGTGACAGAAATAAACAGAAGTTTATTAGCAATAAATAAAAGTCAAACATATTTGTATGTAATCTTTAGGTAGAAAATAAAAGCAATAAAGTACTTCCAGATTATTTAATTATTTAATTAAATAAGCATTTCTTTAAGTCCTACTTTGTGTCAGACACTGTGCTAGGTACTAGGGATTCAAAGTCAAACCAAGAATACTCCCTGCTTAAAAGGAACTTCTATTCTCCTGGGAAAGGGGGCAAAGTACATGCATATAATATAAAATACATACAAAATGTTATTTAAAGCCCTTCATAACTTGGCCGGTTTACTATTCTTCCAGTCTTCTTATACTTTAATCTCCACCACATACTCTATGATCCCAGGAACAGTGTTCGAGTTGTAACTTATACATGACACTCCATCTTTAGAATGATTTTTCACTTGTAAAGAGATACTCAGGTTCAAATCCCACCTGTGAACCATACTAATTATGAAACCCATGGGAAATCCACTTAACCCCTTTCAGTTTCATTTTCTGTGAAAATAGAATTAAATAATTTAAAGGAGGGGGATACCTTCTACATCACAGAATTTTTGTGAAGATCGAATATGATAATATACTAAGGTGTTTTGCAAAACTTAATGTGTGATAGAAACAGCAGTGCTTTTTATCTCAGAGGCTTTTCTAACATTCTTCTGTCTAGCTATTCTAACATATTTTAGGAATGTATAATTTGTTGTTCTAGCATAAATGATATTTCCTGTAGTTAAACTTCATCATTTAGGTAACTGTCTCATATTCTTCTCAATTCTTTTCTTTTGTGGTCTAGGTACCTTCTCAACTTGCTGCTAGTAGTGTACACAGTTTCCATTTCATCATGTGTGAGAAAATTAGATCATTGATGATGTTATTCCTTGTACCTTAATTGTCTCCAAAATCCTGTGTTTCCATCTGTTAAAATTTTATCCACCCACCAAGATCTAGCTCTAATCCTACCTTCAGCTTGAAGTCATCCCTGATATTCCCAATCAGAGATTTTTTTTCCTTTCCATCCTAATAACTCTCATGACTCCTGGTCTTACATAGTTCTCATGAATTTAAAATATCTTTGTTTTATACTTTATTGTCTGCATACTTTTACTTCCTCAAAGCTCTAAGAAATCCTTAAGGTTAGTCATTATGCCTTATGTATCTTTGGATCTCTCTCAGAAACTAGATCAATGCCTCATACTTAATAGGTACTTCATAAAAGTTTGTTAAGTGAAAGAGTATTTTTTAAAAAAGGTTAATAATGTCAATCTTAAGATTAATGTGTTGGCACTTCATCAAATATAACCTTTTAAATTTGTCATTGTCTCTATTTAGTTACTCCCAAATTCATGACTATTTGGGGGCGGGGTAACGTTTCAAGTCATGAACTCCAGCAAACTACCTGTTTATTGCTTGTTTCCATACTGTCTACAAATATGCCTATGTCTTCTCCATCCTCAAAAAATAAACCATTATTTGATCGTTCCATCCCCACTAGCTATCATCCTATATCTCTCTTCTTTTTTGTGGCTAACCTCCCTGAAAAGACAATCTACAATAAGTGTATCCTTTTCCTTTCCTATCACTGTTTTATCTTTCTTTTTAGTCTGGCTACCAACATCATAATTCAAATGAAATACTCTCTCCAAAGTTACTAATGATCTCTTAACTGCCAAACCTAAAGGCTTTTTCTCAATCCTCAACTTTCTTGATCTCTCCAGCCTTTGACATGAGTTGATCATCCTCTTCTCTTTGATACATTCTTGACTAAAGGCTTTTGTGACAATGTACTCTCCTAGTTCTCTTCCCCACATGACCTCTCCTTCTCTGTCTCCTTCAGATGATCTTCATCAACTTCACACCTGCTAACTGTAGAATCCCCAAGGAACAATCCTATACCCTCTTTTCCTCTCCCCCTATACCTTTGCCCTTTGTGATCTCTTCAGTTCCCATGGTTTCAGTTATCTTTGTGCAGATGTCTCTCAGATCTACTTTTCCTGTCCTTACCTTTCTCCCAAACTCCAGTCTCACATGTCAACCACCTTTTAGACACTAAAAATCCCATGTCCCATGGACATCTTAAACACCATGTGCCCAAATTGAATCTGTTGTCGTTCTTTCCAAACCCTCCTCTATTCCTAATTTTCCCATAACTGTCTAGGATAACACCATTTTCCCAGTCACCCAAGTCCAACACCTGCCTATCATCCATGACTCTTCTCTCTCTCTTATCCCCCGTATCCAACTAGTGATGAAGTCTTATCATTTCTATCTTTGTGATATATCTTCTCCATCCTCTTTTACTCCTCTGGCACTGCCACCATCCTGATACAGAACCTCATCACTGAATTAATGCCATAGCCTACTGGTTGGCTTTCCTGCCTCAAATTCCTACACACTCCAATCCATCCTCCAATCAACTACCAAAATGATATTCCAAAAATGCAGATATGACCATGTTCCCTCCTATATCTGTTCAATAACACACTCTGAGATCTAGTGACAGTGGTCTCTTTTCTGCACCTTCCACAGGAAACTATAGCTCCTGACTCCAAGCACTTTCACTAGCTGTCCTCCAAGCCTGTAAATATTCTTACTCCTCATCCAGGTCACCTTTCTTCCATGATTTCCTCTAGCTCTCATGTAAAATCTCACTCTGTACAGTACAAAAAGACTTCCCTAGTCTTCCTTAATCTTAATATATTTCCTCTGATACCACCTCTAATATATCTCGTATATACTTTCTGGCATGCTGTCTCCCCCATTAGACTGTGAGATTCTAAAGAACTGGTCCTGTTTGGTCTTTTATCTTTGTTGTATCCTCAGCACTTAGCATAGTGCAAAGTACTGTAGTAGGCACATAATAAATACTAGTTGACTGAAAGATTGAGCTGCATCCTAATGTACAGCTCTAGTTTTAGACAAACTAGAGACAGCTCAAATAATTTTTTAAATGGTAGTATATGAAATGATGTAAATACCTGGAAAATAAATGAAATAGAACATTCTTGGCATCTATACCTACTCAAATACTCAAGTAGATATGTAATTTAATGATTTGAATGTCCCTTCCAATGATGCTCAATGCCTGCCATTTATGTCTGCCAATGACATTCCCTGTCCATGTTCTGCCAGAAATTCATGACAAGGATCCACCAAATGTGATGAAGCCATTCCTTATTTACCCTGGCATTTCAAAGTTACCGCTGAACCTCTAGGACTATGTTTTTATCATCCTTCACCTTTGGCACCCAACCAGCCTATATTTTCCTATTAAGTATTTCCCTGAAAACATCTTTTATTTCTTTTTTAAACTTTTTTTTGGAGGCAATCAATGTTAATTGACTTGCCTAGGGTCACACAGCTAGTAAGTCTGAGGGATGATTTGAACTCAGGTCTTCCCAACTCCAGGGCTGGTGATTTATGTACTGTGACACCCCTATCCTTATTTTTCTACATACTGTCATAATCTAACTTTGATCTAATTTCTCTGACTCTCTAACAGAGAATATGCTCATAATTACTTTGCTCATGCTCCTACTCCAATCACCATCAAGGGGTGAATGCTTATCATACTATACAGTTACCTTCACTGAATCTTCCCCAGGAATCTTAAAAAAGGCAAATTTAGGCCTAATAAAATGGGGAGAAACCTCCTAGAAATTAGAAGTAGAAATTATAGGTCCTGAGTTCACACTCACCTGAGGTTTTCTAGCAAAACCATTTTATTGGAAATGCTTTATAGGCAATGTTTTTTTTTCTTTTAGGTACAATTTGGCTTATATGGTGTCTGCTTTGGGTTGTTGTTTTTTTTTACTTTTTGAGAGTCTGTGATCCAGTCTCTTGGGCAGGCTAGAGAATGTCTTGATGTTCTCACCTCAGTGCTATAATAATCATCATGGTCCAGATAGGACCACAGAGTTCAAGATACCAGAGCTCAAGACTTCATGGCCACTTCATCTGTGAATGTCTTCACCGTCCTTATAACAGATAGGAGTTTCATGTTTATTATCCCATTCACTCAATACACAGGACTTGCTTTTAAACCTCACATCTTCTTGAACCTCCACACCTATTAGCATCCTTGAATATATTACAATAATTGTAGGAAATGAAGTCTGTTGGAGATGTCCTTTGCATCACAATCATATTTCCCTAAATTGGTAAGAATGGCATTTGGAAGAGACTCAAAAGCCATACTCAGATCTAATTGTATTCTATCTAATGTTTTTTTTTTTCTTATACTCAAAGCTCATTACTGTTTCATAAAGAATACTGTATTGGTCTGACAAGATTTGTTCTGCACAGGGCCATGTCAATTGCTATAGTGAATAGTGTCCTGTGCTCTAATAGGTGCTCACAAATTGATTGCTTGCTCATTTTTTTTTCTAGGAGAGCTAGCTGATCTATGAGCTTCTGAATTACTCTTTCAGTGACCTAATTAGACACTCCCAGACCTAAAAGGACTTCAGTACCATGGCTGTCATGTTTGTGTCTCATGGATGATATAAAAGCTCCGTAAATAGAACTGCTAAGCCAGAGGTGGGAAGATCAATATTGGGAAGACAAAATAAAAAGAAAATAAAAGAGTCAAAATGGGGAAATGCTGATAAATGTCATTGAATTTTGAGAAGAGGCTTAAGGAGAAATGCAATTTATTTAAGAACAAGAAGAGAGAGGATTACAAGGTGGGCTTCAAAATCTCTAATTAATAAAGCACCATAAACTGCTATTAGTCATATCAATAACCTGATCAACTCTATTTAGTCTGATTAATCCTGGAGGACATTTTGTGCTACTACATGGGAAATTACACTCATTTGGAAAGTAACCACAGCTTAATCCCTGCAAAAGATCGCGGGCATTCATTCATATTGTGCTGAGTCCTCTATGTTCCCTTAAGATATATTCCTCTTAAAGTCTCTGTGGTACCCCTAAGATCTTAATATTGTTATTTTTTCTATCTATCTATCTATCTATCTATCTATCTATCTATCTATCTATCTATCTATTTATCTATCTATCTATTTGCAGTGCAAGGAGGGTTAAGTGACTTGCCCAGGGTCACACCTGTCTGAATCAGGATTTCAACTCAGGTCCTCCTGAATCCAGGGCCGGTGCTTTATCCACTGTGCCACCTAGCTGCCCATACGAGATATTGTTATAAAAGAATCAGATAGCCAGTTGTTTGTGAGGAATGGTGGCAGGATGTCCTCAGACAACCTTCTCACAAATACCACCACCTCACCAGACATACACAAAGAATAGTAAAATTAAGTTGACTCTGTACTTGTTAGCTATGCTTTCTCCAACAAAGACTAATGCATAACCAGAGGAAAGGCTATCATGGTAGAGGGTGAATAATTAGACAATTAAAGCAATAAAGGCAGTCTTCCTGTGGTAGTTCTCAATAAGGTGCACAGTTAGAAATTTCACAGGGACTTCAATAGTGATTTAGGGTCTGAAGAGAATGGGAATTCCAAGAGCTGGCCACATTAGAATTTTACTATCATTCCTGGCAACATGTTTATGGAGGCAGACAGGGTTAGGTTCTCTTATTAACATATCAGAGGTACTAACTAAAGGGGAAATGGCAAGAAACTTGCCCAGAGTGGGTCTGCCCAGCAGACAGGTCTGCTGCCCCTAATTCCTTCTTCCTTTCAATAGGAGGACTGAAAGTTATTATGGGAAACAGCTGTATTTGCAAGAGAGACTTGCATTTTTTAAGAGAAAACAGAAGAAAAAACATTATTTGTGAAAATTTTAAATTTTAAATCCTAGGAAGATTGTTTAATGGATTATTATCTAGGACCTTTAGATCTGGATATTATGTGAAGAAAAAACATTATTACAAAAATAACAAGTTGTTCTCAAGTCATCTAGTTTGATTACCACAATATATGGCTATATTCTGACAACTTTAAATCTTATCTAACCCTGTTGGTCCCAATTAAATTTAAAAACAATATATAAAATCTTTTGAACTGTACTGACATTTCTGTAATCATCCAACATAGGAAAAACAATGATTACCTTGCCCTATAAAATTTGTAAGTAAATAGGACTGCCCTATAAATCATTCACATTGCTTATATGGTACATTATAATTATTGTTGTTGTGTCCCCCCCCAACATAGCTTGCTTATTAATGGTATGACAGCTTTTCAGATTTTGATAGCTTTCTCAGAATTTCTTCCAATAATAATTGAAGATGGAAAGAAGGCTAGAAGTAAAAAATGAAGAAAAAGCTCATTTCTCCTATAGATGATCTTGTCTATATTGGTTTTTATTAGAAAATTATGTCAGATTTAATATGACAGAAAAATGCATATAGGCTAGTGCCACTGAATGCTTCACCATCTATCTTGTTGTGTGTTGAATGATGGATGATCACTAAAAAGAAATAGAGCATGCATCTGTTTTGCAAAATCCACTTACTTTTTCTAGACAGTGAGAGCCATGTGTAATAAGTCTTATATTAATTTCATTATTACATTTTCAATCATATTTTGCCAAACTTAATGGATAAAGTAATTTTGCTGGAGGCACAGAAGCTGAGGACTCCAGATCAGGTTAAACCACTGGATAATTTGAAAGGAACATTCTTTTTTCTTTCTTGATTTCATCCTGATGAATTCTATCTATAATGATGAACCAAGTCCTTTTGAATAGTTCTGAGAAATGATGGATTAAATAGTAGGCAAAAAACTGTGGTCAGTGGCTGACACCTTAATGGATGTTATATGTGTATTTTTATGAGTAAGGTGCTTTTCTCCTCTATTTTAAAATGCATCTTATCAGCTTCAACAATATTAAAATCTCCTACCTTGTCACATGAAATGCTGCCTAGTGGAAGATGTTGCCTTGGATGCATAGACATGCAAATGATTTCATTTTGTTAGCTCTACTTCACTCTCCCACAAAAGAGATAATATTCTATTTTCATCCAAAAAAGCAAACATCCCCTATGGAGTGCAGGGTTATGAAATACTATTGATTTGAATGATCTAAAACAAAAATGCTTTAGACTAACATTCTCACCAAATGAATGTAAAAAGTGTATTTTTACAAAGATCAAGTACTAGAAAAGAAGTTTGGATTTCGTACATATATTTTTGCAACAGTAGCCATTATAAGAGAGGAGTAGTAGAGGCAATTGCAAGTGTGGGGTAGTGAAGCAAAAGCCAGTATTAGAGATAGGAAGATTTGACTCTGACACAGTATGACCCTGTGGAAGTCACTTACTCTACCCAAGCAACACTAGGACTACAAGTTTTAGAGCAGGTAGAAGTCCTCTTTTTAGAAGGAATTTCTTCTCTATGCCAATTAAATCAAAGTTCTGGTAAACAAAAAAAAAGACAGCTAACATTTAAATAGTGATTTGAGCTTTACAAAGCTATACATTAAATAACTGTAATGAATACCTAACACATATTTCAAATACAATAATATCTAACCAGCATTTTTTTAATACTTTAAGGTTTGTAAAGTACTTTTAAAGGCTATCTTTTTTGATCCTTACAACAACCCTGTGAGTTACATGTCATTATTATTCCCATTTTACAGATGAGGCAACTGAGGTTGAGAGGTATTAAGTGACTTGTCTAACATCATGCAGGTAGTATTTGATTTTTTTCCTTCAACTCTAGTACTCTGTACCCTATGCTAGTTAGACAAGTAACTTCCATTCTTTAACTTATATTCTTATAAGTTGGCTGAAATACAGAAAGATTAATTAAGTTGCCTACACTATAGTATATAAAAGAGTCTAGATTTGAATGCAAGCTTCCTGGATTCAAAGTGAATTCTTTGCCCATTGTTCCATGTTTCCTTTCATCACATCTGGTCCAAAATCAAGCAAATGAAAAATAGAAACAAAGCATTGCCCAAACTATGGTCTATGTCTGGTTGAGGTCTTAAAGAATCTTAGAACATCAAAAATAAAATTATCATCAGAAGCCATCTAATTCAACCTTAATCTGAACAAAATTACCTCAAAACATATCTAAAATATAGTCCTACAGACTTTCATTGATGATGTGGAACATTCTACCTCCCAGGATCATCCATATCACCTTGGATTACTTATAATTAATAGAAGATGGTTCCTTACATAACACCTAAAGTTGCTTCATTGCAACATTCACTTCTCTTCCTCATTCTGCCTTATGGGACCAAATGGAAAAAGTTGAATCCTTTTATCCCAAACCATAAACTCCTTCAGAAGGTTTCATACGCAGATGGAGGCAAAATACAACATTGTTTAAGGGCTGTGATCACAAGGAGGGGAGATTCTCTGCTGAGACTTGATCATCCCCAAATGGTTCAAAATTACCAAAAAGCTCACTGCAGTTATGTACAGGGTTACATCTAATACTTTCAATGATTAAAGTGACTTCAAATTGTATACTCCATTGTAACCAATGATTAAACTGATTATGACCATGTTTTATACTTCTTGAATTTAGTTTTTATCTTTGGTTTATTATAGACTACTTTAAAAAGCATACATTTTGGGGCAGCTAGGTGGCGCAGTGGTTAAAGCACCGGCCCTGGACTCAGGAGTACCTGAGTTCAAATCCGGCCTCAGACACTTGACATTTACTAGCTGTGTGACCGTGGGCAAGTCACTTAACCCCCGTTGCCTAAAAAAAAAAACAAAAAAAAAAAACAAAAAAAAAAGCATACATTTTGGGACAGCTAGGTGGTACAGTGGATAAAGCACTGGCCTTGGATTCAGGAGGACCTGAGTTCAAATCCAGCCACAGATACTTGACACTTGCTAGCTGTATGACCCTGGGAAAGTCACTTAACTCTCATTGCCCCACAAAAAAAAAAAAGAAAGAAAGAAAAAAAACATACATTCATTTTCTCTAAAAATCTTCATAGCTTACTTTTTTATTTATTTATTTTTTTAGTGAGGCAATTGGGGTTAAGTGATTTGCCCAGGGTTACACAGCTAGTAAGTGTTAAATGTCTGAGGCCAGATTTTGAACTCAGGTACTCCTGACTCCAGGGATGGTGCTCTATCCACTGAGCCACCTAGCTGCCCCCCCCATAGCTTACTTTTTAATCCTATAAATAAATTTCTAAGATATCATTCTTATATAATATTAGCTAGCTAACATCTATGCAGCACTTTAAGGCTTGTAAAGCACTTCATAGATATTATTTCATTTTATCCTTGCAACAATCCTAGAAAGTAGTTATTATTTTTACCTCTACTTTACAGATGAGTAAACTAGTCAGAAAGAGATCAAGTGACTTTCCTAAGGTAAGGCAACCAGTCAGTATCTAAGGCCAGGAACTCTAACCACTGAATGATGATGGTTAGGAAACATAATTATTATATTTAAAATGCAGCATTTATTTATTTAAGGAAGTCATAACTTTTTGAAATATATATGTATACACATACATATATGCACATAAATATTTTTTCTCTAAACATCTTCATAGCTTACTTTTCTTTTTCTTTTGGTTTTTATTTTTGAGGGGCAATGAGGGTTAAGTGACTTGCCCAGGATCACACAGCTACTAAGTGTCAAGTGTCTGAGGCCAGATTTGAACTCAGGTCCTCCTGAATCAAAGGCCAGTGCTTTATCCACTGCACCACCTAGCTGTCCCCTATATCTATTTTTCAATGCTATAAATGAGATATCTATAATGAATGCAGTGATATTTAAAATCTATATTGTGTGATTGCCTTAAATTAGAAGATTCAGCACCAGTCTTTGGGCATTAAACATTTATTAAAGCATACAGATATTCACAAGGAGTTCAGAAAGTTAAGAAAAAGAAGTCCTATGTAGCCTAGAGTTCCAGCCTGGTTGGGTTCTTCCTCAAGTCCTCCTCCATGAGCCTGCTTTAATCAGGAACTCTCCAGTAAGCTGATTGTGGAAGCTTTTTATAGGTCTGGAACAGAGGTGGTCCTTACACACTGCTTCAAGCTTATTGGTTGGCATCATCCAAATCCATTGGTTTTGAAGGTGTTCTCAAGTTGAGTTCACAGTCTAGCTTCTGAGAACAATACCTTCTTAAAGGATAGCCAGGTGTGATTACAATACAATTAACTTGAAGTAGGCTAATCAGCAGTCAATCACTCTCACTTGATTCAATAAGTCTAGATTAATCTCCAGGTGGGTCTTTGAGTATCTGCTAAATCCCATTATTTCATCACAATACCTAAGATATCATTCAAATAGATGATAGATAGATATAGATATGTAATACATATTAGTGTGTGTATATGTGTGTATATATCTATATGCATATATTCATCATTTATGTTTGTGTGTGCATATATATACACATACATGCATATATATATATATATATATATATATATATATATATATATATATATATATATATATATATATATATATATATAAATTTTTTTGTGTCCAACAATGTCAAGTCAAATAATTTGAAGTAAAACTACCAAACTACTAAAAAGGTACAAAAGAAAGTTAATATTGGATGGAAAATATTTTTTGCAAGAAGTACTCATATTGTCATGGCATAAATAAAAGCTTACCTGACTATAATGGCTATAATGGATGGGGAAAATGTTTCCCTGGAAACTGAATTACTAACGTCATTTAAGGCTTTTAAAGGGTGGCATGTCCTGAACTGTCACTGGAAGTAAATTGGGATATGATTCAGAAGGCCTGAGTTCTAGACCCAGTTCTTCCTAGGATTATGGGAATTAGTAAACTTCTCTTTTTTGAGTCTCAAATTCAGATAATACCATTCTCTCCTATAAACCCTTTATAGAAATAAATGATTATATATTTCATAAAAAGAAGGACTTTGTAAATCCAATAAATTATCATGAGAAACTTATGCATTTATTTAATTTCATCAAACTAAGCCACTATCCAGTTTCCAGGGATGGCAAGTTATAACTTCTCACTTCGGGGGCACGTAGGTGGCACAGTGGATAAAGCACCAGCCCTGGATTCATGAGGACCTGAGTTCAAATCTTGCCTCAGACACTTGACACTTACTAGCTGTGTGACCCTGGGCAAGTCACTTAACCCTCATTGCCCTGCAAAAAAAAAAAAAAAAACAAACTCATAAACAAAACAAACAAACAAAAAAATAACTTCTCAATTCTCCTATAAAAAAGTACACAATTCTACATTTACATTTACATTTATAGATCTCTTAACATAAAGAGTCCACAAGATAGAGTTATTTTGATTTTATTATTCCATCAATTATATTTTCTTTCCTTTTTAAAAGTTGTACTTTGGTCCTTTATCATAGGGTAGAGGTGACCCTGGGAGTTTCTACTGAGCTGAAAAAAGTTTTGAGTTATAGCCCTGGCAACAGACTCTAAGTTTGTCATCCAAGGAGCAGTTTTAGTTTTGCCAAATTCAGAGGAGCTCATCACCAGCAGCTTGTCAATCAATTGATTTTTTTTCCATACACAGCATGCCAAATATTAGTAAAGAGAGAACATGTGGCTCTAAAAGTTAAGAAGGCCTATCTATCCTAGAGGAGACATAGAGCTCAGCCTGGCTTCCTTCTTTCTCCAAGTCCTCCACCACGAGTGTGTCTGAGAGCATATCTGAGAGCGTGTGTCTGGAAGCTTCCTTCAGGTCTGGAGGAGAGGCAGCCCTTCCAAACTGCTCAAAGCTAATTGGCTAGCATCATTCAATTCTATTGGTTTACTGGACTTGAGGGCGGTCCATGAGCAGAATGTGCTGAGGTCAGAGTTCAGAGAACATACCCTCTGAGGGCCAGGCTTTCAGGTAGGTGAGGTTTTAATTAAGTTAACTTTAAGTGAGTAAATCAGTAAATTCAATCCAACCAATCTTAATGTTATCCCCTGGAGCAGGGGCCTCTAGGCATCACAAAACCCAGTCCTTTCTCACAAACCCCACTGTGCTTCATTAAGAAACATGATTTCCTTAAATGAAGCAATAATATTACAAATACTTATAAAGGGTTCTATGATGACTAACAATGTAATGAGGAATGAAAAGAGAGAAGAGAATTTGAGCGACACGTTAACAAAAAACTAAAAGGGGTCAGTCCCCTTTAGGAGGTAGATATTACAAATAGTGTATGCAATAGGAAAAGGAAAACAGGACAATGTCCATTTAAGTCTTTGGAAGTCTTTTCTCAGATGATTCTTGGGATGTCATCTGGGTGTAGCTCTGGTTTCTAGCTCTAGATTCTGGGCATGGTTTCAGGTGTGCTTATAGAGAAGTTTCTCAGGTGTTTAGATGCTGATGATCAGCTAGAAAGTCTTAGCTGGAAAGTTTCCTAAAAAATTGATCTTAACACAACTTTAAATATCTTTGCCAATAACCAAATCAAATAAGAAGTTCTCAAAAACATATATTCAAGGAAATTCAGTATCTTTTAGAGATTTTATAATTATATATTGTCCAGTTGTTACATATGAAACATATAGTAAAAATAAAAATTGAAATCTTTTTAAACTTAATATTATTCTTAACCTCCCTGTGGAGAATAAATTGAGAAGATGTAATATGAAAGTTGTCAAATTAATTTCAGTTATAACTTCTAACATATCTGCTATAGTACGAAGTGTTTGCTGTCCACCCCAATGGTGGCTGTACCCATATTGGTTTAATTTTCAATCCTTAACGTGTAAGAGAAGTATATATTTCGTTAAGATTCTGAAGTGAGTCTAACTGGACCTGGTACAAAAATATGTTTGGCCTTGAACCAAATAACAAAAGCTAATGCTTATGCCTGATGTAGTCATTTTTGAAGTTGTCAATGACATTAATAATGAATGTGATGAGGTAAAGCATAAGAAAGTCATAAATAATATAGCACTTATATTCTAGGTTATACAATCTAGTATTTGGTTATATGCCCCCATGAAGCGTTTTCTAGTTCCATAGAGTTATGCCTTGTCTCACCAGTCAACTGATAAGTTCTTTGAGTAGCCCATGCCTTCTTCTGCTTTGCTAATTCCACAAGCCTCTAATTTTATTGCTTAGGAAAGTGTTCAGTAACCTATAGTAGTAGTAGGCCTCCACCAGTCACGGACGATAAAGGATCAGCGCCTTGAAGAGCCACAGGCCACAGTGTGGCTGTGCAGTCCCATACCGGAGCCACAGTTCCTGAGTGACTTATAACTGGTAACTGCCGAATCCCATGTTGTATCTACCCTATGAGGAATAGCTGGAGTGTCCTCTCCAGGGCGCTGGCCTGGGCAGATCAATATGGAAAACAAGCTGTTCCCATGCAGCAGGTTTTCCCTCTCCTCGACATTGGTGGATCCAAAGGAGAGGCAGAGCCTATACAGTTTGGCACAAGTGCCACCGCAGGAGTTGCCAGAGGGATGTGATGTCCAACATCCAACTGCCTAAGGGACTCCGACTCCTGAATTTTCCTTGGGGTTAACTCCCGAAGCCTTTCAGTAATCTATAGGAAAATAATAATAGTAGACACCCAATATGTTAAAAAGGCAAGGGAAAATTAAGATCAAATATGTATGTAACATATTTGATTTATCAACGTATTTGATAAAGCAAAGTATCCTGGAGGAATATTGTTCAGTCATTTCACTTGTTTTTGACTCTTCATGACCACATTTCAGGTTTTCTTGGCAAAGATACTGGAGCAGTTTGTCATTTCCTTCTCCAGTTAGTTTTGCAGATGAGGAACTGAGATAAATAATCTGCCCAGGGTCACACAGCTAGTAAGTATTTGAGGACAGATTTGAACTCAGAAAGATGAGTCATTCTGACTTCAGGCCTGGTGCTCTGTTCATTTTGCCATCTATTTATCCCTATTGGGTCAACAGAAAGCATACCACTTAATAACATAAATATAAGGATCTGTGTTATATCCCTCCTACTTCACTCCATCTCAACTTGTTTTCAATAAATCTACATGTTGTATTTTCCTCAATTTTCCTCTAGTAGAACCAGGAAGAATTTACTTTGATTTATGCTCAATTTTTAATCCTTAGCCCCTTATTAATATGTCAAGATTCTTCATTCTGTCAATGAGCAATATGCCTGTCTCTAATGGACTGAAAATAAATCATCTCAACCCTTAGAAGATCTATAACTCAATGAGAATATAAAAACAAGGATTGGGAAGATGCTAATATCAAGGCCTATCATGGAAGCTCCCTCTCTTGGAATTCAATAATGCCCAGATTCACACATGTCAAATAGAGGCACTTTCAAGTTTCCTTTTCCATTTCAAGCCAATGAAATCAAGTTGTCACAATCTGGATTCAAAGACAATATGACAGAACAGTTCTACCATCATTCTACTATGAGTGCAACCCTTAATTAGCAGATATTCATTTTAGGAAAACTATCATCATATTTAACTACATAGCTACTGATTATCATCATCTCAGAGAAGCTGTAGGAATGAATAAAATTATCTCTTAGCCTTAAAGATAGCTCACTCAACATGTTTTTTTTTATCATCTGAGGACATTTTGAAATTAAAGTTTTCATATGGTATATATAGTCCTATTTCACAAAATATAATCACTTTTATTTCTTGATCTATTATAGGGCTTTGGTCTTCAGTTATGCTACATTTTTTATGAATGAAGTGAATAAAATGAGGATGCTATGCTTCACATATTCACAAATGTTAGTTATACTCTCATGGGAAGAACTACATAAGATGATGGAGGAAAAAGAAATCTATAACAAAACTGTGGATTCTCATCCTCAAAAGAAAACATAAAAACAGGAAGAAATCATCTCCCTGTAAAGTTGTTGTTCTAAAATCATGCATCATCACATTCCATTACATGGGGATGCTGATCATAATGACATCTGTCAACTACCACATCAACAAATCAAAAATACCTTAGTAGAACGATTGCCATAGGAGGCTACAATGGAAGGAAATCATGTAAAAGTCAATGTTAGGAGAAAGGTTTATGGTTTCTGGAAAATGTGATTACTGAACTTTTGAATTGACTCTATGTTCAAAAGTCAAATTGATTTCCCTTACACACAAACAGTTGAATTTGTTTTGAAAATCTAGATTTGCTATTTTTCTTTCCAATTTTAAAAAAGTAATTTAGATTTTTCACTCACTGCATCATGGCCAAGTTGTTGATTTAATTTTTAAAAACTCACCACATTATTTTAGTACCCTATCTCAAATTCTAGCTTAGAACCAGGAAGCTTGAAGCTATGAAACAGAATGTGGGTAATTATTTAAAAACCCTTTTAAGGTTTTTCAGAATGATCTACAGACCTATATTAGATTTTGAGAGTTATTTGTTTTATATTGTTGCCCTTTTCTAGGTTCATTTATTGGGTTATTGATGAACATTTACACTGAAATTTCCTATAACAATAACTTTCCAATAAAACTTCATTTTTGAATTTTAAAAATTAAAAAATTATGATCATGAAGTCTACTAAGAGTAAAGCTCCAATACTTAAAATAATAATAACATAGAAGTCACTTTTCCATTTTTCTTATTTCAAGAGTTTATAGAAATTTTCCTTTTATGCATATAGTTAAAACTTTATATGTTCCAATATATCACCATGACTTCCTAATAATTTTATGATAGCACCACCATGATCATACATTGATTACAATTATCAAGGAATGTTAGCTTGTAGAAAAGACAATATTTTGCAGAGACGAGCATTTTTGTGCACCTCAAATAAACCAAAAGAAGTAATCTTGTTGCCAATCTGTATGCATAATAATAACAGATAGGCAGATAGTAGATTGATAAATAGATCAATGGCTATGCTTTTGCATATATATATATATATATATATATATATATATATATATGTCGTACCCCTGCATTTATTTAAGCAGCAATCTAAGAACATAACAGGAGCAAAAGAGAGTATGAACACTAATTCTAACAAAATTGCTGTGGGAGTTTGTTGTGTAGAATCTCTGAAATGGATTTTATACACACAGATTGACAGCTAAGGATTTAATAGTATTAAAAGGAATTTTCTAACTACAAGTCATAGACTTTACTAGGTCTAGGAAATGAAAATGAACATCAGGAGGAAAATTGTGAAAATAATTGGGGGGCAGCTAGGTGGTGCAGTGGATAGAGCACCGGCCCTGAAGTCAGGAGTACCTGAGTTCAAATCCAGCCTCAGACACTTAACACTTACTATCTGTGTGACCCTAGGTAAGTCACTTAACCCCAATAGACTCACAAAAATAAATAAATAACAAAGAAAAAGAAAAAGAAAATAATGGACTTAGAGGAAGCTAGGTGGCTCAGTGGATAAAGCACTGGCCCTGGAGTCAGGAATACTTGGGTTAAAATCCAGCCTCAGACACTTAACACTTAGTAGCTGTGTGACCTTGGGCTAGTCACAACCCCAATTGCCTCACTAAAAGTAAAAAAGAAAGAAAAGAAAAGAAAAAAGATAATAATGGACTTAATCTGAACCAAACTCCCCCCCCCCACCCCGCCACCAATTGGGGCCCAATACCTTTTGCTGGTTGTCTAGATGGGTATAAAACCTTCCATCTCTGGGCTAAAAACAAATTGAAAGTTGTTTTAGTTCTTATTCAGTCAGAAGAAGTGTTTGGTCATACTAAGAAGGCCTGAATGCTATGCTTTTGTCCCAAGTTATTTACAAAGTGGGTTTTCAGGGCTAATCCAGCAATCTGATCAGTCAAAGATAGGTGCACAGTTCTAATTTACACCAGCATATGTTAGTCTAATTAGGATTTCCTCAGAAGGATCATGAGCTTCATGAAGAGTCATAGAAATTACAAATTTTTCTGGAGTCTTTCAGAGGACAGCTGGGCCCATAACACCTTAAGCTTTCTATTTAAGTCACCATTAGGCAAATCATACATATAAAAAAATACTAAGATTTCTTAAATTCACGATTAGCAATTTGACCCCCCTTTTTAGAACAATAAAAGTTTTCATCCAAGTGAGCTGAAACACTTAAATAGAACAATAATTAAATTATTCTTCTGACCCACAAATGAAGTTTGGAAGGTTCAAGCAAGAGTAAAGGAAACAGTATATAATCATGTAAGATTAATTAACTTAAATCATGACCTCATTTATGTTGATGGAGTAGATCATAGCTACTTGAAACAAAAAAAATCATTTTTATTAAAAATTCTCCAGCTTATGAAATCAGTCCACTGGATCCCCCAGCTTTATCATTTTTAGCTTTGTGACTTTTAAATACAAGTTTATCTTTTTCAGAATTTAATAAATATCTTCTCACTTATTATAAACTAACAATCTCTCCTGGCAACTTCAGGAAAAGGTGCTTATATGCCATCATTTTATGGAATTTTCTTTTCTTCTAGAACTATATATACAACTATTCAGGTGGCTACTCAGTTCTGTCTCTATCAGAGTTCAAAACAATCCATGTGATCAGTTTGAGCCAGTCCCACAGATCTTGGCTAAGCACATAGTCCTAAAATAAGTGATTGTTATTTCCATGAAACTCATGCAGAAAATAAGGACTATAAGGTCCTTTGACAGAGGAACACCCTTGAAATATGGACAAAGAAGTGGACTAAAAGAATACAAATTTGGGGACTGAAACTTTCCTAGATTGTAGCTGACTATATGACACTTGGAATAATAGGTAATGCTTTTTTTCTTCAAAATTTTATGATATTAATGTCACAACTTTGCTATTAAAATGTACACAATAATGTAGTAGGCCTCCACCAGTTGCAGACGACCATGGATCAGCGCCTTAAAGAGCCACAGGCCACAGTGTGGCTGAGCAGTCTGATACGAGAGCTGCAGCTCCTGAGTGACTTATAACCGGCAACTGCCGAATCCCATGTTATATCTACCCCATGAGGAGTAGCTGGAGTGTTCTCTCCAGGGCACTGGCCTGGGCGGATCAATATGGAAAACAAGCTGTTGCCCATGCAGCAGGTTTTCTCTCTCTGCGACATTGGTGGATCCAAAGGAGAGGCAGAGCCAATACAGTTTGGCACCAGTGCTGCTGCAGGAGTTGCCGGAGGGAAGTGATGTCCAACATCCAACTGCCTAAGGGACTCCGACTCCTGATTTTTCCTCTGGGTTAACTCCTGAAGCCTTTCCCATGTATGGGTATAGCCACAAGGCAGCGAAGGTTTAAAATCAGGGTTTCCTTCCCCTAGGCGGGTTGCCTGCCAAGGCTAACTAGCCCCACCTGCCCGAAGCGACTGGTTTTAAGGCACCAGTGACCTTCACACCTTCTCCTGTTAGTGGAAACAGTTCCGCGAGGAGAAGGCCAGGGTTGGGCTTCCATTGTCAGAGGCTATTTGAGACACATGCTATTGGAGCATTTTATAGAGAGTGGGAGCTTATCCCCATTCCCACCCCAGCATGACAAACCTTTAGAACCAATAAAGTACCTACAATTATAATGCAATTCAACAAACATTTACTAAATACCTAGTTTTGAGAAGGCAAATTTTGAGAGGTATGTAGCTTAATGGTAGAGAAACAGCCTTATAACTGAGAAGACCTGAATTCAAATCCTGACTCTAATATGTATACAGTAGCTGTTCATGCACAGGTGAATTGCTATATCAGTGACTGCTGTGCAATCTTCAATGATATCTCATTTTAAATCAAGTGAAGAATTCCATTTATTGCCCCTTGATTTTTCTGGGATATCCTTTATCTTTGAAAGTTATTTTGAGTATAAATCTACTTCTGGTAGTCTAAGAACTAACTCAAAACAAAACATCTTTTATTGACTTTTGGGGGAATGATGCAAAATAAATCTGTTATTTTAGTGTCCTGATGTCTGCTATTTGATTTGTCATTTCTAACATATTAAATCTAGGATTTCTAATTATATTTAGAGGGCTATATAGGGGTTTTAAAAATTATTGCTTGTAAGGTTTTTTTTTAATTAAAAAAAATATATCTTGGAAAACAATTGTTTCCTCAGGCAAATCCTATGTCAGTGTTCAGATGAGCCAAAACTTATCTAATTCCCTTTGCAGCTGAGGTAGATTGAAATTTGTCTGCTGTCCCTTCCAGCTTTGGGTAAAATTCCTCACTTTCTCCTGAGAAAAATATCATATGTTACACTGACAAGCCAGGTATTATAATTATCATTATATTTTTAGAGCTATTAAAAAACAACTTAAAGCAGTATCAACAATAAATGATAATTAATTGAGAGGCTTTTTATCCTCCTAGAATATTTGAAACAAGAAGAACTAAAACTATCTCGTAAAAAAAGTTGCTTTTCAAAATCATCCAAGATAGGCAGCTAGGTAGTACAGTGTATAAAGCACTGGCCCTCAATTCAAGAGGACCTGAATTCAAATCCCGCCTCAGACACTTGACATTTACTAGCTGTGTGACCTTGGACAAGTCACTTAACACTCATTCCCCATTCCTACACACACACACACACACACACAAACTTCCAGGGATAGGGAGCTGGCTGTCACACCACTATTACTTTTGCTCCTTCAGCAAAGGTTACCATTGTAACCTGATGTAATAAGAGATAAAAATAATAACAGTGAGCCAAATTTTAATTGATCGAAGATTGAAATAGAAACAACAATGTGTAAAGTCTGGGGATATATTGAAAAAAGATTAAGTAACCAGAGTCATTAACTTTCTTGAATTCTTTTTGTTTGTTTTTGCTTCTTTTGTTTTGTTTTTTGTGGGGCAATGAGAGTAAAGTGACTTGTCCAGGGTCACACAGCTAGTAAGTGTCAAGTGTCTGAGGCCGAATTTGAACTCTGGTCCTCCTGAATCCAGGGCCAGTGCTTTATGCATTGCACCACCTAATTGTCCCTTGAATTCTGTTTTTTTAAAAAAGGAAGTATGATAACAATATCATTTTCGGGGAAAAGTAGCCCTTCTCTCATCACCACCTAAATGGTCACTTATATTCAAGTCTTACTCTGCTGTTTATTAACCTTTTTTACAGCCCATCTGCCACAGAAGGCTTTTCCCCTAGAACCATCCCTTTGTTAAGCCCAAGCTGTATGCCTGCCCAGCTTTATCTTCACCACCTCTATACTGCAGCCATCTTTCCATGGTGAGAGGGTAACTGTCCAGCATCTGGAACATCTATGCTGTACTTCATGTATCACTGAATGGAATTATTGTTGTTTCACTGAAAAGTCAATGTTAAATCAAAGCCTTGACAGGATAGCAGCAGGAAGTAGAACTACTAAAGCAAGACCTATAATGCTTTCAAAGATTCTTCTGTAAATCCTTATAAATACATTTCTTCTGACTATCCCTGCTTTCTTGGATACTCCTTCCTAGCCTCATTGAAAGTACATTAAATCAGTCTGCCACAACTCAGATCTCCCTTCATTGTGTCTTTCAACTTCTTTTATATTCATTAAAATTCTGCCTATATTTTCTGAATGGTTCCATAAAATGTCACTATGAAGCTTGACATGCATATGGGTTTTATGCAATAGTGTTTGTTTCTAAACAACAAATTTTTTTCCAAATTTTCGTGGTTTTGTAGAAATAGAAAGAAATTTTCTCATATCATTTAGAAATAATTCTAGTTTAGGTAAAACTTGATCTCATTTCATAAGACTATTTAAAAGTTATTATTCTTATTATTCCATTGGTAAACATTTATTAATCATATACTGTGATCATAATACTAAGATAAGTCTTGGAAAGAGATTTTAAAAAATCAAACATGCTTGCTATATTCGCAAAACTTAAATAGGTATGACACATATGCAAGTAGGACAAGAAAAGTGGGCCAGGAAAATAGAAAGTATTATGTGGCATCTAGGAAGGAAGCACCATAGTGTCCTACAAAGATTTATACTGTTAAACATTTTTATCTTTTCCTAGGATAAAGGTATAGATGACATTTTCATCAAATTTGCAAATGACATAAACTTTGGAGGAATACTTAACATGCCAGATGAGAAAGTCAAGATTCAAAGATACCTTGGAAGTCTATAAAATTGGACTGATTTGACCAGAAGGGGGTTCAGTGGACTGAAAGCTCAATATGTCAATTGCATAATGGCAGCCAAGAAATCTAATACTATTATAATTTACATCAAAAGGCTAAGAAGGTGGGGGCAGCTAGGTGGTGCAGTGGATAAAGCACTGGCCCTGGATTCAGGACATTAGTTCAAATCTGGCCTCAGACACTTGACACTTACCAGCTGTGTGACCCTGGGCAAGTCACTTAACCCTCATTGCCCCCACAAAAATAGATAGATAGATAGATAGATAGATAGATAGATAGATAGATGAAAAAGGGCTAAGAAGGTAATAGTCCTGCTGTTCTCTACAGAGGACAGACCAAACCTGGAACCATGTTCTATTCTAAGTGTTACATCTTAAGAAGGATATATAAAAGATGAAAAGATTATTGAGGAGAGTGTTCAGGAAGTGAAGGAATTCCAGTTTGTTGATTATTAAAATAATTTGAAGAAATGTCTGATCTTCTTTCTGAGATTTTTTTAAAGGGTGAAGAAGAGACATGAGAACTTCCATCAAGTACTTGAAAATTAAGGAATAATACTCATTCTACTCTGACACAAAGGGACATTCTAGGAGCAAGAGGTGAGAACTCAAAAGAGATCTATTTAAAATTGATTATGGGAAAAATTATTTACTAATCATTAGAGCTATGTAAATGTAGAATAAGCTGGTTCTGTAAATATTAGGTTCCCACTATCTAATAAAGGCCCATTTCTTGGATTAGGCATGGATTATCCTTCCTGCTATGTTATTCAGAGTATGTATGTGCAATATTCCCTGCCTGCTTTCATTCTAACTTGTAGAAGCTTTATTAGAATTCTTCCAACCATGGAAGTTGGTACTTAGGAATAATGAAGAATCTTCCCATTCACTAAGGAGTCAGAAGGTCAAAGTATAAAGGCCAGCTTGAGGTAGAATTTAGTGTGCATATAAAAGGTTAAAGATGACATATGAATTGTGGATATGAGAAGGTCAGCAGCAAGATCTACTTCCTAACCTGATCAACATTTGTTCATGCTTACATGGATCCTCTGTTTCTTTTGTGTTTCATCTTTCCTGATATTAGGTAAACAACTATCCTGAGATGTGTGTCCAAGTGAACAATGAGCACATGTGAGCACAGTAGGAGTCAACAGCAGCAGAAGCTGAGTCCAGTGATGGGTCAGTAGAGTCTACACGCACCTTACTTTACACAGCCTAGTAGTGATTCAGCTGAGACATTTCACCCAGCTAAGAGTTCTACATGATCTCGACATGTGTTTCTGACTCCCTTTGTATTTTAACCTTGAGCTTACTCCCCTCAGGGATCACATGTATGCAAAGGGAGAATAGTTTGGAGTATTTTTGTAACTTCTATCTTTACACAACCTTTTCATCAAATACCTTTTCATAAGAACTAATTGATGTCAACCAGTTTGAAATGGGGGGGGGGAATGATGATTTAGGCTTTTGAGGAATAATATTATAAACAACAGTACCCCAGAATTACCCCAAGAATTCTGAGAGAAGGAACACTAAACCAAAGTCTAAAGTTCCAAGCCACAAGTTAGTAAAGTGAATTCAGAAGAGGTCCTATACTAGGTATATTACAGAAGTTATTATCATTCATGAAGAGCCAATGAGAGTAAGGTTCCTTCCATTTCAGAGTGTTTGACTCTATGAAGTATGATTTGCACTGAATCTTGAAGGATAGGTAGAAATTTCACATCTAGGAATAGCTTGCTGTTATATAAAGAATAGTCATGTTTCCTAACCTTCTTCTGTATCCCTGTAGATGGATATCAAAGTGATCCCAAAACTTCAGTCACTTTTGTTGTTGTTATCTTTGTTGCTCAGTCATTTTTCAGTCATGTCCAATTCTTCATGACCCCATTTAGGGTTTTATTAGCAAAGACAGTGCAATGACTTGCTTTTCCTTCTCCAACTTTTTACATATAAAGAAACTGAGGTGAATAAGGTTAAGTGACTTACCCAAGGTCACAGAGCTAGTGTCTGAGGCCAGATTTGAATTCAGGAAGATGAGCCTTCCTGATTTCAGGCCCAGCACTATTTCCACTGCACTACTTAGCTGCCCTAATTCAAAGTCATTAGACCAAGAATAAGAAAGAGGAGAGGAGAGACAGACACACAAACAGAAAAAGAGAAACAGATACAGAGAAATAGAGGGATAGAGACAGACTGACAGAGACAGAAAGAGCAACACAGAGAGGGGCAAAAATACAAAGACACAAACACAGACAAAAGAGAGGCAAAGATAAAAAGAAACCCAGAATCATAGACTAAGCTAGAGAAAGAAAAAGATAGAGCAGTGCTGATCATAAATATTTGTTGAATTAAACATAATTGAATAACAAATTTGTGATGGAGATAATTTTTGAATATTCATATTTAATTGAAGGGAAACTGAGATACGTTTTGATTATCATAATAATTTAATCAAGAATAACAACCAAGGTTTCCTGACTTTCAAATGAGTGCTATGTTCATTAAACCTTGTCAATATGGACAACAACATCTTTAGCTTTTTAGACCAACATGATTTGAGGAGGATTGCAATTGTTGTTTCTACAATTCTAATTTATACCTTTTCAATTTGTCATTTCTTTCATGTTTATAATCACATTGTTCTTTTTTTCCCCATAATTCAAAGAGCAAAGTCTTCATGGACAGTAGTGCAAAATAAATTAGTAATATTAAAAATTAACATGTTGTTATTGTTTGTCCTTCATTCTTGAAGAGGAATATAACATCAGGTGATGTCATGACTTGCAATGAATTAGATTTAAGTGAGTGAGGGCTGTACAAGGTTACCAACCTTACTTTTTCTCCAGAGCCATCTAGGTCCAGTAGCAAGATATATATCAGGATGACTGGACATGACCCTGGATGTTTAAGGCAATTGAGGTTAAGTGATTTGCCCAGAATCACACACCTAGTAAGTGCTGAGATGACATTTGACCTCAGGTCCTCCCAACTTCGGGTCTAGTACCATACCCACTGTCCACCTAGCTGCCCCTAATTAAAATTTAAAATTAATAAAACAATAAGCACATCACATACATTAACTGACAAATTATGTTGGACTAAGAAAAAACCTTTATTTTAAATAGCCCAGAAGATGTTAATGTTGAAAACTGGAAAAAATGAGGCTACCAAAATATAGTTGTCATGCATCTACATCCATATGATCTGTTGCAATCCTGTGCAATGCTTTGCTTTCTTTGTGACAACACAATAGCCTTTTATTTGATAATAAACTTATATGTAATTATCCAAATAATAAAAATACAAATTGCATAAGATTATCTAAATTCATAAATCTAGAATGTCATCTTATTTTCTTTCCTCTGCTATGAGTTAGTGTTGTATGTGTGTTTGTATGCGTGTGCGTGTGCGTGTGTGTGTGTGTGTGTGTGTGTATGTGTGTGTATAGCACAACAGTGTGTTCCTCCTTTAATTGGTTGCTCTTCTCTACATCAGGACAAAATATCTACATTTAAACAATAGCACTTCGTGGAAATCACTAATCAATAGTTTTAGATACTAAATAAAGTTCATTATAAAGTAAGTTCTTATGAAATGGAGATGAATTGAGTCACCTATAACTAGTATTCTTTCTTCTTGGGAATTTACTCCTTTTGGAAGATGAATCATTACATTATCCCTTAATAAGGTATTCTGGAAACTAGTATAGATGAAATTACTTTGAATTATTAATTGTGTAGACAGCCTTTTGTTAATATTGCCCCTGAACTGCTCACATGTCATTGTTGACTTTATTGTTCTAGCAATGGCATGGGCAGAAATAATTACTGGGACAAGAAAGCAGCCGGTCACATTACATGGATTTGAAATCAGGATACCAGTCAGTGACCTGGTTATGATACAAATTAACTTTCCCTCTTCTTTTATCCTCTTTAATAATGCAGGTATGCCCTTCCTTGCCCTTTCATAAACATGTCTTAATATTTACTATTATTACTGGTCTTTGTGGACCATGTGTCTCTGATCCAGGGGCATCAGTGAAGAGCCTTTAATACTTCTTTTCTGTTTGCCTTTATCTGGCTCCAGTGTCAACAACCTGAAAAGGTTAAGTAGAGTATAAATTAAATGTTGCCCCAGACTATTTTTTTCCCTCCAGAGAAATGCATTAGCCAGTTGCTTCTATACTGAATGAGGCTGTAGGAATGGGGAGATCTTAATCTGATTCCTCATTGGGTTCCTTTAAGACTATATTATGGCCAAAACTGAAACATACCGTTTCATTCTGAGCATGACAAATAGCTGGCATTAACTTTAATTTGCGGTTCAAAGGGAAAAGATAGGCTGATTTCAGAAGACGATTTAATGTATTGTTTACCAATGAGCATAGTTGTCTTTCAGCTCATGAAACATAACATGTCGGCAAACTGGGGACTTTACTCAAATTAGGCTATTTGCATCCAATATAGTGATAATAAATGATGCAGACATAAATTACTCCAAGAATGGTGTACTCCAGAACATTACTCCTGGAAATGGACAGATTGTGGAAAGGCTTTACTATATGGCTAAATTGGACTTTTCCTATAGCTAGCTAGGAGTCAGTAAATGTTTTTGCATGGGTGAGAGCCATAATAAATTTGGTATTTTAGGAAGCTTTTATGGCAACAGTATATAATTATTCTTTGATTCTAACCCATAAATTATAGGATAATGATAAGATGACATAATATGCACAGTAATCTTATTAATCTATTATCTTGAGACTTACCTAAAGTTAGAAATCTTGAAAACGTGTTTGAATATAAAGGTTTATTTTTTTTCCTTCTACTATTTCATCATTATCCCAGTGTCAATATCACTTGTACACTATAGAAACACAATATTGTGCTTGGTGCAATTGGCCTATGCTTGAAACCCTAGAATTAATCTACCAGTAGATCCTGATCTCAGTAGCTTATCAGTTCATTATGAAGCAGTTCAGTTACCTATCTGTATTGGTAGGGGTTTTCTCACCAGAGAGCACTCTAAACTGGTGAAACCATAAACCTAGACTTTAAAAAAAATGTAAAAAGAACCAAAGCAAAATAACTCCCCCCAAATACTCTCTGAAATATGTTTAATATCCTGAAAACTTGTATTATATTATAGAACATGCCCAGGCCATTTGAAGTCCTTTCTGTCCAAAAGGCTGCATGAATCTTTAAAAATCCTTTATCACATATCACTCCACTGCAGAAAGCTTTTCAAGGAAGTGCTTACCATGTGAAAATCACTGTGCTAGATCACTGTGTAAAGGAAAAAAATGAAATCATTTCTGTGCCATTACATTCCAATAGTAGTTATTCTGAAAATATACTGATAACAATGCACTGGGATCATACCTACAAAACTGCATGCAATAAATTATGGACCATTTTGTAAAATAAGCAATATCCTTGAAGATCCCTAAGGAAAAATACTTATCTCCAGTGGAATTTCCAGTCTTTTTCTGAGGAGGAGTTCCTTGTGATTTCCCTAAAAAGTTATGGGCTTTCAACAAGTGAAATGGAGATACAGGCATTTCCTGTTAGGTCACTCTATATCTATTCAGGATTACTATCCTTATGTACCAAACTCTTAACTTTTGTTTCCCACCTAGGGCTGCTATTTTGCTACCTTTGATAGAATTGGGTGTGGGCATGGGGGAAGGAAAAGTTTGATCAAGAGACGCAGCCATTATACTCACTATGATGTTATCGAAAAGGTAATTTTATTAATAGGACATAGATTCCAAACCTACTTATGTCACAGTTCTCAGTATTTGAAGGGAGGTGGCTTAGAATTCCAACAGTGGTCATTCAGTTTCCAAAATGGTTTTATCAGTATCATCAGATGGCCGCAATAAACACTGACTGGCAAGTCAATAACGCCCACATATTCCTGAAGCACAGTCAGACCACCAGTAAACAAAAACTTGCTGCAGTACAGATCCTCTGGGTAATACATGTACAGATGATGGATTATAGCAGGATATCTAAACAGCTGCTTTGTTACCAGCTGAAAAGAGGCAACCCCAAAGAGTATATTCAAACTCAAGCTCAACTTTGAGTAATGAAACTGTAGCTGTTTCTAGCAGGAATAAAAGGTCATATGGGTCTATTCAGTCACACCCATGAACACAAACAGTAAGACTAACATTAATGCCACACATGACTAAGAAAAGCAACTAAAAATATGTAGCACTGACCAAAATTCTTTATCATAGCTACAGCACAGAAAAAAAAATATAATTAGCAAATACAAAAATTATTCTTTCCTCTCTTGATTGTTAAGGCTAAAATTCTAGCTAGTCTGTCTAAAATATCTAATGAGTGGTTGCCAATAAATTAGAAGCTTTAGCAAGAGTTAGACTTTTAAACATTTATTAAGGAGAATAAGAATTTGGTAAAAAGAGAGAGAAAGACCTACATTCATCTATCTATTAAAGGAAGAGCACATTTCTAGCTCCACTCTCCGCCAGAGTCCCCAGGAAAGAGCTAGTCTGAGAGCCCGGCTCCCCCTTCCTCCTCCCACCAGCAAACATCACTTCCTGGCGCCAAAGAAAAGACACATGGTCTTGCCCTCTGAGACGTTCACCTCATGGCACAGCTTTTCTACAGTAAGTCTCCAGCAGGTGGCATCATTCCAATCGTTACATGATCCATCTCCTCTGTTGTGGTTTAACTTTCTTTTTCTTCACAGTCTTGTCCAATTTCACTGATATTCTCCTACACTCAGATTGCTCACATTCTTGAACTTCCATTATCCCCATACTGCTGAGCAACAGAGTTGTGCTACAATAAAACATAAAACCATATTAACTTCATTTCAGTATAAATGTGTGTAATATAATTTCACCTGGATTCTCATGGCCGACGAACAATACTTTTATTCATTATCACTTGATTCCCTTTTATATACCCTGCACTGAGTGCTCCAAACTTTCTCCCCTTCTGAATTCATTTATTTATTCAACAAACATTTATTAAGCACCTACTCTATATAAAATTCTGTGTTAGCTATTATGGACATTTTTTAAATGTCCCTGTCCTAAAAAAGAAGCTGAAATCTTACTTCATTTTGTTGTTGTTGTTGGTGGTGGTGGTGGTTGCTGTTGTTGTTGTTGTATTCTTTTGTTTTTTGCAGAGCAATGAGGGTTAAGTGACTTGACCACAGTCACACAGGTAGTAAGTATGAAATATCTTAGGCTGGATTTGAACTCAGGTACTCCCAAATCCAGGACCTGTGCTTTATCCACTGCACCAACTACCTGCCCCCAATAACTAATTAATTAATTGTTTGTTTGGCAGGTCAATGAGGGTTAAGTGATTTACCCAGGGTCACACAGCTAGTAAGTGTCAAGTGTCTGAGGCCAGATATGAACTCAAATCCTCCTGAATCAAGGGCTGTGCTTTATCCACTGTGCCACCTACCTTCCCCTTGAAATCTTACTGAGGGAGCAGTGATAGATAAGAGGAAAAACATGTGTACAAGAAGTAAATACAAACTACTTTTTAGGAAGTTGGTACTAAAAAGTGGAAGGTCAGGAAAGGCCTTGTGCAGGGGATGGCACTGTAATTAGAGCCTTGAAGGAAGATAAGAATTAGAAGATGCATAAGTGAAGATAAAGTATTTTTTAGGTGTGTAGGGGACAGAAGGGATGTAAAAAGTCAGAGGCCAGACATGGAATGTTATGATGGCAGCGAGTAGACCACTTTGATTATAACAGTCTTTGAGAAAAATTAATGTGAAATCAATATATAAAGATGGTTGGAACCAGATTATAAAGGACCTTGAAATGAGTTAAGATGTGAGTTTGAGTGAAGGAAGTAGAAGTAAGAAGTATAGAGTTTTTTTCAAAGAGTTTGGCTGGATAGCTTGAGGTCATATAAAGATATTTTAAAGAATGAGGAAGCCCTGGACATGTTTTAAGACAGCAAGAAAATACCCAGATTATAGGAATAATTTAAAAATAAGAAAAATATTGAAGGGCAATCAGAGAAGAGAAGGAATGTAATCAAGGGCACAGAGAGATTAGCTTGGGGAGGAGAAGGGTCAGTTTTTTCTCAGAGACTAGAGCAAGGAGAAAGAGAATTGGGATGATACTGAGTATGAATAGGTAGAATAGGGTAAAAAAATTGCCTCTTTGTAAAATTTGTGGCAACTTCTGCTAAGAAAGATAAGAGAGACTAGAGGAGGTTTGAGGAGAGAAGAAAAGGCCTAGAACCACCTTTTTAGAAAGTGGTATTGCCAATTGGTGAAAAGTAAAAACATTGTCCTATGCCAATAAAGGTTTATTTGAAAATAACTAATATGATTTTGTAGTGAATCCCATAAGCATTGTTGCATGAATGCCATCCAAATGCATTTTACTCAGTGTTGTGGTCTGGCAAAGTATGAGTGGCTAGAGGATAATGGGGCAAGGTATTACAGAACTGAAATTATTGTTAGTTAAATTTGTTCAAGAGATGTCCCTGCCCACTCTCCCTTTTTCCATTCCACTCTAATAAGTCTTTCATGCCTCTTCATGTGAAATAATTTACTCCAGTCTACATTTCTCTTCCTTCTGTTCCCAGTGTAATCCTCTTTGTCACCCCTGAGTTATTTTTTTCATGTCATTCCCTCAAATTCTTCTTATAGCCATACCTTCTATGTATACTCCTTCTAATTGCACTATTAGCGATACAGTTCTTAAGAATTACAAGCATCATCTTCCCATGCAGGATGTAAAAAAGTTTAGTCCTATTGAATCCCTAATGTTTCTCTTTCCTTTTTACCTCTTTATGCTTGTCTTATGTCTTCATATTGGAAAAAAAAATTTTGTTCAGCTCTGGTCTTCTCTTTATAACGTTTGAAATTTTCTATTTCATTGAACAACCATTTTTTTTCCTTGACGTATTATGCTTAATTTTGCTGGGTCAGTGATTCTTGATTGTAGCCTTAGCTCCTTTGCCATCTGGAATATCATGTTCTATGACCTCTGATCTTTTAATGTTGCAGTTGTTAAGATCTTGTGACTCCATAATACTTGAATTGTTTCCTGACTGCATGCAATATTTTTTCCTTGACCTGGTAGTTCTGGAATTTAGATATAATGTTCCTTGGTGTTTTCATTTTGAGATCTCTTTACAGAGGTAATTGATGTATTATTTCAATGTCTATTTTGCCCTCAGGTTCAAGGATATCGGGACAGTTTTTTTTTGTTTGTTTGTTTTTGTTTTGGGTTTTTTTTTTAATAATTTCTTGAAGTACGATGTCCAGGTGCTCCTTTTGATTATAGCTTTCAGGTAGCCCAGTGATTCTTAAATTATCTTTTCTGAATCTACTTCCCAGGTCAGCTATTCTTCCAATGAAGTATTTTACATTTGTTTTCTATTTTTTTTTTCATTCTTTTGATTTTGTTTGATTCATGATGTCTCAGAGAATCACTAGCTTCCATTTGCCCAATTCTAATTTTTAAGGAATTATTTACCTCAGTTATTCTTGTACCTGCTTTTCCATGTGGTCAATTCTACTTTTTAAGGAGTTGTTTTCTTTTTCCAAGCTGTTGACTCTTTTCATTATATTTTTGTATCACTCATTTCTTTCCCCAATTTTTATTCTACCTCTGTTATTTGATTTTTAAACTCCTTTTTAAGCTCTTCCATGAGTTATTTCTAGACTTGAGACCAATTCTCATTGGTGGTAAGGGCAGGGGTGTTGCCTGTAGGTGTTTTGACAACATTGTCTTCTTCTGAATTTGTGTCTAGATCTTCCCTATCACCATAATAACTTTCTGTGGTCAGATTCTTTTTGTTGTTGTTGTTGTTGTTGTTGTTTTTTTTGGGGGGGTTGCTCATCTTTTCTGTCTTTTTCCTTACTTTTAAATTTGAGATCTGTTCCTGGGGTGGAAGAGATATTGTCCCAAGTTTCTTATGCCAGTGGCTACAGGCCCTGACTATTTGGTTGGTACTGTACTGGTGTTGCTTTTAGTCCCATGAGGACCATCATGTCTGGTGCTAGGCTGAGGAGGTGGGGTGAGGTGGTATGTGGCTGATGCTACTGGAGGCTATAGGGGTCTAGCAATTTAGCTGTTGCTGCTCCAAGGCACATGGGGGATGCCAGCAATGCCATCTGCCTATTCCCCAAAGCTGTTCTGAGGCACATTGGGGAATCCCAGCACAGGCATCTGCCTTGGTGCTGAAGCACTGGGGTGGAGGAATGTTCAGGTATTGGCGTTGGCCTGTTTGCCTGGGGCTATGCTGAGGAACGGGGGGGGGGGGCAGTGTTGGCATCTTCCCCTTTGCCTGGCTATGTTGAGACATATGGGGGGTCCTGGTATTGGTGTTGATCAGTTCAGCTGCACTGGGGCCTAGGACCTCTAGACCTGGGCCCTCAAGACCCACTGGTTTGCTGAGTCAGGGCCTTCTACTGACTTGCCATGTTTCTTCTCTGGGAATGCACAAGACATACCTTTCCTGCCAAACTTCCAAGTCTCTTGGGCTAGAAGATTGTTTCACCCTATCTTTTCCCTGATTCTGCCATTCCAGAAGTTATTTTGGTATGCTATTTTAAAGTTGTTTAGAGGTGAATATGGGAAAGTTACGTCAATTTCCGGCTTACTCCAACATTTTGGTTCCTAGTTAAATAGTTAAATTTGTTAACTATAATGTAAAGACTGGGGAGATGAGGCCAGAGTAAAGGAAAATATTGGTGAATGGAGTGACTGAAAATCACTAGTCTCTAACTCTTCTCAGCAGGTAATCTTGATTTTTTTCTCTACTGAAGCTAAAAACCTTCATCTATTAGCTTCTTCCATTCTTCTCTTACTCTCAGCAATTCAAAAACTCTGTCTTTTCCCATTTAATTCTCTTTCCCTCTGCTCACTGAGAATGTAGCCCTCCCTCCTGACCAAGGACTAACACACTTCCACCTATCTTTTTCTGTTGTCCCTTCACTTGATAAACTTCTAGAAAAAGTTTATCAACTAAAAGTTATTAAGCATATACTGTATACCACCTCACTCATCCCTAAAACTCGTTTAATCTAGGTTTACCATTCATCAATCTACTGAAATCCCTCTACCAAAGGTTGCTAATGACTTTTTTTAGATCCAATAGTTTCCTCTCAGTCCTTATCCTCTACATTTTTATATAGCATTTGAAATTTTCAAGAAAAATTTTCTTCTTCATGACAGATCTGCCTATGTAAGGAATGTGGATCTATGATACTTCTCTCTTTTCGTTCTTCTATTCATATTGATGTCCAGGTTTACACCTTGGATAATGAGTATAATGATGGTGTCATTAAAAGAAATAGAAAAGATGAAAAGAGAGGAAAATTTTAGAGATGATGAATTCAGTATTAAATATATTGAATTTGAAATATACAATTAAAGATATCTAGTTCCAGTTTTCTATTGAGCAGTTGGAGATTCAGAAAGGACATCAGTTCTGGAGACATAGATTATCATCTCTCCATAGAGAAGATAATTGAATTTATGGGATTGGAAGATATTTCTACGGGAGAAACTGTTAAAAGAGAAAGAAAAAAAGGTTAAGTATGGACTTGGGAATGTGCTTACTTGGAATGTAGGAGTTGAAAGAGAAACTATGAAAGAAGTCAAGGGAAAACATTTAGTTTGGGGAAGAGTCCAAAACTTAGTGTCAAATTGTATCTCTTCCCTGTTCAAACTTTTTCAGTAGTTTCTCATCACTTAATGAAAAAAAAAAACCTCTTTAGGCTGACATGTAAGGCCCTCTACAATCCAGACTCCCTTTGCAATCTTATGTTACAGTGCTGCCTTTAATTAACTCTAGGTTCAAACCACACTAGACTATTTTCTATCCCCCATTCTATCTTGCCTTCATCTACCTGCTTTTGTACATAAGAAGCCCATGCCTAAAATAGATTGTGCTCTCATCATAGTCAACACTATTTAGCACTAGAAAAAGGCTATTTCTTTATGACCCAAACAGATGCTATTTCCTCAAAGTCATGCTGCTTCTCCTCAAATTAAAAAGATTGTTCCCCTCATTGGATTGTTCACATTATTCTGTTTTATCATTAATTTTACTAAACCATTTTCTAACTTATATAAGAGATTTTTGGTTCATATGTGTCACCAGCCTAATAGATTCCAAGATCCTTGAATGCACAGAAGATGACATTTATCATCTTTTTTTTGTATAATGTCTAAGAAAATAGTTTGGTGAATTGAGCTGAATTCTATAAAAGCAGGACAACGAGCTGTTTCTGTAGCTAGTTACATGTTTTATTTGTATATGTGTGTGTTACAAGTAAACAGGCCAATTAACAAATGAAACTATATATAATGTATGCTTGTGTGTCATGATCCCTGATGTTGATAATAAGGAGTCAAATTCTGAGAATACTTTTGTAACATTTTATTCAAAAAATATTTACTTGTCTGTATATAGTATTAGTGGTTAAAGAGAAAGTGAAAGCTGATAAGGGAGTTTTTTGTTTGTTTGTTTGTTTTGTTTTGTTTTCCTGGATATTTGGCAATGAACAGAGGAGAGAAAGAAGACTAGCATATTGAGGGAGCCAAATTAAGAAAAAAAAATTGATGTTTACTTAAAAAAAAAAAATCTAAGGATGGGGCAGCTAGGTGGCGCAGTGGATAGAGCACCAGCCCTAGATTCAGGAGGACCTGAGTTCAAATATGGCCTCAGACACTTAACACTTACTAGCTGTGTGACCCTGGGCAAGTCACTTAACCCCCAATTACCTCACTAAAAAAAAAAATCTAAGGATAGCTGCCCATATTTATGGGCCAAGGAGGCAGAGGCAGTAGGGAGTAAAAAATTGATGAAGCCCAGGAGAGGTGATTGAGTCATCAAGGCCAAGGAAGAAATGTGGAAAAATTTATTGTCAAATAAAACATTTTACTTGACCATGAGTTAGCCTTTGGAATTGTAATACAAGAAAAAAAATACTATTTTTAGTCACAGATGATTATTAGATATAATATGTTGCCAGTTGTAAAGTACATCTACAACTTAACTTGACTGAAGTCATCTCCCACCTATATGTAGAACCTTCAGTTTCAAGACATTTTGTAAATAATTAGCTATTTATGTCACAGAACTGAAAAGGCTTTTTAATGCTGTAAATTAATATGTGAAAAAGTTTAATTATATAAATTAAAACATGGTATGAATCACTTAAATTTAAACTTATAAAGTAGTCCCAAATTGATGTTCTGTCTCTTTGTCTCTGTCTCTCTCTCTTCCTTTCTGTGTCTCTGTCTCTCAATATCTCTATGTCTGTATCTCAATTTCTCTCTGTCTCTCTATGTCTCTCTCTGTTTCTCTCTTTTTCCCAGATGGAGGAATTAATTTTCAGAGAGGTAACTAACTTATGAATGGTCACACAGCTAATGTCATATGGAGAATTTGAAACCAGATATTCCTGACTTTAAGTGTAGCATTCTATCCACTATGCCACACTGCCTTCTGCCTTTCAATAAATTTGATGGTATTTTTTTTTTTTTGGTTTTTTATTTTGGTTTGGTTTGTTTTGGTTTGGTTTTTTGTTTTGTTTTGTTTTTGCACTTGGTGGAGGGGGGTCAAGGGAAGGGGAAGCATCTAGATTTGTGATTTCATTCATGTAGGGTACTCCTGATGACAAAACCCCCTCTGCCAATGTAGATCAGAAACTGTTCAGCTTCCTGGAAGACTGGGAAGCTACTGACTTGTCCATAACCACCTAGCCAGTATGTGTCAGAGGAGGGACATTGAGCTTAAGTCTTTTTTTTTTTTTTGGTGGAGCAATGAGATTTAAGTGACTTGCCCAGGATCACACAGCTAGTAAGTTTCCAGCGTCTGACCTTGGATTTGAACTCAGGTCCTCCTGAATCTAGGGCCAGTGCTTTATCTACTGCACAACCTAGCTGCCCCAGAGCTTAAGTCTTACTTTCCAAGATCATCTCTCTATCCACTATACCCCATTATCTCTCCTTACAAACATCTATTGAAATGAATGGAAATAACATGAAATTATTTCAAGAATTTGTGTAGTCTAGAGAGGAATGCCAATAGGACTATTATCAATGGAATGTGTTTCAGGCCTTTTTTTTTAGCCAGGGACTAAAGCCCCAACCAATGTTAATATGAAAACACAAGCTATGTAATTAAAGAAATCTAATCACAAGGGGTTAAGGATCCTAAGTGATTTTTTTAAAGTCATTCCAGACATTACACTACAAATATAGTTCAGAATCTATGTAAGTAACCTGTGAGAATCTCAGAAAAATTAGGCAGGCAGAGATGATCATCAAAACATTGGTGAAGGGGCAGCTAGATGGCACAGTGGATAGAGCACTGGCCCTGGATTCAGGAGTACCTGAGTTCAAATCCGGCCTCAGACACTTACCACTTACTAGCTGTATGACCCTGGACAAGTCACTTAACCCCAATTACCTCACCAAAAAAAAAAACCAAAAAACCCAACATTGGTGAAATCCATTTTCTATCTCCTATAGCACCTGTTGCCAGATGAATAGGCATAGCTGTGGGAGGCACTGGGTTTTTTCTCCCCCCACCCCAATCCCCACTCTGCACTTGATGTCTTCTGAAGTGTCTAAATGACCACTTACCAGGGTTGTTGCAGTAAAGATTCTGCTTTCTGGTATGAGTTGGATTAAATAATGGACATAATGTTCTGTGGGTCTATAATTCTGTAATAATCTTATCAGTAAGAATGACTTATATGTAAGTTTTAAATCTTGTCACTTCTACAAAAAACCCCAGCTATTTCTCTGCATGTCTCTTTCTCTCTCTGTTTCTCTTTATTTCTCC
The DNA here is from genome assembly GCF_019393635.1 of Dromiciops gliroides. Lineage (NCBI taxonomy): Eukaryota > Metazoa > Chordata > Mammalia > Microbiotheria > Microbiotheriidae > Dromiciops > Dromiciops gliroides. The sequence goes on along the minus strand of NC_057863.1, from coordinate 106,623,122 downwards.
CTCTATCTATATATCTCTGACTTCCTCTCTCCATCTTTGTCTTTTCCATTGTCTCTGTCTTTTGTATGCCTGTCTTTCTATAACTCTCTGCTTCTGTTTCTCTCTGTCTCTCTGTTTCCCTCTGGTTGGTCTATCTGTCTCTATTTGTCTCTGTATTTTTCTGACTCTATTTATTTCTGTCTGTCCCTGTCAGTTTCTCTTTTTTTCTTTCTCTATTTCTCTCTATCTCTCTATCTGTCTATATGCCTGTCCCTCTCCTCCACCATTCATGATAAAAGTTGAAAACATGAAAACATTAGCTATCTATGGCCCTTCTCTCCAAATACCAAATAAGATATTCATTCTATACCTTGTTTTACATATACAAACCAGAAACCTAACATTAAATTCGTTCCAAATCATATTTTACATTGGTTTTGTAAAAAACAAATGTCTCATGTGGACTAGTTAAATAATTATACACCTCAAACAGGATTAGTAAAATTATTGTTCTCTGCTCAACTTCATTCTGTAAAGTTTTCTGTTTCCATATATTAACAACAGTTTATAACACTAAGTTGCAATGAATTGACACAATCATTATGATGTTGTTTCCCATTGGGAATTATGAAAATTTGTCCCAGAGCCATCATTTTGCGCTTCTCTAATATTTATAAGGCAAAGTTTGGCAAACTTGCAGATCATGAATGCACGTTAATAAATCATCTGACTCTTTTTCATCAAAGTATGTAAATTCAAAAGAGGTTAAAGTGGTCAGAATGCTCCAGGGAAATTAGATTCAAATGGTTATTTTCTAATTAAGTAATATTGAGAGTTTTACTTTTGGAAAGGGTTGGGGGTCTCAAACTCTTTGGCATCAGCATATTGATCAGTTGTAATGTCTTATGCTGAAAGTCATTGTAATACTAAATTCTGCTTTTCAAATCAGGGAGATAATTGCCTAAGGTCTTTGTTAATTCCTTTTCCAGTAGTTCCAAATATGTTAATTATTCAAGGGTTTGATAGGTATCTTGTTATAAAGTTGTATCAAGAGGAATTGGAATGCCATACTCAAAATGATTGGCAACATTTTGCTTGCTGCCTGATTTAACTGTGTTTTTTCTGCCCCTACCCACCCATCAGCCACATAGTCACTTTCTCAGGATTAGTTCCAAAATGGTATTCATTTGCTACTAAGATAGCATCACTCCAATATATCCAATTTCTATTTTTTACAAAAGACCAAAGCTGAAAGGTCAGGTAGATTTTAACCTTTCTAGTTTGGGAAGTATGTCCAAAAGTTCTATCCTCTAAGTATTCTCTCAAACCCCAAGGAGGCATTTCTTCCCTTCTAAAATACAGAATAATCGTGTGTCATATTTGGAAGGGACTTCATAACCCATCTGATCTAAACAATTACTTGACCAGAAATAAACTTGACAAAACACCTAACAAGTGATCTTACAGATTCTTCATGAAGATCACTAAAGAGATTCCATTACTTCCTATTAGAGTCCATTCCTTATCCAGATCCTTCTCTCAAATATGTATTAGCCTTTATTAAACTTCCACCTGTAGATACTCTTCTGAGGTCAACCAGAGTAAGACCAATTACAATATCATGTGACATCCTTTTAAATATGTGAATACAGTGACCATTACCCTCTCCTACCCAAGTCTTCTCTTCTCCAGGGTAGATATTTTCTATTTCTTCAAATGATAACAAGAAAGAATGGATTCTAAGTCTATCTCAAACATCTCAGAGTTTATACTTCTCTGAGCACTCTTTAGCTTCTCAATCTTCTTCTTTAAATGTGGTGCCAGAACTGGACAAAATACTAAAGCTGTAGTCTGGTCAGAGATTCCCACTGGCTGTCAATACTCAGGATGATGGGAAGTAGAAGGAGTGGAGGCTGGTTAAACATAAATGGAATAATATGACTGTAGGAATAATAGTCAAATGTGGTAGGAGCAGGAGGACAAAAATAGGCAGCATGACTAAGGATACATAGTGACTCCCACACCATGCCACTGTTTCCAGTTCACATTGCTTCCTTCTTTAACTTATATTACTAAGAGTATGCATGATGGGAATAAATGGAGAAGAGGATAATATACAAAATGGAATAACATAAGGCTAGAAGTAGTTCTAACTTAGTATTCCAGAAACTCTTCCCTTATGAGGGACAAAGAGAATTAGGAAGGAAAAAATAAAACCAAGAATTGGAGAATGTTCCAAGCATATTTGAAAGGGAAAGGAATAACAAGAAGGACAAATGGAAAACTACTTTAAACCTAAAAGAGTCTGGGAGCAGGGGAAATCACAAAATAGTGTAGATGAAATCAATAATAGGAACAAAATGATTACTTAAAAGAAGGATATCAATATAAAAGAAAAAGAACCATTCTAGCATTTATTATCTTACTTGTGAATGGATTAAATAATCCAATTAAATGATAGCAAGAGAGAATAGAAAATAAAACAAAACCAAACAATTGTGTGGATAGAAGAAAAATATAAAATAAATATAACACAGAATGAAAATGAGAGGCTGGAAGAAATTTACTATGTATTATGTAATTCCAAAAAGAACAAGTTTTAACCATGTATCAGACAAAGATAAAAGAAAAATTTACAATGAGAAGCACTATAAATGTGAAAATTACATTATACTGAATATTACTATTTGCAATAAAACGGTGTGAATACTAAATGCATGTGCATCACATTAATAGAATGAAAGACCTGAAGTCAGGAAGACTTATTTTAGTGAGTTCAATTATAGCTATAGACACTTGCTAGCTATATGGCACTGGGCCAGCACTTATGCCTGTTAGCTTCAGTTTCCTCATTTATAAAATAAACTGGAGAAGGAAATGGCAAAACACAACAGTATCTTTACCAAGAATGCCCTAATTTGGGTTGAGTCAGACACGACTCAATGTTTGAACAACAAACAATATAACATTCTTCTTTCAAATCTAGAAAAACTTAGATAAGAAATAAATCAAAAAGAAAATACAGAATTCAACTTTTGGCCAGTTAGAACTGGAAGACTTCTGATATCTTCTAAATGGAAACATTAATGAATATACATATTTCTCAGCAAAACTTATTGCCTTTATAAATTAAATAATATACTGGAACACATACAATAAATAAATAAAAATATCAGAAATATTAAATGTATTCTTTCTAAACAACGATGAAATAAAAACAATACCTAATGTAAGGAGCAGAAGCAAAAAAAAAAACCAGATTGTATAGAGACATCATGAATAATGATTAGGTAGATAAAAGAACAAATTTTGGAAATATCATTTGGTACAATCACTGGCTAAAAAAGTGATACTGATAAGACCACATATATTTCTAGATGTGTTTAAATCATTATTGTGATTAAAAATGTATATCTCCATGCATGCAATTTTTAAATGCTAGAAAACTGACAAGTAAATGCAAGTAAGCACGAAAAGTGAATGAAAGTAAATTTGGAGAGATTGAAAAGGGGAAGAAATTAGGAATAAGAAATATTATCAAGGGGCAGCTAGGTGGTACAGTGAATAGAGCACCGGTTCTGGAGTCAGGAGGACCTGAGTTCAAATGCAGCCTCAGACACCTGACAATTACTAGCTGTGTGACCCTGGCCAAGTCACTTAACCCCAATTGCTTCACCAAAAAAAAAGGAAAAAAAGAAAGAAATATTATCAGATAAGATCTGTTTAGAACAGAGTACAGTAGCATTATCTTCTCTTATTCTAGAATATACTGTTCAATGAAGCTTAAGATTGAATTAGATTTCTTGTTTATCATATCATACTATTGAATTATATTAAAACATCAACTGACATCTTTAATCGTAGTACTATCTATCCATGCTTCCAATATCTTACCCTTGGGAAGCTGAATTTTTTATTTAACTATAATTTATACCCCTTCATTTTCATCTTTTTTTTTTTTTGCAGGCAATGGGGGTTAAGTGACTTGCCCAGGGTCACACAGCTAGTAAGTGTCAAGTGTCTGCAGCCGGATTTGAACTCAGGTACTCCTGAATCCAGTGCCAGTGCTTTAACCACTGTGCCATCTAGCTGCCCCCATTTTCATCTTCTTAAATTAAGTACAATGGTCTAGTTAGCGACTATTTAATCCTATGTTCATTAACTATTTTTCCCAACTGTATGTCATCTGTAAATTTTATGTTAGAAAAATTCCACCTAAGTCTTTATTCAAATCACTGAAAAAATTGTTAATCATCAGCAGTCCAAGCAACAGATCACTAGCCTGTCAGCTTAAAAGCTGACATCAAAACATTAATGACTTCTTTTCATGGTCTGATCATTCAACTGGCTCCATATCAACCTGACTGGTCAATTTATATACTATATCATTAATTACACACACCCTGGTAATATTTTAAGAAATTTTATCAAATGATTTCCTAAAATCTAGGTAAACCCTATAGCATGTCCTGATATACCAGTTTAGTAATACTAATGTTCCCCCCATCAAACACACACACACACACACACACACACACACACACACACACACACAGATGTTCCTTCTCAATGAAACCATACGGACTTTCATGGTCATTGTTTCCTTTTCTAGAAGCCTACTAACAAACTTATTTAATGTTTTGAAATCTTACGAAGATTTTATATCATGAAGAATTATTTATACTTCATTGGCTAGACTCTCTGTACTATTTTGAAAATCAAAACACTTGTCCCTCTCCAGTTATTTGATGCCTGGCCCATTCTCTAGAATGTTCCATAGATCATCCATTCTTCAATGGAAGAATAATCACATCTTCTAATATCTCAGTATTCTTTGTTGCTGTTCAGATCACTGTTTAGAAAGGAGATGGATAAATTAGAGATTGTCCAAAGAAGTCCAATAAGAATACTGGAAGGCTATAAGCCCATGCCATAGGAAGATCAACTGAAGGAAAAAAGGTGTATTTAGCTTGGAGAAGAGAAACCTACTGGGGGGAGGGAAGATGCAAAGTTTTCTTGACATTTTATGGGAAATTTTAAACTATTTTGAAAATTTAAAATTTCTTTTTATTAACTTTGTTATATTAGTCTCAGGACCATTTCTCTTTACTGTTTGGCTGACTGATGTCTGTCTCCTGTTAATATTAACTTCACCTGGCTAAAAGCTAACTCGTGAGTATATTAAGGGAAGCTTTACATAAATGCATATGTGTGTGTATATATATATATATATATATATATATATATATATATATATATGTATGTATGCATGTATGTATTCCTGAGAAAAGAAACCAAAATAAAGGAAGACAAGAATAAAACATTTGTAAATTGTTCATTAAACCTTCCCAAGGGGATTTAATTAACTTTACTTGTGCAAGGATCCATCTGGCTCCAACCTTTCAGTTATTTTTATGACATGTAACTCTCCCCCTCTCAATTAGTCCACTGAGAATCCTTAACATGTAGCCTTGTAGCTTTATGATGTAATTTTTTTTACAAACAAGGTTTAAATCTGTAATTTAGTTTGTTTACTAGATATGACTCCATTGGTTCAACCTATTAATATTGGAGGAAACATAAGTTTATGACTGTTTGACAAGGTCTGTGTGACATTTATGGGCTAAAAGGCCAAAAAGATTGCTATATGTTAAAAATATTTCTCTGACATAATTTTACTCTATAAAAAGCTTAATTAGAATGTTAATTTTTGTTCAGCTATTTTGTGAGCTCTGTACCCATGTTTAAGCATAATAAAACTTAGGTTTTAATCTCTGGAATTTCTGCATTATGGTAGTTATTTGATGGCAGTTCACCTATCACATGAATTTGGGGGGAAATAGTTTTCCTATAACATATTTGAAGGGCAATCTTGCCAAAAAAGGTTTCTTTTCTTTGACCTTGTAGGACAAAACTGGAAGAATACATAAAATTTCAGAGGTACATTTTTACTTGACATATGAAAAAAGTTACTCCTAATGAATAGAGATGTTTAACAGTAAAATGAGATGTCTTGAGAACTAGTGCATTCCCTTACTTTGGAATTCCTCAAGCAGAGGATGGACTATCATTTACAAGGTTCAATGTGGTGGTAACATTTTAGGAGAATATGAGCTGTGGTTCCTTTCACCTTTGGGCCTCTGATATTTTGAACTCATCAAGAAGAGTTAGGATATATCTTACTATTCTCTTCTTATCTTTAGTATCAACTACATAATAACAATTTTTTTTCTTTCAAAATTCATTATCTTTGACATAGAAAGCAGAAGGAAAATAAAAGTTAGACAGGTCTGCTTTCTCTCCATCATTAGTTTTAATTGTCCCATTCATCCTTAATGGTATTTGTCTTCATGTGAATTTTCCTCTTATGCCTGATACAGGAAAAATAAAACATCTTTTGTTATATTTAGTTAATACTGAATATCATCTTTTACTTCTCTCTCCTTCTTGTATCCCTGTATCCATTCAAACCAAGTAATAAATCCTTTTCATTTGACTTCTCAAATTCTCTTCATTCTCATTTCTACTACCACTGCTCTGCTTCAGAACCTTAATCCATCTCACCTGGACTCTCACTAGAATCTTCGTAATTCCAATATTTTTCTTCTATAACATATCCTATGCCTATCTGAGAAACTAATAACCATAACAATTTCTCTTTGTACCTGACTATTCAGCCAGCTCCAAATCAATGTAACTGGATTATTTTAGAATTCACACCATGACATCTGGTATTATCTACTGTGGAAATTTATTTTGATTTGGGAACCCTACCTTTGGGCTGAGATTAAAAAGCCTTAGGCCCTCAGGGCCTTTTCTGTGTGAAGGGCTGGTACCCCTCTCCCTCCACTTCACCTGAGCCAAAAAGCCCCATGGGCTGTACAAGATGCCAGGTCAGTGGGGGTGCAAAAAGCCCCAAGATTTGAGTGGAGATAAGAAAGATATATATAGACCTGGGAGTTAGACTGACAAGATTAAGAGAAGAGAGAGAGAGAGAGAGAGAGTAGAGAGAAGAGAGAGGGAGAGCGAGAGGAGAGAGAGAGAGAGAGACTGACAAGGCCCTGCGGACAAGATTAAGTGGTGGGCTGACGAGATTAAGAGAGCAGAAAGGCTGGAGCACTAAGAGATGGGGGAAGGAGAAAAAGCTAAAAGCAAGAAGGGATGGAGGCCTGGGGACAAGAACAGAGTGGAGACTGACAAGATTAGAAGAACAGAGAGGAGGCTGACAAGATTAAGGGAATGGAGAAGGATGCAGGGGAAGGCTAAAGGACTAGGAGCAAGGGAGAAGCAGGAAGGTTAAGAGGTTGGAGAGGAATGAACAGAAAGGGGCTACAAGGAGGGAACAGAGACTAGAGACTCTGGAAGGAGGCCAGAAGATTAAGAGGAAAGTTAGAAGAAAGTAGTTGAGCAGTGAAAGTGGAACATACCCTAAGACAAGAGGTGGCTATGGCCCTTATTGTATTAAAAAAGTTCCAGGCCAGGAGGTGGAAAGCGATGCAGGGATGTAGTCAGGTGTACATTTTTATTCCCTTTATTCATAATTTTAAATAGTATCTCATAAATAAACTCTACTTTGATTATTTAGTTAAGAGGCTTCTTAATATTTTGCTTATCAATTTGAGAGCAGTGTGGTGGAACTTTATAAATGGCTCATATTAAATTAATAGCAGTCAGATAGCCAGTTAGTCAAAAGTTCAAGATTAGTCATCCAGCCAAATTAGTCCCCCAAAATTAGGCAAGAAAGTCAGTCAAAAATATTTTTACATTTGAATGGTGAGTCAGATGGGACTTAGGGACAAATTATAATTTTTCTAAACATAATTTTTCATAAGCCAGTTATCTAATTTTTTCAGACTAATTTTTCTAGCTAATAATTAATTATTTTTTACATTACTGGATCGTGTTATTTGCTATATTAAAGAACAGGAGAAAGTAGGAAAGAAAACAAATACAGTAAACAGGTGAAGAAACAGGACAGGAGGAATCAGGGATACCATGCACAAGAGGAGACAGAAGTAACTGCTTAACAGAAGACAATGCAGGAGTGAGCAAGCATCCATGTAAGCTGACAGGTGAGATGGTACAAGCCTTAATGATACAGATAATATTCTATTATCTTTTGTATCCAATTAACTCCCAAACATTTATTAAGTACCTACTATATGCTAAGAACTGCATTAGGCACTGAGGATACTAAGAAAAAAAATAAATTAGTCCCTGACCTCAAGAAACTTACATTCTGCTTAGGGAGGAAAACATCAGGTACACACATGTATATGCATGTATATGTGTATATGTGTTGGTGTAGGTGTCATTATAGGTGTATGTATATGTATGAATGTATATATGTATGTATTATATATTACATGTATATTTCTGTATGGTGGGCCATTAGCCCAATAATCTGGGCACTGTAGCTCATGGATTTTTTTAATCATGTTGTACCTGTACACTATTCTCTCTTTCTAGGCTGACTCACTTATCCCTACCATGTACTGTCATAAATCTTGTTTAGAGAAATTCTCCCTATCAAGCAATAGATAACAATAGAGCCGTACAGGCTTTCTTCCCAGGTCTTGAAAATAACAGGTGATAATGTTTTGTACAGTCAGCTCTCAATACAGCCATTTTTCTTCTCTCACCAAAGTAGATGCAAAGTCTGTCTTCCTCCCCTCCATTTCATTCTTTAAAACAAGAGAAGTCACTAAAGGGTAGCACAAGAAAACCCAGAAAGGTTTCTTTTCCTCAGAATGTGCATGGTGATAGAAGACAATTCTTCCTTTCTCTACCCAATCAGTTCTCAAGCCAAGCAATCTTATTTCTACTCAGCATGGCTCCCAGGAAAACAGCTGAAGATTTAGCCTGTCAGCTTGCATGAATGCTTGCTCACTCTGCATTGTCTTCTGCTAAGCAGTTACTTCTGTCATCTCTTATGCATGATATTCCTCATTCCTCCTATACTGTTTCTTTACCTGCTTACTGTATGTGTTTTCTTTCTGATCTTCTCTTGTTCTTAATAATATCAAATCAGAGCAACTACACAAGCAATGACACATCTCCAATTGTGAGGTGAAACTCAAAAATTCCACCTTTCTTTATCAGGTATGACCACCAAATCTTTATATAAGTTTCCTATATCACCTTAACAGTTAAATTAGTTATACTTTAACAGTTACCAAGATCTCATAATACTCACATGCAAATTAAAGGATGGACAGCGATGTAGTGCAGTCATCTTTAATTCAGTCAGTGCTCTGACTTCAGACAGGCCCTGTTCATACATTTATTTGAGGGATATTTTTTTTCTTTCAGGTCCTCAGAACGACTGTCTCTTCTCAACCTTTTTTTTTTTAATCTGACAGGCCTGTATTCTTCTCAAGCTGATTTTTATCAGTTTTTCAATACACCTATTTTTTCTTGCCCTTTTCATCAACCATAATATCTACTGACAAAATAAATAGCAGCTTATACACATATACAAAAAAATCAAAGTAATTGAAAGGGGAGGGGGAACTAACAATAATGAGCAAAGGAAAAAGTCCCTTGGAGAAAGTGGCACTTGAGCAGACCTATGAAAATATCTGCAGGTTCCAAGAGATGGGATAGAAAAAAAGAGAACATTCCAGGTACAGGGAATATCCTGTGTAAGTATTTTAGACAACAAGGCAAATACAAGCAAGAGATAGATTTGCACATGCAGAGAACATCAAGCAAAGCAATTAGGCTATAAAATAGACCACATGAGGTGGAATAGTATGTAATCAGCTTGAAAAGGTAGACTAGAGCTAGATTGTGGAAAGAGCTTTAAACATCAAAACAGAGGAATTTCTGTTTTTCATCTGGAGGCAATAGTGAGCCCCAAAATTTGAGTAGATGGCATAGGCAAAACTATGCTTTAGGAATACTAATTTAGAGAATATGTTGGAAAGATATAAGGCTGGGTGCAGTAAATTTATTAGGAGGCTACTGAAGTAATCCAGATTGTAAAAGTATGAGGTTGAAGTATGTTAGTTCAACTATGTGAGTGAAGAGAAGGGAACAAATTCAAGAGATGTGGACATTCTGATATCTTCCACAGGGACCAGTTTAATATAATGCCTTTTTTGAGACTAGATCTCCTTAACAGGTGCCCAGGTAGCAACAATAGCAGCCACCCATGGATTAGATCCCACTACTAACTGCCGTGAGAGTGTTTATCTTTTCCATCTTCAATATGAGCCATTTCTCTCTTCCATCTCTTTCTTCTCATGACCCCCACTCATGGAGGTTTACCATTTTGATATTGGACTTAGTTTGGACATGTGATTATTTTTGGCATGTATAGCTTAGACCTTTCAAGGTCCATTAACATACCAATCTCAGCCTACCCAGTATCAAGGGTTATAGGTATGTACCATATTTGATTCTAAGTTTTAGTAACTAAAATTGAATAAATTGATAAATTTTATGAGCAAAATATAGGTCTATTTACCAATCTCTAGAATATGTATAGGCAGTGTAATTCTCCTTTTCATGTAAGCTGACATGAAACCTTCTTAAAACATGCCATTTTACTTAATGTATATGCTATACTAGGGTTGTGCCAGCACTGATCACTCAGATGCAACTGCTAATTGAGCCATGAAAATAAGACAGTCTTTTCCACTACGTTCCATGTCACTGTTGGTCAACCAGTTTTAATTTAACATGTGCAGTAATATAGAAGTTGTATGTGAAACAGTCATAGCCCAATCTAGCAGAGGAAGGCATAATTAGATGTCTGAGAGAAAATGGAGATCCCTAAGTCTAGAGGTGTCAAACAAACAGAGGGACAAATGACTAGCAAAACTCTGAAGTAGGGCAGGCATGTTTGAACCTGATTAAAATTGAGTCTTGTTTAGTAAAGTAAATAAAAATATAAAACAAGATATATAATTCCAATTAGTGATTTTCTAAGTCAATATGCTACTATTAGTGATCCATTTATATTTGTTTAACATCTCTGCCTTAGACTGTCTTTACATAAGCCAAGGTAAATGGGACAAGCAAAGGGTGTGGAAAGGTAGCAAAAAAAAAAAAAGGCTAGAAATTGGACAGCTCATGTCAGGAGTAAAAGTATTCCTGAGTATAGGGTCATATAATTTAAAGCTAGAAAGAAATTTAGGGATCATCTGCTTCAATGCCCTCAATTTATAGATGAGGATAAAAAGGGCTGGAGATGATATGGTATACTTAGAGAATCCTAGATAATAAACTAAAAACTACTGGAAACAATTAACAACTTTAGCAAAGTTACAGGATATAAAATAAATCCACATAAACCCATCAGTATTTCTAGACATGACCGACAAAGCTCGGCAGAAAGAAATAGAAGGAGAAATTGCACTTAAAATAACTGTAGACAATATAAAATATTTGAGAGTATACCTGCCAAGAGAAACCCAGGAATTATATGAACACAATTACAAAACACTTTTCACACAAATAAAATAAGATCTAAATAGTTGGAAAAATATCAATTGCTCATGGATAGGCCAAACTATATAATAAAAAATGACAATTCTACCTAAATTAATTTACTTATTCAGTGCCATACCAATCAAACTACCTAAACTTATTTTATAGAGCTAGAAAAATAATAACAAAGTTCATCTGGAAGAACAAAAGGTCAAGAATATCAAGGGAACTAATGAAAGAAAAAGTGCACAGGAAGGTTCACTAACTGTACCAAATCCAAACTACAGAAAGTGGCAGTCATCAAAAACTATTTGGTACTGGCTAAGAAAGAGAGTGGTGGAACCACTGGAATAGGTTAGGACACAGAAGACACAATAGTAAATGACTATAGTAACCTACTGTTTGATAAATGCAAATACTCCAGTTTCTGAGATAAAAACTCACTATTTGACAAAATTTGCTGGGAACACTGGAATATAGTATTGCAGGAACTGGGCATAGACTATCATCTTGCACCATATACCAAAATAAGGTCAAAATGAGTACATGATTTAGACAAAAAGGGTGATAAAGGGCAGCTAGGTGGCACAGTGGATAAAGCACCAGCCCTGGATTCAGGAGGACCTGAGTTCAAATCTGACCTCAGACACTTAACACTTACTAGCTGTGTGACCCTGGGCAAGTCACTTAACCCAAATTGCCCTGCAAAAAAAAAAACAAAAACAAAAACAAAAACAGAAAGGGTGATAATATAGGCAAATTAAGAAAGGAAGGAATAGTTTACCTCTCAGATATATCTAGAGGAGAAGAATTTATCACCCAACAAGAGATAGAGAATATTATGAAACACAAAAGGGATGATTTTGATTACATTAGTTTTTGTGCAAAGAAACAATGAAGCCAAGATTAGAAAGAAGGCAATAAGCTGGGAAACAATTTTTATAGCCAGTGTTTCTGATAAAGGCCTCATTTCTAGAATATATAGGGAACTAAATCAAATTTATAATACAAGTAATTTCCCAATTGAGAAATGGTCAAAGGATATGACCAGGAAGTTTTCAGAAGAAGAAATCAAAGCTATCCATTGCCCATATGAAAAAAAATACTCTTATTCACTATTGATTAGAGAAATGAAAATTAAAACAACTTTGAGATGACAATTTAACACCTACTCAGAAATTGGCTAATGTGACCCAAAAAAGGGAAAATAATAAATGTTGGAGAAGCTGTGGGAAAATTGGAACACTAATGCATTGTTGGTGGAGCTGTGAACTGATCTAACCATTCTGGAGAACAATTTGGAACTATGCCCAAAGGGCTATGGGGCCGTGGATACACTTTGACCTGGTAATAACACTAGTAGGTCAGTATCCCAAAGAGACTAAAAAGGGAAAAGGACTCACATGTACAAAAATATTTATAGCAACTCTCTCTGTGGTGGCAAAGCATTGGAAATTGAGGGGATCCCCATCAATTGGGGAATGGTCTGAACAATTTGTGGTATACAAATAAAATGGAATACTATTGTTCCTGGTATACAAATAAAATGGAATACTATTGTTCTGTAAGAAATGATGAGCCGGCATGAATTGTTCAAAAAATCTGGAAAGGACCTGAAGTGGAATGATGATGAGTGAAGTGAGCAGAACCAGGAGAACATTAGTACACAGTAAACAGCAACATTGAGTAATGATCAACTGTGATAGATTTAGGCTCCTCTCAGTAATACAATGATCCAAAGGCAATTCCTAAGGACTTATGATGGAAAATGCTCTCCACATCCAGGAAAAAGAACTGTGCAATCTAAAGATAGATTGAATCATATTATTTCTACTCTTTTTTTGTTTTTGTTTTTTGAGGTTTTTCCCTTTTGTTCTGATTCTTCTTTCAGAACATGGCTAATGCAGAAATATGTTTAATGTGATTGTACATATATACCTATATCAGATGCTTTCAGTCATGGGGAGAGGGGAGGGAAGGGAGGGAAAAATTTGGGAACTAAAAATCCTATGAAAACAACTGTTAAAAACTAGCTTTACATGTAACTGGAAAAAATAAAATACAATTAGGACTGAAAAAAAAGTATTAGGTTTGGAGTCTGACAATTTGAATCTGAATCCAGTGCTCTTTCAAGGCCACCTAGACATGATTAGATGGACAGATATATAAAATTGAGCAGGGAGTAAATTATTCTAAACTTTAAAAACACTATTATGGTAAATCTCCCCTGTCTTCCAATCACTTTCTTGTCAAAACTCACACTCTGAAAGCAACGTAATCACATTTTGAATGCATAGTATTGTAAACTTAATTAAGAAGTACATTAGTGATGATGTTACTACAGCTAACACACTTTCAATTACAGATGATTGCTTCTATAAACAGATGTGAAGTTATATGTATTTATGTCCTGGAATCTGAGAAAAGACCATCAATAGCTAGATTAAAATCAAGTAGGAAAAAACCCCCATATATTCTATCTTTAGCAAATATTTCCACATCACATAAACCAAACAAGATATTTAAATAGATTAAGCTGCATGCCTTCTATGTGATGGAATTAGAGAAGGAAAGGGGGAAATCATGGTTCGTTTTAAAAGGAAGAGGGTTTTACAAAAAATAGAAATCAGAGAAACAGAAAAAGTCCAAGTGGGCAATAATACAAAAGTACCAAGAAGAAATGGACACAAGAGGTGAGGGGGGAACACTGTAGTCCACAAATGGGGTGTTTTCATTTATTTGTATTTTAATTCAGGTACAGCCCCCCCCCCTTATGGAATTTTATAAGGGGATATCCCCATTTGAGACAAATGTACAGATCTTAGAAAAATAAATCCAGAAAGATGAAATTGTATGCCTATTAGCAAGGTTGACATTAGGGCTCCAACAGCAAGAGGCCTTCAAAATTTGTGACAGAGGAAGAGGATGCCATCTGGTTGTGTGTAACAATATCTTCAATTGATAGACATTCTCAAAAGATAGCCTGAACCTTATACTTCTAAATAACCCTCATCTGTAACACTAATGTACTATACAGAGTAGGTGCTCAATAAATGCTTGCTTGAATGAATGAATAAATGAATAATGAAAATATAACCCCCCCCAAAAAAAAAGCCCTCAAAGAGTGAATGTTCCTTTTCAGAAGGGATTGGAATAGTTCAGGTCTCATTCTTTTAGTACACATCAACCTCATCAACTCATCAACATCACACCTCAGGGGATATAATTAGAAAGCCACATGGACCACATGCTTTCAGAATTTGTGGGACATCCTCTAAAGAATATGAGCAAGAATTCCTCAGGGCAAGCAGATATGAATAGGTTGCAATTTGACCTGAGAAATGGAATGGCTATGACAATGTAATAATAATAATAATAATAATAATAATAATAATAATGATATATACATCAAAATATCCAAGGATAAGTATCTTTCTGTGTTGTTATTAACCCATAGATGGCCTAAACATGGATGTTTGTGTGCTTACCTTGCAGTAAATTGCAGTGACATATGTTCTAGATGAATTGTTGATTGGAGAGTTTTCCACAGATTTCCTACACTGATGATATCATAAGTCCTGTCAAAAACAAAAAACGGGGGCAAGCTAGGTGGCACAGTGGACAGAGCACTGGCCCTGGATTCAGGAGGACCTGAGTTCAAATACGGCCTCAGACAGTTAAAACTTACTAGCTGCATGACCCTGGGCAAAGTCACTGAATTCCAATTGCCTCAGAAAAAAAAAAAAAGCAAAAACAAAAAATCCCTAATACCGATAATCTCATTTTCTTGGTTACATTTATGAAAATAAGAAAGTGCCTTTGTCTTGATGCTAATCCAAGGAATTTCCATAATTTCAGAGTTCATCAGTCAATAATTATTTATTTGTGTCAGGCAATTTGCTAAGTTCTGTGGATACACATGTGAAAAAGAAAAAAACAGTCCCTACCCTCAAGGAGATTACAATCTAATAAAGAAAAAACACATCAGAAGGAAGGAAGGAAGAAAGGAAGAAACAAAGAAAAGATAAAAGGTGTGGGGGAAGGGAGAGAAATCCAAAAGAGTGTGGCCAGATAAGAATGAAAAGATGACACCTTCCTTATTAGGAAGTTCTGGGAGGAACTCTTCAAAAGACTCTCTAATCAGAGGGACAGATAGTATTATCATATTGTTATAAAAGGAGCCTGATTTTTAGTCAGAGCAATTAACTGTGAGATTTCCATTACCAGCCCCACTCCCTTTAATTTGTGAATGGGCAAAGTGAATTGGCTTGGTGGAACATTCATGAATGGGTTAAGATCTTTGTCAAGTTTCATTATGTTATCTTTGCTGCCCACCCTGAAAATCAACAAGAAACAAACCAACAAAAATGACAACACCTATTCATCTTCCAAACTCCCTTATTACTAGAGAAGGCACCACCATTCTTCCTTTCTCCAGGTTTCAGAAACTGAATCATCCTTGACTACTCATTTTTTCTCATTCTAACCAATGGCAAAAAACTTACTGTTTCTACCTCAGCAGTATATTTCATATTTCTCTCCTTCTCTCTGTGCTTAAGGTCACAACCCTTCATTGCTTTTACCCAAGCTGTTTCAATAGCCTTCCTTTTTTTAATTTATGGAATAAAATAATCATTCTCATTGCATAGCATAATAAAAAAGAAAATTGCACAGAAAACTGTAAATCTGTTATGTACAACCTGCTAGTCCTTATAAAAATATAAAAACATTATCACATAATTTTCTTTTATTTCTTTGTTCCCCACCCCCTACCCTACCTAGTCTATTGGCTACCATTAGTCATAAATATGTATATGTGTGTGTATACACACAGAGACATATCTATATATACATACATAAAATTATCCTATACATCTATTTATCAGTTCTTTCTCTGGATGTAGATAGCATCTACTTTCATAGTCATTTATAGTTAATTTGGGTAAGTATAATAGTATTTATAATAGCTTTATAATTGGACTTCCTACCTCAATTTTTTCTCCTTTTCAACATAGAGCTGCTAGAGGGATTTTCCTATGATGGAAGTTCTGACCATATTATGTCCCACTCAATAAAATACAATGACTCCTTATTTAATTTAGGATTAAATATTATTTCATAATATCTCATCACTTTTAAACTTATTTTGCATGTAGTTTTTGTCCATGATTTTGGTACAATAGTTTGTGGATATAATTTATAAATTAATATACATATATTGGGATATTGAAAAAATCTAACATTTTAAGCATTTTACACATAACTCTTTCAATTCTCACAACATCCCTACTACAAAAGTACTAAATATCCTTCTATCACTGGCCTAACCTCATTATATAGTATTATGGGAAGAACATGAAGACAGCCTCAGAATCAGAAAAAAACAGAGTCCTCAAGCATCCCCTCTGAACACT
The DNA here is from genome assembly GCF_019393635.1 of Dromiciops gliroides. NCBI lineage: Eukaryota > Metazoa > Chordata > Mammalia > Microbiotheria > Microbiotheriidae > Dromiciops > Dromiciops gliroides. Next base: position 106,606,293 of record NC_057863.1, on the reverse strand, counting down.
TTTGATTGTATGAGCCTGAATAACTTCCTTAACACTCCAGGTAACTGAATAAAACAATAAATCACAGAGCAAAGGAAGAGGTATTTCATTAAGAGTTATCTATATTGGGCAGCTAATTTGTGCAGTGGATAGAGCACCGACCCTGAATTTAGGAGGACCTGAGTTCAAATCCAGCCTCAGACACTTAACACTTACTAGTTGTGTGACCCTGGGCAAGTCACTTAACCCCAGTTGCCCTGCAAATAAAAAGTTATCTATATTAATTTGAAATCAGAGGCTCAATTTTTACAGATAAGGAAGTTGAAATTGAGAAGTTAAATGACTTGCCCAGGGTCACATAACTGGTATGTGTCCAAGGAAGGATTTAGAATTATGTTTTATTGACTCCAAGTCCAGCACTCTATCCACTGTGCCACCAAGTTGCCCCAATTCCCTCACCAATTTGTTGCTCTGATAGATACATCATCAAGAATTATGAAAATTGGCTAAAATCATCTTCTAACTAAGAACGGCCTGGAGCGTCAGAAAGAGGGAGTGCTGTGCCTGATACAGGAGTCAGACCCAACCCCACAGTCACCATGGACACAGATCCAGTCTCAGGAAGTCCTCACCAAGAGAGGAGACCCCCGGAGCCTCTGAATCAGCTCATGCATGGTGTTGTCTGGAAACTAAGCTCACAGTCTGGTGAGTGGACTGAGCCCCTGGGCAGGGAGAGATACAGGAGCCTATGCTGGTGCTAAGCAGAACTTGGATTTTACACCACTACAGAGAACCAGGTGGTAGGCTCGAGTAGCCGGGGCCCAGGTGGGGGAGGAGCACAGTCTCATCAGAGCTAACAACCACGACACACAAAGCTGGTGATTAGCAAGTTGGTCTGGGGTCATCTAGGACCAGGAAAATCAGGCCGGGTGAGGATGAACCTGATCCTCCTTAAATCATACCACCTGGGCCCTTCTTAAGCTTGGGATACTACAGCCTGGAAACCGTGCCCCCACTTTAAGGAGTTAAAAGTCTAGTACAAGAAAGGCAAGATGAGCCAACAGAGAAAGGTGAGACCATAGAAAGTTTCTTCAGTAACAAGGAAAACCAGGGGCACCCTCAGAGGTAAGATGTCAACCATCAGGGCCCCTATATCTAAAGCTTCCAAGGAAAAATACGAATTGGTCTCAGGCCATTAGAGTTGCTCAAAAAGGACTTTGAAGATAAAATTAGAGAGGTAGAGGAAAAAAGTGGAAAGAGGAATGAGGGTGATGCAGGAAAGACATTAGAAAAAAAGTCAACAGCTTGAAAAGTCAAATGGAAAAGGAGGTACAAAAGTTCTCTGATAAAAATAATTGGCTAAGACTTAGGATTGCCCAAATGGCAGGCCAGTGACTTTATGAGAAACCAAGACACAATAAAGCCAAATCCAAAAGAATAAAAAAATTAGAGGGCAATGTGAAATAATCATCTGGAACAAACTGTTCCCGACCGGCCCAAAATAGGTCCAGGAGAGATAATTTGAAAATTATTGCGTCTACCTGAAAACCCATGATCCCCAGAAACGCGCTCTGCCACCCTCTTCCAAGATATTCTCAGGAAAATTGGCCCTGAAATTCTAGAAGAAGAAGCTAAAATCGACCTATTGACCGCCTCCGCCTATCACCTCCAGAACGAAGAGCACCCAAAAGAAAACTCCTAGTAATATTATAGCCAAACTTCCAGAGCCTCTCTGCGTCACGGCGCAAATACTTGCAAGCTGCCCCAAAAGAAGAAGTGCCTGTAGAGCCCGGTCAGGCTCGCCCACAAGATGTATCCGCTTCTACATTAAGGACCGGAGGGCATGGAATATAATATTCCAAAGGGCAAAGGAAATGGGATTATAACCAAGAATCACCTACCCAGCAAAACTCAGCATTATTTTTCAGCGGAAAAAATGGGACCTCAATCTCATTAGAATTGGCTCAAGGAGGGACTAATGTGCACACTGAATTGGGTAGAGTAATATCTATAAACCCCTGCAGGAAAATAGGAGGGGAAGGGGATAAAGAGAGAGGGGCAAAAGAAGGAAGAGCAGAATGGGGGAGGGGGGACAGACAGAAGCAAATCCCTTTTTAAGAGTGATGGATGAACGAAGATGGATAATAGAATAAATATCATGGGGAAGGGAATAGGATGGAAGGGAAAAGTTAACAATAGTAATCATGAAAAAGAGAAAAGGGGGAAAATTGTACAAAAAATATTTATAGCAACTCTTGGAGGAGGCTAAGAATTGAGAATCAAGGGAATGTCCATCAGTTGAGGAATGATGGAAAAAGCTGTGTTATATGATTGTAGTGGAATGGACTTGTGCTACAGGAAGTGACAAACAGGATGATCCCCAAAAAACCTTGAAAGGCTAATGAACATCGATGTATAATGAAGTGAGCACAGCTGAGAGGACATTGTGTGTCGTGACAACAGTATTGTTCAATGAGTAATTGTGAATGACTTAACTACTCTCAGCAGTGCAATGATCCAAGACAATCCCAAGGAACTAATGAGGAAGCATACTATGCACTGCTATAGAAAGAATTGATAAAAAGAACACTTGTGGATTGTACATATATAACCTGATTGTGATCTTGTGGAGGGGGGAGGAAAGGGAGGGAGGGAGGGAGAAAAATTTGGAACTCTAAATCTTATGAAAATGAATGTTGAAAACTACCCTTACATGTAAATGGAAAATAAAATAAATGTTTGTTTTAAGCCCCCCCCCAAAAAAAAGAGAGGCATAGTGTCCAGAAAAAAAAAAAGAATTATGAAAATTTATCAGCTTTCAGGAAAAATCTAAAACTATCTTTCTTTCCTTTCTAGGACTTTATTCATTCCTAAATAGCATTATTTTTGAAAGAGTCAAGTAATGATGTGATGAAGGATGGTAATTTTTACAAGGAAATAGGTGAGGAACCTAGTCCACAGTCACTATTAGGCTTACCATTGGTGCCTAAAACCTCTAAGGCAGCCATGGGTTTTATTAAAGGCGCCCCATTTTAGTACCTCCCAACAGTTTAGGTACATCTTGACACGTTAGTCACAGCCATAATGATCTGGCCTGATAAGTGATAACCTTGTCACCAACTGAAAATTAATAATAAGGAAAAATGACTTCCGATGATAGAAAAGTTCCTCTGAGGCAAAGGCATTTGCATTTATGCTGTCATTCTGCATGTGCAGACCTTTCCATGGAAATAGTCCCTGAAATTTAAATTTAATGATATACTTTGTAGCCAGAAGGCTGATTTTAATAGAAGTGCTTGTGATCAATGGATGGGGGGAAAAGATTGGCCTTTATATTAATTTATATGCACAAAATTTTTGTTCCTCCTATCTAACAAGATTGATAGGGAACAAATTTATGTAATGTTACATAAAACTCTGTAGCCATAATCTAGTAGCCATATTAAATTAATGAAGATCAAAAACGAAATGTTTCCCTCATTCATTCTAGCTAAACCAGGAACTTAGTAGTGGTTGAATAGAATGAGGCCTTAGAACTCAATTAGTTCAGTCCCCTTATTTTATAGTTCAGAAGCCGAAAGTCCATAAAAGTTCAGCTATTTGTTCATCCTGAACCATATAGCATTGTCAGAGACAAGACTAAAATCTAGAGCTCCTGCCCCTGCCCCCAGTTCAGTAATTTCTTCCACCCATAATCCATGTTCAAAGTTCTTGCACAAGTGATTATAAATTCTGGTATCCTGAAATCTTCATATGCTGCTATTGCAGGGGATACAAAAGTAGATGATCTCTACCTTAGAAAAGTACTGTTGATGTAGTAAGAGAACAATAAATTTATACTTCTGTATTCTGGTCTTGATTAGATCAAATCTAGAATATTGTATTTAGTTCTGGCCAAAACAATTTAGGAAAGACATTGACAAATATAGAAAAGGATAACTAGAATGAGAACGAGACATAAGCCCATGATGCATGAGGATGAGTTAAAGGAAATGAGGATTCTTCACTTTAAGAAGAAAAGACTTGGAGAAGAAATGATTTGATGACTTGGCATGGTTAGTGGCTTTCCATATTTCAAGATGTGGCAGGAAAATTAGATTTGTTCTGCTTAATCCCAAAGAATAGATATAGAAATAAGTGGTTGACAATTTAGAGAGACAGCATATAACGAAAATGCTCACTCTTGCTCTCGTGCACATACATACACACACACACACACACACACACACACACACACACACACACACACCATTTTTTGAGATAACTAATGGTATCCAAAAGCAGATTGCTCTGGAAAGTCAAGGATCCCCCTTCATGAGAAATTATTGAAGGAAGACAGAATAACTACTTATTAAGAATATTGCAGAATGTACAGGAAGAGAGGTAACACTAGATGACCCTTCAAACACTAAGATGCTATAATCTTACAAAGAAAATGCTACAGGAAATTAAACAAAATACAATGAGCACCACTGGTCCTGGAACCAAAGGACTGAGGTTCATATCCTCAATGTGCCACTTGCTATCTTGTGTCCTTGGGCAAATCACTGAAAATTTCTGGGCCTCAGTTTCCTCATGTGTAAAAGGAGGAGTTTGGAATAGATGATCTTTAAGGTCTAGTCTATATCTCAATCTTTATTCCTATGATCTTTTGGGAAAGCACTAGTTAAAATGTGGGGACACTTGTATTTGAATCTTACCTCAACCATTTTCTAGTTGTTTAACCAATAGTAAGTTTCTCAGGTGTCTCAGGTTTGTTAGTAAAAAGAAGACAGTATTATCTACATAATATTTATCTCACATGACTTTGTGATATTAATGTTAAGCACACGCCAAAAAAACAAAAACAAAAACACACAAACAGACAATAAAACAGGGGGCAGCTAGGTGGTACAGAGGATAAAGCACAGGCCGTGGATTCAGGAGAGACCTGAGTTCAATACCTGCCTTCAGACAGGGTGAGATCCTTGGGCGAGTCACTTACCTTCATTGCCAGGCCAACACCAAAAACACAAACAAACAAGCCAAAAAATATTTAAGCACATCGTGAACCTTAAAGCACTTTGTAACGGCCAATAATCTATATCCTAAAAAGCGGCCATAACATCATGGATATAGCTAGCCTCAATACTGTTTAAACCCATAAGACCAATTTGTCTTCAATAGTCTTCTGATAATGAGTGCCAGACACGCCGTTTATTAAGTACCTTACTAATATGCACAAACACTGTCAGTTCTGGGTATACAAATTAGAACAGCCAAGACAATTCTTTCTCTAAAGGAGCTTACATTGTAATGGCAGAAAAACACACATGGGACATGAGTGGTTGGTGCGGTAGTGGCTAGAGAGCTATAGTAAGGACAAGAAGAGGTGACATGCCTTCCACATATTTGCAAGCTGTATAAGCTGAATAAATCACTTAACATCTTTCAACTCAGTTGCCTTTTCTATAAATTGCAGATAATAATTTCTATAGCATACAAATATTTTAATCAAATAAATTAATTAAAAATGTTTAAAATTTTAAAATATCTTCTCTGTAAGCAGACATCATCAGGGAACAAAAGAAATTGTCATCATACCATCATTAGAGATTGGTCTTTAAGGAGCATTCTTAGAGGTAATGCATATGAAGTATGCTGTTCCTTTCTTGATACTAACAGTACTGTGACAATGGCACCTCTTTTTCCATGGTTTTCTCCAGTGAAGACAGCACACTTTAATGAAGGTATTAATGAAAAAGGACATTTATCATATCTAATGGTGACATCTACCCTACAACACAGTCTGGAGCTAATTGCTAACCAAAGATAAGATACTCAAGGGATATAAAGTGAATGCCATTCATTCACAGGAAATATTATGACTGTCCCACATGGTGAAATGAAAACAAAATAAAATAAAACAGAAAAAAATAAACCATGACAAGTGCATACCCACATAACAATACATTGAAGTTAGCAATAAATATTGAAACAAATAGCTCAAATTACTACAGTTCAACAAACATTTACTATGTATCTACTAGGTATACAGTACTCTGGTGATGGGGGAAAGGCAAGTTTTAACTAAGATACAGGTGTCTGCTCTCAAGTAGTTTACAATTCAGCATCCAAATACATACTATAGGAAATGACAGGGAGAGTAGTCATTTTTGAAGATGTAGGGGGGATATGAATAGCTTTTTTTTTTCAACTTAGATTCATATGTCAAAGTATTTGGGTCATTCTTTGAGTTATGAGTCTCAACTCTTTGGACATGGCTAGGCATCACGTTGTGCTATGAAGTGTCTTGGCTACCAAAAGCAAATATAGCAAATGCTTTACATTTTTTTGAGATATTAAATAAGACAATGGACACATCTTTTGGACACCTCTATCTTATCTAAACTTGCCTTTCCCCCATCACCCAAGTACCAAATACCCATTGGATTCTTAATAAATGTTTGTTGAACTGAATTAAATTGAGCTTTTTTTTTTCACTATGGCTAATTTCAGTGTCTTGTTATATGGGTATATACTTGTCATGGTATATTTTTTTTGTTTTGTTTTATTTTGTTTTCATTTTCATTTTAAATTAGTCAATGGATAAATCCTTTGGACATGGCTAGGCATTATCTTTGATGTGCAGTTGCATGAAATGTCTGTATAGATTTCTCATAAGGAGCTAAAACAATGACAAAAGTAAGGATTTGGAAACACCAAAAGGTAATACTAATAACAAAATTAAATTTATTATCTCAAACAATATACAGTATTTGCATATTTGCTTTTGGTAACCAAGATACTTCAAAGCATTATGTATCAATGCTCTCAATTCTGTGAAATGACTCTCCAGATGAGCTAGGACAATGAGAATACATTTTTCCCAGTATTTTGAATCAACACTATTTTGGGAGATGAGTCAATAATACAATAAATAGAAGCAAAATCAAATAGATTAGAAATAAATACTTAGCCCAGGTTATGAAATACAATTATATCATTCTTCAAAAGAAGGAATTGAACTCACAAGAATAGTTAAACTTGATCAGACTTATTGCCCAACTGATCCAGCACACCAAATGATTTAGCCCTGCTTCTGGTACTAACTTAAGAAGAACATAGTTTTCCTTTCTTGCCCTAACCAGATATCATTGTATGCATGAGCATAATCTTTGATACCTCCATAATTTTCATTAGAGGCAGGATTAACTGCAAGTGACACTCTGATACAGATAAAGTATCTAATTCCTTGTGAATCTTGCCTAAGTTATTTGCCCTCAATAAAATCTTATGGCACAGTTCCAGCAGTTAATTATGAACTGCATAAAAGGTATTCCTCCTCCAAAGCTTAATTTACAGCTTTTCAATAAGCATTCCTAGGAATTTGTTCACTGAAGCTAGTGAGCCCTGGGGCTTCCACCCAGCCCCCACCCCACTCATCCTTCCATGGGACTCGCATCAGCTACAACTCAGTTCATAGCCCTCAGTTATATAATCCTTGAAAAATAGACATTTTGCCCAAATCATACCATAAAAATGAGTTAGTAAAGCAGTGCTAAAAGAAAAACACAACCTTAAAAGGAATATTTATATAAGCATTGTTTAGTCAATTCATTAATTTACTAAGGGATATACCAATAAATAGTCTCTAAAAACTGCAAGGATAAATTACAGCATTATATTATATAAACAGCAACATATTTATTTCAATGATATACTTAAAGTCTAAAACTGTAGGAACACCATTTCTAATTCGGCAAGAAGATCAAAGAGTTTGATTAGTTTATGAATTGATAAAGGAATCCCAAAGGAAATTAGCTCACATATTTCATATGTAATCATTATTATTAATATAACCACATATACTTGCATTTACATGGCTCTCAAAGAATACTCCAGAAACTTAACTGTCATATCACCTTGAGTCCATTGTCACTGATCCTGATACTGAAAGTGGTTCACATTGACTTTGAAGCTGAAGTTACATAGTTGACTAGTTATCTGGAAGAAGCTAATAGCACATAATCAGAAATGTATACGCAAATCAGTGAAGATACTTAACCTATGGAGTTCTTTAAAACTGTATAAAGCTAGATATTTCTGTTCACACTCATTATTGCAAATAATTAGTAAAATAATAACATAGAGCTTAATATTCTGTCTCTATCACAACTGCCATGATATCAGTCTCAAATACCACACAGCGGTGGTATCTGTGAATATATTTGCTTCCTTTGCAAAGCTGCCAACCCTAATTTGTTAACCCTGTTGAATATTATAAAGTATTTATATGGAATTAAAAGAACTTTGACAATTGTTCCAAAAACAATTCAGTCCAATTTCTTATCCTCTTCAATTGTGGACCTAACTCACTGTTCCTTGCTACTATCTATCATAGGATAGACAAATGGATGGATGGATGGATGGATGGATGGATGGATGGATGGATGGATGGATGGATGGATGGATGGATAGGTATCCTCGATAATAGGCATCACTCACACATTTTTAACCTAAGAGATAGCTGGGCCAATATCATTTGAATGATTAAAGCTCTCATCCATGAGGCACTGCAACATTTCAGAACATGATTTTAATCAATCACAACGTCTTCTTTAAACTGAAGCATGTGAAAGACCCCATTATCTACAAAGAATTCCTCTTTGACTCGGATTCTGCTTCACTACACCTTCCTCATGACAGTGGCAAACATATTTGAAGAGTATGAGTGTCCCCATTTGAGGCCTCACCTGATAGTAATGATAAAAGGTATTTTTTCCCCAAGCTCTTTACTATAGATAAAAATTACATTGAGACGAGAAAGTAATTCTCACCATAGCTATAATGTTTAAGTCTCTATAGATTTCAATAATACCCAGCCTCAATTTTTATCCCTTTAGACAACATTCTAATTTGTTTAGTCTCATTATGTGACATTTATCTATGTCCTTCTTGAGTATTTTTGTTGTCTTTTCTATAAAATCTTTTGAAAACTGTGATAATCTGAACAGCATGATATTTTATGTTCAGAGGTACCATAGTTTTATAAATGGATTCAATTCTATGTATATATAAACACACACAAACATATTACAATATATATGTATGTGTGTGAATATATATGTATATATATATAAATACACAATGGAAAAAATAAAAAAAATTAAGGGAATTAAATTTTGCTGGGAGAAAATAACATTAAACACAAGTATAATGCAGGATATGAATAAGGAAACAACGAAGAGATCAAAGAATTTTTTTAAATATTGAGAAGGGAGAGAGTAGTCAGAAGGAACATCAGAAAGTGACACCTGTGATAAACCTAAGTGGATAATTAAGAGTTTACACTGGATTTTAAAGATGGCAGGGACTAATAAGAGTGAAATGTAAGACGTGCTTCTAAGAAAAAAAGACTTCTTCCACTATAATTAAGTTGAACTAAAGCACAAATAGTTTGTGTAAGGGAACAATTAAGAATTTCTTACAATAGTTCATATGACCTCAAAAAGTGAAATGATGAAGGTCAGAACTGGGGGAATATCAAGGGAATAAATCTAAAAGATGTTGTAAAGGTAGAAATGGTAAACAAGACTTGCTAACTATGTGGCTATGTAAGATGAGGGAGAATGAGAAGTTGAAAATGATTTTGAGGTTGCTAGATTAGGGGAATGGAAGTACAGTAGTGCCCTTGACAGAAAGAGGGAAGGTTAAGATAAGGATTCTGAAAAACAAGGATGAAGACACAGGCACAGGAATGGCTTATACAAATAAGTGGAAGCACCAATGTCTGCTTCTGTAGATTCCATTTCCTTTCATAATAGCTGGTATTTTGAGAGTATTTTTTCCTCCAATAGAACATTGTGCCAGTGATTTCAAGGAAGAATTTACAATTGGTTTTCTAAGACTGTATAAGTTTAGCCAAAGACTTCACAAATTCTAAATATTATTACTATTAATTAAGATTGGGATTTTATAGACAGAATCTCCACCTCCCCCAGCACATGAAATATTCCTCAAACAGGAGTAAATTTATAGATATTAAATGTTAAAAGTAAAAGTCAAATTTACTTTTGAATATTTCATTGGATCCAGGATCTCACTTGTGAAGGAAACACTTCCACTGATATAGTTATCAAACTATCATTTACCTCTAATTCTGAGCCATTCATATCTGTACCTATCTGTAAACCTGCCACCTTTCCAAATTTCTTGAAACTTTTCTCTATTTCATTTTAATATTTCATAGATATATGAATCATGAATTGTAACTGAAACATAATGTAATGGGTTCTCTTTCATTGTAGATCATTGATGAAAATCTAGATTACATCTTACCAACTGTATTATAGAAGGTATTCTTTTTCATGCTTGAGTTGCATTAGGTCACCAATAAGAATCATTCTGGTTCTATTCCTCTACTATCCCATAATCTCCCTACAGGACTGATCTAACCATTTTTCCAATCATCCAAGCTCTTGAGAATGCTTTTTACACCACTACTCTCCTTGTAGTCATCACTGGTAATATGCTGCAGCCTGCTTACATCTATATTGCCTCTGGTACCTTATCTTTAGGTCGACTGAAATATCAATTCTTCTGAAATTATTGAGGTCCATAGTTTGTAACCACATGGAAACATAGGAAGACTAACCTTATACAGAACACACATAACTAAAATGCATATCAGCTACTTCAATTAAATAATAGTCCAAATATTAGGAAAATCTATCAAAGTAATCTATATAAAAGGGGAATTTAATTCTTCTTGAAATCTGCACTAGCTGGCCATATAAATGCTTTCAAGAAGAAGATAAAATTGAATTGAAAATTTCCCCAAATTCTATGTTTAGAAGCCAATAGTTCAAAAAATAACATTGTAGCTGCACTAAAAATTTCAACTCTGCCACCCTAAAAAATTCGAAACCCAGAACTTAGAGAAAAATAAAAGAAGCTATGCTTCCAGCTTCTATGAGATTGATCTTAGAGTGCTACTCTCTAAAAAAGAGCAAGATGACTTTACACTTCCTCTTTTTATTTAGAGGTTAAATTTATATCAAAACTTCATGTATGGTGTAGACCTAGCACTTATAAAGTATTTTGGGGTAGGTGGCACAGTGGATAGTCCTGAAGTTGGGAGGATCTGAGTTCAAATATCATCTCAGGGGGCAGCTAGGTGGCACAGTGGATAGAGCACCGGCCCTGGATTCAGGAGGATCTGAGTTCAAATCCAGCCTCAGACACTTAACACTTAGTAGCTGTGTGACCCTGGGCAAGTCCCTTAACCCCAATTGCCTCACCAAAAAACAAACAAACAAACAAACAAAAAAAAAAACAAAAAACAAATATCATCTCAGGCACTTACTGGCTGTGCAACCCCAATTGCCTTAAAAGCATCAGGGGTTATCTCCAGTCATCTTGATATATATCTTGCCACTGGACCCAGATAGCTCTGGAGGAAAAAGTGAGGTTAGTCACCTTGCGCAGCTCTTCTTCACTTAAATATAATTCCCTGCAAGTCATGATATCACCCTGATGTCATGGTCCTCTTCAAAAATGAAGGACATACAACAACAATAACAATAAAGTATCTTAAGGTTTACAAACCGCTTTATGTGTTCAATCTCCTTGGTCCTTGTAACATCTCTATTAGGTAGATCCTATTGTTATTCTCATTTTACAAATGAGGCAACTGAGGCTGAGAGAGATTAAGTAATGTACTCAGGGTCACAAAGCTAACAAATGATGGGGTGAAATTTAACCTCAAGTCTTCCTATCTCCTACTCTAAAGCTTTTTTCTACTCTGACAATTTGCTGCTTCAAGTAGTACAGGCACATAGTAAAAGGATAGAGTTTCATACAAGTGGCAGACATACCCTATGATGATTCTTTGTGCTCAAATCTCTACCATTTTCAGGGACTCTTTACTTACTATGGCTTGAACAATGATGACCTTATTTTAAGTAGTATAAATAATAGAGCAGGGATCCTCCCAGGCCTAGACTAGAAATACTCTGCCATTCTCATATACTGCTGTATAACTTATTAGGATTACGGTAGTATCCACCTGGAGTTGTTCAATTTTTTATTGACAGCCATTCCATGGATGTTTTCCACAATCACCATGACATTTCAAGGAACATCTTGGCTAAAGGTATGGACCATTACAAGCATGACTTATAATCTGTCTTTGGCCTTGCCTAAATTTTGTGATATCCTATTTCTTGATTTACCCCAGAGGAAATCATTAAAGATCCTCTGGACTTTATGAATGGAACTGTTGATTATAAAACTATCAATGCTTTTATATCAAATAGGCTAGTGTTTTCTCTGATTTGTAAACTGAGCAACACAAATCCATCTTCCATTAACTGATGGGAGAGTCCCAGGACTATAGTTAGTCATTCAACAAGCATTTATTAAGTGCTTACTATACATGTCAAGCACTGTGCTAACAGCTGAGGATACAATGAGAGGCAAAAACAAAGTCTCTGTTCCCTAAGAGTTCACACTTCAGATAAAGAGACAACATGCAAAATACATATGCATAGAAGACATACTGTGTAATTGGAAGACAACATCAGAGGGAAGGGACTAAGATGAGGCCTTGAAGGATTAGGAAAGGGCTTCTGTAAAAAGCAAGATTTGAGCTAATTCTTAGAGGAAGCCAGTTGACAGAAATAAAGAGAATTCCAAGTACAGAGAACAATCAGTAAAAAGGTAGAGTTAGAAGAAGTATTGTGTGAAGAGCTGCAAGGAAGCCAGTACCACTGAATTATATAATACATGGAGGGAAGTAAAGAGTATGATGACTGAAAAAAAAGAGTAAGATGGCTGGAAAAGTGTATATGTGACAGGTTATGAAGGGTTATAAATGCTAAACAGAGGGTTTTATACTTGATCTTGGAGGTAATAAGAAGCCATTAGAGTTCGTTGAGGAGGGGACTGATAGGAACAGATCTAATCTTTAAGAAAATGTTTTTGGCAGTTGAATGGAGAATTGATCGGATCAGGGGGAGATGAGGTATGCAAACCAACAGGAAGGTTGTTACATCAGTCCAAGCATTGAGTTATGAGGGTCTGTAACTAGATGACCTCTATATGAGGGAAGAGTAGGGGACATATACAAAACATTTTATGAAGGTAGAAATGGCAAGTCTCAGCAAAAGACTATATAGTAGAAATGATTCTAGCCAAAAAAAGAGGCAACTTGCCTAGATACCTTGTGATTTCCCCTGCAAAGTGAGGTTCTGAAGAGACAGACAAGACAAGCTATGGACAAGGATGCCTACGCTCTAAATTATTGTCCTCTTTAAGTACAACAACTAGTACTAAGGAACTGTATTTTTAAATTGGTATTAACAAACAGATGCAATGCATCCAAAATTAGAAGGGAGACATAAACCTGGAAAACAACTTTTATAGCCAGTACTTCTGATAAAGGTCTCATTTCTACAATATATAAAGAACTAAATCAAATTTATAAGAATCCAAGTCATTCCCCAATTGAGAAATGGCCAAAGGATGTGAACAGGCAGGTTTCTGATGAAGAAATCAAAGCTATCTATTGCCATATGAAAAAATGCTCTAAATCACTATTGATTAGAAAGATGCAAATTAAAACAGCTCTGAGGTGCCACTTTATACCTATCATAAATTGGCTAATGTGACCCCCAAAAAAGAAAATAATAAATGTTGGAGAAGCTGTGGGAAAGTTGGAACACTAATGCATTGTTGGTGGATCTGTGAACTGATCCAACCATTCTGGAGAGCAGTTTGGAACTATGGCCAAAGGGTTATAAAGCTTTGTATACCCTTTGATCCAGCAGTACCACTATTGGGTCTTTTCCCCAAAGAGACCATAAAAATGTGAAAAGGATCCACATGTACAAAATTATTTATAGCTGCTCTTTTTGTGGTGGCAAGGAATTGGAAATTGAGGGGTTGCTCATCAATTGGGGAATGGCTGAACAAAAGTTGTGGTATATGAATGTCATGGAATACTATTGTGCCATAAGAAATGATAAGCAGGAAGATTTCAGAGAAACCTGAAAGGACTTGCATGAACTGATGCTGAGTGAGATGAACAGAACCAGGAGAACATTGTGCACAGTATCAACAACACTGTGTGTTGATCAACTGTGATAGACTTGATTCTTCTCAGCAACACAATGGCCCAAGATAGCTCCAAAGGACTCATGATGGAAAATGCTCTCCAAATCCAGAAAAAAAAAAAAAAAAAGAACTGTTGAATCTGGATGAAGATCGAACCATACTATTTCTATTGTTTTTGTTGTTGTTTTTCTTTTTTGAGGTTTTTCCTTTTTGCTCTGATTCTTCTCTCATTACATGACTAATACAGAAATATGTTTAATGTGATTATACATATATAACCTTTATCAGATTACTTGCTGTCTTGGGGAGGGGGGAGGGAGGGGACAAAAGGAGAAAAATTTGAAACTAGAAATCTTATAAAAACAAATGTTGAAAAATATCTCTAAATGTAACTGGAAACAATAAAATATTTATATGGAAAAAAATGGTATTAAACCTGGGTTTGGAAGGTTACTGGAGATTGAACTATTGGGCATGGAGGGTCACAAAAGTGATAACATATTCCTTCATAATTCTTTGAGGAAGAGCATCAGGAGCAGCACAAAAATATTTTTACCACTGTGATAAGTTGTCTTTCAAAAGGAAAGTTCCTCTCATATCAGGGAGATATAATAGTTAAGATGGCAGCCAACAGAAAGGCTGCTGGGAGATATAATCTAGGCAATAGGTAGCAAGATGGCATACAAGAAGAATTTATTCTTTTTTTTTTTTATTTTAGTGAGGCAATGGGGGTTAATTGACTTGCCCAGGGTAACACAGCTAGTAAGTGTTAAGTGCCTGAGGCCAGATTTGAACTCAGGTACTCCTGACTCCAGGGCCGGTGCTCTATCCACTGCGCCATCTAGCTGCCCCGAAGAATTTATTCTTAAAGTGTATGAGAAGCATAAATGGAAAGTCAAGATGCTTGACAATGAAAAGGAAGAATTAGAAGAGACAAGTCTAAATTTCAACATGATATTGGGCGTAGAGATGAACAGGAATGTTGACAGTAAGCCAGAAAGAAGTATCAAGGAGAGAAACCTACTGGGTTAGAAGAGAAAGAAACTGGTGGGTCAGATATAAGAAGTCAAGATTTAAAAAGGCAGATCAAACCAACTCCTACAGTGCCTCAGATGGATGGTTTGGGCTGTTCCTCTAACTAATTGTGCTTCATTTTATGAGTCATTTAACCCCTTCCCCTTTCCATGGGAGGGTGGGCACACAGCTGTGTGTTCCTCTGCAGGAATTTCCACTAAGGACATTGAAAACTACCAGAAAATTTGTGTGGACTTCATAATTATCATAATAAAAGTATCCTGCAGTACTGAAAAAAAAGAGAGAAGAAAAAGATTTTATGAATACTTTGGAATATCAAGCAGGCTAATTACATTGCACCCCAGTCTTTGAAAATACATTTTCTCTCTATCTGGGATAGATAAATGTATTTAATCTGACTGTCAAATTAGGAACGAGAGAACACATTCACAACACTGGTCTCAGCTCCTTTCCTGAGTCAAATCCCATGGCCCAGCTGGAATAAAAATGCAAACAGTGTGGACTATAGTTTCCCACTGAGGTCTTTTTTATGCAATCTAACACTTCCAATTCACATTACCCCGGCAACAGCAATGGTACATAAAAGATGGTCTACCTTATTAATTTAGTACACTAAAGTAGAAGCTGTCTTCCCAAATCATTGCTTAGAAGAGGGCAGCAAGCCTCTGCTCCTACCCAGAGGCTTATCTCTGCTATTTTATGCAACTTCAATAGACACCAAGAAGCACTTACTGAGCAGCTTCTCACACATTGAGCAGTGATACTAAGATAGCTTGTTCTACACCACTGAAAAGCAAAATAGCTATGGATTGCTTTTCTGTGGAGTCTGAAGGATGCTGATATTAAGATAAAGGCATTATTCTTTTTTAAAAATGAATTTCACTCCCTGGTACATTTCCCAGAATTTTCCTTTCCTTCTTTGTGTTTGAATATAGTTTCTCCTTCAAATGTTACTCTCCGTGCATTGTCCTTTGCCACTAAATCACTGCTGGCCAAATTTATGATTCTATAATTATGTTTCATCTATTGCTGTTATTGTTTGCCCTTCATGTTTGAAGAGGACCAAAATGTCATCATGATGTCAGGTTCAATGTAAATGTGTCCAGCTGTGGTTGATCAGACCAATACAGGCTCAGAAGGCTCTACCACACATAGGCACAAATAGTCTATATGATCATTTGGGAGGGAGATTTCTCTAAATTTCCACATCTCACATTTCTTTGAGCTACTGCAATTCTGCTTTGCTCATAGAGCATAGGACTTTCTTTACAGGCTTGTCATTCCAGGCAGTCCTGTACCAGTGTCTCCCTTGTCTCATAATTGATACCAAAGTTCTTTAGAGAAACATTGAGAGTGGCTTTCTACCACCTTTGACATCCATGTGAGCATTCGCCTTGTGTGACCATTGTAAAATAGTTGTTTAGGGAAATGTGCATTTGGCATTCTAAACAACATGACCAACCCTTTCTGCAATAAAGTTTAAATACTTGGCAGTTTGGCCAAAAAGGTTTCATATATTATTCATAGAATCTATGCAATGCTTTACAAAGCAACACGAAATAAGAAACTGTACTTCTACAAAGCTTTTTACACCTTATGAGAAATACTTGAAAAACAGCTGTCTATTCCTAATGAAGTGGGGGAACAAGATGGTATGGATTGATGTTCTTAATTATATTAACAATCTGAAATTGCTTTGAAAATGAAGAAAATGCTCTCAACACATATGTTTTCCCTTTTCAAGTCTGACCCTGAGAAAATATCACACAGGCTTAACAAAGGGGTTCAAATTCTAGGATACAGACCAAGAGAAAGCAATTACTACATTAACAACTTGAAAATTTCTATTAGCTTGAATGAATAACATGAAACACATATCTAATATCTACTAAGGCCCAATTTTCCTGTCATCATCTTCCTATGATGTCATTAAATAGCCACTTCTAGTTCCATTCCAATTGTATGTATTTAGTGCCCTGGTATAATGTGCTAGCTACTTCATCCCTTCCTTTTATCCTCTTGTTCTGATCTCTACTTGTGTTGCTAGAATAAAATGATCTCCTATTCTTCAAATAACATGTAATCTAGAAATATAATTCCTGCCTAGTGCCCAGGACTTTAAAAAGCAAAGAAAATGGGTCAAATAAAGGTTAAAAGATTCTCAACTCCCTGCATGAACCCAACCCCAAAGAACAAGTTATTATTTTCTTTCAAAAATGTGCAAAATACTGGCTACATTCTGGTGATGATGAGCTGATTCAAAGGTGAATCTCTATCCTAATAAGTGATAATAGTCCATTTTAAGTGTGAAGTGATGTGGAGACATGGAATGTAATTACCTGTATTGGAATCAAGTGAAGATTTTGAGATGAAAATGCCTGGTCTCCCTGAAACTGCTGCAGACTCTTAATTGATTCAAGCTCAGAAGTCTTTTATATTGTTACATTATACCTGAAAGTTAAACCTTTTGATTTTACCCTTTAGAATCATGAGTATATTAGACTGAGAAGAGGGTTTTTTCCTAACAACTAAAAGGTGCCTCAGAGGTCATCTACACCACCCACCTCATTTTCTAGATGAGTAAACTGAGGCCAAAGTATGGCTTGCTCAAGGCCAAGCAGCTAGTAAATATCAGGAGTAGGTTTACATGAACCCAGCTTCTCTGATTCTACACCCAGTGTTTCTCTTTCCAGTGAATATTATCCTTTGTGCATTTGCATGTAACCCCATTCCCAAAGCCCATTGCTATAGGAAGGACTCTCTCCTCAATGGTGGAAATGAATGCCCTGCCCTCTATGAAGAACAAAGTAGACTTGGCAAGAGAAGAGAGTACAAGTCTCTTCAGTTCCTCTGAAGTGGTCTTTTTGGATTATTTTAAAGCTTTATGTTGCTGCAGACTCTGTAATCTCTCTGGGTGAGGCTTCCAGTTTAAAGAGAGAAGCTAGAAAAAGATAACCCCACTTTAGGTTGCTGTAGGAAAAGACTATGGAAAGATGTAAGAGGAGCAGGTAGTCTTCATCATGTCCCTGTCCCCAACTTGCTACCTTAGATCCTTCTGAGAACATCGCATTGGGTAAGATCTAGGACTCTCTCTTGACATAGCTGAGTTATCTTTCTCCAAACGGGAGAACTGCTTGACTCTGTATTGTCTGGCAGATATTCTTCTATCTATACTGTTTCTGATTTTCTCATTTAGATAAATGGATTTCTTTGCTATTTGATACGTGGGTTCATTATGGAATTGTTATTTAATGGAAAGAAGGCTGAGCCTTAGATATAGAGCTTATATTCCTCCTTCCTCCTTGATATTGAAACAGCTCTTAGAAGTTAGCTAAAACTGATTATATCCCCTAGATAAGCAATATTTAATGGAGAAGATAAATACAATTCTAGCGCTTTCTCTAAGGAGGGAGGAATGACGTGCTCCAACTTCTTACTTCCCCTCCTGGCAGAAATTAAAATTCTCCCTTGCATAAGAGTGAGGAGAGAAGAGGCTATAAATGTCTATTCTACTTCCCCTCAAGCTACACAACACCCCCATGCTATGTGTGGGGGTCAGGCCCTTGCAACATGGGGCTCATCACACATGAGACCTCACTATACTTGAGGTCTTAAAATAATGAAAATATGTCATGTGAGGGCAGCTAGGTGGCGCAGTGATAGAGCACCAACTCTGGATTCAGGAGGATCTGAGTTCAAATACGACCTCAGACACTTGACACTTACTAGCTGTGTGACCCTGGGCAAGTCACTTAATCCTAATTGCCTCACCAAAAAAAAATGCCATGTGAAATAAAATTTACAAAGAGATAATTGCTTTAAAGCTTCAACTTAATTTCTACTCTGGTAACTCATCAGGATATGAATATGATTCTGGGTTCCTGACAGGTATGCCTCCAGAACACAAGTTCTAATGGGTCCTACTGACCTGGAAATGATTGGATATGAGCTGTTGTACCTACTGAACCCCCAGTATAATGGCCTCCAATAACTATACATTTGGACTTTAGCTTTCTATTAACTGACTCACCTTGCCATTAATTTCTGGGAACTCATCTGTAGTAAGATAAAAAAAAAAAGACTGATTCATTTTTTTTGTTGTTTTTATTACAGAAAGGCTATAGAAAGCACAATGATGATTAATATACATGCTGGCCATTGTTTCTGTTGTTAACCCCTTTCTCTTCTTCAGTTCTATCATCTACCAGTTTTAGTAATTCTTATTTGAAAACGTCCCTCAGCTTTACACCTTTTCAGAGACCACTACCCCCACACTATTTCAGGCCTTTAATGCCACCTAAGTGATTTTCACAGCAACCTAACTGATTTCCCTTGCTTGAATTCTTCCTTTCTGTTCCAACTCTCTCTTTTCTGTAATGCTGCCAAACAAATCTTCCTCTAAACATGATTGATACCATGCCACAAATCAGACTCAAAACCCAGCAATGACTCCCTTCATATGAAGTATCTATTTCTGTCTGCACTTTATTCTCACTCTCAGTCTGATGTTTTTGCTTAAGTTTCTTATGGCAACTCCCCTCCTTGTCCTTCCCATCCTCCAATGCTAGTAGTCATTAAACATTTATTGAGCACCTACTGCATGCCAGGCACTGTGCTAAGTGCTGGATATATAAATATGGAGGACAGTCTCAAGGATCTTACATTCCTATGGGAGAAGACCACACATAATGGAAGCTGAAAATCAGGGGGTTGGGAGAGGAATGTACCCAGCACAGGTGCATGGTGGAGAAGTCAAGAAGTCAAAAATGAATGTTCCTGTAGTGGGGTGGAGAGGGGGATGGGGCTTCAGAAAGGGTGGTAAAGTAGGGATTGAGAAGATCTGAGGCAATGTACAAAATTCCAGATTTTTATACATCTACCTTTAGGCCTTTCTCATTTGTCTATTACAGGGTTGTTGTGAGAAAGTGCCTTGAAATCTTAAAACACCATATTATTGGGGCAGCTAGGTGGTGCAGTGGATAAAG
The DNA here is from genome assembly GCF_019393635.1 of Dromiciops gliroides. NCBI lineage: Eukaryota > Metazoa > Chordata > Mammalia > Microbiotheria > Microbiotheriidae > Dromiciops > Dromiciops gliroides. The sequence continues at coordinate 106,586,197 of NC_057863.1, read as the reverse complement.
CACCGGCCCTGGATTCAGGAGTACCTGAGTTCAAATCTGGCCTCAGACACTTGACAAAAACAAAAAACAAAAAAAACCCACCATATTATTGTTAGGTTTGATTTGGTTTTAATTGTTTTCTAATGTTCCTCTTCTCACCAAGCAGATCCTGTTTCCTTGTGCTTAGGGATTGTTTCCCACAATTCTTTGATATTCATCACAGTATTTAAGGAGTTGGAGGAATAGCAATTATTAAATAAATACTTGATTGACCATTATTAATAGTACACACAAATATCTAGACAAAGAAAAAAGCAATGGCAAGTTAAAATTTCTCTTTTATTTTATATGCTCATTCAATAAATCTAATATGCCACAAAATAAATATACAATGATAAAGCAATATTATAAGGCATATATCACATATAACATATTAAAAAGTAAATTATATAATAAAATATAATGAACTAAAAAATCATTTCTAACTGCTCTGAAACTCAATTTCCTTAGCTGTTAAACACAGCTAGACTAAACCTCTAAGATCCTTTCCAACTCTACATCTATGAAAAATCTGAAATTAGAAAAATGATAAATTTTTAAAAGAATGAATTATTATTGCAATGATGAGAAGATTTATTGCTTTATGAAAAAGATCCATCATAGTTTCCTTTAATTAATGACATCACCTAGAACAGTGGTGTAAAACTTAAATAGAACTGGGGGCCAACAATCTGTATATAAGCTACATATTGACAGTTTTAAAATGTGATATCTATATTGTATTGTATTTTCATTTATTTTGTTAAGTATTTCTCAATTACATTTTAATCTGGTCCTGCCTCACTGGGTATTATTGTAGACCACATGTGGCCCATATATTTGATACCTCTGGCCTACAACATTGGGAAAAAAAATTACAAGAAGTAAATTTGAACACAACCTAAGAATTCACTAATTACATTAAATATTAAATATATCTGTCTCTTCTTATCAATCACTATGTTTGATAACAGAAATCTAGGTGTAGAAATGAATTATGAATCCTTAAATAATATCATTTTGTCAGTTAGCTTCAGGGGTTATAAAGACCATCTAAGAACCTTTGTTCATTAATATTAAGACTCACTCAGCCAAAGGCCCATTCTTCCTATCGATAGTTGAGAACACATAAGTTGTACTCAATTGCATGAGAAATTTTCTTCAAATGTTTTTTATGAATATTGAATGATGTAATAGGAAAAGAAAACTCAGGTCAAATTCCTTTTAAAGTTTCACCATGCTAAAATAGTCCCTCACATTTCTAAGTAGTGTCTATGTTATCTATGAATTTTCTGAGCCTCATCTAATTCCCAATCATCACTAAGTATATACTTAGGAAAAAAAATCATTGTTTAAGGTTAAATTCTTCCTATTGTCACAGAGTATATGAGGCAATAAATGACATATATAAATCAGATACAATGGGAAACAAAGCTGAGACAATCAAAGACATAAAAGTCATTTATTCTGAACATCTTCAACACCACCAATGGCACATTATGTCTGCTACTTATTGTAGAGAAAGCAGGAAGCTGAAAGTTCAGTGTAGCTAAAGCCTTTTAGATAAAATTTTCCATTGATATTCCTTCAAGTGACATTAATAACAGTTGACTGAGAAAATATCCCACATATAAGAATATTTCCATATGGCCTATTTATAATGAAGGATTGTTTGAGGATTACATAAGGTGATGTTAGTGTCACACCATATAAATACAAATACACATATTTTGAAATAACTTCATAGATTTTGGTTATCCTCCTACCCACACAGCCTAGTACATGGTCCATGAATTTCTTCCTTTAAAAAAAATCACAATGTGGTAGATTACCAGACAATAAAACTTTCTGAACTTAGCTAGGCTGCCCCTCAGACAATATACAGTGAAAAAGAGTTCTGGATTTGGAATCCAAGGAGTTGGATTCAAATCCTATCTCTTTTTCTTAACACCCATGTCATCTTAAACAAGTTGCCTAACCCCTCTGGGCCTCATTTTCCATAAATGAATAATGAAGTGGTTGAAATAAATGATATCTGAAATCCCTCCCACCATTAAATTTATGAATCTTCAAGGACTTTCAGCCTATAGTCAAAGATTTTCCACTTCCATAGGATGTGTCTTCTCCCATGAGATTCTGTGACATTGTGTCATTCTGCTGACATAGCTTCAGAGAATACACTTAACTGTTATGACACAATGAGCCATCAGGAACATAAATACTTATATTATCATTGAGCAAGTATACATAGCTCCCTACCAAGGGCTTTCCAGACTTTTCTCCTGGTCATTTCTACTCCTACCTCATAAGGCCATGTAGGGGGAGTTTTTGTGGACTGGAGGTTCCTTCATAGTTTCTCTTATGGCTGTAACCATTAATTCAAATGCCATCCATACTCATTCCCAGTAACAAGCCATCAGTAACAATACACTCACCTCAGCTGTTTATCATGTAAGAAAGTACTCTTTCTGGACAAAAGAGAGGGACTTGAAGATTTAGCATTCTGAATTTCAAAGATCCAGGGGGATCTTATCTCAGGAGGTGGAAGCCAGCCCAGGAACCCAGGGGATTTGGGAATAGACCAAGAAGGGATAACTCCCCCACTCAAAAGCACAGCACAGGGTGGAGACTGATCCTGAAACAAAGTCCCAATCAAAAACTAAAGCTGGAGAGATGAGTAAATCAACAAAATTCAGACTGATGCTGAAAATTCTTGCAAATCTAACTCCAATACAACTTTAAGAAGATTCTCAAAGGAAAAAAAATCAATTTTCAAAAAGGACTACATGAATACCTACAAGAAATGAAACAGACCAAAATAAAATTATAGCTCTTGAGAAAAGACTTGGAAGGAAAATAAGAAACTTAGAATATAAAAATGGTAACTTTACAGATGAAATGGACTCCCTGAAGACTATGATAGACCAAACAGAAATCAATGACTCAATGAGAAAGCAACTAATGTTAGAATAATATCAGAAATTGAATATATATATATATTCAATATATATATATATATATATATACAGAGAGAGAATTTAAAAAAAACTGACTTGAAAAATAGGGTGAGGAGAGATAAATTAGAAGTAATGAGGCTTAGAGAATACGCAAATTGCCTAAGATGAAGACACTCTGTGTTCTCTACCACATGGGTGAGTGTAACTTTCTTTGATTGCCTGCCTAGCTGGAATAAGGCCACATCTTTGAAACTGGCCAGATAGAGACAGCAGCTCTCTTTCTGGCTCATGCTTTTCCCTATGTGCTTTTTCTTCTGTTTCATACAGAGGGTGAAGATCACAGCAGGCACCACAAATGAAACTGGTTAGAGAGGAAGGAACTCTTGTTTGTTTCTGTTCTTTCCTGTTTGTCCCCAGTTTCAGGGGCTGCCAGTGTTTTCCATCAGAGCAGGAGATCATCCACAGCAACTTCAGAGGCAGAATTCTAGGAGAGATGTTGTGGGCAGGAAGCCATTCAGGGAAAAACAGATAAGCCAAGATTTCTGGGACTTGAACTTAATGGGGCCTTTGGACTTGGAACTTGGACTGTGTGCCCTCTAGGAACTGACCTAAGCAGTGCAAAAGGAGGGGGAGAATTAAGTCCCACAAACTGGGAAGTAAGTTTGAATAATTATGATTATAACTTTTGAAGTAAATATTCCTTTGTAAAAGTTAATCCAACTGTTAGTCACTGAATGAAATTGGAGTACAAGAGATCACACACAACACTTGGGGAAACGCCATTGGCATAGAGGCTAGACACAATCTATTCTACCTTAGAAAACCCTAGGGAAGGGATAAAACATAATATAACTGGCCTTTAAGCAGTGGTGTCTAGGGTAGTCAGTTAAATAAGAACCACTGAATTTTCTAAAAGCTTTGATTAAAAAAATCATGAACACTATATCTTAAAAAATCATAAATTAAATCTTTATAGACCTGTTTGAACCAGAGAGTAAAGTAGAGATAGAAAGAATCCACTTATCACCTCCCTAAAAGGAACACCAAAAGTAAAAGTCCTAGAAATCCTAAAGCGAAAATCCAGATTGGCTATAAAATTTCACTCCCACATTAAATGAAAATCCCTGAAAGTATCAAGAAAGTAATTGACATACTAAGAAAACACAGTCAGGAGCACAAATGACTTGTACATTTCTTTTTAAAATAAAGGAATATGTTGGAAATTGAGGAGTTGCCCATCAATTGGGGAATGGCTGAACAAGTTGTGGTATATGAATGTAATGGAATTCTATGGTGCTGTAATAAACAATGAGCAGGAGGAGTTCAGAGAAACCTGGAGGGTCTTACGTGAGCTGATGATGAGTAAGATGAGCAGAACCAGAAGGACATTGTACACAGTATCATCAACATTGTGTGTTGATCTACTGTGATGGACTATATTCTTCTCACCAATGCAATGGTACAGGAGAATTCCAGGGGACTCATGATGGAAGGGGATCTCCAAATCCAGAAAAAAAAAGAAATTTGGAGTATAGATGCTTCTTTTGGTTTTGGTGCTGTTGTTTTTCTATTTTGAGGTTTTTCCTCATTGTTCTGATTCTTCTCTTATAACATGACTAATGCAGAAATAAGTTTAATATTATATATATATATATAAAACCTATATCAGATTACCTGCTATCTAGGGGAGGGGGGAGGGAGGGGGGAGGGAGAAAAATCTGAAATTGGAAAGCTTGTATAAGCAAATGTTGAGAACTATCTTTACATGTAACTGGAAAAAAATAAAATACTTTTACCAGAAAAAAAAAATAAATAAAGGAATATGTTCCCATACAATGCTCCAAAAGGCAAAAGAGATTAGCTAATAACCAAAAATAACTTACACTGCAAAGCTAAGGATAATCTTACCAGGGAAAAGAAATGAAGGACATTCAAGCATTTCTTCTAAAAAGTCCAGATCTGAGTAGGATCTTTGAATATAAATTTAAGAATAAAGAGAAAACTAGATAAATGTATTTGAAGAATTGGAAGTAGCTATATAATGATGTGGGATCAAGATTCTTATAGGTACACCATCCTTTCAGAAATAATGTCTCCAAAGGATACTGAAGGAATTAAATAAGAAAAACAAAGGTCTTGGGGGTTGATTGACTCTGATCTCAGAAACTGAAAAGAAAAAAAGAAAGGAGGGGAAAGTGAATACAATACTGTAGATAAGGAGGAAGAAGGACAGAACTAGTTTGTTTCTGTGGTTCTATATTGTTTTGTTTTCACAACCGGGTGCATATAAGATGAGGAATATATGGTCATAGCAGAAGTGTTGGGAAACCAATGAAATTTAATTCTTATCTGAAATGGGCAAAAGAGAGTTGAATACAGACACACACACACACACACACACACACACACATACACTTATCAATATGGTCTAGAACTACCTCAAAGACAAACATAAAACTATTAGAAAAAGGAGGGAGGAATTAAGAGAGAAGAGAGAAGATAGTACTGGGGAGAAAATAACTGTAAGCAAAACAAGCTTCCTGATTCTGAAACAGTGAGGGGGTGGGAATGGAGAGAGTGAATAAAAGAATCAGAATATAAAGGGATGGCTTAGATTGTCTCTTAAACACTTGGGGAAATAATAAAGAAATTGTGATACTTAAATGTAATGGATTATTGTGCTATAAGAAATAATGAGGGGGGCTGCTAGGTGGCACAGTGGATAAAGCACTTGTCCCGGATTCAGGAGAACCTGAGTTCAAAGCCTGCCTCAGACACTTGACACTTACTAGGTGTGTGACCCTGGGCAAGTCACTTAACCCTCATTGCCCCGCCAAAAAATAAAAAAGAAAGAAAGAAAGAATGAGGGCAGCTAGGTACTATGGTAGATATAGTGCAAGTTCTAGAGTCAGGAAGACTCCTCTTCCTGAGTCCATATCTGGCCTCAGACACTTATTGGCCATGTGACCCTGATCAAGGCACCTAACCCCATTTGCCTCAGTTTCCTTATCTGTAAAATGAGCTGGAGAAGGAAATGGCAAATCACTCCAAAATTTTTGTCAAGAAAATCCTAAATGGGGTCACAAAGAGTCAGACATGAGTGTAAAACAATTGAACAACAAAAAAAGAAACAATGAAGGATAAGGTTTCAGAGAATCCTGAATAGAATGAACTGATGGAGAGTAAAGGGAGCAGAATCAGTACAATGTATAAAAGGACAGAAACACTGTAAATAAAGTCTACTTTGAAAGTTTAAAGAGGGGGCAGCTAGGTAGTTCAGTGTATAAAGTACTGACCCTGAATTCAGGAGGACCTGATTTCAAATCTGGCCTCAGACACTTGACATTTACTAGCTTTGTGACCCTGGGCAAGTCACTTAACAATCATTGCCCCACAAAATAAAATAAAATAAAATTTAAAGAATTCTGATCAATGCAATAATCAATCATATCTCCAAATGATCAATTATGAAGCATGATACCCACTTCTTGAAAGAGAGATGCTAGACACAAGTTTCAGAGAAAAATATTTTTGGACATAGACAATGTGTGGAATAATTTTATTCATTTGTTAATAGGTTGTTTTGTGGAGGGTTTGCCTTTTTTTTAGTTTTAAATTTTAATTAATGTGATAAGGGCATCAGGAGTTGGAGATGAATAGCAATAGTGATGCTAAAAAGGAGAGTAGGGCCATTGTAACACATTACAATGCACAAAAGAAGAGAAAGAAATTCAGAAGGCATAATAATCAGGACAACTTTGAAAAATGTGTATATATATATATATATATATATACATATACATATATATACTTATATATGTGTGTGTGTATAATATATATACATACACACACACACACACACACATATATATATATAGTAGTAGTAGGCTTCTGCCAGTCGCGGACGAACACAGATCAGTGCCTTGAAGAGCCACAGGCCACAGTGTGGCTGTGCAGTCCAACATGGGAGCCACAGCTCCTGCCACAATGAGGACATCAGAAAACTGTGCTCTCTGTTGCCCGTTGGTCCCTGTGTCTCATTCGTTTTTCTTCCTCCCGAGCTTGAAGGCCCACCTCAGCTATGCACAAGCTGCTCCAGAGTACTGAACTCCATCGGGCGTGGTCCTTGGCCATCTCCTCCCAGCTGCTGGTGTCTATTCCCAGAGCCCTCAAGTCTCACTTGCATACATCTCTGTAGGGAAGCTGGGGGCGTCCAGCAGGTTTTTGGCCTGAGGCTAACTCGCCATAGAGTAGGTCTTTAGGAATGCGCCCTTCTTGCATGCGGTGCACATGACCAAGCCAGCATAGCAGTCTTTGTTTCAGTAGCGTGTAGATGCTTGGAAGTTGCGCGTGTTGGAGCACTTCTGTGTTGGTGATCCTATCTGACCAAGACATGCCAAGGATGCACCAAAGGCAGTGCATGTCGAAGATGTTAAGCTTCTTCTCCTGTCTAGTGTATGCAGTCCATGTTTCGCTGCCATACAGTAAGGTACTCAGGACACATGCTCTATAGACGGCAAATTTGGTTTGTCTTGCCAGTTTACTGTTTGCCCATACACGCTTGGCAAGCTTAGACATATGAAGTAGCTTTCCCAATCCTCTGATTGATCTCAGAATCAAGTGACAAATTGTCACTGACAATAGAGCCAAGATATGAGAATTGGCTTATGACATCCAACTGGTAGCTACTGAAGTGTATCAATGGAGGTGACATAGCACTCTGACACATGACTTTCATCTTTTTAAGATTAATGGTTAGGCCAAAGTCTGTGCAAGCTTAGGAGAAGCAATCCATCAGGGTCTGCAATTCACACTCTGAGTGACAGGCTAGTGCAGCATCATTGGTGAAAAGCAGGTCTCTAAGGGTGCTACCTCTCATTCTGGTTTTGAATCTCAGATGTGAAACGTTGAACAGGCTTCCATCTGACCGGGAATGCAGATAGATGCCATCAGTTGACGAACCAAAAGTGTGACATAACAGCATGGAGAAGAAAATTCCAAACAGCATGGGAGCAAGCACGAATCCTTGCTTGACTCTGCTGTTTATGCTGAATGTTTCAGAGGTGTTGCCTTCGAACTGTATAACACCCTGCATGTTGCAATGAAAGGAGCGAATCAGGCTATGGAGTTAAGGAGGGCAACCAATTCTCGAGAGAATTTCGAAAAGACCTTCTCTGTTAACCATATCAAACGCTTTAGTCAGGTCTATGAAGGCAATGAAGAGGGGTTTTCTTTGTTCTCTGCACTTTTCTTGCAGCTTGTTTTCCATATTGATCTGCCCAGGCATTCGACAGTGAGAGGAATGATCAAGTTCCGCTGGACAGCTACAGCCCACCTTAATCTGGGCAAACCCCAGCCAGTAAGGTGTTGTCCCATCATGGTTCATCTTCCTCACTGTGTGCATGGGGATTAAGGTTAAGGCCTGAGAGGTGAACTGAAGTATTGGCACCAGCAAACAATAAAGTTAACTCACATTCCAAGCCACCTGCCCTAAAGTTGGGCAGTTGGAATGTCCAGACTATGATAAACCTTTTGCCATTTAAGTTCATAATTTTAAATATCAAAACTATATTTTGTATATCATGCTTAAATAGTAGTGTTTTCATAATTTATAAAAACACAAGATATATGTAAGCACATTTCCTCACAACAACCCTGTGAGATAAATAAAAAATTATTATCCCCATTTTACAGTTAAAGAAATTGAAGCTCAGAGATTTTAAGTGATTTGACCAATGCCCCTTTTTAAAATGTTGTCTTCTAATGCAGAAATATATTTAATGTGATTGTGCATATATAACCTTTATAAGAATGCTTCCTGTTTTGGTGAGGCAGAGGGAAGGGAGACAGGGAGGAAAATTTGGAACTAAAAATTTTATGAAAACAAACATTGAAAAGAACCTTTACATGTAACTGGAAAATAATAAAATACTTTATGATTTAAAAAATAAAAAGTTCTTCTTGGGAATGTCAAACCAAGAGATTAATGAAGAGGGATAATAGGTAAGTGGCAAAGTTGAACAGAGACATCTGGGAAGATAGTGGGAAAAAATGAGAAAAGAAAGATGAAGAACATTAAAAATGGGCCAGAGAGAAAAAGAAAAAAGAAACAGAGCAAGAAACAGATAAGAATGAACCATAATAGAAATGGTTTATCTGTTTCATGGAATCTTCTGTAAATGGGGACCAAGTCACACAGTGTTGAGTTCTATATGGTATAATTTGACTGAATTTAAGGGGGGATCAGGAAAGCAAATGGAAAAGGATTGTTTTTCTCAGTGAGCAGAAGAGTTAAGAAAGTTTTAGGTTGAGCAATGGTGGTAAGTAGAGAGAAAAGGAAAAATTAAATTAATAAAGTTCTAGGCCAACAGATAGGAAAGAACATGGGCCAGGAAAAGTTCATCTAAGAGAACTGGAGAAAGGGATCCATTACTATCCATAATTTATATTATCTGTTGTCACTTGACACAGATCAACTAGATACTGAAGTTATGTCCTTGTGTTCAGTTCCATTTCTGTTTTAAAAAAAAAAAACTGTACCATTGACTGATTTTGTGGATTTTGTTTGTTTGTTTTGCTTTGGTTTGTTTTGGTTTGTATCATTTGCAAATTTCTTTTACAGTTCCTTGGGATTCAGTTTTTAAGTCATAGGGGTCCATCTTATACCCACTCAAATTTTTGCTGTGGGGTCTGTACAATAATTCTATACGTGATAAACTTTCTCCTCATTATGTAATCATGGGAGAAGAGTGTGCACAATCATGATTCCATTTTGCACTAGGTAGCCACACACTTTAGTTCTTCTCTATCCATTTGAATAAAAAGAATGATTAAAAGAAAAGGCATTTGGTAAGCACTTACTATATTCTAGTCTTTGATATAAATATAAAATTGAGATAGTTCTGTCCTCAGGTTTACATTCTAATGAAGGAAGACAGCAGCAATAGGATAAAGTTGGAAAGTATTAGAAGGTTCATGAGAGGAGGTGGTATATATTACATCAGGAAGTATTGTGAAGTTGACCATTTCTATCCTGATTGTCATAAATGCATCAATGTTGATCAGCATTATATAGATACTGCTGAAATTGATTCAGGTAATTTTTCAATTCTCTGGTCCATTTTATATCTGCTATTACCTTGCTGGACTTATTACCTGTATGTAGAAAAAAATGAGTGCAACCTTTTCTTTTTTAACTTGCATAAATTTCTCACAGTATATAATAGTAATGATGATAATAATACTCACAAATGAAAAGGAGCTACCCTGTTGATTTGAGAATTCCATCCAAAGGAGCAGATTATAATCACATTCATGTGTGTCCAGTCTGAGTGATTCTTGTCTGTCATTCCAAAAATTCATCACAGATTTACCTAATGTTTTTTTTGTTTTGTTTTGTTTTGTTTTGTTTTGGTGAGGCAATTGGAGTTAAGTGACTTGCCCAGGCTCACACAGCTAGTAAGTGTCAAGTGTCTGAGGCCAGATTTGAAGTCAGGTCCTCCTGAATCCAGGGCCAGTGCTCTATCCACTGTGCCACCTATCTGCCCCTCACCTATTGGTTTTAAAGACTTTCTTCTCCTTCTCCTGACATAACTTTTTCCAGTGGAACATTCTGGTTGTCTACATTTCCTGTATCTCATCCTTGTCATGTATCTAGTCTCCCCTTTTCTACCTATCATGAACATCCCCAATTATGTCCTTTCTTCTTTGAAGTTTATCATTGGGTATAATTCATAGTTTATTCATATCTACCATTCCTCTTTGATACTCATTTTAAATTCTTCAGAGATTATTGTCTTCTGTATCTCACCGCAATACAATAACACTAGCAGAAGGTTATTTTTTAAAGATGGGCCTTTCATTCCATGAGAAGTATGTGATTGTTAAAGAAGCTTGGCAATTTCCTGATAATAGAACATCCAGATGTATGTTCTGATAAATGTCTAATGAATTCTAATGCTTAGTACCAGATATACATATTCATGAATGGGAAGGGGGTATATACAAGGGAAGTTGTAAATGTAGGTGGACAGATTTGACAACTAATTCTATATGTTGAGAGAAAAAGATTGAGCCATTGAAGATGTTGCTGAGCTCACAAGCTTGGATAACTGGGAGGGTGGCTTTTCCCTTTACAATATAAGGAAGTTCAAAAGAAAGGAGTGGTTTGGGAAAAGATAAGTTCTATTTTGGCCATGTTGAGTTTGATTTACCTACAGAACAACTACTTCCAAATGTCCAGTAGGCAGATAGAGAGGTAGAAATGGGACTCCGCAATATTGTTTGATGAATTATGAATGACAACTATTTTCAGCAATACAATGATACAAGACAATCCCAAAGGACTAATGATACAGCATACTCCAAAGAAAGAACTGATATTGATTGCACAGACTGAAACATGCTATTTTTCACTTTATTTTTATTTTTTTTCCTTTTATTTGCATCTTCTTATACAACATGACTAATATGGTAATGTTTTACATAATTTCACACATATAATTTATATCAGATTTCTTACTTTCTCAGGGAGTGGGGAAGGGAAAGAAGGAGGGATAGAATTTGGAACTCAAAACTTTAAATAAAATGTTTATTTTAAAAAAGAGGAGCAGCTAGGTGGTGCAGTGGATAGAGCACTGGCCCTGGAGTCAGGAGGACCTGAGTTCAAATCCAGACTCAGATACTTAACACTTACTAGCTGTGTGACCCTAGGCAAGTCACTTAACCCCAATTGCCTCACCAAAAAAAAAGAAAGAAAGAAACAGGGTTTAAAGGGGACAAAGGCTAGATTTATATATTTGGTAATCATCTATACAGATATGATTATTGAACCCATGGGGCCTGATAAGCTCACCAGAAGAGATTTTTTGAAGAGAGAAATGAAAAGAAAACCTTGGATAGATCCATATTTAGGGAGATTTAAGATCCAGCAAAGGAAACTGAGGAATAGTCAGAGAGATAGGAAGAGCCAAGAGGGAGCAGTATCACAAAAATTCATAGATATGAAATCATTCTGAAGTAGAAGATGATCAACTTCACTATAATTATAGTGATGATTATTGATATTTAAGTAGCACTCAAATATTTGCCAAGGTCTTTACAATACATTATCTCATCTGAGTCTCATAACAACTCTGCAAGGTAGATATAAGTACTACAAATCCCATTTTATAAATGAAAAGGCTGAGGTGCTATAAGCATTTATTAAATACCAATTATGTTTCAGGCATTCTGCTAGGTATTAGGAAAATAAAACAGTCCTTGCCCTCAAGAGCTTACATTCTATTAAGTACTAACACATAATATTTTGCCTGGAATGCTGCTTATGCATTTGGGAGTTAGAAAAAATAGTTTAATATAAAGATATAGATTGAAAGAAATTGTGGTTCTCAATATGGGAGCTAAAAGGAAAAAATACTATAGTACAAATCTGCAGCAGGCTTTCTTCTTATTCATGTTTCTAATAAGTAAGTTAAGATCATTTTCTATGTCTATACAAGTAAAATAACAAATGATGTCACTACTAAAGATAACTGTAGATACTGAGCCAAATTCTGCTCTTGGATACACTCCCAGAGCTGCCATTGATTTCAATGGAAGCTGTACACGCACATCTCAGAGTTGAATCCAGCAAACAGACAGGATGTTATTACAAAGAAAGAATCTGAAAAATTGATTTAAAAATCAGCAGCACCCCAAAGAAACAAATAGCAGTGTATCATATGTCAAAGCAATATCATGTAGAGGCACTTTAGTTCCCAAATAACTATGCGTGGTTCTTAGATCCTGAGAGTCACGCATAGATATTTCAGGGCTGAAATACAGAATGCTCTCTTTCTTGATGTAGCAGCTTTAACCCCTTGGAAATCCTGAATAATCAAGAAGGAAGCCAAGGAAGAGAAAAAAAGTATTTTTTTTGCTATTATTGGTGTTTAAATATAATTATTAAAACAAGGTAAAAGTTATAGACAAAAAAGCATTTCAACTTTCAATCCACTCCTGTTAAGGTATATTTTCTTGAAACAAAGCATAAAAAGATTTTTAAAAATTATTTAGTTAAATATTTCCCAATTACCTATAAATTTTTTGTTAACAATCATTCGTAAAGTTTTGAGTTCTAATTTCTCTTCCTCACCCATAAAACCCTCCTCGACAAGGCAAGTGATTTGATATTAATTATAGATGCATAGTCATGCAAAACATATTTCAATAATAGCCATATTACAAAAGAAAGCACAAAAACAATAAAATATAGAAATTAACAAAAAGTATACTTCAATCTGCATTCATAGGTCATCAGTTCTCTCTCTGAAGGTAGGAAGCATTTTTCACGATGGACTTTTTGGAAATGTCTTGAATTAATGTCTTGAAGAGAGTAGCTAAGTCTTTCACAGTTGATCATCCTTACAATACTATTACTGTGTATAATGTTATCCTGGTCTTTCTGCTTACCTCACTTTGCATCAGTTCATAAGAGTTTTTCATGGTTTGTTTTTTCTGAAACCATGCTGTTCATCATTTCTTATAGCACAATAGTATTCTATTACATTGATATACCATAACTTGTTCAGCCATTCCCCAGTTGAATAGCATCCTCTCAATTTCCAAGTTTTTGCCACCACAACAAGAACTGATATTAATATTTTGGTATACATAGGTCCTTTTCCTTTTCTTTGATATTTTTGGGATATAGATATGGTGGTATTATTGCTGGTTTAAAAAGTATCCATAATTTGGGGGCAGCTAGATGGCACAGTGAAAAAACAGCCCTGGATTCAGGATGACCTGAGTTCAAGTCCCACCTCAGACACTTGACATTTACTAGTTGTGTGACCCTGGGCAAGTCACTTAACCCCCACTGCCCGCGGAGATGGGGGGCGGGAAGTATCCATAATTTTATAGCCCTTTGTGCATAGTTCCAAATTGTTTTTCAGAATAGTTAGATCAGTTCACAACTCTACTATCAGTCCATTAGTGTCCCATTTTTTCAATAGCTCCTCCAGCATTTGTCACTGCTATTTTCTGTCATATTAGCCAACCTGGCAAATGTGAAGTAGTATCTCATAGTTGTTTAAATTTATATTTCTCTAATCAGTACTAATTTAGAGCATTTTTCATGTGATTATTGAAAGATTTGACTGAAAACTGTCTTTTAATATCCTTTGACCATTTAAAAACCAGGAAATGGCTCATATTTTTTATAAATTTGGTTCAGTCCCCTATATATTTAAAAATGAGGCCTTTATCAGAGAAACACTATAAAAATTGTTTTCCCCTAATTTCCTGTTTTCCTTCTAATTTTGGTTGCATTGTTTTTGTTTGTGTAAAAGCTTTTTAATTTCATGTAATCAAAATTATCTATTTTATTTCCCATAATACCCTCTATCTCTTGGTTGGTCATGAACTATTTCCTTATCCTTGGATCTGAAGAACACATTTTTCCATGCTCACCTTATTTATTTATGAAATCACCCTTTACTTCTAAATCACTTTTGAACTTATCAGGGCACACATTGTGAGATATTGGTCTATGCTTAGTTTTTGCTAAAGTGCTTTCCAGTTTTTCAAGCAATTTTTGTCAGATATTAAGTTCTTACCCCAAAAGTTTGATTTTTTTATTTTATCAAAACTTAGATTAATATATTCATTTACTACTGTGTATTAGATATTTAATCTATTTCTTATCATATACCATTTTTCTGATGATTACCTCTTTGCAACTTAATTTGAAATCTGAAACTGTTAGACTACCTTTCTTAAAATCTTTTTTCATTGATTTTCTTAATATTCTTGACCTTTTGTTCTCTCAGATGAATTTTAGTACTATTTTTTCTACCTCTAGAAAATGATTGTTGGTAGTTCGGTGTGGTACTGAATAAGTAAATTGGTTTAGGTAAAATTGTCATTTTTATTATATTGCACAATTTATATTTCTCCAATTGTTTAGATCTGTCTTTATTTGTGTTTTGTATTCATACAGTTCCTAAGTTTGTCTTGGTAGGTAGACTCCCAACGATTTGATATTGTCTGCATTTAGTTTAAATGAAATTTCTCTTTCTATCTCTTCCTGTGAGGTTTTGTTTATATTATATAGAAATTCTGATCATTTATATGAATTTATTTTATATCCTACAAATTTGCTGAAGTGGTTAATTTTTTCAAATATTTTTAGTTGATTTTCTAGGGTTCTCTAAGTATAAGACCATATCATCTACAAAAAGTGTTACTTTTGTTTCCTCATAGCCTAATTTTATTGCTTCATCTCCTTTTCCTTATTTTATAGTTATAGCTAACATTTTAGTACTATATTGAATAATAGTTATGATAATGGATATCTTTGCTTCACTCCTGATCTTACTGGGAAGGCTTCAAGTTTATCCTTATTATAGATAATGCATATGCTTGGTTTTAGGTAGATATTACTATCATTTTAAGAAAGGTTCAATTGATTCCTATACTTTATAATGTTTTTAATAGAAATGGGTATTGTATTTTGTCAGAGGCTTTTTTCTGAATCTATTGATATAATCATATGATTTTTGTTTTTGATATGGTCTTTTGTTTTTGATATGGTCAGTTATGCTGATAGTTTTCTTAATTTTGTGCCTGCCCTGCATTCCTGGTATAAATTTCACCTGATCATAATGTATGCTCTTTGTGATATGTTCCTGTAATCTCCTTGCTAGTATTTTATTTTTAATTTTTAAATCAACATTTATTAAAGAAATATTTCTATAGTTTTCTTTTTCTGATTTTGCTCTTTCTGGTTTAGGAACCACATTTGTATCACAAAAGGAATTTGGTAGAATTACTTCTTTACCAACTTTTTTGAATACTTTACATACTATTAGAATTAATTTTTGCTTATGTGTTTGATAGAATTTGATAGTAAATTCATCTGGTTCTAATGATTTTTTCTTAGAGAGTTCATTGATGGCTTATTCAATTTCTTTATTCTAAAATTGGGTTATTTAAAGATTCTATTTTCTCTTCTGTTATTATGGGCAGTTTATATTTTTATAAATATTTAACCATTTCACTTAGATTGTCAGTTGACTGGCATATAATTGGACAATATAACTCCTAATAATGGCTTTAATTTCATTTTCATTGATTGTACATTCACTTTTTCATTTTTGATACTAGTAATTAGGTTTTCTTTATTTTTATAATCAAATTGAGCAATGGTTTATTGCCTTTTTTCATAAAACCTGTTTCCACTTTTATTTATTAGTCCAATTTTTTAACTTTTAATTTTATTAATCTCTAATTTGATTTATAAGATTTGCATTTTATTGTTTAATTAGGGATTTTTATTTGTTCTTTTTTAGTTTGTTTTTAGTTCCATGACCAATTCATTGATGTCCTCTTTCTCTCTTTTATTGATATATGTGTTTAGGGATATAAAATTTCCCCTAAGCATTTCTTACTAGCTGTGTGACCCTGGGCAAGTCACTTAACCCTCATTGCCCTGAAAAAAAGAACATTGGAATCTATTGCATAACATGGAAGACACTAGCACAGGACTTCCCAGCATGGCTTGCCCTCATCAGAGAAGGTGCTGTGCTCTATAAACAAAGAAGAATTGAAGTAGCTCAAAAGAAATGCAAGATGCATACATTTAGACAATCCAACCCAAATGTTCACATGCACTATTTGTACCCAACTGTGGTAGATCATTCCAAGCTCATAGTGGTGTGATCAGCCACAATTGGGCACATTGTACCTTGACTCTAACCTAGTAATGTCATTTTTGCCGTCTTTGACAACAACCAACCAACCAACCAATATGTTTACTGTTAATATTGCATCATTGTCTATGGTTCCATTTTTAGCAAGATGTAGTTTCCCTGCTTATCTCTTTTAATTATGTCTATTTTTGCTTTTGCATTGTCTGAGATCATGATTGCTACCCTTGCCTTTTTTTTTTACTTTGGCTAAAGCAGAATAGATTCTTCTCCTGACCCTTATTTTTCACAATTATTGACTATTAGACCCTTGGCAAGTCAATTAAACTTCTTATGTCCCAGGACACTCTCTAAAGTTACAAACAGTACTGGTAAAGGAGATATCTTCACTGGGAGTCCCCTAATATAAGATCTAAAGGGGAAAAAGGAAATGGATTACTTTTTCATAAATTAATATGCTAAAAGGACTTTGCATATATTATCCCATTTGATACTTACTCATATTTCTATAGCACCTTAAGGCTCATATACAACAAATATATAAAGCAAAATGCTCAAGGTCATATTGATAGGAAGTGACAGTCAGACTCAAATCCCAATTTTCTTGTTTCAAATCCAATTTTCCTACTACTCCACCATACTGCCTCTCAGCCTAATTGGATGAGCCAGGGTTACCAGATAAGAAGAGGTTTCTGAGTATTAATGCATAAGAAGCTAGATATGTGCAAAAAGTCATTAGCATTTCACTTACATAGATTGATAGATGCCATATAATGATAATATTTCAATGCATGTATGATTTCAACAACAGAGGCACCCTTTCACCTATGATTGACATACTACCAGGCAACCACCATGAGCTAGTTCTAGGAGTGCAGCATCTTCTCTGTTGTAATCTTAGCCTAGGAATCAAGAAACATAAACTTGACTAGTCCTTGGATTAGGGTCATTTTCTCATAGTGGTCTTCATATAATGATAAAGAGACATTAAAAGATATTTCACTTTCAAATACAAGCACCCATAACTTCTTGGGAGAATAAGAGACAGTATTTTTAGTCTTCCTAATAAATTCCAGATCATGAATTTGGTTTTTTTAATTTTGTGGGTTTTTGGGGGGGAGGGTTTTATGTGTGAAGGAAAAATAAATAAATCATTTAGACAAACTTAAGAATAAGAGGAATAAGGTCCACTTGAGAAAATATCAGAAAACCCTGGACATTGATGTTTAATGGAGAAGACTGCTCTGTCTACACAGTGAGCTTCCTATTAGGGAATCTCTATCATGTAAAGACACACTCAAAAACCAAGATATTGTAAAAATTTCTAGCAGCCAAATCTTGGGAGACAGTTATTTTTATTGTTCTTATTGTTGTGGTTGTTGTTTATAAATAAATCGCTGGCTTCATTTTTAAAAATATTAACCAGAGCTAGTTATACAGACACCTAGGGCCTTTTTGCATCTTAAGAGCTTGAAAACTTGAAGTATAATTACTAGAAGAAAATTAATACACAGCATTAATAACAAGTTTAAAAATTAAAAAAGGATAAACCCTTATAGAATACACACACACACATACAAATGAAAGGAGTCACAGTGGACAGATAGGACTATCACAATAAGGAAGTGCCAAGGCACCTCAAAATGCCAAAGATAGCCCTTTAAATCAGAAGCAAGTAAATGACACCATCTGTTTCCTAAAAGGGCACACTGAAGTTCCTTCAGGGCTGTTCAGGATCAATGACATCACCTCATTGTTGAGAGTCTCTGTGAATAACCAGAAAACCAATCTATATGACAGCACTCAGAGGTATAGTCTTTATTCAAAACCAGGTATCCAGATTGTGGTATGATATTACCCCTTTCACCTTAAGTGCTCCAGAGGGCTTAGAATTAATGATACCTGGGGAAAGACATCATAAGGTATCAAAGATTATTCAAGAACATTTGACAAGTGTAACATAGTCAGTAAAAAATCATTGGATAAAGTAAAGAATCACCATTTTCAATTGGCAACCTGTATCCAGGAAACACAGATTTCAATTCAAAGGAAATTTAGTTACTTCAACCACTCTCTCCCTTTTCCCCTCTTGAGCTACATAAGATGTCACATGATAATAATATTTCAATGAATGTATGACTTCAATCAACATAGACACTCTTTCACTTAGTTTAGATTAAGTTGCTTTCATGTCTTCTCCTCTTAGGAAATTCTTGTCCCTGATTTTCCCAAAATCTTTTTCAGATAAGATCTTCCCAAGGGAGCACATTTTCAGAGAGGTCATCCTCTGGTTATATATTATCATTATCATCACATAATGATTTTAATTTGCGGGCATAATAGAACTGTTGCTATATAACAAATGGATAGATGGCCAATCTCATGGTCAAGAAGATATGACTTTAATTCCTGCTTTTAACTCTTTATATAGGGTTCAAGCTTTTTTTAGAACATGGCATTCTTGCGAAACCTATAGACCCTTCCTCATAATAGTGTCTTAAATAAATAAAATAAAATAAAATATGTAGAACTTCAAAAGGAATGAATTACATTTAAATGTAGCTATCCAAAGGTGTTTTTTTTTTTCTCAAGCTTATAGAACCCTGGTTAAAAACCCTTGCAGTCTCATATATACTTGACTATATTACCTTGGACTGGTTATATATCCTCTCATTGTCTCGTGTAACTCATTAAAACTAAATAAGCATTTTTTGGATCAGGTGCCAATCTGAATTGGTGGAATAAGTTCCTTTACCAAGAGTTCTCTATAACAATGAAATTGCCAGTATGGGAGTACGAGTAGGAACTGTTATGTTAACATAATAATTGTGGTGTTAACATAATAATGATTGATATCATAGCATAATTTGTTATTGTTGTTTAGTTGTTTCAGTCATATATGACTTTTTGAGATACCATTTGCTGTTTCCTTGGCAAAGATATTGGAGTAGTTTGTCATTTTTTTTCCTAGCTCATTTTATAGATGAAGAAACTGAGGCAAAAAGGGTTAAGTGACTTGCCCAGGGTCATATAGCTAATAAATGTTTGAGGCCAGATTTGAACTCACAAAGATGAGATTTTCTGACTCCAGGCCCAGCACTCTATCTATTGTACCACCTAGCTGCCCTATAACATAATAGCAGTTGGCAAATAACTTTAGGAAAGGAGGTCAATCAATTTCATCATCAATGATGGGAGATAAACTTCCTAGATCATGGAGAAACCAGCCTAAAACAGATACAGGATATCAAAATTCCAAAACTAAACGAGTCACAATATTATTACTGTACATTTAGTTGCATCTCAATAAAACCATTAGTTTATTAATATGTGACTGAATAATGGCCAAAATACATGAGAATCCCAGTCTCATAGATAACACTTTTTACAGCTTATTAGATTTTGGATCCAAGGCCCAAGGTTTGAATCCTATGTGCTACCTCTGTCTGTGACCATGGACATATACTTTATCTCTCTGGTCCTCAGGTTTCTTATTTACAAGTAGAACCCTATTTCACATGCTGCCCTATCATAGTTACCCAAAATTCAAAGCATTATGTAAGATAGCACACAGTCGAAACCCTAACTTATGAATCATCACAAAAGGACTTTTAATAGACAGTCAGAGGAAACATACAGTGGAACAAAAGACATTTTATCAAAGTCAAGCAAATAAAAAAATTAAAAAAGATAAAAACATGGGGTACATTCTCACATTGGTTACTCTACCACCAGTAAGAGAGAACCTACTTTCAGAGAGCACACCTCACCAGGAAAAGTATGTAGAAGGCATACCAGGTATAAATATAAAATACAAAGTGGCACTGTTTAGCTTTTAAATACTACACAAACTGGTCCCAAACTATTTTTTCTAATATCTTCTTCATTTACTCTTTTTCATAGTCTGTGGCCAAGAAGAACTGTCCTTGCTATTCCTCACACATGATGCTCCATCTGCCATCATCATGCTTTGAATTGGCCATCCCTTTTGCCTCATAAAATACTTTTCTTCGTTTAAGATTCCATTCAAGTACCACCTTTAACATGAAACTTTTCTTTCAAACCCTCCAATTCTCTCTTAAACAACTGGGGCGGCTAGGTGGCACAGTGGATAGAGCACTGGCCCTGGATTCAGGAGGACCTGAGTTCAAATCCAGCCTCAGACACTTAACACTTACTAGCTGTGTGATCCTGGGCAAGTCACTTAACCCCAATTGCCTCACTAAAAAAAAAAAAATCTTTTTTTTTCTTCTTAAACAACTATATATATATATATTTGTTTTGCATTTATTCTATATGTACTTCCACATATCCTTATTATCTCACCCTGTACAATAACATTTCCTTAAGAACAGAGACTGTTCCATCTTTGAATCCACAGTACCTGGAATAGGGTCCAACACATATTATGTGCTTAATGAATGCTTGCTTGATTTATATTGACCACTGATTTATATGTGACCAATGTGGAACAAGTTATATACGGGGCACATATGTCCAGGGCATACACACTACCAGGGCAATTCACATCTCTTATGTTGGAGAACTATTGATATCCTCTAATGGCATCATCATGATGCTTTCTTTGTGGTATCATGTCTCAACTGCTTAGACTCTGATTAGCTTTCTTTATGTTGTCTCTGCTGAGCATCTCTAAACATTGGCTTACTTTCTACAATGGTTTATCTGGTTTCATTTCTTTAGGATCATTTACTACCTCTCTGTTCCCATTGACTAAGGTGAAGTGACTAGGAAGTCTCTTTCTCATAAGGTAATTTTGACAATTTTTCCTCAGGCTTTAAGTTATCAGAACTGGTAGAACCAAGGAAAAAACAACCAGATCATGCCAGGTTAAAATTAAATCTATTCTTTCACCTTTCTATTCTAAATCCATTATCCTGTATAAATGTTTTACTTAGGGTAAGCAACTTTTAACCCTGTTTAACCCTTGATGGAGATCTTTTGCCCTTGGAACGCCTTTCAGGGAATTCTGCAAAAACAAATAAATAAATACAGGAACTGAATAGAGTATAGGAAGATAAGAGCTACTTCACTCCCTAAATCTCCTTAGATTGTCATGCAAACAGTGAAAGTTGATCTAAGTAACTAAATTGTTTTCCACTTTCCTTGCTCACATTAATTCATTTTGTCATGTGGGGATCAAAGCCCATGTGTATGGGATTCTCATTAGTGGAAACTGATTACTCAATGCTCTCTGTCTACAGATAGGAGTGGAATTGGTGAGCGATATAGAGAATAGAAGTTCTGGTGTTCTATATTCCAGGTTTAAAAAAGGACACATAATTCCATATTTTCTTCAGGTCTCTAAAGGGAAAGAAGGGCTTTGGAAAGAAGTTAACCTGTAGAAGACCCAGCCTCTTGATCATGTACCTATATTCAGATTACAAACTAGATACTTTGGAGAATT
Source organism: Dromiciops gliroides (assembly GCF_019393635.1). Taxonomy (NCBI): domain Eukaryota; kingdom Metazoa; phylum Chordata; class Mammalia; order Microbiotheria; family Microbiotheriidae; genus Dromiciops; species Dromiciops gliroides. Next base: position 106,564,106 of record NC_057863.1, on the reverse strand, counting down.
TCCTCTTGGAAATTGGTGTGCTATGGAACTCTGTGTTTCTGTTGAGATGAGATTTCTTACTCCCAATAGGAAAGCTTATTCACTCTGTGTGTTATCTGCTATGCTCTCATCTACATTCTTTTTCTGACTCCTGTTTGCTACAAGCTTGGATAAATGGGTCTAATTGTTAATCATTATGTGTGATATTTGTTGAGCTGGAATTTTGTAAAAAGGGAGTCAAGCCTTGGATAGATAACTTGGAACACTCTTTTCCCATTAAGAAATAGCAATCAGCTGGAGAGAGCACTGGCCCTGGAGTCAGGAGTACCTGAGTTCAAATCTGGCCTCAGACAATTGACACTTACTAGCTGTGTGACCCTGGGCAAGTCCCTTAACCCCAATTGCCTCACCAAAAAAAAAAAAAAACAAAAACAAAGATATAGCAATCAGGAATTCAGTGGGAACCTGGAAATTATTTCTTCTAGATTTAGGAGACAAATATAATTCTAGTCTTTTTTTGGAAAGCAAACTGGCCAGCCTCTGGCTCTAATCTTCTGCTTCTGCGTCAAAGTCTCTACTAGAGTGTGGTGGGTAGAAGAAATTCTAGAAATATTTATTTATGCCTTCCTGTGAGACACATCTAAACAGACCCATGAGGATATGCAATATGGGCAACAAAGTATGTATACTTCTTTTATCTACTACAATAAAAAACCTTCATTTACCCACAGCCTCACTTTTTCTCTACATATAAAATTAGGTGGTTTGACTAAATAATCTCCAAGTTGCCTTCTAGTGACAATTCCCAGGAGCCAAGTTATCACATTGTTCAGTGTTAAAAGTGTTTGATCCATTGTTAAAGAAGAAAATTATATAAATGAATAAAAATAGTAAAGATTTCAGCACTTTCATATCATTAATTCATTGTGTGGTAAGAAAATCAGAGTTCCTCTTTTCAACATATTAGATAAATCCCCAAGATACCAGCTAGTATGTGGAGCAAGGGACAGTAAGCCAAGGTCTTGAAGGTTTGGTAAATGAAAACATCCTATTCCAAATGAAAAAAAAAAGTTACTAACATATTTTTGGTAAAGAACAGTCTTCAATTTTGCTATTTGTAGATAGTCTTAGATTTATTTTATTTACAATTAAAGAGATTGTATGTATGTGTGAACAACATAAAGTGATGAAAATGGCTTATGTATGGCCTATATTCATATCCTGGCCCTGACACTAGCTATGTGAATACAGGTAAATAACTGAACCTCAATGAGTCTCAGTTTCTCATATGTTTTCTCATAGTGAAAAATCCATATAAGGGGGGAAAATATTTTGTTAATCATGAAGTTCACTACTAATGTGAGCTACTTTTTGTAGGTTCCAAAAACTGGAAACTAAGGTAGTTTCCCCTCTGTTGAAGAATAAATAAATAAATTAAAGATTTTAAATGTAATAGAATATTACTGTACCATAACAAATAACAAAATGGACAGATTTAAAGGAAACTGAGTAAACCTTTATGAATCGCTGCATAGTGAAATGCATAAAATTAGGACAGCAATGTGTGCCAAGTCATCATAAAGAAATCAAAATTTGAAAGAATGGAGATCAAAGCATACAATTTGTACTTGTTTGTTTGATTGTTTATACTTTCTTGTTGTTTTTCCTTTTTGTTCTGATTCTTTTCTCACATTACTAATATGGAAATATGTTTAATATTGTGGTAAAAATTATTTGTGGTAAAGATTTATATTCCCGTTTTTAGTTAACTCATTTGGGAGGTGCCACACCTGGCCCACCCTGAGGTTATGTATACTACTGAGCTCAGAAAGGCAGCTTTTGAAGGACCCCTCCGCTTTTGGGGGAGGAGAGATTGAATGCTTGCTGAAGGGAGGCAGGCTGCTTCCGGAAGGTGAGGTGTCTTCAGGAACTCGGTCTTTTTTCAGTTGGGGCCCTTGTGCTGGCGGAGTGTGCTCGTGCTTGGTATGGTGACTGTGGTCCAGGTGGCATGCGAGCAACCTTAGACTGGCGGGCTCTTCAGGTGTTTGGAGAGTTTAATTACGGAAAACCCTAATAGGCTAAGTTTAGAGTTAAGAGCATTTCTCTGTATTTCTATTTTCCTATTTCCTTATCTTTGATTTTTATTAGGTTCACCTTTGTTGTTTAATTAATTCCCAAGTAATAAAATCTGATCCCTTTGTGAACTAAAGCTTAGAGGCTCCTTTCTTATTGGCCTGGGAGAAATATCTAAAAAGAGCAGTTCAGAGGGGAGGTTAAATCTAAAAGGTCCCTCATATTTCCGGGACCCAAATAATAAGGTGAGACACCTAAATACAGCTCCATATATCAAATTTTGGCCCTCACAGTTTGATTGTACACATATATGTTATATCGCATTACTAGCTATCTTAGGGACAGGGGAGGAGAGAAATTTAGAATTCAAAATCTTACAAAAATGAATGTTTAAAACTATCTTTACATGTAATTGGAAGAAATAAAATACTATTGAGTTAAAAAAAATAAAAAGAAAGAATTTAGAACTCTGACCAATGCATTTATTTATTTATTTATTTAATTTTTTAGTGAGGCAATTGGGGTTAAGTGACTTGCCCAGGGTCACACAGCTACTAAGTGTTAAGTGTCTGAGGCCGGATTTGAAACCAGGTACTCCTGGCTCCAGGGCTGGTGCTCTATCCACTGTGCCACCTAGCTTCCCCTGACCAATACATTTATAAATAATAAGTTCAGAGAAATGAAGATGAAACAAGACACCCATCTCCTTCCAGAGAGATAATGGATTTATAGCAGAATGAGACATATGTTGGGGCATAGCCAACATAGGATTTTATTTTGCTGAACTATACATATTTGTTTTGGAGGCTTTCTTTTTTTCTTTTTTTTTCTTTTTCAGTTGGCGTAGGGGCAAGTGACAGTGAGAAATAAGAAATAAGAATGCAAATAAAAATAAATGAATACATAAAGGTATGACTGCAAGAACAAATGAATGAATGAATAGCAAAAAGAAACAAAACAATGTGAGCTAGTACTTATCCCTAATTTAACACACAGGAATGCTATTAGATACAAAAATCATTCAGATTACTGTCTTCTTAACCAAAATATTGTTCCAGAAGTTCAACCCTAAAGAGGAGATCATTTTGCCTGACTATTTTGCATATAAGGAAATTGAGAACTCCTGAAGGGAAGTGAGTTTCTCAAGGTCACCAAGCAAAATGGTAAAAGAGCCAGAATTGGATTTCAAGTCTCCTTAGTCCCAATAGAGAATTTTCATTTCTTTATACTGGTTCACATGAGTACCCAGGCACCAGTATGGATTATTGGTGCCCAGGCCTTTTTATTGTCCATATGTGTTCCTTCAAGAATTCCCTGATATGTCTTAATATTATTTAACAAACAGCAGTCATGCTGAAATCTTCAGGAGTGTCAATCTGAATTGAAAATATGCCAGCTCTTTTATTATCACTACTAACAGACATTTTAATTAACCTGCTTATGCTGTCAATTCACTTTGGTTTTGCAAATGAGATTTATATGAGCAATTTTAATAAGATAGAAACATGCTTATTACTCTGCTAATATGTGTTTGACCAATACAGATTACTGGAAGTGAAATGCTTTCTAGAGTCAACTTTTATCTCTATGTGCCATTGATTTCCATTCAAGATTAATTGCACAAAGACTCTTCCCCTATAAGTGCAATTGCTACCCATTTTAGCAAGATAAGTTGCCCACATAAATATATCATACCACCTAGAAACCTATTTTTTGATCAAAGGATCAGAGATTTAGAACTGTAAGAGAAATTAGAGGACATTTAGTGCAACCCCTTCATTTTAAAGTGATGAAATCAAAATCTAACAAATTGAGGTGACTTGTCCCAGTCTACGTAAATAGTAAGTGAGAGACCTAAATTTAAACCCCAGTTCTCTGATAAAAATCCAATGCTGGGTTTTTTCTTTCATTGTTTTACACTGTCTCCTTAAGCCAGAAATCAGTACCCTCCTAAAAGTGAACACCTCTATTTTCTTTACCTTTCAGTATGTGTCATGCATGCCTTTATTAGTGTAATGAAGCTTCTGGACCTCTTCTCAGAATAAAGGTTTTAAATATGCCTGTTCCCAGGAGCATACCTACCACATTGTTTAGTGGCGAAAGAGTACTTGATCCATTGTTAGAGAAAAAAACTCAATAAATTATGTTGAAATATGGTTACATATTTTTGGGGGGGTTGCAGAGAAATGGGGGCTAAGTGACTTGTCCAGGGTCACACAGCTAGAAAGTGTTAAGTGTCTGAGGCCGGATTTGAACTCAGGTCCTCCTGACTCCAGGGACAGTGCTCTATCCACTGCGCCACCTAGCTGCCCCCCAAATATTTTTAAAAGTTTATAAAACTCATATTAAGAATGTCTGGTCTATGGAAAGTTGTGAAAGAAAAATAAATTTGCTCCAACCTCCTACAGTTCCTAAAATCTACAATACTATCCACCGACTTCAAGTACCAGTTCAAATCCTATTCCCCTCCTTAAATCTACCCTGACCACTTTAGCCTATACCAATATTTCTCTCTTCTAGGTTCCTAAAACATGTATTGCCTGTGTATCTCTGTGGTATGTTAGATAATATGCTGGACTTGGGATCAGGAAGATGTGGATTTGGATCCTGATATGACCATGGGACTCCATACCACTGAAGTTCTCTGAGCCTAGGTTTGCTCCTGTGTAGAAAGGAGATAATGCTTTATATAGTTACCTCACAGAACAGTTAAGTGAGTCAAGTGAGACAATGTGTCGAAAATTCTTTATAACTATTTGCTGCTATTAATGTCATATTATTTAACTATTAAAGTCTTTGTTCCTTCTTTCTCTAAATGAATAGTAAGTCCCCAGTATGAGAATCATTTTATATTTTGTTACATCCCTTTGGGTACCTAGCACACTTGTTAGCATCTTAGGACAAATTGCCAAGTTGGCCTGTAAAAGCTACCAAAATTTGCAAAGGGCAATCAAGTCAAAGTTGACTAGAATATTCTGAAAGCAGTTAGTGGTGCCAGGTAGTGATCTGCAACCTTATGCTGTAGAAGCACGGAATCCAGGCAAATCCAAGTTTATTTGTTCTGAACTGCCTGAATACAGGAAAAAAGGGGGCGACTGACTTGTTAGGTTATAGAACATGATCGGTTTTCAAGGTCCAAGTCAATATGCCCATAGGTATGCATTATAGTCTTGAGCAGACATGTCAAACAGCATGCCCACAAGGTGCATGATGCCCATGACACTCTGAGGATGTCTCAACCAGATTAAAATGTAGTTACTGAGTTTAAAATGTATTCATTAATATATATATGTCTTACAAATATATGCATATATGTAAATTATATATGGTTACAATGCATGGCTCTAAATACACTTACAAATATATGCATATATGTAAATTATATATGGTTTCTAAGTTAATGTGTGGCCTACAAGGATACTAATGTAGGGTTGGGGCTTCTGCTTCAATATGAGTTTGCTTTAGGTTGCTTCTAAACCTATAATCCTAAAAGGCTGAGAATGCATCATAAAATTTAGCAGAAGAGATGAAACTGGTGACTTGCATCAGAATTTTGAGTCATTATAGAGAAGTCACAAAGCAATAGGACATAGCTAATTTAAGTAGCCATACTTAGAGCCCAGAAAACCCATACTCAAATTCTGCCTGAGGTATTTACAATGGAGAAAACACCTCACCTCTGTTGACCTCAGTCTTTATTTGTAAAATGGTAATAATAGTAGCACCCACCTCTCAGCATTGTCATGAGAATAAGATAAAATTATAGGCAATTTTTAAAGCACTATATGAAGGATAGATATTGTATTTTAGGGCTTATTTTGACCAAGGGGAATTTTGGAATTATTATTATTATTATTATTATTATTATTATTATAGCATTTACATAGCACTTCGAATTTTGCAAACTTTTAAGAAGTAACCTAGTTAAACATGTGAAAGAAACATCCAGACAAAACTGCATGCTAACACACGATGTAAGGCATACCATAAATCCTTTGTAAATATTGGTTGAAGAAATGAATCACAGACCAATAGAATTTCATAATTTTGAGGGTCCTAAACGGCCAGCAGTTCAACCTATACTTAAAAAGAAACCTCACTATAACATACCCCAAAAATAGTCATCCAGCCTCAGCTTGAATACCTCCAATGAAAAGGAATTCACTACTTACTGAGGCAGCTCATTAAACTTCTGGTTAGCTCTAATTGTTAGGGAGTTGTTTTTTTATTATTATATCAAATATAAATTTGTCCTTTCACAGCTTTCACCCATTGCTCCTAGTTCCATGTTTTGCAGGCCAAAGAGAACAAGACTAATTTATCTTCTACATATTAGACTTTCAATACATAGTTATTTCAGAGCCATGTGTCTGTGCCATGCTTTCTCCCCATCAGAAGAAGTCTAAGGATTTCTCTCTTGGTTTCCTTTCCCCAGCACCTAAATAAACTATTATTTTATTCTAAAAAACAGATAACTATCATTATCTTTCTTCTGTCCCCACAAAGACCTTTTCTCTTCACTTGACAAAATATTCTCAATTCCTTCAAAGGACCCTTTGAAGGCTTGTACTCAAAGCCTTTGAGCCTTCTAGTTGCCCTCCTCCTCTTGATGCTTACTAGTTAATTGATGTCTTTCCTAAAATGTGATGCCATAACTAACCACAAATACTAGAGATGTGATCTAGCTCGGCAGAAGGGAGTAGGATCATCATTTCCTTAGTCCCAGAAACTGTATTTCTATTCCTATATTCTAAGATTGTGCTAGCTTTCTTGGATTCCCCATCGTTCTCCTGATCCATAATGAACATACATGCTCCTAAAATTTCCTGATCATTTTCAGACAAACTTGTATCTATCTTTATCTCTCTTATCTTGCCCTTTGGAAGTTGATTTTTTGAACCCAAGTATAAGATTTTACATTTCTCTTTAATAAATTTCACATTGTTAAATTATATTCTAGCCTGTCAAAATCTCTTTGAATCCTAACTTTGTCCTTCAGTGTTAGTTATACCTCCCAGCTTTGTATCAGCTGCAAATTTTATAACTATGCAATCCATGTCTTTATACAAGTTATTGAATGAGTGATCACCCTGAGGCAATATCTTGAAATGGCTCCTGAATCATCAGAGAAAGATTAAATGATGTTCAGTATAATTTTATTGTTGTTCATTTTATTTTATTGTCCTACTCAAATGTCTACTTGTGGAATGGATGTGACTCTCTGGTGTTTAGAATTTATGTCAGTAGAGAGCCAACTGTGGCAGGTTCTTCCAACCTGGAAAACCATAGAGTCAGTTCAAGCGATGGACTATATATGTATGTGGTCCAAGGCTTAGTTTGTTTCATGGAGGCTTATCACCAGAAGGTTTGCCTTTTAATGATGAATTGATGACACTTTCCCTGTGTGCATCTTCTTAAATCAAATTGTTCTTTTCTTCCTCTTATGGTACTTTGCCTATGTGTCAACTTAAACCATCATACCCTACCTTGCATTTAATTTTCTGCATATATCTTATATCTCCTCCTTCCCCCTTTTTTACCTTCCAGTATAATGTAAACTCATTGAAGACAGTGACAGTGTCATATTTTATCCTTCTATTCATAAGATCTAGATTAATGTATTGAATATACTGGGCACTTAATGAAGGTATGTTGAATTATAATTTTGCTACAACAATTCAAAAGAGTATCTCCTAAGGAAATATGATGCAGAGATATGCATTGATGGAAGGAGTTCCCACATCAATAAAATGATGGATCCTCAAAACCTTGAAGAAGTACATTTGGATATCAGTGATGCATGCTTGTATGAATCTAGTTATCACTTTGATAGTTCCTTCCTAAACATACAGCAAGAAAAACATGAAGAAGTCCCTTCCAGCAGCTGTCCTTACACTATTGATCCCCTTACTCTACTGATTCTAGGGTGTCAAGATAATGGAATGTGATAGATGAGATTTGGCAGATACTCAGGAGCCCACCTGAGTGGATTACTGGCTGATTTATAGTTGACTAGATTCTAGGCACATCTGGCTGGTACTTGAGAGTACTTAAGAAAGCATGGTTCTCAGAAGCTAACAAAATTTGAAATTCCGGCCCAATCAACCAACAAGCTTGAAGAACCTCCCATTTCTGGGAGGGGACAGGAAGGAGGAAGGAGAGCCTGAGCAGGGAGCTCTGTCTCTTTTGGTTCCTGACATCGTGGTGGCGGCAGAGGACTACACAGAAGAGTTAAGGAAAGATAGGAGTGCCAGGTTGTAGGAATTCTGTTCTCAATCTTTCTCTTTCTTTTACTATCTTTCAATAAACCCTTTAAAAACTTAAACTTGTTTATCAGTGATTTTAGTCAGTTTCCCCCCAAAACTGGGGGGACAGATTAGAACCTACATTTAGAAATTTAAATTACACAAGGGATAACCTTGAGGCATTACAGTTTCTAATACAGAAGCTCATGAGCACCCATCTGGTGTACTACCCAATATTGATTAACCAGTTAACATCAGTTAGATTTTACAAAAGTGTATAGCAAAAACAGCAATTAAAAATAACCAGCTCCCAAACTGGGAGTACATTGTCCCCTTATAAATACTCCAGATCCCTTGGCAGAATGGGCTCAAATTTAAAGAAAAAAGCTCTCTAAGGTTGAGTATCTCACAATATCTGGCCCTAGGTGAGTTCCAGTCCCTTCAAAGAGTCTCCAAGTTCACTTCAGGGGTTTGTGTCAGCAATGGTCAAATTACTCCTTTGCTTGACTGGGATGGTTCCTTGCTAGGCAGCATTTCAGTTGATAAGTAAATAAATTCATTTTTGAGCTCAATTAAAAAGGTCACTCAGCTGCAATGTTGGCTCATCAGACTCAGCTGTGACTTTTCCTAATTCTAGTTCACTCTGCTACTGGCCTAAGTTGCCAGTGAGTTCTCAGAACTATTTTAATGCCTGTTTTGGTCTCACAAGTCATATGGGAATTCTCATATCAAGATACTCTTTTGCCTAAAATCATGAAAGGTTAAATACAAAAGAAAAAGAGACAACACTGGTCAGATGGTAGAAGGTGGCTAGCTACCCCCAACCCACCAGCTCAAGGTGACACCACCCCCTAAAAAAAAAAAGTTCTCACTCTCTCAAATAGTCAGTAGAACTTTTTGTATGCATCTTGATTGTGCACACCCTCTCCTAAATAATCAGTCTCCTCAACTTCAAGGCCATTTAAGAGTTTATTTGGTTTTGCTTTTTCCATTATGGAATAGTACCAGTTGAATCATCATGGCCAAAACCAGCTTCCTAAGTTATATGTGTTATATTGGTAACATAAGGCAAAACTTATGGGTGGATGCTTTAAGGACTTGGCCCCAATTGGCCCATCTCCTCATTACATATCTATTGAGATAATACAACCTCTATATCTATAAATAATTTAGGAAGGGAGAGGGCACCAACAACAATCAGGAAAAACACTCTTAGAACTAGCACCTGAGCTGAATCTTTTTAAATTTTTTTATTTAATTTATAATTTATGGAATAAAACAATCATTTTCATAACATAGTATAGTATATGATAAAAGGATGATTGTACATGAAACTGCAAATCTATTATGTACAACTTACTATTCCTTTTAAAATATAATAAAGTTATGTAAATTTATTTTTCCCTTGTTTTCTTCCTTCCCCTTGCGCAACCTAGAGATGGCTACCATTAGACATAAATGTGTGTGTGTATATGTGTGTGTGCATCATTCTATAACATTATTTATATTCTATTGTTTTTTATTTATTTGGTTAAATATTTAACAATTACACTTTAATCTGGTTCAGGCCATACTGGAAATCCTTTGGAAGGGTGTTTGACACCTCTATTACAGACAGCTCTCAAAGACCAAAAGAAAATAATTTGTAGAGATTATGCCTATCTATATTGGTGAAGAGCATTTCCTCACCTAGGAGTTCACTATATCCAAAAAACCAAACAAAGGTCTATTCTCTATCCTTCTTATGCACAGAAGCAACAAAAGGATTAAAAACATATGTGTGGGTATATACACATATAAACACACACACACACACACATACACACACTACATTTGGCTGCATTCACAGTTCCTTGCAGACCTAGGCAAACCTTAAACACTATATGTGTATTGTGGTAAAATATGAAAGTTTTTAACAGTCAGTTAGGATAACTGAAAGACGCCAGTTTTTCAAGGACCACCCTTTTGGGGAGGAGATGAACAGTCCGCCTGCTGCGCATGTCAGACTGCCTGCCGGGTACAGTCCGCCTGCTGCGCATGTCAGACTGCCTGCCAGGTACAGTCCGCCTGCTGCGCATGTCAGACTGCCTGCCGGGTACAGTCCGCCTGCTGCGCATGTCAGACTGCCTGCCGGGGTTTTTTGACTTCCGGGGTGGAGAGAAGGGGAGTAGCCTTTTTTTTTTTTTTGCCGGCTTGGCGGGACTCCGGGCGGCGCGGCACAGACGGTCTGACTCACTCCAAAGGTGGCCTAAATCGGTTTGGTGAGTTTTTATAAGGAATATAGACTAAGCCTAGATTTAAGACGATTTGTACTGTATTTCTGTTTTCCTATCCTTCTAATCAACAACACCTTATATACAATAAAGGCTCTATCTAGAAAACCAGAAGCTTCTTCCATTTACTAGTCTGGGAGATGAATTAAGGGAAGGGTTAAGTAGGGGAGATTTATGATCTAATATCCAATTTTAAATCTCACAGTTTGGCGACCCCGAAGGGACCTTAAGGACCCTCCCACCCTCCCTAGTTTGGCCATAAGCCGGCTAATTCGGTGGATTTTCCAAATACCCCCCCCCCCCCCCCCCCCCGCGGACTTTCCCTTTGTCTAGTCTCCCTTAAAGACTTTAAGCCTCTAAAAGTCTTGCTTTAAACAGAAAAGCCAGCCCAGTTTAAAGGGCAAGATGCTCGAATATTCTACCATCCCTTTGATTTTTCTCATCGGAATGTATTGGGACAGCATAACATCCCGACTTAGAGGAATAGTTTACTCAATGGTCCTTCATAACATTATTGGTTTTTTCCTCATTCAGGCAGCAAAAAGTTTTTTGTATAATAGTATACGTGAGAATCTTTGGGAAAATACGTTTAATATAAGTAGAAATTTTATGCCTGCAATTGAAATACCTTTTAATACCACATCCATAGTTCATACGACTAAGGATTTTATTTTTTTTTGTTGTTTTTTTTTGTTTTTGTTATTATCATTGTTTTTGTTATTATCATTGTTATGATGTGGGGGAAACTCTCACATATGGAGAGAGACCTCAAAATGGCTGTTTCTACTAGAGATGATCCAAATTCAGAATCAGATCAGCAGAAACTACTCCCTCTGCAGGAAGCTATAGAACATAGTAAGAAGGGAGTGCCAATTCAAGTCAGAAAATATAGCCCCTTTAGACCAAGTGACTTGAGCGCATGGAAATCAATCATCCCTAGTTTTGAGAAAAATCCAAACACTGTAATTTCACAGTTAAGGACTATATTTAATGCATATCAACCCAGTTGGGCTGATGTTACTTGCCTTTTGGAAACTTTACTGTCCCCAACTGAGATTACAGATATTATCTCAGCAGGAAATGCCCTTGTTGCGAAAGGTAAGGCCGATGTGGAATGGCCTCTAAAGGATCCAGAGTGGAATTATAATGATGATAGGGATTTCCAAAGATTAAAAGATGCTAGAGAAACACTTCTGAAGGGAATGGAATCTTGCTCTAGAAAACCGGAAAACTGGCAGAAATTTTTAAGCCTACCTCAGGAGGCTAATGAAAGACCAAACAGATTTTATGATAGACTTTGTGAGGCCGCTAGACAGTACACCAGATTGGATCCAGTAGATTTAAGAGATTCCTGTATCATTCTCAACACATTTGTTTATAATTCACTGCCAGAAATACGCAGATACTTTCTGAAACAATGTCCAGACTGGAGAAATCTCTCAGTAGATAGAATTAAGGAACTTGCAAATTATGTCTTTGACTCACGTGAGGAAGATCCAGATCACCCTAAACAGAGCATTCTGGCACCAGCGATTCCTAGTCAGCCATGTGGACACCGGAACAAGGACACTAAGGTGTGTTGTTACTGTCGTAAGGAGGGGCATGAATTGAGAGAATGTAGGACTTGGAGAAGAAATTCTAATTCTAATTACAGGCGAAATCAAAATAGAAATAGATCTTTTTGGAGGAATACAGAAAGGCAGTACCAGAATAATGGTAACCAAGACCCCCCTCAGAAGAGGACACAGGAATGATGGTGTCTTGGGGAGGAATGGAACATAGATAATGAAAGCCATATATTCCCAGATCCAGATTTTTTGAATGCACTTGTGCCAGTCCATTCACCTCCCCAGAGTAATGAACCACATGTCACCTTAAAAGTGGGGGAGACTTATTATGATTGTCTGCTAGACACAGGAGCCTCTAAATCAGTATTAGTAAGCAAACCAGATGCTGGGTGTAGACCTGTAGGATTTTTGAATGTAGTGGGAGTCTCAGGAAAGAGCCAGAGAGTGGCAAAATTGAATCCTCGCATGGTATCTATGGGGCCCTTAACAGTGGAACATTCATTTTTACTCATGCCTGATGCCCCTGTAAATTTATTAGGTCGTGATCTCCTTTGCAAGCTTAGAGCAACCATATCTTGTGCTCCAGATGGGGCTGTCTCCTTACAATTGCCAGAGGATACTGTTCATTTATTACCAATTTTACTTACAGAAGCTCAAGGAACAGCAGGGGAGGTATCCAAAATCCCCTCTGACATTCCTGAGTCTTTATGGGCCTCATCCCCTAATGAGGTGGGGCTCCTTAAGTCTGCCATGCCTGTTACCTTTAAAGTTAAGGGGGGACCACCCCCCTCCATTCCACAGTATCCATTGTCTAGGGAAGCAATAGAAGGGATCACCCCTATAATTGAGGCTTTGAAAAGCCAGGGTATTATTATTCCATGTCATCACTCTCCATGCAATACTCCCATTTTGCCAGTTAAAAAACCCAAGCCTGGGCCAGATGGTAAACCTGTTTATCGTTTTGTGCAAGACCTTAGAGCGATTAATAATTATGTTATTCCTAGACATTCCATAGTTCCAAACCCGGCTACGATAATTTCATCGATTCCCTATGAATCTACATGTTTCACAGTGGTAGACCTTTGCTCTGCCTTTTTCTCCATACCAGTACATGAGGACTTCCAATATTTATTTGCTTTTACCTGGAAAAATAGACAGTGGACCTGGACTAGACTCCCACAGGGATTTGTAGACAGTCCCACATTATTTTCCCAAATTTTACAGCAGGATCTGGCCTCTATTACCTTTAAGGGCTCCATACTAGTACAATATGTTGATGACTTACTTTTGGCCTCTCCTAATGCTGAAATTTGTCAGGAAGATAGCCGTCACTTACTGCTGGAGCTGCACAAGAGAGGACACAAGGTTTCCAAGACAAAGGTACAATGGTGTTTGCCCCAGGTAGAATATTTAGGATTTATTTTGGCTGCTGGAACTCGCTCTGTCTCTTCTAAGAGAGTCCAGGCCATTCAACAACTCTCTGCCCCCACTACTAAGAGGCAGTTGAGAGCCATTCTGGGAGCAGCTGGGTACTGTAGACAATGGATACCCTCTTTTGGTGAAATTACTAAACCCCTCATAGCTCTTACAAAAAGTTCTGTTCCAGACAGTTTACAGTTGGATCCCCAGCATCTCTCAGCCATAAAAGAATTAAAACGGGCCTTGTTATCAGCACCTGCCCTAGGACTGCCAGATTATAGTAAGCCTTTCACTCTCTTTGTGCATGAACAAAGGGGGGTGGCTTCTGGAGTCCTGACTCAGTCACTGGGGCCTAACCAACGTCCTATAGCCTACTATTCAATTCAGCTGGACCCTGTAGCGGCTGGAGCGCCACCTTGCCTTAGAGCAGTGGCGGCCACAGCGCTTTTGGTAGAAAAAGCCTCTGATTTGGTCCTAGGTAACCCTCTAACTGTGCAATGCCCTCACGAAGTGGAGGCTCTCTTACTACGTCACAGGACACAAGCCTTTTCAGATCAAAGGCTGGCTAAGTATGAAATAACCCTGTTAGGTAATGAGAATATCACTTTAAAATGCTGCACAGTTCTTAATCCAGCAACACTACTCCCTAACTTACCATTCTCGGGGGAACCGTTGCATGACTGTGCTTCTTTAGTTGATATGGCTGAAAAACCCCGTGACAATCTTTTTGATACACCTTTAGAAAATCCTGATCTTGTCCTCTATACAGATGGTTCCTCATTTATGAGAGAGGGAACCCGTTTTACTGGAGCTGCTGTAGTTTCTGATTATGACACCCTCTGGGCAGCTTCTCTGCCTTCCCATTTTAGTGCACAGGCTGCTGAACTTGTGGCTCTTACACAGGCCTGTAATATAGCTAAAGATAAGAGTGCCACCATTTTTACTGACTCGAAATATGGCTTTGGCATATGCCACTTTATTGGTATGATTTGGCGTCAACGAGGCTTTCTAACATCCTCGGGCAAGGCTATTGCCAATGGGGACCTTATCAAGGACCTCTTAGATGCCCTAAAACTGCCTTCTTCCCTAGCCGTTGTACATTGCCCTGCCCACACAGGGAATAGTGATCCTGTTTCAAAGGGAAATGCACGAGCCGATTCTGCAGCCAAGCTAGCTGCATTAGAAGCTCCTGAACATGTATTTAACCTTTCACCTTCTGAGGATATTCCTTCCAACCTAACCTATGACGATTCTGAAGTAGAAAAGTGGAAAAAGAAATTTAAGGCGAAACAGATCAATGGCATCTGGGTGTCTCCGGAAGGTAAGCCATTTCTTCCCCGGAAATTCTACCACCAGGTATGCCTCTCTGTTCACAGAAAAGGCCATTTTGGTACACAAGGCATTGTAGACTCTATTAAGAGAACCTGGATAGCACCAGGTGTGACTAATACAGCATCTCGAATCTGCTCGGGCTGCTCCACATGTCAGTCTTATAATCAGTATGCTTTTAAGGCCAAAGCTTATGGAGGGCGTCCTCTAGCATATACACCTTTTGAGCACTTACAAATTGATTATATTACTATGCCAAAAGCAGGACATTATAAATTTTGCCTTGTTATAGTTGATCAGCTCACTCGGTGGGTGGAGGCCTTTCCCAGCCCCCGAGCCACAGCTGCCTTTGTTGCCAAAATTCTTCTTAAAGAGATAGTACCTCGTTTTGGCCCACCAGCCCGCATCGATTCTGACAAAGGCACACATTTCACTGATTCGATTTTATCCCAAATCTATTCTTTCTTGGGAGTGACTCCAAAATTCCACACGCCCTACCATCCACAAAGTTCAGGCCAAGTCGAACTATGAATAAAGAGCTTAAGAGTATGATTGGCAAATTATGTACTGAAACCCATTTGAAATGGCCTGATGTTCTACCATTGGCATTATTCTATCTACGAAGTAGACCAAGAGGAGAACTTCATATATCTCCTTATGAAATGCTTTTTGGTCACCCTCCTATCCAAGCTAAAACTTTTTCCCCAGTTTATACATCACTGGTGGGAGGTGATACTTCTGTTGCTTCCTATATACAGGAATTACAGACCAGGCTACGTGAACTCCATGAGGCAGGAGCTGTGGTCCAGGCAGGACCATTAGACTTTTCATTGCATAAGTTCAACCCAGGAGATAAAATATATGTAAAGAATTTTCAGAAAACCAGTGGAACTCAACCTGCCTGGGAAGGACCTTTTCAGGTATTATTGACAACTCCTACTGCCATTAAAATTGGTGAAAAAGGCTGCTTCTTATATGATTAACCATAGACAAGAGTTTGAGTCTTTTATAGTAAATGACTCCCCTTTTGAAGAATATGTTGATGAATTAAAGAAATTTGGAAAGTGGGGAGGAAATGATACAATTGTAGCATTTGCTAAGCAGCATCAGCTGAATGTTGTGGTTCATCAATTAAATCAGCCTTTATTGAAAATCAGTGGCACAGACAAAACTGATGCTAGAGAACTCCACATTTTCTACCATAAAGAACATTATGACAGCATTAGAAAGATCAATGACAATTCAGAAACCCCTGCCACTTTGGCATGCAGAGAATTGGGGAACCAGTTAAAACAATGTGGCATACCCCAAACTCTAGCAGCTTAAATACCTTAAAATTTAACAAGCATTTCCTTCCACAGGCAAAAGCACTGAAGCACATGGCCTAGTTTTCTGGCCCACCTCAATTTCTCCCACCCTTTTCCCTACCCTATACCTATTTTTTTTTTTATCCTTTTTGCTTTTTGTTTTGTTTTGACTTTTGAAAGGCACTGAAAAGACCTGGAATTCACCACACCTTTAAATTCTTTAAGAGCACAAAAGGGTGCTTAGCGAATCTTTTGCCTTTTATTTTTGGTTTTTGGTTTTGCTTTTTTTTTTTTTTTTTACTTTTGTTTCTTTTGCTTTTCTTTAAAAACCCGATTTTGTAAACTAAGTGACTTTTCAAAGGCATTTTAAGTATATGCTATTGAATATTGAATCTTGCTTATTGAAGTCTTATTTCTTTTTGATGAATTAATCACCACTTTAAGTATCTGCTACTGTTATACTAGAGAATTCATGTATAAGATGATGTGGTCTACTTGCTAAAAGAAGATTATGTAATAATGTCTAAAAGAAGATTATGTAACAATGTCTAATATAATCAGCTATTTACATTCGTTTATTATTTATATGTCATTATACTCTGGGTATGGTTTGGAATTATTGTATATATCACTAATATATTCTCAGTTATGCAGCATAGCACACATTTTTACCATCATATTGTCTTTGGTGAAATTAATGAGATTTCAGAAATATGGAAACTTATCATTTCAGAGACTAACTTGCTGTGAACTCTGATGCAGGTCCTGGAGAGAATATATGTGCAACAAAAGGAGAGACAGGTATACATAAGTCCATGGTTTGCTTATGATGGTGACTATGTAGAGCACAATTACTAGGCACAGTCCAGTATTCATCCTCTCTCCCTCCTAATTTAACCTAATTTAACTGAACTTACTTATCTTTTTATCTCACTCAGTTGAATTCACCTGTGGCCTAGCACAATCACTGGCTGTCTCTGAACCATGAGATATGGTATGATAACCTTTCCATAACATTTTCAGGTGTCATGAACACATACTAAATTTGACTTTGATCCAGACACATGGTGGTAAAAAGTGTTACTGATTGCAAAATGCTATGCTAAGGTTTAGTAAAAAAAAAAAAAAATACAGCAATTCAAACAGTTAAAGAAGAAATCCAGCTTTCCAGACCAGAGTCCAGAATCCAGAACCAGTTTCCTCCTGATGACATCTTACCACTTCAAGAAGACAAGAGAACTCAGAGACTTTATATGAACTGTTTTGCTTTATTAGCTTTTACTATCTCCTTTCTGTTATATACTATCTGTAACATGTACTCTCTGCAGAGGCTCTCCCTTTGCAAGACTAATGTCAAAGCGTCGGTTCATGAGGAAAGAAAAAAAATCGTCCCTCTGGACAAAACTTTCCTCTCTTCCTTTTCTGTATTGTTGTTCGCATATTATTAGTCAGCAGAAGTTATTATATTCTTTTTACTGTTCCATCAAGGAAACATTCCATTTCTTGAGGAAGCAAAGGGGGGAAATGTGGTAAAATATGAAAGTTTTTAACAGTCAGTTAGGATAACTGAAAGACGCCAGTTTTTCAAGGACCACCCTTTTGGGGAGGAGATGAACAGTCCGCCTGCTGCGCATGTCAGACTGCCTGCCGGGTACAGTCCGCCTGCTGCGCATGTCAGACTGCCTGCCAGGTACAGTCCGCCTGCTGCGCATGTCAGACTGCCTGCCGGGTACAGTCCGCCTGCTGCGCATGTCAGACTGCCTGCCGGGGTTTTTTGACTTCCGGGGTGGAGAGAAGGGGAGTAGCCTTTTTTTTTTTTTTTGCCGGCTTGGCGGGACTCCGGGCGGCGCGGCACAGACGGTCTGACTCACTCCAAAGGTGGCCTAAATCGGTTTGGTGAGTTTTTATAAGGAATATAGACTAAGCCTAGATTTAAGACGATTTGTACTGTATTTCTGTTTTCCTATCCTTCTAATCAACAACACCTTATATACAATAAAGGCTCTATCTAGAAAACCAGAAGCTTCTTCCATTTAATAGTCTGGGAGATGAATTAAGGGAAGGGTTAAGTAGGGGAGATTTATGATCTAATATCCAATTTTAAATCTCACAGTATATAGGTATGTGTACATACATATGTGTATAGACCTATATGCCTATACATGTATACCATATGCATAAATATATGCACATATGTACATGCACATGCATATACATATATGTCATCCTAAACTAATCATCAAATTCAACTTTCTATTTTGTGGCATGTGGCCTGAGCTGATTCTTTAAGAGCTAATGCTAAGAGTAATAACAATAGCCCCAATGGGCTATAGGGTATAAAGCTAAAAATAACTTATGTAAAGGAAAAATAGTAGAAAGAAGAAACATAATGGAGTTTCTTTCACATAGCAACAAACAAACATGAAGTGGAGCAGAGCCTTTGGGATGGAGCCACCTGTAGATTATGCTGCCTAGCAAAGCAGTGGAATGACTTTGGAACAGGTTCCACCAGCTCTCCTCAAACTGATACCCTAGAGTTTGGTTCCTCTCTCCCATCCCCCACCACAGATGTCTCTTTGGAAAATGTTACTCCATTGGTTTAAGAAGGGTAAATAAAGATTTTATGGTATAAATTTTCATTAGTTATGTTTTGTTAATAGTATTTTATTTCTAGTGATTTATCTGGACTGTGAGTTATCTTCAGGGATAGGGGCCCAAGCTGAGTACATTTTCATTATTCTATATGAATAGTTTGAAAACTCAATGATAAAATGAGATGCCCTTCAATCACCTTACTACATTATCAAATGAGATAATATATGCAAAGTGCTTTATGAACCTTAAAGCCCTATATAAAGTATTTATTATTATTATTATTATTATTGCCTTATGCATATATTCTTATATTCTCTCTCCTCACTAGGAGATAAACTGCTTGACTGTGTGGTATAAGAGACAAATTTAGTATGGGAAGAATTAATTGGGTGGCTTGCTGTAATATTGAGCTTCAGAAAATAATGAGAGACCTCTAGGTCCAAAGTTTCCTCCCTTCCAAATTGCCTTTTTTTAGTTATTTCTCCCAGACTAATAAAAAAGGAAATTAATAGCCTCTTTTCCAAAAATAAACCAGGTTTTATTAATAGGAACAAAATTTACAACACATGTGAAGTTAATAAAGCCAGGGACAATGAGAAAGGGAATAGGGGAAGAGAAAAAAAACTATGACCTGCTTCTCAGATGATTAGAATCAAATAAATACTGACTCAAACCCCAGATTTGCTTCCAGGTCAGCTAGCCCAAAGAGCTGGCCTTGCTTCCACAGCAAAAACTCACCACCACCTGGAACCTGTAGTTCCAATGAGAGTCAGCTGTGCTGTGTCTCCAGTTTGGTCTGAAGGTCAACCACCACACAGCTCTTCTCTCCCCTCTTTTTGCCTCTTCCACAGGAAGGAGAGGTTCTTAGCCATGCTGAGTCTCCAACTGGTTCAACATACCCCCTGGGCTGTCCCCATTATAATTTGGCAAGGCCCATGTGGGCATAGGGGAACTACTAGGGGAGGCTTAGATATTTAGTTTGATACTTTGACTCAATAAATGTTTTTTTCTATAATCTCATCAAGTACACACCCATCTTCTCTTAGGTTTTTCAAGATTACATTTTTTCAGTCTGACCATAATGAAGCAAAGATGTGGTCATGGAAACCTCAAATCACAATTAATTCCTTCCAGGAGACATTGGATATTTTTGTTTATTTACTTGTTTGCTTTGTTTTTGTCTTTGTATTTCCACAGATTATCAGTTTTATACATAGTAGGTGGTTAAATGTTTGTTGAACTAAATTGAACTGAACAAACATTTTGTAAGGCAAAGCAATATAATAGGCACTGGGGAAACAACAATAAATAGCATACTATCCCTGACCTACATGAATTTACAATTTGTTGTTCCATCTCTTCAGTTTTTAGGTAGTGAGCACACGCCTACATCAGAGAAACTCAGATCCTATGGGAACCACCTACATGCTAAGTTTTCAACTTTTTAAGCAAATGTTCAATAAGGGTTCATATGAAGTTTTTGTGAGAAGCTTTGGGTATTAAAACTGCCAACTGTCTTTCCCTTTAATTCTGATTCTACAGTGAAACCTTTTTTTTCTGTCCAGTGAAAACGTATTTTGGTTTGAAAAATGTAATTTGGTGCTCATAAGCTCTTGGGGAATTCCTTTGTTAAACACAAAATTAATCTCCACAATAATAAATAAATATTCCATTAAAATGGGAGTTGGAGAAGACTTGGGGCACTTAATAAATAAATAAATAAATAAATAAATAAATAAATAAATAAATAAATAAATAGCTTCCAAGGTTCTTTTTAAGAATAATTGTATAATGAATCTATCTTTCACTTGTTTATGATTGATTTCTGTCAACTACTTTACAACTCTAGACTTCCATGTGGCATTTGAACTCTTGAGGGTTTATTTTTTTTTTATGGTTCCATTTTCTATCTAGGAAACTGACACACTCATGCTAATATGCATTTAAATTCTCTCTGGACTTTCAGCTAGTCTGGCTATAGACCTGGCAGAAAATTATTAAATTAACTTAAAATTTGTTTTTAAAATTGAGCACGTTTAACTTGGTTCTCAATACATATGACAGTCCTTTAGAAGTGTCTTGTTTTGTGTGTGTGTTTTTTCCCCCACTTCAAACTGAGTATTTGGTTTTAAAATAAGGAAGACATAGCTTTAGTTTAGTTTTCTAGTACCCTTGGCTAAGGAGGTCAAAGAGACTCAGTGGTCCATCTTCACTAAAATCTGTCCAATTATCTTTTTAGATTATAGAAGGTAGCCACAAGATGGACAGAAATCCTTAACTAAAAATGTATATATGCATAAATGTATATACACACAACACATATATATGTATATATGTGTGTATGTTTGTATATATACAATATGCACATACATATGTGTGTACATATATATATGTACATATACATATTCATGAGTGTATATGGTCATCCCTGTGTTTCTTTAAGAAGTTAAATGTGGTGTTCCTTTAAAAATGATATTTCTCTTTTTCATCTAGATACATTTTCCTGATCAGTGTATATAACGCTCATAAACATTTATGGAAAACTAACTATAAGATGCTATTGTGCTTTTTGCACATGAGCAGACTGCTGGCAGCTAATCTCCTTGATTATGCAAAGATGGAATTGTAGGAAGAATTTCTGACAGACTGGTGGTTTTCGATGCCCCTCTCCAAAAGTACTGAATTGTTTCCTTTATGTTCTGTGACAAATGACCTACCTAGCTGTTTGACCATGCAAAGGAACAAGCTGAAAAGCTGACAGGACTGCTGATATTGGGGAACACTGACTGTACAAAGCACGCCTCTGTAGCAACCAGATTGCTTTAGTATAATTAGACAGGGTTTTTTTCTTCCTTTTTTTTTTTTTTTGGTCTGAGCTTTATGCCTTGAGACTTCTGGATTCTTAAAATTGTTTTTAAAATAATGATGTAAATTAAAGAGCCTATTCAAAGAAAGTATATAGTTTTATTTTAGAAATTATGTGAATAAAAGTGTTGCTCAGTTACAGCCTACATGTGTATGAACTCAATGAAAGGGTGAAAATTTATAATGAAAACCTGAAATGTGTATACTTCTAGTCCGTTTTGCCTTAGTGGAGAAAAAATAAGTTTGACGGCAACAAATACTGGAGTTGACAAGCACACATTATGATGTAGTTAAGCGATTTGGCATCTTTGCCAATTTTTGCCACTATCCAACTATGTGATCCTATATAAATCAATTATCCCCTTACTCATTGCTATTTGTAAAATGGGAATAATAATTATATTTCAAGTTCTATGGTGATGCTATCTCAGTAGTGAGAACCAAAGTAGATCCATGACTGATTATTCTTGTGTAATGCTTCTTTCATTTAGACTTAGAGAATCATAGAATTTCAGTTAGAAGAAACCTTTGCATCTATTTGACTAAACCCTTACTTGAAAAGGAATCTCCCTTAGAGCCTACCTTACAAGTGGTCACATAGCCTTTACTTGAAAAACTCTAATGAAGGAAAACTCAGTACCTACCTTCCTATCCAAACTCTGCTCTCCTTGCCATTTAAAGATAATTCACTCCAATTGTAAATAATTGATAGGAAGCTTTTTCCCTGACATAAAGCCTGAATTTGGTACTCTGTAATTTCTACCCATTGTTCCTAGTTATGCTTTCTGGGTCAAGTAGAAGTCTAATTCATGTGACAACCCTTCAAATATTTGTCATCTCCCACCTCTGTCTCCACTCCTTCCAGATTAAATAGGTAAACTGAGGAGATTGAACTAAATGGCCTCTAAAGTGCCCTCCTGCTCCAGATCTATTATTTATTACGAGTTCCTTCAACCAATCAGTACTCACTTTGCATGAACTGGAGGATTTTTGTCATCCTTTGCCTTTTTCTGGACACTATAACTTATCAATATCCTCCAAAAACTGTGGCACCTGGACATGAAGACAATATTGTAGATGTGATACAACAAGGGGAGAATACAGTATGACTGTCATCTCCTTATTCCTGGAGTATTCTTCTTTGACATCAGGATCACTCCTTGTACTTTTTTGTTAAACTACAGTATTTAGTGTTAGAATAAGGTGTAGGGCCTATACAAAGTAGTGGAAATATGCTATGGAACCAGTATGTTATACTGG
Source organism: Dromiciops gliroides (assembly GCF_019393635.1). Classification (NCBI taxonomy): domain Eukaryota; kingdom Metazoa; phylum Chordata; class Mammalia; order Microbiotheria; family Microbiotheriidae; genus Dromiciops; species Dromiciops gliroides. The sequence continues at coordinate 106,541,193 of NC_057863.1, read as the reverse complement.
AAAGCAAAATTGCCCTTCAAAAAGCTGACCTGAGATCATTACCCAAAGATAGAAGGTATGAATTAAGCATGTCTCAATTCTAATTTACATAAATGTAGCACAACCACAACAGTGACATATAGGCCAATATGGGGTACAATAATCAGGATTGAGCTAAGTACCTTTTGTTTTTGTTTTTTTTGGCAGGGCAATGGGGGTTAAATGACTTGCCCAGGGTCACACTGCTAGTAAGTGTCTGAGGCTGGGTTTGAACTCAGGTCCTCCTGAATCCAAGGCTGGTGCCTTAACCACTGCACCACCTAGCTTCCCCTAAGTACCTTTTTAAAGTAAAGGCTTTGAGTGGTATTTCTGAGGATGGAAAAGACTTGGAGGAAAATGTTAACCAAGGTCATACATATAGATAGATGGGATACATAAAGATGTATCCCATCTATCTCTATGTCAAAGGCATTCTGATTCTGTCCTTTTACCCTGGAAGTGCCTCTTCCCTTTGCATTCTCTACCCCCACCAAGACTCCCTGTGCCTCTTCGCTATGTAACTGACTTTGAATTTATTCTGAACAAACCTAAAAACTCTTTTCTCACCAACCACTTTACCACTCTCTCTGGGTATGTTTTCTCATCTCTAAAATGCAGGCATTGGAGAGATGATCTCGAGAGTACCTTCCAGCTTTAAAACCAATTACAAGCTTCTAAAAATAGCTATCAACCATGCAAATAGTTCTGTGTTAGAAAACATCTGGCCCACTGATGGAATCTAGGTCTTAGTGTGATTTCCTTCAGCCCTTAGAGTAATTTTACTATAATCATTTCCGCTGCAGCCCTGAAAATAATTTCTCCCCTGGTAGTCTATTGTGGCAATTCTGGGAAGAACTGAGTTTCTAAAGTTTTATGGATTTTTTAAAAAGAGGGGTTTAGTTGTGTGAAAAACATTAATAAACATTTTGAAGGGCAGTTATGAGTGAGGATAATATCATGAAGTAATGCCGAAGTGTAAGAGATATATGATTATAGTTTATTCAGACTTCAGACAGCTAGATACAGTGGTACAGTGGATAGAGTGCCAGGTCCTGGAGTCAGGAAGACCTGAATTCAAATGTAGCGTTAGATACTTACTAGATGTGTGACCCCGGGAAAGGAATGGAACCCTGTTTGCCTGAGTTTCCTCATCTGTAAAATGAGCTGGAAAAGGAAATGGCAAACCACTCCAGTATCCTTGCCAAGAAAATTCTGAAAGGAATCACAGTAGAACACAACTGAAAACAAGTAAACAAAATACCTCGGGATTTAGAGAACAACATCTAGCTCTTTTCTCCTTTCATTTCTCTTTTCTTGTCCCTTTCTCTTTCTCTACTTCTGACCCTCTCTTGTTTGATGTGAGTTTTTTATTGCTTTATATAGTTTAATTCACCAATCACATGCTTAACAAACATGTAACTGTGGGTAATTTCATTTTGTTGAGCCTCGTTTTCTCATTTTCAAGATACGTTAATAATCTCTTCCATTTATATAGCAATTTAAGGTTTAGGAAGAATTTTACTGTACATATATAATTTAATTTTAGCTTTATAGTAGTCCAGTAAACAGCACATATGTATGTGTGAAATGTTTGAAATGTTTGTGATTTTGTCAGTGAAGTACATATGGCAAATATCATTATCATCCATACTGTATAGACAAGGAAACCCAAAGGTTTGATTTTCTGCAATTCTAGTGGCAAACATAAAAATAAGGATACTTCATCCTTTTCCAACATGGTTTTGATTTCTTCCATTAGGTCTCTACATTTTGGCCACTTGTTATTCCATGTAGATTTAGGCTCGTGGGATTCTATTCAAAATGTCATTTTTTAATTTTTATGGGCCTGTATTATGTCTGAGGTGGCACAGGGGATAGAGTACTGGGCTGGGAAGTAAGAGGACATCTTCCTGAGTTCAAATCCAACCTCAGACACTAGCTGTGTAACCCTGGACAAGTCACTTAACACTGTTACCCTCTATTCCCTCTTCTTTAAAATAAGCTAGAGGGGGCAGCTAGGTGGCGCAGTGGATAAAGCACTGGCCTTGGATTCAGGAAGACCTGAGTTCAAATCCAGCCTCAGACACTTGACACTTACTAGCTGTGTGACCCTGGGTAAGTCACTTAACCCTCGTTGCCCAGCCAAAAAAAAAAAGTTAGAAAATGAAATGGTAAACCACTCTAGTATATTTGCCAAGAAAACCCCAAATGAGGTCACAAGGAGTCATATACAACTGAACAATAATTATCTCTAGGTTCTTGTGGGAAAGCATTGAAAGAGTTTGACCTATCTAAACAGGAAACACATAATGAATTAAGAATTAAGACCATCTATTGCCCAGAGGATGACATCAACTTAAATAGAAAACTGTTGTTTCTCCATCCAAATGTATATCTGGGAGGATACAAAAGACAAGTTGAGCCCAGAATTAAATGAGGGAAGAATATTAGGCTACTTTGCCTTAAGGTAATTGCAAAATTCCTTTAATGACTCCCAATTTTTCCTGGAAACAAAGATAATATTTATATCAATATGCTATCACTTTTGTTAAATGGATGGGAGATATGAAACAAAAGCCTCTGAAATGTTGGGAATGAGTATCATTTACACAGAGGACAATAGAAAGGGACTTAGTGAGTATGAGCAGAGGGCTTCACATTATGCATGAGGAACTTCGATAAAGAACAGTATTAAAAGGAGGTCATCATAGAAATATATTATAGGAAGAGAAAATTGGTCATGTTTGGTAAGGGAGGGCTAGTACAGAAAGCTAATAATAGTTAACATTTATGTAGGACTTCATGATTAGTAATATAAATATATATATATATATATTAATAAAACTATATATGTATATGTAAGTATATATATATCTATATTTCTATTTCTATTTAATCATCACAACAACCCTGAGAGGTAAGTGCTATTATTAGCCCTATTTTATAGATGAGGAAACTGAGGCTTTGAAAGGTTATGCAGCTATTAAGTGTCCAAGGCAGAATTAAAATTGAAGTCTTCTCTATGGGCATGTGTATATATGTGTGTGTGTGTATGTGTGTATATATGTATATGTGTGTGTGTATATATAGTCCTTACCATCTGTCAGGCATTGTACTAATTACCTTAAAAATATTATTATCTCATTTGATCTTCACAACAATCTTGGGAGGGAAGTGCTATTATTATGCCCATTTTATAGTTAAGGAAATTGAGACTAAAGAGGCTAAGTGACTAGCCCAGAGTAAGACTGGATTTGAATTCAAGTTTTCCTTACCCCAGTCCTAGTGTTCTATTCACTATACCATTTCAATGACACTTCGAAATTTAATCTGCATTATTAACATTTTCTCCCTCAATTTTTTATTAAGATAATGTGAGAAAATAATTATTAAAAATGGATTTCTTGGGGGACCCAAAGATCAGTTTCTTAGCCCTTTCTCCCCTTCCCTCTCCCCCCCCCACCCCAGAAAGCCCAGTTCTCCTTGATCTAAGGCAAACCCTAGAGAAGCAAAGGAGATGTATTCTTTTGTTTGGCTCCATGTAGGATTGATGGAATCAAATCACACCTACATAATGGACTTTGCCTTAAGCAACTTAAATGAGGGTCTTTTGCATACTTTTCCCTGATGTCATCTGTAGAGTTCATTTTTAATGTGGACCACCTTCAAGTCATGTCATCCAATGGAATTGAATCATGCTAGCCAATTAGCTTTTATCAATGCATAATGACCTGCCTCTATCACAGGAGGATAAAAATCCTTGGAAGAGGCCAGGAGTCTCTGTAGCTTCTAGTTTTTCTGGGTCTTCTGGGTCTTCTAGGTCTTCTGGTTCTGCTTTCCTCCTGCTTGAGCTAACTGGCATGCTGAAACTTTCTCCCTGCTTTCTCTACCAGCTGGCCTGAGACCATGAGAAGTTAGGGAAACACATAACCAAACCTTTACTGGTATAATATTAACAAATTATTTTATGCTTACCCCAAACTGATAGCAATAGTAATTATTTTTTTAAAAAAACACAGCAAATTAAAAAAAAAGAATAAACCAAGGCCTGATTTTCAGCATTTACTGATTTCTTTGTTGTAAATACATAGATTGAAAATTTAGCAATCAGCTCCCTAGAGATGGTTCAAACTGGCTCCATTGAAGTCGAGTGGACCCCTAGAAAGAACTTTGCGGATGACACATACAAGAATTCAGAGGATGGACAGGCATGGAGAAGTTGTGATCTATATTGTTGGAAAAACTTTCCAGATCAATGGGATTGAGGATCCATTTGAGTCATGTGCATTAGGTAAGCCACTACCTAGAAGTAAATTCCTTAAATCCCATTTCCCTCATCTATAAAATATGATGCTTGGATAGATTGCCTCTATATTCCCTTCTACGTAAAAAAGGCTATAATGTTTTTGAGTTTAACTAGTGTCTAGTCAGAGTTTATTTATTTATTTATTTATTTGTTTGTTTGTTTTTGCATCAGAGACCCTTTTGGAAGTCTGGTAAAGTATATGATCCCCTTCTTAGAAAAAATATTAGTTGCCTACATTTATAATTGAAGTAAATATCACATTTCAGTTAGAGATTTGTAAAAAATAAAAACACTTTTCTCCTTTGAAATTTATAGGCACCTTGAAATCTATTAGATTTCATCATACCCCCTTAGGGGGCCATGGAACCCAGATTAAGAACTCCTGATTAGAAAAGACTGTGACAGACATCAAGACTGAAACAGAAACTAAGACAGATACAGAGATAAATAGAAAACTGAATGGGGGGGTGGGGGGGTGGAGAAGTGTAGGATTATAGGATTCACAAGCCGTGATGAAAGCGTATAAGAAACAAAATCAACTAGGCTCCTCCAAGTGTCAGTTATATTACTCCACTGTCCCAGAAGAAATTCTTATATTCTCAGGGTTTTTGTACAGTGTGAACTAGAATAGCTCTTGCTCTCTTCCTGAAGCCTTCCAAGGGTTCTCCTTTGCCCTTTGCCTCCCTTTTTCACTTGACCATCTTGAGAGTTTCTTATGTAATTTGATTACCTCAAATATTGTAATTTGGTAGGATGAGACTCTTTTTTCCTTTCTGTACTGATGGTTACATTGACCTGTTGGGGATATCCCAGGATACCTACATCACATTATCCTGTGTAAACATCTGGGAACTCCAGGGACATGGTGACTCAGTGCTTTGGCCTTTTGAGGATGACAAACTTCCTGGATGTTTCCAGCCTTGGAACTTTAACTTTAACCCTGGGCTTTAAAAAAAAAAATGTTCCATTTTGGTATGTTACAGAAAACCTTGAGTAGCCTCTGCACTGTACCTCAAATACCTTTTTTTTTTTAAACTTTTCCCCCTTGGAGACATGGAGATATGAGCCAAAACCTAAGCTTTGACCAATTTCCCCCCTTAGTGCTGGGTGTGAGGTTTAATGAACAGAAGAGTGTTAAAGAAATGAGTCTTGCTTACCCCTCCCCCATTAAAGGCCAGGGTCCCCATGAATAAATTTGGTCTGGACTTGATAAATGTGTCCAGAGCAGAGGAATCCCTATGTGGAGAAGGGTGTGGGTACACTGCTCCAGTCCTTAGGATTGAGGAGTTGTTCATTCATGTTAGATTCCTTTATTTCTGTCTTCTGATTCCAAATCAAATTAAGTCATAGGCAAGACAGGCTGTCTTGTCCCCCTTTAATTTCTGAGGCTATATTTTGCCCTGTCAAAAAGATCTGGGGACACATTGGCTGTTTCAGATTCACTCAATGCTGCCTAAAGAGTTCTTTATGTTTTTTCCCATAACTACCTTTAGTCTGCTCCTAGCTAGTTACCTCTCCAAATGGCAACTGCAGTGTATTTAACAAATAATGTGAGTTGTTTACTCATCCCTATGCTTCAACTGTAGCCTAAGGCAGGTTTACATCCCTCTGTTTAGCCCCCCATCAGCACCCTCACCCCAGCCAACTTCTCTGGGCAGATATTTGAATTTTTTTTTTCTTTTTAAACACTATGACATATTTTGAACATAGCAATCACTTTTTAAGCAGTTAGGATGCAATAGTCTTTAAACAAATGTGACATTTTTCTATAGTATGTTCATTTTTTAAAAATTTCTGGGCCTGTTTATCTGCTTTTCTCTTCCTGCTACTCTTTCTTACCCTCACCATTCTCGATATTCTGCTCTTCCTCATCTTTATTCTCATTACCTCTCCCCCACATTAAATAGATATAATATAGAAATAAAATATACTTTAAATACTACTGAATTACTTTAAAAAACAAAGGTAAGTCTCAAGATTATTGAACAAATCCTTTATATAGAATTTATGGGTAAGTGTGGCCTTGGATTGCACAATATAGGAAAGTAAAAAGGATAGTTACCCATCTGTACAGGCACAGAAGGTATTCCCACTGATGAAATCATAGATTCAGTGATGGTGTTACTTCAAGACAAATGACTTTTTTCTTTCATATGTTTTATCAAAAACAACATAAATTAACTTCCTTGAGTCTTCCATATTACCCTCATTACAAAATCTTTTGTCTGAGGCAGCTTGGTGGTGTAGTGAATAGAGCACTGAGCCTAGAGTAAGACCACCTAAGCTAACAGGGAGCCTCAGACACTTATTAGCTGTGAGATTCTGTGCAAGTCACTTAAACCCATTTGCCTCAGTTTCCTCAGCTATAAAATGAGTTGGAGAAGGAAATGGCAAACCACGACAGTATCTTTGCCAAGAGAACTTCAAACCGGGTCAATAAAAGTCAAACACAACTGAAATGACTGAACAACAACAAACAAATACAGTCTAGGATTTAATTGGTTATCTGGTTCCCACTTGAAGAAGCCAGTGATTGCATGTCTACCCATTGAGTTTCCATGATTATCTGGTACATGTACTATGAAGAATTCTCCTGGTCATAGATAAAACACCAAGAAACTCAGCAAATAAAGATAGCAACTTATCTAATATTGGGGAGATAAACCCTAGGTACTTGTTTAGGGTCACACAACAAGATAATTTGGGAGATGGGATGGGAACTGAGATCTCCCTGACTCCAATTCCAATCATCTATTTTGTAGACATTGCTTCTAGGGAGCTGTAAATTTGGGTGGGGCGTTTTCGTTATTGTTTGTTGGGGGGAGAGAGGGGTTGGACATTGTGATTTCTTCAGTGTAGGAAGTTCCCAAGGAGGAAGTTAATGAATTCAAATTGCTACTGCTATATGATTTAGTCTTAAAGAAAGAATTTCCTGGGTTATAGATGCTCAGGGACCTTCCTGAGAGTCACACAATCAATAGGTGTTAGAAATGGTACTTGAACCCAAGTTTTTGTGACTCCAAGGAAAGAAGGAAGGAAAAAGAATAAGCTTTCTACACTATGTAACAAGCACTGTGATAAGGCCACTACAAATATTTTCTCATTTCACCCTCATGAAATCCCTGAGAGGTAAGTGTTATTTTGATTTCCATTTTACAAGTGAGGAAAGAGCTAGTCAAAGGTTAAGTGACTGGTCTAGACACTTACATGTAGTAAGTCTATGAAGCTCAATTTGAACTCAGGTCTGACTCTAGGTCCTGTGGGGACCAATTTTTAATTGGGGAGTGCTAGCTAAGTGGCTCGCTGCAATATTGGGGCAAGGAAGGAGACCGGCAGCCTCCCTCAAAACAGAACAAGATTTATTTTAAGAAGAACGAACTTAAAAAAAACAAAAAAAAAAAACACAAACAGGATCAGTATGATCAAGGGAAAGGAAATAAAATGGGGAAAGGGAAATTATAATACCTGAAAAAATACCACCGCCCAGAAATCAGCTGAAAATATGCAGCAGAAGGCTGGTCGCTTTCCAGCTTCCACCTAGAATGCCCAATTCTCCTCCCCCAAACCTAGAAATACCCCACACAGCCCCAGCCAATGGGATGGCCGCTCTGATAGTCACATGACTGCCCTCACTAGACTTCCAATCATAGCCATGTAGGCTTCCTAGAGTGGTGATGACATGAGGTGCCAGAGCCCTGGCAACAGCTACAGCCAGTGGGTGGAGCACCGGCCATTTGCGGAGCCCCAGGCCAGTGCGTGCTGAGGCATAAAAACCTCAAATAACAATTAATTCTTTATAATCCAGAGTTCTAGCCACTGTACTACTTAGCCCCCCCCCACTCTCTCTCTCTCTCTCTCTCTCTCTCTCTCTCTCTCTCTCTCTCTCTCTCTCTCTCTTTCACTCTCTCACTCTCACTCTCCTCCCCCCATTATTAAATAATTCCTCTTGATATATAAGTATTATATCATTTTTATGTAAACCTTGTGGACCTAGAATTAATTTAGTTTAGTAGCTGATTTAAAATACATTATAGAAATAAATTATTTTGTTAAATTATCGTGATTTACTTTTCCTGGATGCCAAAAATAGCTATGCTATTAAAAGAACGAGTCAAATGAGTTGGTATAAGAATTTGTTGTTGTCGAATTGACTTAATGCTGGACTTTTGAATGCTGTGGTAAATATGGCTCCTCTCTATAAAATCTATACCCAAAGAACAAATATGAAATCTAAAATTTTACCCTGTTATAGAAGATGGAGCAACACAAGATCTTATTTTACCATTTCCCCTGAGTTTGAAGTTATTTCAAACTCCATATGCCATCAGAAACAGTAGTTTGTCCACCCATGTGGGTGATGAATGAGCTTATATTGGAGCTTCTATATTCATGATTAATGTATATAAAAATGTTTTAAGACAAAAGAGGACAAAAAAATGAGTTGTATACAACAACTAAAGGTTTTATTTGTTTGTTTGCTTTTAATGCCCTCCAGATTTGTCTCTTGAATAGATTTTTCTTTGTCATATTTTGGATTAGTATTTTGAATTTCCCACTGTGGAATAAGAATCAAACAATAGCATTTTAAAAATTTCATTGACAAAATAAAATAGTAATAATGTTTGTTCAGCTTTTTTGTAAAATCTAAACTGTTATCTAGGGGGCACAGTAGCTAAAATGCTATGGCTGGAGTCAGGAAGATGTCAGTTCAAATCCTGCTTCAGTCAATAGATGTGTGACTCTGAAGTCATTTAATAGCTTACCTGTCTCAGTTTCCTCATCTTTAAAATGGAATATTAATATACTTATCTCCCAAGGCTGTTTTGAGACTTAAATGATATAATACATGTAAAGTGCTTTGCACATCTTAAAGTAGTATGTGATTGTTAGATATTACTATCATTATAATTATTACATGGCTTGAACAACCACTGGAAAAAAATTAGAATATAAGTTCCTCAAAGTCAGGACTTGTTTTTTATTTTGTCTGTACATCACCAGCATATCATACAATGCCACACACATAGAACATACTTAATGCTTGATTAATTGATTTTGTCAAATAATCACTAACAAAAATGAGTTTCTAGTGTGCATAATACATGATATTTCAAATTAGTGGGGGCAGCTAGGTAGCACAGTGGATAAAGAACCAGCCCTGGATTCAAGAGGACCTGAGTTCAAATCCAACATCAGACACTGTGTGACCCTGGGCAAGTCACTTAACCCTCATTACCCTGCAAAAAAAATTAATTAATTAAAATAAAATAAAATAAAATAAAATAATGTATTGAATTCCCTGAAAAAAAAATCCAAGTGTCTACTATAGATATTAAAGTTAATCTTAATTTTTTCCTTAAATATCAGTTGTACCCAAATCAAAGGAAGACTCAATTAAACAATTATATTATCCTTTTCTTTTAAAAAGAGTAGATAAAGTTTATTTTACACAAATGTTTGTCATCTGGAAATGATGTATACCCTCAGCTGGTGAATTGGGAGTAAAAGGGATACATACTCTATCAATACATAAAAATGTATACTCTAACATGGGCATGTGTTCAGGAAAATATTCAACTTCCCATGCTTTGGACATTAGGATTTGAATTTTAAACATGATAATTGATGATTTTCAGATATAAAAGACATTCATTGATTTTATTTTTAATACTATGTCAAGTATCTCTAGGGTTGTGTGTTTAGGCCTGTATGTTGCACAAATTTCAATGGCATAGAAATCTGTTGATCTAAAAAGAAAACTGAAATTAAATTTATGCAGTAGTAGTTTTTATGATAGAGCTTAAGTTATTTTTGTGATTTAAATTGAGGTAGAAATACATACATTGCTCTCCTCTCCTCTTCATCTTCTCCCTACTGAGAAGCTAGAGGCAAAAATAACCTAAAAACCTCTTTATCTCATCTGTTACACATTAAGGAACTTCATGCTCTGAACATCAAGAGAGATAGATTCCCTCTGCTTTTATTGATAATAACAACCCGTTTAGATTTCTAAACAACCTCTTCCAATACAGGTAAATGACTGCCAGCTATTACTGTCATTAATATTTAGACCTAAACTACAAAGCAAAGTTAAGAATACACATCTTTCTCCTTTTTATGGTAAGGAAAAAGACTGAGTTCCTGTTCAGGGATTATTCCAAGTTTTACTCTTATGACTCACAAGTTGCTTTCCTTGGCAAGGAGAAATTAAAGTTCAATTTCCAGCTTGCTTATATTTTCAGGTTGGTTCTTTGATATTTGTCCCCTAGACTAGTGGGTAGGTTTCTTGATAGGTGAGACTATCTTCCGTATTTGTCTGCCATATGAGGTGCTTAAAATATTCTACTTGAAAGAAATAGTTAGTCTTAAAATTCTCCATAACTGTTCCTACATGATACTATAATCAACAATCGATAATCTCCTTAATAATACCTTAAACTTTTATAGTACTTTGAGCATTTCAAAATGTTTTACTCTATTATCTCCTTTTATCCTCAGAACAACTGAGAAAAGTGGATATTATTTTTACCATTTTAAAATGGTGTTTCTTACTGAAAGAGTAACTTGTAAAACCCACTTCATACTTTTTTTTAAAAAAGATATTAATATTCTGATTTTACATTAAAATAAATTGAGGGTTAAGAAGTCAAGAAAATTTTTAATGCCATGCAATAAATTAGTGCAATAGCAGAAAATCGTATCTAGTATACCAATTGTACCTTTTATAGATTGTCCACCTATGTGGCAAAGGGGATAGAGGATCAGGCCTCAAGTCAGGAACACCCTGACTTGTTCAAATCTGGCCTCAGACATTTACTAGCCTTATGACCCTTAGGCAAGTCACTTAACCTGTGTGCCTCAGTTTCTTCATCTGTAAAATGAGCTGGAGAAGAAAATGGCAAACCATTCCAAAATCTTTGCCATGAAAACTTCCAAAAGGTCACAAAGAGTTGGAAACAACTGAACAATAGTATCCTTTGTACTACAAAACAATCCTTAAATCTCCCATTGCTCATAGTGTTAATCTCCTACCTCAAAAAAACTTTTTTTTTTATCTGAATTATCAAAATCAGTCATTTTGACTTTCATCTCCCCTTCCTTTGTTGACTATTCATTCCTTGGAATGGAGAAATATTTCAAAGGAGGGCAATCTCAGAGAGAAGGAGATTGTGAATAATCCAACAAGACAACCATAACCTGCCTCAGAAATTTACTGCCATTACTTTCTTACAATAACCATAAGGAAAGGAAATTCATTTCCAGGTGTTTGAAGCTATAGTAAAGAGTTTTGGCTTACACAAACTCAAACAAATGAAACCCTGGCTTCTAATTCCTGTGGATTGGTGTCACAGAATGTAAGATCATAAGGAGGCCTGCTCTTTTGCAGGTGTTTTCATCACAGCAACCTTCAAACCCTTGGTACAACCTTCCCAAAGGAAATCCTGCTATACTGGGCTGGATTTCCAATAGAGATGCTGTGAGGTGAGACCAATAAAAAGTAAGTCTAGAGAAAACAAGCTGGTTTAAGTATTTAGTAGTGTTTAAGGGGGAAAATAGTCCTAGAGATATTAAAATAAGGTTTGTTTGGAGGCTTTTTTGTTTTCTGGTTTTTGGGTGTGTTTTTTTTAGTTCAAGCATGTATTTAAGGCATCATTTTGTTGTCATTCTGAAGCTTTGTCAAGATAGAGGAGAAAAAAAAAAAAAGGTTTGCAAGTGTTGCTGGAAAAATCTGCCAGTAAGAAAAACATCTGTTGATTCAGTCATTCATTTATACATTCATTAAATAGACATTTATTAGGTATCCACTAAGAGTAAGGTATTGTAATGAATGTTCTCTGCCTTCAATGAGTTTTGTAATCTAGTAGAGGGGTAATGTCTTGACTTGCAAATGAATTGGATTTAAGTGAGGGAGGGCTATGCAAAGTCATAAGCCTCACTCTCTTCTCCTGTCATCAGAATCCAGGAGCTAGACATAAGACCAGACAACTAGTGATGGCCCCCAGGGGAAAAGATAAGGCAAAAGAGTAAGAAAAGTACTTTTTGTATACGTATATTTTCTCTACTAAGGTGCTTCAGGGGCTGATCTTCATTAGATCAAATTTCCTTATAGGGAGTTTTCTCTATAGGTTAGATAAGGAAGTACTTCCTACTCTTAGGATTGTTATCTTCTAGTGGTAATTTCATAGAAGTCTAAGTAATGAATAGTGGTATTGTATAAGTATGAACCTTTCATCAAACATCAAAGTCTTGGGGAAAATGTGAATCTTATATGAGTTTATATGAGTTTTCAAAAGATAGTGGTCATATAATACTAGACTCTGAGTTAGAAATACCTGGGTTCAAGTCACAATTCTGATGTTTACTCCCAAAGTGATCACAGGCAAATCCTTTAATCTCTCTGAGATTCAGTTTCTTTATCTGAAAAAAGGAAATGCATCAAATAAAAACAAACATCTATTAACTGCTTACTATGTGCTAGAAACTGTGCTAAGCACTTCAAATACAAATACATCAAGCAAGATAGTGCTCCCTAAATCAAGGAGCTTATTTATATTCTGTTGGATGAGAGCAAAATACATAGGGAAAGAATGATGAGGTATCAATCTTTTGGACAGTAAAGTGTTACCCTGTCTGTCTGGAAAGGAGAGAGAAGGACATCTAGTAGAGAAAACTCCCTATGAGGAAATTGTCTACCAATGCAAATCTGAGCATGACCTTCAATTTATAGTCTTAGTCACCTGAGACATTGAGGGCAACATAACCAGTATATGTTAGAGGCAGAACTTGAATCCATGTCTTCTTGACTCCAAGGGAAATTTTCCATCCACTATGCAACACAAATACACACACACACACACACATATATTAATATGGAGAGGTTGTGGGTAGGTGTGTGTGTATGTATGTATATTTACCCACATGTATGAATACATATGTGAATATACATGGGTACACATAGGTATAAACATGTTTTATATGTGTGTCTACTCTTAAGGGCTAAAATTCTAGCTAAACTGTCTAAACTATTTAATGAGTGGTCGCCAATAAATTATAAGCTTTAGCAAGAGTTAGACTTTTAAGCATTTATTAAGAAGAATAAAGGAGAATAAGAATTTGGTAAAGAGAGAGAAAGGCATAGATTCCTATCTATTAAAGGGAGAGCACATTTCTAGCTCCGCTCTCCACCAGAGTCCAAAGGAAAGAGCGCGAGACTGAGCGCCAGTCTCTTCCTTCCTCCTCCCACTAGCCCGCGTCACTTCCTGACGCCAAAGAAAAGACTCCTGGTCTTGCCCTCAAAGACCTTCGCTTCATGGGCAGAACTCTTCTACAGTAAGTCTCCAGCAGGTGGCGTCATTCCAATCATTACACTACATAAGTAGATCACATATACACAAAGTGCTATAAGAATTTAGAAAAGGGAGAACTAATTTTGATATATGGAACCCCTTGGAGGACTCCAGGAAGTAAGTAGAATTTTAGCTAGAGTCAGACACAACTGAATGACTCAACAATCCAGCTAATAACAACAGAGCCAGAAACTCAAAACTAGGTCTTCCCAATGCAGATCCTGCCCTGGCACTCTTTTTATTTTATTCTATGGTCTTCATAATAATAGCTACAATTTCTATAGTGCTTTAAGGTTTGCAAAGTGCTATATATATATATATATATATATATATATATATATATATATATATATATAATCTCATTTGATCTTTGCCTTATATAGGTAAAAGGTGCTATTATTATCCTCATTAAGGAAAGCAAGGCTGAGAGGTTAAGTAATTTGCCCAGGATGCCACTGCTAGTAAGTATCTAAGACAGTACTTGAACTTACGTTTTTCTGACTTCAAGTCTTGTACATTATCAATGACACAACCTAGATGCTACATCTTCTTCAACACTATCAGTTGAATCTTCTTAAAGTACTGCTCTGAAAATATCATGATTTTTGGTTTGCCTACTTCCACTAGTATCACCTTATGCTGCTCACCTAGGTGGGTATCTATTTATTTGCTCTCTGGGTTGGTTTGTTGCTAGTACCTTGTCTCATAGTGTCAGTTCAAAATCCCCAGAGAAAGACAAGCACATGGTTATACTCAATCAATCACTGAAAATTTATTAAGAGCCTGCTATGACAGGCAGTAATAGGAGAAACCTGTTGTGAGTGAATATACTTTCTCTACGTCACTAGCTCTTGAGCTCCTATAGATGCATCTCTGTTTAAAAAAACAGGTACTCACAATGATACACTTTTAGATGTGAAATATAACTGTTTTCTTAGCAATCAGGCAAAAAATAACAATATCATAGGTGCTTATAAATTAAAAGAATAAATAAACATAATAAAATATACACATAAGCCTAAGTAACACTTTCCTACCATTGCAATCAGTATCTATGTGGGAAAAGTCAGCACAAACAGATGAGTGATGAAAATCTATGTATTTCGAGTAACATACAACTCTGGACCTGAAAAAAATGTTTCTCCATTTTTTTTGTCTCAGTTCTTTGATAAATGTAACTTCTGTGTTAGATAGATGCTTCCATTGTTAAAATTAGTTTACATCATTTGATTAAAACCTCTCTGGATTTCTCTGATTTTGTGCTTCCAATTTGTCTCTCTGCTCACCTAGACTTTCTCAACAACAGCATCTATACTATCTCTCACTTCTATATTCAATTTTAGTTGATGCAGTTTTGAAATCTGACCTTTCACTTTTCTCTCTCAACTTTCTAACTCAGCAAATATTTGTCACAAAATTCTTTCAGACTGAACCCTCGGCAATTGTTTCTCAGAGCAATTTCTTTCTTTATGAGAGCAAAACCTGACTCAATTCAACAACTAACCTTAAAGGGGAAATGAATTAAGTCATTTTTCCTCTTTTAAAATGAAGGACAAACAACAATACCACAAAGAAAATAACAACTTATTTAGCTCCCTATTTCCTATTGAATATTGTCCAAACTGCTTAGCATTGTATTTAATGCTGTTCATAATCTAGTTCTTACTTTCTTTTCCAGATTTATCTCCAGCTACTCAATATCCCATAATTTCCACTCAAACTTAACTGCTTACTTACTGTTTCTTGAATATATGATGGGCTTTCTTGTCTCTGATTTTGCCCATGCTACTCCTTTTAAATTAATGGTAAGGGCATAGAAAAAGCAATTTGGTACAATGTAAAGAGCCAATAGGTTATGAGTAATAGGATACAAGTCTGAATACCAATTCTGCTATTGACTACCTGTGTTACTTTGATCAAATAATTTAATTTTTATGGTCCTTAGTTTTTTCCTCTGAAAAATGTTGGATTTGGTCTACGTTATCTCTCAGATCCTTTACAAGTGCTAGATTCTATAATTCTATGAATACTTTCTTCTCCGCATGACCTTAGTTTAAGTTAGTCAATTTTTTCTTTTTGGTTATTCAGTAGTATCTGACTCTTTCTGACCCCAGGGACCACAGCACCTCAGGCCCTTCTATGTCCTCTTGAAGTCTGTCCAAGTTTATGTTCATTGTTTCCATGACACTATCCATCTCATTCTCTGCTATTCCCTTTTCCTTTTGCTTTCAATCTTTCAAAATATCAAAGTCTTTTCTAATAATTCCTGTCTTCTGGTTATGTGGCTAATGCATTTAAGCTTTAGCTTTAGTATTTGATCTTCCAGTGAATAGCATGAATTGATTTCTTTAAGTACTGACTGATTTGATTTTGATTTCCAAGGGACTCTCAAAAGTCTTCTCCAGCACCATCATTCAAAAGTATTGATTTTTTAGTGATTCAGCTTTCCTTTTAGTCCAACTCTCACAGCCATACACTGCTACTGGAAAAACCATAGATTTAACTATAGAACATTTGTTGACGAGGTGATGTCTCTGCTTTTTAGTATGCCGTCTAGATTTGCCATAGCGTTCCTTTCAAGGAGCAAGCATCTTTTGATTTCATGGCTGTAGTCACCATCTTTAAACCCAAGAATTTAAATGTGACATTGCTTCCATTTCTTCTTCCTCTATTTGTCAGGAAGTGATGGAATCACTTGCCAAGATCTTAGGGTGTTTGTTTGTTTGTTTGTTTGTTTGTTTGGTGTTAAGCTTTAAGCCAGCTTTTACACTCTCCTCTTTCATCCTCATCAAGGTTTTTTAATTCCTCTTCACTTTCTGCCATCAAAGTGGTATCATCTGCATATTTGAGATTGTTGATATTTCTCCCAGAAACCAGTTTGATTAATCCAGTCTGGCATTTGACACGATATACTCTGCATATAAGTTAAATAAATAAAGCAATAAAATACAGCCCTCTCACACTCCTTTTCCAGTCTCAAACCAATCAGTTGTTCCATGTTTGGTTTTAACTGTTGCTTCTTGCTCCACATACAGGTTTCTCAGGAGACAAGTAAGATGATCTGGTACTCCCATCTCTTTGAGGATTTTGTTGTGATCTACACAGTCAAAGGCTGTAGTGTAATCCATGAAGCAGAAGTAGATGCTTTTCTGGAATTCCCTTTTGTTCTTGAATATCCTAATATGTTAAATGAAGATGCTTGACTGCATGATCTTTCATGTCTCTGCTAATTCTAAATCATATTCAGAACTAGTAGGAAATTATACTGGCAGCAGGGGGAAGGAACAGTGAAGAGTTTCTAGCAATAGCACAGGCAGGAGGTAATGAGAGTCTGAATGAAATTGGTGACAGAGGGAACAGAAAAGGAGGAAAAGGTAAGAGATATTGTGGCAGTAGAATCAATAGTCTTCCAGAAAAGTCTCATACACATTCATTTAACTGTCAGCATTTTGTCCGATGAATGACAGAGGAGTTAATATGCTGCTACAAGAATTGAACCAAATTAATATTGACACCCTCGGTTAAAAAAAGAAGAAATGAAATAAGAATAATATTTGGTACACCTATGCTTTCAAAATACTAACAAATGGAAATACTATTCAATAAAACCATTGCTGAAAAACCTGGATAATTCTATGTTGAAAAATAGATTAGGATCCCTAGCATATATCACAATAAAGTAATTGTGTTGGTAATCTGTTTTTTTTAATTATCTTAAAACTGAAAGAAAAAGGAAATAATATGAATATAAATATGGTAAGAAATATATTTTACCAATCAAACAAAAATACTAATAAAATTGTTGGGGTTTATTAAACAATGGATTTGATTATTAAAAAGATAGAGAAATTTTATACAACAAAATATACATTTAAATTTAAGAGAAAAGAAATAGATTGGGGAAAATATTTGAAGTAACTATATTAGACAAAGGTAATACATACCTACAAAATCAAATACAAACTTTACAATTGAGACATGGCCAAGAGAAATGGACCAATTTTTGAAAGATAAATTGCAGTTACTTTAATGCTTCTTCATGAAATAAAGTTATTATTTTTTTTAATTATGAACTTATCAGCAAACACAAACATTTCATATAGACAGAAGCAAAATTGAATCATAAAAGAAATGGTAAATTTCTATTATGTATAACATGGATTTTAATATATATGTGTATATATGTACATGTGTCATATAAATGCAAACACTATACATTTATGTGATGAGTGTGTGTGGTTGATATTTATATTTGTGTTTTAATATATGTTGGGTTTTTTTAAGACTCTATTGATCCATATGTTTCTTTTTTTCATCTCAATAACATTTTCTAAGAATGGACTGTGTAAACATCTGGGGAATAATCATGATGAAAATATGAGGAAGTAATATGTTAAACTACTTAGACAATTTTCTGCAGTAGATTCCCTCTGTATCTCTATTGTTCATGAGATCAAAGGATCATCAATTTAGTATAAAAAGAATCTTCATTTTACAGATAAGGAAACAAGGTTAGAGAGGTTAAATGACATCAGCAAGGTGACACAGGTCACGAAAATCAGAGGTGGAATGTCTGTGGGTGACATTATGCCAATTTTCAATATCCAGAATATTATGGTACATATCAAATGAGATAAGTGACCACTAAAATACAGAAAGAGGGGAGATTAAAATCCATTCAAAAAAAATGAAGGAAGAACATGTGTTGGCCAGATTATGAAATTAATTTGAATAGCCCACCCACTGAGTTAGTGTACATGTGTAGTATTTTGGACAGGAACTTCTTATTAACAATACTTTGAGCTACAGATTGAAAAGAAAGAAGGTAAAGCGATGACTAGCTTTTGAAAAATTGTATATTTTTAATTATCCCAAAACACACACACACACACACACACACACACACACACACACACACACACACACAGAGGAATTCATTGCATCACCATTTTTAAAGCAAATGTTCATGCTCTGAATGCTAGTTTTGAAATGTTGTTTTGCCCCCCAAGAAGAAAATGACCAATCTGCCACTTTGGAACAACAAATGTGAAGGAGTTATTTTACCTTCCTGCAGTCACAGGAAGTAGAATGAGTGAAGTCATAGCCAATAAGGGTGCAGAGAATGATGAACAAGTATTGGTGACTGTCATTCAAGGAGAAGTAAAATATCTAGATCCTATTGTCCAGAAAACATGCTTTGTTATCCTCTCAAAGCTTATGGACCTATGAGGGGACAAAGACAGACCAGCAGGATTTGCTGATTTTGTCTACAAACACACTGTTTCCTGCATGTTTCTTAGCACCTTTAAGACAAACTTTTGACCTGACAGATGCACAATCTTGGCTTTATCTGAATGTTCAGTAACTCTAAAAACAATTCATCTCAAAAGGGGCCCAGGACATATTCAGTATCTTCAGCAAGAATAGCTCCTTTCAGAGACACTTCCCTGGTTTTCTCCCTGTGGTCACTCACAGTATTTCAATAAAACTTGTGAAACTGAAAATAAATAAATAAATAAGGAAAAAAGAATACCTCCTTTCTCTATAAGTAGCTCCTAAAAAAAATTGGAGTTCTGTCACTCCCTACAGTAGCCTGCTGCTAAGGTGTTTAAACATTACCTAAAGGTATTCTTTCAGAGAGGATAGTCCTAACAATCATACTGGAAATGCCTGGACCCATTTCCATGATCAAGATCTCCAATTAATGATTTATACCAATAGTATTTTTGTATGTGCCATTAATAGTGGTATTCTTTTTTAAAGTTGTTCTGTGCTTACTAAAATATGTATTTTAGCATTTTTCTGTAAAACCAAGGAATGACTCAGTTGGTTTAAGTACAGGTATGTAACAACATGAAAAGCTGACCTACCTGCTTACTCAGAGATTATTGTATAGAAAACAATTTTGCTATACAACAATAGAACAAAGTTGTCATGGTGTCTTTGTTTTTTTTTTATTTGAAACAATTGAAATCTTTAAAGACCATAGCAGTGATTAAACAATGCATATTCTGAATATATGTATATACACACAACACACACACACACACACATATATATATACACACACTATATCATGTTCAACATCAGATTTTAATTTTCCTTCACATATCCCAATCTTAACACATGGAAGGAAAAAAAAAGAATCAAAACTTTTTTGCGTGTGTGGGTAGCCATGACATTTCATTAACCTGTTTTAATACTAAAATGTTTTTCCTACAGAACACAATGATTTCATAAATTGATTTAAATGTACATGCTGGTTATGCATTTTATTATTGTTAAAAAATAAATTTTGTGTAGTAAAAAAAATAAATTCCCCAAAATGATCAAATCATGGATCTAGATGGGGGGAGGGGGAAATGAGGATGGGGTGGGGTTATTGTTTAATGGAATTCCTAATGAAAAGACTACTATTGAGTAGGAACTTTGAAGTGCAAACACTGGAGTCAAGAAAGGAAGGTGTAACTGAACAACTGGGAAGAGCTATATGATAATGTAGAATTAACATTGTAACGGGAAGAGAAAACAAGCATCACCTCAGAACCTTAATGTTTTTAAAATGTGTTGGAAAGAGGTGTAAAATAAGAAAAACAGAAGTACCAGTCATACATTGGTTTTATTCTGAGGATTTGAAGTGGAGAAAGAGAAGGGAGAGTAAAAGCAATACCCTAATAGAGAAAGAAGGAAGAAGGAAGTGCAATTTTTCTCTTTCTCCTACTTGGAGTTCCTGAGAATATGCTAACATGGAGAAAAAAGGTACAGGGAGTGAGCATCAGATGTACCTCATTCATATACAAAATGGACAAAGGAGTATAAACGTGTAAAGAGACAATCACACACAAAAAAGAGTGAAATAAAAATATGTCAAACTTAACAGGGAAACAACTGGGAAAGGGTGATGTGGAATAAAATGGAGGATAATACCAAGGAGGGACAGCTGCAAGCAAAACAAACTTCCTGATGGTGAAGAGGAGAGAAAAAGTGGAGAAACAAAAACAAAAGAAGTAGAAATTAAGGAATATGCTGGATTTCATCTTAAATAACAGTAGAATGGCAGAACAAATTGTAGTATATTCATGTAATTAAATATTATTACCCTGTAAGAACTGACAAAAGATAATTTCAGAGAATCCTCGTTAGTATGAAGGAAGAAAGAGTGAAGTGAGCAGAAGAGGAGAATAATTTATATGTGGAAAGCAATACTGTAAGGAAAAAGTAAAGCTCTGATCAATGCAGGGACCAACCATATCTCCAGACATCACCTTATGATGCAACATGGCCCAGGATGCAGGGGGGCCTTTGGTCTTTTTAAGCTGAAGTTTTTCCAGGTCTCAGTTTGTCTTAGGCAATGCCCACTCAGTAATTAAGGCTAGGTAAAATATCATCCACAGATAAACTTTGCACAAAGACAACAAATAGACAAAAATTGGATATGTATCAATATTTTTGTAACAATCTATTTTCATCTTCAGCACCATTTACACTCTTACTAACATTTTAGTCTCTGGTATGTTAAATGAGGAGGTTAAAATGAAAATTAGGAATAAAGTTGGGAAGTGTACCTGGATAAAACCAAGTATATTGTAGCTTTCAGATAAGACACAATATTAAAGTATTGTGGAATCACTTTAAATGATTTCTCAGTAAAGGCAAGATAGTAAAAGAAAAGAAAATTATGGATAGTATGGCTCTCAAAAAGGTAACTAAGGCAAACATATGACCTACTGCTGCCCTACATGTCTACTTTTTCATCTTTATAAAATCTTTATGAGACTGACCACAATGTGGATTGAGGATCTCTTCAGAGAAAATATTAGAAGGGAAGAGGTAAACTTCCACAAATGATTCTGTAGAACAGATCATGCCATTATGGTCACACTAAAAATATAAAATATAAATAAGATACTGTCACGTTTATTGTTTTTTTTTTGTTGTTTTTTTTTTTTTTTTTTTTTTTTTGTGAGGCAGTTGGGGTTAAGTGACTTGCCCAGGGTCACACAGCTAGTAAGTGTTAAGTGTCTGAGGCCGGATTTGAACTCAGGTCCTCCTGAATCCAGGGCCGGTGCTCTTATCCACTGCGCCATCTAGCTGCCCCCACGTTTATTGTTTATTAGCCCACAAAATCATTTTATTTGACAAAATAAAATGCATTAATAAAGGTTTACTTATACATAAATTTTAACAGTTTTTATTAAACAATAGTTCCTTTTCTGCCCCTTCAAGCCATCAAAGTGTTCAATTATGAATAGGGCATTACTTTGAATTCTTCTAAAGTTGATTTATTTTATTTCTTTAAAAGTATTGTTCAGCCTTGTTCCTTCCTTTTTAAGAGTGCTCCAGGCTCAAAGAGTTCTAGGTTTGAGGCTCACAAGTTGAAAAGGTTCCAAGCTTAACTGCCAAGGAACTGCTGCTCATCTCCTCTGACTTCTCTGGCTTCCTTCAAGCCTCAGGTCCAGGTTGAAGTAGCTCTAAGATTTCAGGACTCCATCCAAAGCCATGTCTATAATATGGCCTGGTCAGAAGACAGGTGAGTTACCTTTGGACATCAATATCCGTGATCCTCGATGGGACCAGAACACTTTTGTGGGCCGAGCTAAACACTTCTTCACTGTCACCAACCCCTTGAACCTTCTTCTGTCTGATCAGGAACTGCATAATGCCCGAACCATTGTGAAGAACTACAAGGCAGGGATTGTGCCCCCTGGGCTGACTGAAGATGAGCTTTGGAAGGCCAAGTATAAATATGACTCAGCTTTCCACCCTGACACTGATGAGAAGGTATTTTTCATTGGCCGAATGTCAGCCCAAGCGCCCATGAATATGATAATCAGTGGCTGTATGCTCACTTTCCACAGGACCATGGCATCTGTGGTATTTTGGCAGTGGGTGAACCAGTCCTTCAATGCTATTGTCAACTACTCCAATAGAAATGGAAATATAAAGGCTACTGAGAAGCAGCTGGGGGTAGCTTACATAGGTGCTACCACTGGGGCTGTGGTCACTGCTCTGGGACTCAAATCCCTCACCAAACATCTACCAAGCCTCGTTGGCCGCTTTATTCCATTAACAGCCGTGTGTGCTGCCAACTGCATCAACATCCCACTGATGAGAGAGAGAGAGATTCTGATGGGAATCCCTGTGACTGATGATTCTGGCCATAAGTTAGGTTATTCTTCAAAGGCAGCTCAGAAGGGCATCTTCCAGGTAGTGATATCTCGAATCGCCATGGCTTTTCCTGCTCTGACCATACCCCCTATAATTATGACAGTACTGGAGAAAAAAGACTTCTTGAAGAGAAGACCGTGGCTCTCAGGCCCCATACAGGTGGGCCTGGTTGGCTTTTTGCTGTTGTTTGCTACTCCCCTGTGCTGCGCATTTTTTCCCCAGAGGAGTTCCATGCTAGTGAAATACCTAGAGCCAGAACTCAGAGCTCAGATCAAGGAGCAGAGCCCAAACACTGAAATTGTTTACTTCAACAAGGGACTCTGAGGAGAGTGGGGTCCATCCCAGTATTCTCTACTCCCACTCCACCTCTAGCTTCCTGCCACTGATTCTGCTGCATCTCAGCTGTGGTTCCTCTTCTGCCTTTCCTAATCTTCTGTCATGCTCTCTGTTCTACCCTGCTCTCAAGGGATATACCTCCAGTATCCACTAAACCTAACAATTGGAGCTTAACCTTTCTCAGGAAGGAGTTGACCCCTCTTCCCATCAAGTCCTAAAGATCAGGGGAAGACACACTGTCATTATTAAGAGTAGTGGTGGAAATTATCTGCCAGGCTGTAACAAGAACCCCAAAAGTAGCCAGTGTAAACTTTCAGGACTTTGTCCCATACTGGATAGTGAGGGAAGTGGCATTATGGGCTAGCAATTGTTTACTCAGCTCCCAGCATCCCTAGGTTTTCTCTACAAACTCAAGGTTAGGAGGGGTGTGGTTCAGAAGAAGAAATTCCCATGGGGACACCCCACCCCCTCCTTCCCATTAGAACCAAGTGTGTATTTGTGTTTGTGTTCCCTTATTGTCTGGGGAGAGTTTTTCTCTTGAATGAGGCAGAGCAGCTGCAGGAAGTACAAGAAGCTGTGAAGAATGTGAGGACCTGGGTCTTCTCCAGTTTAAGAACTCACCTAATTCTTTGCAGGATCCAGGAGGGATGGACTCATACTGGCTCCTCACCCATACCCTGTCCTGTGGAGAACAAAGAACAGGGGCTCACTTGTGAATGTGTACCCACAGTTTAAGTGATTGTGTTTGTGTCTCTGATTGTGATTATAACATGTTTGTCTGTTATAGGTGCATGACTATATTGGAATATCTACGAGGGTCTAATTGTATGAGTCTAACACATCCATGCTTCTATAACTGTATCTTCATATGCTATGCTGTTGCTATCAGAGCCAACATGGTCCTGGGTCCTGGGGAGCCCCTCTCATGAACAGGCATTTTCTGTTCTTTGAGTATCAGGTTTCAAATTAATTCAAAGCCTCTTTTGGTCCATGTTTGATGACTTCTTCAACTTCAGCCTGACCTTGGCCTCTGGACAGTTAGTAGTAATGGGAAATGAGCAGTAGAGGGTATCTGGTGTGGGTGGGTATGCCTATGTATGAACTCTCCATCATTCATCTCAGATAACATAAGACCCTCATTGTCATGATTGGGCTTGTCTCTGCTAGGGGAGAGGAAGTTAAGAGGTACCCCTCCAATCAAAACCCTTCTCACCTATCATTCTGCTTTTTATCTCCCCTTCCTCTTCTCCAAACTACTACCAGCAATGACTCCCATGATGCCTGTTTGTACCCAATAAAATTAATACTTTAAATATATATACTTTTATTGATCCTTTCAGCATGCAAACTGTTCACTTATTGAAGAAACATTTTACAACTATATAGTAAAATGGAGGTAGTCAATGTAAAAGAATCTTAATAAAATAAAAGAACGAGATGGGAAAATTGGTAAAGTGAATATTAGAGTCAGAGAAGGTGTCTATCACAGGGGAATATGTAAGCAGATGGGAGGGAGAGAGGAATTGAGAGTGCAAGAACTACAGGGTCTATTGATGGAACAAAGTCTCAGAGAAAAATGGGATAGGATCAAGGATAAAGGAGTAAGGAGAAAAAGCCTTGGGATGGAAGAAGAGAAGGATGAATTTTTTTTTTAATTTAATAAGCTTTATTAATGAAGGGAGGCTTTTTCCTTTTCCTTTACATCCCCAGCACTTAGCACAGTGCTTGCCACTGCTTGGTACTTTATTTAAATGTTGAGAGTAGGATTTAAGGAAAGGTCATCTGCAGAGAATAAGAGATGGGGCAACACTGGGAACCTCAGGAAAGTGAGGTTTTGGAATAGTCACTACACAGAATACTGTGAAAAGGTATTCATAAATGAAGACTAAAAGAAATTCCTAGTCCTATTGAAAGCCTTGATGAGGGTGTGAAGCAAAGATTTTTCATTGATGAAATTTGCATAGTTTTCTGACTATTTTCAGCAATTTTCTTTCAAGGAGTGGGAGCAGAGTATGCATGGTGGTGAGAATGGAGTGGGAAGAAGATCCTCAAATCTTGTACTGACAAGGCATATGCTAAAGAAGGAAAAGAAAATAACAGATTACACAGTAACAGCAAGAGTATCGTTCAATGACTGATAATGTACTGACTAAGAAAAGAAGCATATAAAAACAGAATAGAGTCCATGAATCAGAATCTGGAATATTCATTAACAAGTTGATGTGTGTTGACAGGTTTTTTTGTACATTTAAAAACATTTAGGGGCAGCTAGATGGAGCAGTGGATAGAGCACCGGCCCTGGAGTCAGTAGTACCTGAGTTCAAATCTGGCCTCAGACACTTAATACTTAACTAGCTGTGTGACCCTGGGCAAGTCATTTAACCCCAATTACCACACTAAAAAAAAAAATTAAAGATGCTTTTTAACAAAAGACAATTGAGAAATTGAGAAAATGAAATTAAGAATATGTACAATGGAAGGAAAGAAAACATAGAAGGGTGTGTGTGTGTGTGTGTGTGTATGCTGTAACGATTGGAATGACACCACCTGCTGGAGACTTACTGTAGGAAATGAGGAGAAGGCACCTGAGGGCAAGACATGTGGCTTTTCTTTGGCATCAGGAAGTGACTTTGGCTTGTGGGAGGAAGAGGTGGCAAGGATGGCGCTCTTTCTCTCTTTCGCCAGGACTCTCGTGGAGAGTGGAGCAGGAACATTGTAGCTCCCTGAGATAGATAGATGAATTTAGGCCTTTCTCTCTCTCTTTACCAAATTCTTATTCTACTTAATAAATGCTTAAAAGTCTAAACTATTGCTAAAGCTTATAATTTATTGGCGACCACTCATTAGATATTTTCGACAGACAAGCTAGAATTTTATCCCTTTACTATATATATAAAAGCTCTGTGTGTGAGACAGAGACAGACAGAAACAGAGACACACAGACAGGCTGACAGAGAGTATGGAACGGCAGCAGAGTGCAATAAATAGAGAGCTGGCCTCAGAAGGAAAAAGACCCGAGTATAAGTCCTGGCTCTGAGATATGATAGCTGTGTGACCCTGTACAAATCACTTGTCCTTTCAGTGCTCCAGACAACTCCGTGAGACTATAAATTGTACAGAAGGTGCAAAAAGTCATTGGTAACAGTATTTCATACACTGTTAACATTTTTACCTACCACAGAATGAACAGAGATTGAAATAAATGTAATGTTGAGGTCTTTGGGGATACTATGAAAATGAAGAAAAAGCAAGATTGAATTTAGAACTCTGGAGTTATTTCTTTCCCTAAACTCAGCACAACCCTGGAAAAAAAATTCCATCTTCATATTACCACTTTTTCCAGTACTATTTTCTATGATATATCTAGCCCAAGAGATCAGTCAAATACTGAAACATATGAAAAGGCAGAATGAAAATTAAAATGTAAACAGTTTGTAAATAAGTTGCATAGTGATATCAAGCGAATAAACAGCCAGCAATAAATTGTGCTTGTAAGTTAGCAAAGCACCTTATGAGAATAATTGCAGTTGCAGTTGACAGCCACTCAGCAAGGTAGATACTACAAGCCATTACTAGCCGCTGTTTTACAGATGTAGAAACTGATGTTCACAGAGGTTAAATGACTTATCTATAATCATAAATCTATTAAGGTTCAGAGGCAGAATTCCAACTTAGGTCATCCTGTGTCCAAGTCCTATATGAAATCCTATACAACATGCTGCCTCTAAACCAAAGAAGCATTTAAGGCAAATGTCAGGAAGAATGTTGAATGGTGAAAGTTTTCAGAAAATGTGGGGAAATTTTTATGATCAAGAAAAGTCATTAAGAAATTGATATGTGTTTGTACATTTAAAAAGATACCTTTTGAAAAAAAGCAAAAGCCCCCCTTTTTAAGGAATCATAGCAGCTTTTAAATTAAAAATAATGCAGGGAAGGCCAGCTTCAATAAAGAAATCTAATTAAGTGTTAATGAAGTCATTTATGAAATATATACAATGGAGAGGAAGAGGAAAAGCTTCAGGGATCCAGAAGGGCAGAAATTTAGAAAGAATTAGGTTTGGCCATAATAGTAACTTAGTCACTCAAGCTACCATATTCTCAAAAAAAGATATGACAGGATTGGACTGTAGGGGAAGAAGACCTTGGGTGCTTTTCTCAATCGTTTTCTTTGGACACAAAAGAAGGGAAAAAATCAAGGTAGAGGATGTCATGGAGAGACCTTGATTAAGGTAATTCATCCACTTGAATGCTATTTTAGATAAAGGTGTTTATCTAAGACTGAGGATAGATATATAATTATGATTTTGTGTTTATAATATGAGATAATTCGGTTTTTTTAGTTGCAATACAAAATCATGGAGAGGAAATCATTAAAAGATCCTGGGGGATAAAGGATTTATCCTTCAGATTCAATCACATAATGTAATGCAAGTCATTGGAAATCAAATTACCAAGTCTTATGATATAAAAATTCAAATTTATCCAAAATCAAAGACAAATAGCTTTATATTTATGCTATATATGTATATACATATATAGTTTATATGCACTTATTTCCTCTTAGATTTAAGCTCATTGATAGCAGAGGTAGTTTCATTCTATGTGTAATATATGTTTCACCAGTGCCTATAGTATAGTACCTGGAAACAATGCATGCTGAATAAAAACTCATTGATTGATTAATTGATGTTGTCTGTAGAGCAGACACCATTTTGTAAGGAAATGACATGATATAGTAAAACAAGCATTAGACTTGGAATCAGGACATCTGGGTTGAGTATTGGCTTTGGAATTAGCTATGTAACACTGGACAATCACTTGACTTCTCTGGATATTTTCTCATGTATAAAATAAAGGTAATGATTATATTATCTACCTGGAAGTTTTATTGTGAGGATGGTGCTTAATAAATACAATCATAGAAGTTCAGAGTTGGATGAGACCTCAGGGTTCATCAAATCTAACCTATGCCTTAATAAGAATCTTTTCTCCAAAACTAAAACCAAAGAAGTGGTTATCCAGACCTAGCTTGAAATTAGGGAGAGCCCTTGACCTCAGTGGCAGTCCATTCTACTTTTTTGATGGCTCTAATTCTTAGGAAGTGTGTTCTTATATATTGATCTGAAATCTACCTCTCTGCAATTTTCAACCACTACTCTTAGATCTGTCTTCTGAGTTGAAGCAGAGAAAGCCTAATATCTCTTCCATATGATAGCCCTTCAAATATGTGAAGATGCTTATCAGATTCCTTCCCTTCCCAAGCATTGTCTTTCCCCAACTTAACAGCTCCATGTCCATCAGTGGATCCTCCTATGACATTATATGTGTTGTTATCATATTGGTATCCATTCTCTGGATGACCTCTCCTTTAACAATATTCTTCCTTTTCTGTTATCTTCAAAATTGAATTGGACAGATGTGGTCTAACCAGGATAGCATACAGCAGATTATCAGCTCGTCTGTACTAAACACAATCTTTGTTAATGTGGTCCATGACACGGTTGACATGTTTAGCTGGACATCTGCTAAAGCCCTCAGAGGACTGTCATACAAATCATTATCTAATCATCTTGTACTTGGAAAGTTTATTCCTTGGATCCAAGTGTAAGGCTTCTCATTTATCCATTTTCTATTTCTTGGCCCTTTGCTCTGGCTGGTCAAGATCTCTTCAGATGCTGCCTCTATAAAATTTACTGGGCTAGCTTGCTATCCCAGATTTGTGTCAGTTAAAAGTTTAATACATATGCCATCTGCATATTATCCCAAGCTAGTAATAAAAATGTTGAATAGCAGAGATCCATGGATAGCTCTCTGGGACACTTCACTATAGACTTCCCTCCAGAGTGACAGAGGATTCAATGTATTCAATCTTTGAACCAGTGCCAAATCGAGCTGCACTATAATCTAGCCCTCATTTGTCCATTTTCTCTGTAATATAAGGACATTAAGAAAGACTTGCTGAGGGGCAGCTAGGTGGTGCAGTGGATAAAGAACTGGCCCTGGATTCAGGAGGACCTGAGTTCAAATCCAGCCTCAGACACTTAACACTTAGTAGCTGTGTGACCCTGGGCAAGTCACTTAACCCCAATTGCCTCACACCAAAAAAGAAAAAAAAAAGACTTGCTGAAATCCAGATAGAATCTACCACTCTAGAAACCCTGTTTAAATAGGAAATGAAACTTTCCTGAAGTGATCTTTGATGTCACCTTGCTGGGGTTCTCAGATCTGAGGAACATTTTACATTCTTAAAAATTATTGAAAGCCCCAAAGAGTTTTTGTTTATGTGGTTCATATCTATCAATACTTACATTAGAAATTAAAGTATCTGAGTATTATGAAAATAGTATTAATGTTGCACATATCCCCTGAAAAGGTTTCAAGGGCCCCAAGAGTGCCCAGACCACACTTTGAGAATTTCTGATTTGATTATCTCATTTCCATAAATCCTTATAGAGATCATTCATAAGGAATCCATTGGTACTTATGTTTCATGAGTATCTTATTCCCCATATGAACCTTCCTCACTAAGCCTTTAGATCAAAAGCCACAATGCTCAGAAACCAGTAGTTGTCAGCATCTAGGGTAACTAGGGATTAGCAACAGCAGCAATGACATCAAGAGGTCAGCACTGAGGGTCAGTTTTCTCTCCATACTGACTCTGGAGTAAAAGTAGACAGGAGGGTGATAAAGAGTCCTGATAGGTAATGCTTTGACATAAACTTCATGGTGGTGACAGAGATATGGTGAGGATAGTAGAGGGAGAGAGGGTCAAAGGTCAGAGTTTCTATCATGTATCCAACAGGGAGATCTTCATAGAGATGAGCTCAGATTATCCATGTCAACCATGGTTAGGATCCTAACAATAGAGAACAATCCAGGCATTTGTTACTTTGAAACAGTCATCATGAGGGTGTCATTGGAGGTGTCAGAACCTAAGTGGGAAGTAGCCATTTCTCCACTTATCCTTGATGGGAACTTGACAATTCCATCCATTCTGAGATTCTAGTAGAGACTCTGTCTGCTCCTGTAGTTGTAGTCTCCGTTCCCTTTCCCTCATACTATTCCCGGGGCTCTGGGTTGTGCCATTGTCCACAACCCTGTGCTTCCTCACCCTGGAGTAAAGCTATGGCTATATCTAGTGAGTCAGGAAAGCTTTGTTTGATTGGGAAATATTTATAAAATAATCATTAGATCATTCATCATAATCCCACTGGCCCTTTTGCTTCCCTAGATGGATCCCATTCTACAAATGAATTTGTCATTTAGGGAAAAGGCTCGTGGTCTCTTCATTCATCTTGTGGCCCAGGCCAAGGTCATTGGTAAAGGGGAGGGGTGAACCACAGTCCAAACACCACTTCCTTGGAAGCAGACATGGAGAGGATGGATGATATGCCATGGATGGAGACAGGGAGGAAGGGAATAGGGGCTCAGGTCACCAGCTTCCTCATTCAGTCAGAAGTACTGGGTTCTTCCACAGCATGGGGGAGAGGGAAGTAAGGAAAAAGAGGAAGGAGTCTTCCCTCTCACCTCTAGGTCATCAGCTACCTCTCTGTCCCAGTTGAGGGGCTCTGCTCCCATCATGCCCATTGAGGGACTCTTGAAGACAGAGAAGCAAGGAGGGATGAGATCTGGAGTCCACAGGGCCTTAGACCTGACCCCCCTTTTCTGATTCCTTCTTGCCCACCCACCCCTCCCTATACTGACTTTTTTTTTTTCAGGGCCATGAGGGCTAAGTGACTTGCACCGGGTCAAACAGATAGTGTCAAGTGTCTGAGGCCAGACTTGAACTCAGATCCTCTTGAATCCAGGGCCGGTGTTTTATCCACTGCACCACCTAGCTGCCTCCCCACTATACTGATTCTTAATGATCACCATATTCCTTTCTAAGGGTTCGCAAATAATCTCTTTTATAACAAATTATAGAATTTTGTCAGAAATCAAAATCAGGATCAGTTGCCTATATCCTAAAGACTCATTGATCTTTTGAAAACCAGAACAAATGTCTCCTTCAATGCTAGGTCCCCTCTCCCAAGCTCAGTGATATATATTTTTTCAAAAATAATTAGCAACATCACAGCATAGCAAGCACTTATTCTTTATATGGTGAGGTAATTGGGGTTAAGTGACTTGCCCAGGGCCACACAGCTGGTAAGTGTCAAGTGTCTGGCAAGCACTTATTCTTTCAGAAACCTGGAATGTACTTTAATCCATGCCTTATGACTTGAAAACTCAATATGCTGTAAAATGTATTATTATTGGGGGCAGCCAGGTGGCACAGTGGATAAAGCACCAGCCCTAGATTCAGGAGGATCTGGGTTCAAGTCTGGCCTCAGACACTTGACACTTACTAGCTGTGTGACTCTGAGCAAGTCACTTAAACCTCATCGTCTCACCAAAAAAAAAACAAACAACTAAACTAAAATGTATTATTATTGATATTAATTTTACTTTTCCTTTTTTTTCTGTAACTTCCCTGACTACTTGTCCTTTTCTGTGCAATTTAATGCTGAGGTAGTATCTGCTACCTATATCTGTAACAGTGCTGTGTGCCAGATTAAAAATTTTTTAATTGTAGAATAAATTATACAGAGCTATACTATCTCAAGCTCAAAGGGACTGAATTTGTTCTAAAGGTATTGATAACTCTATCACTCCTTGGGGTGTCCTTTGGGGTTACATTCTTGGGGTGTATGGGGTATTCATGGAGGACTAGCACCTCTGGTATGAGGCCTGTCATGCCCTTTTCAGGGTGGCTCATCCACCTTTGGTGTCCACCTTCACCCAACTCTCACTTGTGGCTCCAAGAAGCTGTACATGCATAGAGGCCACACCCAAGTAAACTATTTTCACAGAAAGTCTGGATCAGGTTGAGGGTAACCAACAGGCCTCAAACTATAAGTTACAGAGGTGTCTACCCTAAGCATATGAAGACTTCCCCAGTGGAATAGAGAATGAGAACAATTTGTTCCAACACCAATGAAAGCAGCTGAAGCAGTTGCTGTGGAGTGCTTTAGAGCTTGGTCAGGAATTAAAGACTACATCCTGGGCCATCACCGGTCATTTTGACCTTTGTCCCTACCACTGTACTTCAACGACTAATGAAAAGAGTGTGAGGCTGACAACTATGTGCAATTCTGCTTCCTGGAATTCTAATTCACAAATAAGTCAAAACAGCACCTGATGTCACTGGTCCTCTTTGAAAAACAAAGGATCACCACCACCACCAACAACAACAACCCTTCCCTGGAAGTCTGAGAAAAATTTCTCCTATGGACATGCCTGAGAGCTAGCTAGAGCTCCCTAAAACTAAAGCACTGTACCACATTATTATGCCAAAATATTATTTTAAAAAACATACCAACAATAATTAGATACTAAATCACAACGAAATTACCCTTTGTTTTTTCTTTACCATTGTGAGCTTACTGATAACAAAAAATACAAACCATTCATTATTCAAAAAAGAAAATAAGATTGTATGCATAGTAACAAAATTTCCCTGTTTGCTTTGTATCCCTTTTTGAATTTATCTTTGGTCTTCCTCAGTGCATTCTTAAATGTTTTTTAATGCTTTTTTCTTTCTATGCTTTTTAATTCTGTTCTATCATTACCCACTAAGTCATCCTTCCCTCAAAAGCTCTCCCTCCTAACAAATAAGCAAAAAGCAAAAAAAGGAAAATAAAAATATCCACACATCAGCAATTTTGGAAAATGTATGCCTCATTCTGTACCTCTAGTCCATTTCTTCTCTTCCAAGAAGGGGGGACTTAATTAATTATCCATCTTTTAAAATCATTATTGGTCACTGCTTTGATCAGCATTGGACAATCTTTTGGATTTCTTATCTTTTAGAGTATGGTGGTCTTCATATAAATTATTCTTCTAGTTCTAATTTCACTCTGCATTCATTCATACAAATCTCATTTGTCATTTTTATAGAGCAATAATATTCCATTCCATTCATATCCAATAATTTATACAAACATTCAGAAACTATGGGCACATAGTTTGTAGCCCTTGCTTTTTGTTGTTTTGTATTCCATCCAATCTGTCCATTTGATAGCTGCTTTGTAGTGCCCCTGGCATGGGAAAGAGTGAGGAGGAGGTTTGGGTACCAAGGGATCACACACACAGGATACACAGCAAGGGGAAAGATGAGTCAGACACCAGAAGATCTGAGTCCTGCCTCTGATACATATTTTCTGGGTCACTCTGTACAAGTAACGTAACCAGTCAGTATCCTGGACAACTCTCTAAGATTAGAAGTTGCAAAAAAAGATACCAACCTGCATTGGTAGAAGTTTCTCCAACTAGAAGTTCCCTATACTAATGAAATTACAGTTCATGTACCTAACCTAGTAATGTTTTATATTATCAAGTGACCTGAATTTTTAAACAATTCTTTCTACGTGCTTCACATTCAATGTAGTCGTAACTGGTCAGGACATCTGGTGAGCTAAATGAATTGACTGAAAGACACCAAGTTATCATTCTATCATATTTATCATGGAGAAATGATTCATGGAGTTCTGTGACTTAGAAATTTGCCTCTAGTGTACAGAAATCCTGAGACAGTAACACATAAGCAGAAAGAAGGTCATAGAACATGTGAATTAAAGACCCTTAAAGATGTGTGTGGAGGATGGCAGGAGGCCACAGATCTGCCACATAGAGGAAAGAAGGCTAGAAAGTTAGGACTCTTTCCCTGATATGCAGTAAGAATGTCCAGAATGGTCAGCAAGGCAGATCTTGAAGAAAGCAATGTGTCCCCAGGATAGGTCCTTACTAGAGGACTCCAAGTGGATTCTGGATGAACATTTGTCAAGAATGCCCATAGAAAGGGGCAGCTAGGTGGTGCAGTGGATAGAGCACTGGCCTTGGATTCAGGAGTACCTGAGTTCAAATCCGGCCTCAGACACTTAACACTTACTAGCTGTGTGACCCTGAGCAAGTCACTTAACCCTCATTGCCCTGCACAAAAACAAAGAATGCCCATAGAAGAGATTCAACTACCGGTTGGACTAGATGGTCTCCAACATCTTTTCCCATTCAGGTTCTGTGATTCCATGGCTATATAAGGAAGAAACACAGGCTATTGAGGACCTCAAAATTCACAACTACATTGAATATTTCCCATTCCTATTTATAGTTTATGAAGAATAATCATTCTCAATAGGGCTTTTCAATAGACTCTTAAGTACTGGGTTAAACTATGTAATAGCATCTTTGTACAGATTCTTATCCTGTGCTGAATTCTCTGCTTCATCTAGTCTGGTTCTATGCATTTCACTTCCTGGTCAATTTTGCCTTTTTCGAGGGCCATTTTTGACGTTAGGATGTTCTACAGGACTAACTTGTAACTCACAGACATTACCCCCAAGCAACCATCAAAGAGCCCTTTCAGCTTGATCTTGGGCCAGGCTAACATAATAATAAGTTCTTCCTTCTGATGCATGGTAAATTTCCAAAGCAACATCCAAGAACTGTGGCAATTTGTCCCTCTCAGTTGAATGAAGTGTTCCCTGGCTTTTTAATCTGGGAAACATGGAGCTAGCTCAGCCTCTCTGATCTTCTGGGCAGGATGAAAACAATAGTGGTGCATTTCATCTGGGTGGGGCATTCCTAGTGTAGAAACTCCTTCCACTTACACAGATTAGGAAATTGTAATTTATAATATTAGAGAATTGTGTGGAGTAAATGAGAAGCTAACTGAACTAACTATGGTCACATAAGGAGTATAAGTCAGAGTTAGGATTTGAACCCAGGATTTCTTGACTCACAGGCTACACCCCTGTGTACTATACCATACTATCTCTTGTGGCATAGTTATTAAAAATTTTGCTTTGGGGGCAGCTAGGTGGTGCAGTGGTTAAAGCACTGACCCTGGATTCAGGAGAACCTGAGTTCAAGTCCAACTTCAGACACTTGACACTTACTAGCTGTGTGACCCTGGGCAAGTCACTTAACCCTCATGGCCCTGGAAAAAAAATTGCTTTAAAAAGAAAAACACTTTGGCTTCTAACATAAATTTTCAAGTCAAAAAGTATGTACTGAATACTTGTTATATGCCAGGCCCTGTACCAAACATTGAGAACACAAATACAAGCAGAAAGAGAATTCTTGCCCTTAAGGGGTTTACATTCTACAATGTCCTGACTACAGTGTCAGAAATGTAGCCTGGAGAGGAAGGAAGACATGGCTATTTTTAGCATCTTCCTTAAAATAAATGTTGTGGAAGGAACCAGACAATCAGAGGGAGTGACTACAGAAGAGTGAGTTATTTACACTATGTAATGTCCAGGGAATATCAAGAGCTTCCTGGCTGAAAAAGTTTCTAGGGCATTGTAGAGAAAATCCAGAGTCAGAGTACAGCCTGGAACAAAAGAAATTATTTCAATACAATTATTTCAAAGTCTTTACTGCAAATGGTTTTTATTTTTTGTTTTATTGATGCTGAAAAGTCTATTTTTAGAAAAAAAATAGTACTACATGTATACTATATCAATAATGATTTCCCCTCCCCCTTTAGAAGGGGGGCCTAGAATGTTTTGCCTTGATTTCTTTAATTCTGAAAGAAGGAGAAACCACATATTATTTGTAATTTCAAAGGAAAATAGATGTTGCCATGGTATATGCAGCTGTTTTTATAATGCACAATCTTCTAGTGTCTTTCTATAGAAAGAGTCTAGTCTCTGCCGTGTGTCAGAGAGCACATTTAAGAAATAACAAGACAACATCATCATGACTGCATATCCTGCAATAGAGAGAACTTTATCTGATGCGATGTTTCCTAACTTTGCTGGGCACTTTATCTCTAATGAATCCCCTTCCTTGATGTACTAAATAAAGAACTTGGCATATGGCATATGATGCAGATAGATCAACTCTATCTGTTCCATAGACATTGAAGTATGATTTGCCAGCTACCCAGCTAGCAGGCAGATTTTTTCATGGATAATACACAGTTTTACAGAGATGAAAAGTTGCCCTTTTGAACTACTAGCAGCAATAATCCTCCTATTAAATAGACTGGGCCATGAGCTGAAGTCATAATCTGGGAACTAAAATGTCAGCATAGAGATGCACAGACTGGGCTAGGACAAGCCCTGACCTTCAAATGACCTTGTATGATGAAGCAATAGATAAACAGAAAGTAGGAAACCATGGATTCAAAGTTTTAGGCCAAACAGAAATTCATTTGCTGTTTAGGCCATCTTTATTGAATTATTTTGAAGTTCAAATTGAATATTTTACAATGATGCTCACAAAAGTCTTTGAGAGTCTGTGTATATGTGGTGGGTTTCAGTCAAGAAATGGCAGGATGAAGATTATACTTTTCATGAAAATAGGAAATATTTCCGTTTTCAACCACCACCAAATTGACCAGATAAAAATAACTAGATTCTTATCAATTAATTTAACTAAGATTAAGTCCCAAACCATACTTTGTATTTTATTGAGCAAGAACTATTTCAATCTTTCTTTTCCATAGGACTTAAAAAATTAAAGTTTATTCTTTAATGGGGAAAAATGTCCACTGGTGGAAAAAAAAAGAGAAGTAAAGACACAAATTGATGATGATATTCTGAGTCAGCTCCCCACAAAATTACTGATATTTTGGCATCTGTTTTGTATTACACATAAATTATTTAAACTCTATTTTAATTTACATTATTTTTAAGCAAGTACAGGAAGTTTAACTTTAAAAAAATTCAAGGCTAAGATGCTATACAAATTACTTACATTTTGACATTCTCAAATGCAGAAACCCAAATGTTTTAAATTGTTGTCTTATATCTCAGGTTTTATAGTATATATTGTCACATAATTTCCCTTTTACTGATGACCTTATGGGGATCCTGCTGATAAGTTCAAGTAACCGATGAGCAGGAGGAACAGGATATGTGTCCTTGAATTTACCCAAAGCCCAAGGAATGCAGAATGGATAACTAAGGCTTGATTTTTCTTTTTGAATTCACTTCAATTTAGAACAAAGCTAGACAGCAATGAAGAATGACCCAAGGTTGTTGAAAACATATATGTCTTTTTCCATGAGAATCTTACTTTGTTGATCTGAAATTATGAAAACAGTTCTATAAGGGCATCCTATCACATTGAAAAGACTGGGGAGTCAGCTTCCAGAAAAGCAGTATCATCTAAAATGGAAGTCCTTTCCTCCTCAATTTGGATCATAGATGTTTGGTAACTGGTTCCAATCTGCTACCTATGATAGTCAGTAGTCACAACATATTTATTAAGTTGCTGCCAGGGGGGCAGGTAGGTGGTGCAGTGGATGGGGCACTGGCCCTGGATTCAGGAGGACCTGAGTTCAGGTCCAGCCTCAGACACTTGATGTTGCTAGCTGTGTGACTCTGGGCAAGTCACTTGACCCTCATTGCCCCACAAAACAAAACAAAACAAAACAAAACAAAACAAAACAAAACAAAACAAAACAAAAAACAAAAGTTGCTGCCAGGCACTGTGCTAAGTATTAGGATACAAAGAAAGGCAAAAATAGTACCTGTCTTTAAAGAGATTGAAATCTAAAGGGTAAAACAACACATAAAAAGAAGCTGAAAAGCTAATAGGGGTAGGGAGAGTATTCCATGTTGGGTAATGATAAAGACCTGTAGTCAAATGGAAAATGATAAGGCAGTTTCACTAGCCCTTCTCCTTAAATGGAGGATGAGAAGATCACTCTGATTTCTATGGTCTACCATCTCTACAGAGAGAGAGAGAGAGAGATGTCCCAAGGCCAGGGGGCATTAAGGAGGTGAAAGTTTCAGAGATGATGAAATCTTGCAGGAAGATGATGAGGAATTGTTGATTGGCTCCATAACCTTAATTCAGGTGCATTTAAAAAGCAGTGGTTATTTAAGACCACTCTTTTTGTCACTGTAATTTACCAGACTGGCTGACACTGGAGAAGTCAAAGACTAATTCCTCAGGGGTAAAAGAGGCTTCAGGCTCCCAACTTGGAATGTTGAATGAAGACTTCTGTTTCTGTCTATTCTTTCAGGATTTTAGGAGAGGATTTTAGAGATGGCTATGATCTTGTGAATTCCAATGAGCGACCAGAACAGAAATCATAGTGTACACTGGGACTTTCCAGAAAAGTAATGACAATCTGCAAGAAATAGTCCATGATCATTGAGATGTAGGATCATCTGGCAGCTATTCTACAATTGAGAGTGAACTTGGTGGGACCAATATTATATATAAACTTGCATTAACTCTTGAACCCATTCTCCCCAGGCAACAAGGTGCTGTAGAAGAGAATATTTGGGAAAATATTTGTACTTCTGTTCTTGCTGTATCTTTTCTTTTTTTTGAGAGGCAATGAGGGTTAAGTGACTTGGCCAAGGTCAGACAGCTAGTAAGTATTAAGTGTCTGAGGCCAGCTTTGAACTCGGGTCCTCCTGAATCCGGGGCCACTGCTTTATCCACTGTGCCACGTAGCTGGCCCTGTTGCTATATCTTTGAAGTAAATATTACTTTGTAAAATGTAATTGAGGTTAACTCGTTAAATGAATATGGGGTGCTAATCAATGTGGCTAAGATTGGGGGTACACAGAATGAGAGCTCAGGCTGGTAGCATTAAAGATACCTCCACCTCTTCAAGGTGGAGGAATCCTGAGGGGGAAAGGCAGTTAGCCTCACTCTGGGAGAGTAAAGACAGAATAACATTGTCTCAATCCAACCTTGAGAAGAAAGGCATATTTTAAAAATTAAACATAAGTGTTATAAGTTAGTCAAATGTCATACTGCTCAATCTAAGAATAATTGCCTTTTTAAGAACATAACTATTTTTAAGTTATTCAGCATTAAATGTTAAATCATTCTGTATTAAATAGAATGAGAAGGGGACAGCATGGGAAAAAATTAACCAGTCTGTTCATCACATGGCTAAGTGACATATGGAAAGCTATGTTTCTTTGGAACCAAGAGGAAGCTTGACTCAGGAAGAAACAAATATTGGGGAGAGAAGGGGTAGAATTGTTCCTTTGATGTTTAGATACACTGAACCTACTTTTGTGACTTGGTGTGTATGTTTGTGTATAGGTGTGTTTACACTGACACTCTTCACTCAACTACACCTGTCTCAGTTTGGTATATCTTCCTCAGTTTTTCCAGATCACTGTAAATACTTAGAGAGATAGCTAGGCATATCACATAAAGAGATTAATTTAATATTCTGATGACTATTATGTGAATTCACTTGGTCTCTCTGAACCTGTTTTCTTACTTGTAAAATATACACAATAAGACCAGGAGTCCCAGCTTGGATAGGTAGTTGGGAAGGTCAAATGAGACACCACATGTAAAATGTTACATAAATACAAGTTTGTATTACTTAACAGAAACTTCCACAAATGGTTTTTTACATGAAATTTTCTTTCATTGAGTTATTAATTTTGTAAAAGTATATCCTGAGATCTCCAAGAATTTACTGCTGACTGAATCACAAGGCTTTAGAATAGCTGTAAAGAAGAAGATGTAGGCAGAACCTAGGACTACATTTCACAATGGAGCTCACAGAATTCTTAGTATAATCAATAGCAAGAAATAGTCAAGCTTAACAAAGTAGCATTTGCCAATAGAGTAGCTGGGTCTGAAGCCGAGTTTTATTACTTGCTAATTGTATAACATTGGGAGAATCCTTTAATCTCTTTGGACTTCAATGTCCTAATTATGAAATTATGTGGTCTATAAGTTCCCTTCAAGCTTTAAATCCTATTCTCTAATATTCCTGTTCCCCTAGAAGTCCTCTACTGCATTTCTTTTGATTCCTTGTGTTCTCTCTTATCTAAAGGTAAAAGTTATATAACTGTGTAGTCACCTTATATATTCCTCCTTAATGTGTGAAGCCTTTTCAAAAACATTTTCTGCTAAACATCAATTTTCCTGCCAATTTAGCCTTTGTTTCACATGTTTTTGTTTTCTTCATTTTGGGGATGAATTTTTGCTTACTGCCTCTATGATGGTCAATAGCTTAGTTGAACATTGTGAAAAATCAGATTTACATTCAACTTATTTCCATAGAAACCATCTCAAAACCAACTCCTCTCTAATGCAAAGCACTGTCTTCCATAGTGACCTTAGCTCCTTTCCTAACTACAACTGTGAAGATCTCATACTATATTTTCTGGATGATTTACAGGATTTTCAAGGTTAATTTTGACTATGTGTGAGTATTGCTTTAATACAAACTTCAGAATCTAGCTCTAAATAAGATGGAACTTGACTATATTTTGTCTTCCCCACATTTTTAATCCTTCTATATTGTCAGCCATGATGGCAGCACTGTTACATATTAAAGTACAATAGTCAACAAGCATGATATCAGTTCAATACAGTTAAAAGAGAAATACATTTTGAGGAAAAAAGAAGCAGAGTGTAGGGAGTTATTCAATGGATCAGCCCCTTAAACTATAAACATAACCTTGGTCAAGGCTCAGATTCCTCAGTTTTAAAACAGAAAAATTAATGACTACATAACTAAATGCATTGTTGGGTGGATGACATTCTAACTTTAAAGAGAATAAGGATGGAAGCAATTTCATTGGTATGCAAAATTTACCACATGAAGAAAGTACCTCTACCAAGGTGGGACTACAAGAGTAAACAGTTTGCCCAAGGCCACATTCAGTATGGGTCAGAGATAGGATGTCTCTTGGCTTTACTGCCAACTGCTTGTCCACTAAATCATGATACCTCTACTAACCAGCAAGGACTTTACAAATGTTAGTTACTATTAGTCATAAAGAAAAAGGGCAAATTTACAATGGCCAAACTGTTTCAACAATCTATTTTACAAGAAACAGAATTCTAAATATGTCCCCTAATAAAAATCCAAGAAGAATCAAAGACTTCACATTGAGCAACAACTGAAAATCAAGATGTTTTTGTATGGTATTTGTTTCCTTCCTTAATTAATCAAAGAATTCTAAGCTACTGATTGATTCTACTAATCTTAGGGGTCCTGAAGTTTTTCTGAAATAAGTGATTTTTACATCATTTAGATAAATGTCTCAGGGACCCTTAAAATGATCCCTTTATCTTTTCTTTATGCTTTCTCTGCAACCCAGAAGTAACAACAAGAGGCATTTTGATGCTTGACAATGATTTATTCATCTCAATTATTGATATTTCCTATTGCTAGGGATCATAGACTCCCTAGGCACTGATACACACGTTTCTTCAATCTTAGCAAACACATGCTGGAAAAAGTGACAATCACGTAAATCAATATAGAGAGGTAGAGAGAAAGGAAAGATACTTTTTAGGCTAACCAAATATACCACTGAATGTTTGCCAACAAT
Source organism: Dromiciops gliroides (assembly GCF_019393635.1). Classification (NCBI taxonomy): domain Eukaryota; kingdom Metazoa; phylum Chordata; class Mammalia; order Microbiotheria; family Microbiotheriidae; genus Dromiciops; species Dromiciops gliroides. The sequence continues at coordinate 106,499,695 of NC_057863.1, read as the reverse complement.
GACTCATGGAGAATCTAAGTGTTCCCTCATTCAGTCAGAGATACCTGGAGCATCACTCCTGGTATCAAAACTTGCATATTCATTGGCAGAGTCTTCAGTGTCATGGATCCCTTCTCCCTATTTATCTGAATGTAGCCCAGGGTTGACAAGAGCAGGAACATAAGTTAATATAAATAATCTAACATTGAATTTTAATGTCAGCATGTACAAATAGTTCATTTTCATGAACTTAATAAATAATGATTACACTTACCATTCAATAATACATTTAAATCCTATTAAGTGATTACTACCCACTAATACCTGGCTCCAGTCTTTCCTACTGTTAATAATGATAATATTAATAATAGTTAACATTTTTATAGTACTAACTATATGCCAGGAATTATGTTAAGTACTTTACCATTATTATCTTATTTGATCCTCACAACAACCCTGGGAGCTAAGTGCTATTATTATCATCCCCATTTTTCAGATGAGAAAACTGAGACACAAAGAGGTTAAGTCACTTAACTAGTGTCACAAAGACTATAAGTCTCTGAAGCTAGATTTGAACTGATGTTTTTCCATGGTGCTCTCTTCACTGTGCCACCTGCCCTCATTTTGATCTTAAATCTGCCTAATCCTTCTCAGGTGAAATCTATTTATTTATTCATTCATTCATTCATTTATTGATTGATTGATTGATTTGTTTATTCATTCATTTATTTATGTTTGTTTATTTATTTTTTATTTTATTTTATGTTATTTTTTTTTTGCAGGGCAATGAGCATTAAGTGAGTTATCCAGGGTCACACAACTAATAAGTGTCAAGTGTCTGAGGCTGGATTTGAACTCAGGTCCTCCTGAATCCAGGGCTGGTGTTTTATCCACTGTACCATCTAGCTGCCTTCATGTGAAATTTAGAGTCCCACCAGCATGCCACTAGGTTTTCAAAGTTCTGAAACTTGAAAAATTATGAGTGATAGCGTTTTGGCTCAGATAAACTGTACAAAAAAACCTGAATCATTATGAATATATGGATCACTGATTTTCATATTGCTCTGAATTAAATTAACTGAGAATATTGTAATTTTATTTACAATTACATTTTCTTAAGAAGAATCCTATAATGATAGTGTATTAAAGAACTGTCAAATATAAAGTAGAAAATTCCATGAATGTCAAAATATTATTATCTACATTGTTATAAGTATAGATTAGGGAAAGAAGCTAAAGATATAGGGAAAAGAAATTATGACTACCTCAAAAGTAGTATACTATTGTTAAGCATACAACTGTGTCATTCAAAATTATTCATAAATAATTTTCATCAAGCATTATGAAAGTTAGGAATTGCAAAACTATTATAAATGTTATTCTTGACTTTATTCAAATGATCACATATCTCACCAAATTTTTTTTTCTCCACTCTTACTGTGTCATTTAAAAAGATCTTCAGAATAAATGCTCAATCTCTGTGCTACCCAGCTAGGATTCTTCTCTCCTTTTACTCAGGGCTCTGAGGAATTGATTTTGGTGGTTGCTGTTGTTGTTATTTTGGGGGGCTATCTTTTACTTTCAAAACAATCTGGAGAGATAATATAGAGTATCTGAACAGTCTTAGTATGCTGTGAAGCTTTAATAGTTACACTAAGAATTTTTGTATAGCTTAGTATACTTATCAAATATTGGATGAAGGGGCAGCTAGGTGGTGCAGTGGATAAAGCACTGGCCCTGGATTCAGGAATACCTGAGTTCAAATTCAGCCTCAGACACTTGACACTTACCACCAGCTGTGTGACCCTGGGCAAGTCACTTAACCCTCATCGCCCCACAAAAACACAAAAACAAAACAAATATTGGGTGAAGATATGATATGCTGGTTAAATTTGTGCATGACATTAAGTAAGGTGAGATACTAATATTCTGCATGGCAAAACTGGGGTTGTAAAAATACAACACTCCTCTCAACAGAGAGAAGTGAGGGGCTGAATCTTATTAGTAAGAAATGGTAGGGATAAATAATAAAATTAAGCATAAAGTATAGGATCAGGGAGATATGGCTTGTTGTTTGTTGTTCTGTTGCATTGTACTTTTTATGACCTCATTTGAGGTTGTCTTGGCAAAGATGCTGTAGTGGTTTTCCATTTCCTTCTCAGATCATTTTACAAATGAGGAAACTGAGGCAAACATGGTTAAGTGACTTGGCCAGGGTCACACATCTGTCAAGTGTCTGGTTTTCCTGGTTCTAGAACCAGCACTCTATCTATTGCACCACCTAGCTACCTGAGATAAAGCTAGGATCTTGTGAAAAATGCTGAGGGTTTTAATGGATGACAAGCACAGTGTGATTCAAGAATATAAATTAAAACTGATAACAGGTTTGCCTTCATTATTGATTTGACAAATAGAGGTATGAAATTATGGAGTTTGAAGGGATTTCAAAGGTCATCTAGTGTAACCTATAACTGAATTGGTTAGAGGCACCAAGATATAACAGAAGTGTACTGAATTTGGAGTCAGAGGACCTATGTTCATATCTTGCCTCTGTTACATTTTCTTTGTGACCTTGAGTAAGTCACTTAAACTTTCCATGCCTATTTTCTCATCTGTAAAATGAAGCACTTGGAGTTCATGGCCTCTAAGATCTCTTCTAACTCTGAATCTAAATCTATAATCTCATAACCTCCTCAAGTGGTCTATAGTATATGGTTGAAAAACTCCTATAATACAGACTCACTTGCTAATGATGACAACACATTCTACTTTTGGAAAGCTCTGATTATTAGGAAAATATCCTTGTATTACACCAAATCCACAAAAGCAAAGCACTAATCTGATCTTATCCCCCATTTGTCTTGTTAAACAGACTAAAATCAGAAATAGGGTACTTAGGGAGTTGAAAAAACCCATTTGAAAATTTAAATAGCAAACAGCCAGTACTTTAGCAGTACTTCAGATTTAAAGGGACAGAGTAGGGGAAATTTCTTACCCAACCAGAACATCAGAAGATGGAGGTTTCAATTTAGCCCTTCGTGGTTACCATCTGTAAGGAGCTAAAATTCTAGCTAGTCTGTCTAACATATTTAATGAGTGGTCGCCAATAAATTATAAGCTTTAGCAAGAGTTAGACTTTTAAGCATTTATAAGGAGAATAAGAATTTGGTGAAGAGAGAGAGAAAGGCCTAGATTAATCTATCTATCAAAGGGAGAGAGCATTCCTAGCTCCACTCTCCAGCAGAGTCCTGAGGAAAGACAGCAAGAGTGCCAGCCTGGACCCTTCTTCTTCCCACAAGCAAATGTCACTTCCTGACAACAAAGAAAAGCCACATGTCTTGCCCTCAGGCACCTTCTCCTCATGGCAGAGCCCTCCTACAGTAAGTCTCCAGCAGGTTGCGTCATTCTAATCATTACATACCTTATGTTCCTAACTCTATTTTCTGGGGCAAAGCAAAGTAAGTATAACCTCCTTTCCATAAGCCATCACTTCAAATACTTGAAGTATTCCTCATACCTCCCACTAAATCCCTGCCTCCCCCCAGAATCTATTCTTGTGCAAGCTAAACATCCCAATTTTCTTAAACTTCCTTAAGGAAGACCTGAGTTCAAGTAATGCCTTAGTTTATTGCACTTATCCTCTGTTTGCTTCAGTTTCTTTATTTATAAAATATGGGAAATAATTGCACCTAACTCTCAAGGTCAATATGAAAATAAAATGAGATAGCATTCGCAAAGTGTTTTGCAAATTTTAAAATTAATATACAAATGTTTTTATCATCATCATCATCATTTACTATACTTGCTACTTTCTCTTCCCTGTCCCAAATATAACTGGAATATTGTGCTCAATTCTGTCCCATTCTTAGAGAGACAATAATAAACTGGAACTCATAAAGGAAAGGGATATCAGAGTGATAAAGGTATTTGAAATGAAGCCACACAATAATAGCTTGAATGCACTAGGAATTCTTAGCCTGGGGAAAAGAACACTTAGGGCCACTATCACCAAATATTAGGAAGTTATTTATGTGGAAGATGGATTAAATTTGCTTTAAAGGGTTGAAGGTACACTGAATCTTCCCAAGACAATATAGCCTTTGAAAAAAGATGGTTATCTTCTAAAGCCTCCCTTCAGTATTTCCTCAGGGGAAAACAAATATATCTCTTCTATTTGCAGACAATATTTACCCTGTTTCTTTGTTAACTATTCTAATCCTTAAGAAATGCTTTACTATTAAAAGTTTGTTCTTGATATCCTCTATCAGCATTGTTCAAAAAGAATTCATAGGATTTTAGAGGTACCAAAATTATCTAGGCTAAGTGATCAAACTGACTGAGGTTCACTAATTCCAAATTCTTTTGAAATTCATTTGGACACAGTGGCCTTCATTGAATTCTTGAACCTCTCTTCTACCATTTCAAACACACTTTCATACTAAACATGTCTTCTTTTTTTCTTCTTGTCCTCATGGTAGTCTGCTTTTTTTCCCAAACACCTCACATCTTTGGCAATCATCTCTATTGATATTTGGCTCAGTTAACTACAGGGACTCCTTTACTATAGAAAATGCAGTTCTGATAAACTGGCCATGCTGTTTGAATGCCAAACATGTATTTTCCTAAAAGACAATTTTATGGAGAATTCTCACAAGGCAGGTGCTCACACGGTGGTCAGAATACTCTCAAGATCTCTCTGAAGAACTTTGGAATTGATTACATGACATGGGAGACACTAGCAAAGGACTGCGTAGCATGGGATGCCCACATCAGAGAAGGCATGCTCTAAGAGTGAAACAGAATTGCATTAGCTGAAAAGAAATATAAGATGCACAAATTTAGAGATATCTCCACTCCAAATGTTCATATGGACTATTTTTGCCCACTCTATGATAGAACCTTTCAAGCTCATATTGGTCTGATCAGCCTCAGTCAGATACACTGTACCTTGGGCTCCAATATAGTGATGTCATTTTGGTCCTCTTTGAAAATAAAGGGCAATGACCAAAAATGCCTCTCTGGAAATTAAAGCCCTTCATAGCTTGTTTCCATCCTACATTTATAGCGTTATTTTATTTTATCACTTCACACACACACACACACACACACACACACACACACAGCCTATAGTCAAGATAGTCTACATTTCATCTTTCATTTCCTTGCCCTTCATCCTTCTATGAAACAAATACATTCCAGATAACTAAACCAAGGAGAGTCAAAATAGAGAAGAGTAAAAAAAACTATAGATGAAACTCCTCAATGAATGTTGCTGAAAAAAAAAATTAAATGATATATTAACAAGGAGACTGCAAAAACATGTCACAAAGATTATGCATTATAATCAGGTTGGGCATATAAGAGGAATTCAAGGTTATAAACATAATTGGAACTATTAATAAAAAAATTTTAAAGATTGTATCAATAGTTGCAGAAGCTTAAATAACTTGAAAGTATATAAATAGGGAGCAGTTAGGTGGCACAGTGGATAAAGTGGATTCAGGGGAACCTGAGTTCAAATGTGACCTCAGACACTTGACACTTACTAGCTGTGTGACCCTGGGCAAGTCACTTAACCCTCATTGCCCTGAAAAAAAATAAAGAAACTATATAAATAAATGGACCTTTCCTTAATGTGATATGTAGTATCTATAGAGAACCAAAAGTCAGAATTATCTGTAATGGGGGCATACTAGAAGCTTTTCCAATAAGTTCAGGGGTAAAATGAGGATGCCCATTATCAACATTACTACCCAATATCTTTCTATGAATGCTATCTATAGCAATAAGACAAGAAAAATAAATAAAGGGAATAAACATAAGCAAGAAAGTAAATGATCACTTTTTGCAGATGTTATGGTTGTTTACTTAGAGAACCCTAGAGTGCTAACCAAAAGACTAAATGAAATAATTAACAACTTCATCAAAGTTGTAGGAATAAAGGAAACACACATAAATCAACTTTCTGTTTATTACCAACAAAATCCAAAAAGAAGAGGAATAAATTGCTTTTATGATAATTACAGAAAATATAAAATATTTGGTAGTTTATCTGCCAAGACACACAAACTATATGAGAACAAGTACAAAACATTTAATACAAATAACAAATAACTGAAGAAATATTAATTGTTCATGTTTAGGCTAAGTCAATATAATAAAATGACAATATTAACTAAATTCATTTGCTTATTTAATTTCATACCAATAAACTACCAAAGGATTGCTTTATAGAGCTAGAAAAATAATAAAATTCATTTGTAGGTCAAAATATCAAGGAAATTAATTTTTTAAAGTTGTAATTAAGAAGTCTGAGTAATATCAGATCACAGACTACCCTACAAAATAGAAATCATCAAAATAACTTGGTATTAAGTAAGAAATGAGTTGGTCAGTGGAACATATTAGGTATACTAAATACAGAGATTAACATCACAATGAGTATCAAAATAAGTTATTGTGTTCTAAGAAATGCTGAAGGGAGTGGTTTTATAGAAACCTGGGAAGACTTGCATAAACTGATGTTATGACATTATATCTGCAAACTTATTGAGGTGATGTCATTTTTTTTAATTTATTTTTTATTTTTATTATTTTTTGTGTGTGAGGCATTTGGGATTAAATGACTTGTCCAGACTCACATAGCTAGTAAGTGTCAAGTGTCTGAGGTCAGATTTGAACTCAGGTCCTCCTGAATCCAGGGCCGGTGCCCTATCCATTGTGTCACCTAGCTGCCCCAGGTGATGTCATTTTAAATGTTATTTGCACAACCCAAAACAAGAACAATGAATATCTTCCCCATTAGTCATCCTCTTTTATTTCTATAAGGGCCAACAATAATTGACATATATAGCACTTTGATGTTCTTCAAATTAATTTGCATACGTATTAGCTCATTTTATCTTAAGAAAATCCCTGTAGTTGTATTTACATAAGTCATGATTTTGTCTTGGTAGACTAATGCCTTGATGTCTTATACATTTTGTAATTATTTTAAAAGGAATATTTTTCTATCTACTACTGCTATTTTTTGTTAGTAATTTAAAGAAATGCTATTGATTTTTATGAACTTATTTCTAACTTTCCACTTTTCTGCTTTGATTACATAACTTAACAATTAAATCATCTTCAAATAGGCATAATTTTGCCACTTTTTTACCTGTCCCTATACTTTCTATTACTATTTCTCATCTCATTTCTATAAGTAATATTTTTTAAATTATATCAAGTAATATCAACTGATATTTTTACTTTTCCCTTTATACTACTACAATGGCATCTGGCATTTTTCTATTACTCTTCCCCTAAAAAATGCTAGTTCATAGTTTGAGAGAATATTTTTCCTATTATGGAAAAACCCACTTATTGTTATGTTTTTCAGTGTTTTAAACTTAAATTAGATAATTATATCTTAAAATTATTTAACATCTATTGATTTAACTATGTGACTGCTTTTGTTATTAACATTCATATTACCTATGCCCATTATTAATTATTAATAGTACTATGCCAAAAGTTCTAGTATAAATCCAACATTGCCAAGGTCAATTTTTAATATGTTGCTACGGGCCTTTTGGTAATATTTTATACAAAAACTTTGTAGCAATATTCATTAATGATTTGTGGGGACTGAATTTGGGGAAGAGGGCATAGGTCTAGGTTGTGAATTTCCAAACATGGCCATGTTCTCTTTGGAGCTGTGTCCCTTAGGAGGCTGTATATGAATATGTAGCTGATCAAAAAGCATTTATTAAACTCTTACTGTGTGCAAGGTACTATGCTAAGATCTAGGCATACAAAGAAAATTTTAAAAAATAGTTGTAGCTTTTAAGACTCACTTTCTAATGGGGCAAACAAAGATGAAAATAAGTAGTTGTATATACGATATATACCAAGCAGACCAAAAGTAATCCCACACCTCCTTCAAAAGGCGAAATTTAAGCTCAGCCTTAATGTAAGGAGAGAATTCAAGAGACCAAGGTGTGGGGGGAGAGCATTCTAGGCATGGGGAATAGCCAGCAAAAAGGCTGGGACTTGGAAGATGGAGTATTTGAAAGGGAGAAATAGGCTAATGTGTCTCTATCCTAGATTACGTTTGACCTTTGTCTTCAAAGAGGATCATTGATATCACTGGTGATGTCTTGACTTATGCATAAATTGGATTTAAGTGGAGTTGCACAAAGTCATCAGCTTTATTCTTTCTTCCAGACTCATAGAAGTCCATTGGCAAGAAAAAAATCAGGATAACTGGCTGTAGCCTGGGTTGCAGTGGAAGACCTTGGAAACTTCAGCGAATGTCTGACTAAGCTGTAATCACTCCACAGCACCTATTTCAGATGCCTTTATGGCTGTTGGAACAAATTGTTCTCCTCTGCCCATTCTGCCAGGAGAAGTCTTCACATGGTTGGGGTAGGTATCTCCTTAATTCATCGACAGGTTTGAGGCCTATTGGTTACCCTCCACTTGGGTTTAGCCCATCTTCTAAGATGCTTTTACTGGGGTATGGTTGCTGTGCATGCTAAGGCTTCTTGGAGCCACAGGTAAGAATTGGGTGAGGGGGGACAGCTAGGTGGCACAGTGGATAGAGCACCGGCCCTGGATTCAGGAGGACCTGAGTTCAAATCTGGCCTTAGACACTTAACACTTACTAGCTGTGTGACCCTAGGCAAGTCACTTAAACCCCAAATGCCTCAATAAAAAAAAAAAAAAAAGAATTGGGTGAGAGGTGGAGACCAAAGGTAGATGAACAGCCCTGAAAAAAGCTCAGCAAACCCTTACACCAGAGAGGCTAGTCCTCCCTGAACACTCCCATAGACCCCAAAGTAAAGTGTAAGAATACTGGAAAAGTATAAAGGGACCAGTTTATAAAGGGCTTTAAATATCAAACAAATTATTTTACACTTGTTTCTGGAGGTAATAGGGAGCCACTGAAGCTAATGAAGTCAAGTGAGTTGACATAATCAGACAATACTTTGGAAATAACACTTTGGCACCAAAGTGAAGAACAGAAGGGGAGAATCATGAGACAGAGAGAGAAATTAGAAAGATATTGCAATTGTTGAGGTGGGAATTGATGAGGAACTGAATGACAACAACTGTGATGAATGAAAGAAAGGGAGCGAATACAAGAGACCTTGTGAAGATAGAAAGAGTAAGATTTAGCAAATGATTAAATACATGAGGTGACTGAATATGATTGAATATACAGGCAGAGCCAAGATGGTGGAAGAAAGGCAGTGAGCTCCCGAACTCATGACACAATCTCTCCAAAAAACATCCAAATAAGGCCATAGGAAAATGCCCGGAGCAGCAAAAGTCAGAAGAATGTGCTGAAATCATCTTCTAACCAAGAACAGCTTGAAAGGTCAAAAGGAGGGAGCTGCTGTGCTGATATAGAAGTTGAACCCAACCCCACAGTCACCCTGACACAGATCCAGTCCCAGGAAGGCATCACCAGAGAAGGAGACCCCCAGAGCCTCTGAATCAGCTGAAGCGCCAGTGTTGTCTGGAACTAAGCTCACAGTCTGGTGAGTGGGCTGAGCCCTGGGCAGGGGGCAGACTACAGGGGTCTATGCTGGTGCTGAGGCAGAACTTGGATTTTACACCGCTGCTGAGAACCAAGAGGTAGGTTTGAGTAGCAGTGGCCCAGGTGGGGGAGGGGCACTGGCTCGTCGGAGCTAATAACCACAACACACAAAGCTGGTTGATTAGCAAGTTGGTCCGGGGTCATCTAAGGACCAGGGAATAGGCTGGATGAGTGAAGAACCTGATTCTCCTTAAATCATACCACCTGGGATTGAATATACAATGTATGAGAAATTATTAACAACCAATATCTTGGGGATATTCAGAACTCTCCTTCCCCCTTCTTCCAAAATCCTGACTTAGTCCAGTTTTCCATTTAGGACATTACCAATAAGGAGATTGCATTGACTCTCCCCATCTTAGTCAGACCTTGGAAGGAATTTAATCTAGGGTGGGGAAGCCCATTATGTTCTACTCAAGCTTGAGTGGAGACATATCCTTTTGACTAGATAGCCTAAGGCTGGGAGTGATCTAGGTAGGGATAATTTCTCTGTGGGTCACTCAGTCCCGTTGACCACCTACTGTTTATAAGGCCTTATAAACTGTGAGTGCCACACCATGACTGAAAGATGACCAAATGACTATCCTTTCTTTAATAACTTGCTGGCCTTATTAATAAAATTATTAAATTACCCAGAAACTATGTCTCTCAAATTTTTTAATTGTCACAGCTGAGACTGGGGAGCTGGAAATGATGCCAAAGAAGCCATGTTGCCAAAACAAGGAAGAGAAAGCTCACCAAGTTGATGAGGATTCTCAAATTCATATCATACAGGGAATGGTTGTTGGTAGCTGTAACACCTAGCCTGAAGAAGGGAATGCAAAGGGAGTATATAAGTTCTGTTTTCAAATAATGGATGGCTGTTATGTCTAGGGATTAGACTTTTCTATAAGGCCTTAGAGAATGGAACTAGGATTTCGTTTTTCAGCAGGAGAAATATATTTTGGAAATAGCCAATGAAGGAACTTGTTTTCTTTGATTATGTATAATTGTTACATGAACAGAACTAAGACTTTAAAAGGAGGCAGAAAGAATGGACAACTTTTAAATGGAGGCAAAACAGAATGGACCGTTATGAAAGAATGAGCTCCCCATCCCTAGAGTTGCTTAGACAAAAGTTAGATGACTATCTTCCATTGGCATCATAGAAGGAATTAAATTTTCTGGTAGAACTTGAGCTACACAACCTTTATATTCTCTTAAAAATATTGTATGCTAGGATTCTATTTCTTTATTGGCATGTAGACACTACCATATACACATTCTTTCTTTTTCATATCCCACCCCTCCTCCCCCATATCAAAAACTGCCAAAGGACAAAAGAGAAGGAAAAGGGGTAAGAGAGAAGAGATGAGAAAAAAAAAACAAATGGAAAAAGAAGATGACAAGAAGGGAAGGGAAAATGAGCTACTTTTGTTCCTAAATCTTTACTTCCATTTGAACAATTTGAAAAATCTCAGGTTGAGATGTTCTTACCTTAATTGCGTGTCACATTGCCCAGTGTTAAGCATTCTAAAAGAATCTGCCTTAACAAGAGCACAAAAAAGGGAAAGTTAAGGTGATTAAGAGAACACATAAGGGAAATAACTTCCTTCCTATCAATATACATTAGTTATGAACTTTGAGATTCTTCCTTGCTTTTTGTGTGTGTCATCATAAGGATAATAAAATAAAAGATATAAGGACATTGTACTCAAACACTTTTGCTATTTTTCTGCCACAAAGTAGTAGTTTTACAATATAAAAAATCAAGTTAGACGCTGAATAAGTCATTTTTCAGTAGCTTAATCTATTATCATTGATATGCAGCAGTTATATAACAAATAGACTATTTTGAACTGGAGGCGGTGTAGCTCTGGGAGTCTGTGAATTGTAGTGTAGGTAAGAAATTGTGGTATTAGGAAGAAGATGAAAGTTCTTTTATCCATTCTATGTTTTCCCTCAATCACCATAAATAACTTTTTTTCCCATTAGTATATTGATAACAGTGTATTTTTCTCCCTGACCATAGTTAAAAGTTAAAAATATTGAGTTGTTACAATCTGACATTTCTATTCTTAGGCTAACAGTACAGTATGACTGGGTGAAGTCAAAGTATGCTCTTAAAGCAAACAAGTAGATTAGAAGTTCTTTTGTTATGTCACTGTCAAAACATTTGAAATGTTATTAGGTGGGGAGGATTATACTACCCATTCCAATTTATGAGGGGGAAATATTTACTCCTCATAAATTGGAAGGGGTAGTGTTAGATAGATTGATAGATGGTTTTATAGTAATATATAATATAGAGAGTGAGCATCACATATATATATATATATATATATATATGACTCTAAAGTTTTTCTTTCTTTTGTTCAATTCTAATAGTGTATAAATCATGACAGATCACTTATTCTGTGGCCAGTTTATTTCATATTTAATGTGTTATATATTCGGTTTGTTTTGATGAGTCAGTTTTCTTTTTTTAATGCTTCTCCTTCTATTTGGCACTGGACATGTGTACAAGGTATAATAACAAAATGAGAAAAGTTTTCTTGTATGACTTCTGAAAAACAATTTCATTACCTCATGAGAATTATTTAAACATTAATTTCTTGTTTATATGAATATCTTGGAGGAAAAAATAAATGCAGATTCTAATGTTGAGTGTCTAACTCAAAGTCTATGCTGTATGAATTAGAAGAATCAAGTTAATCAAGTTAAAAGTCACTAAAACCAACAGAGTAGAAACAAGAATGTGAAGATTTGTTAGAAAAAGTAAGCTCATATCCCCATTGACAACTAGTTTGAATTTCTAGCTAATTAAATTTAAAGAAACAACCAATAATTCAATTAAAAGAAGGGTGTTTGAAATCAAACTAATGAGAAAAGAAATACATTTCTTGAACTAACCTACTATTTCATTGGTATAGGGATTCAGGAGTGCTCTGGAGGGAGCTTGAACTTGTTCCAAAGAGCAGTTTATTAAAGTTTCAGAATGAGCATTTACACTTCAGAAATCAGCAAATGCTACAAATCAGGGTTTGACTTACTGTTGATTATCTAAAAGATAGTGATGGAGAAAGCATTAAAAATTCAGATTAAACTTAAAAGTGTGTCATAAATACATTTTTTTTTTCAGAGAGCCAGGTGTGACACCGAGAGATTAAATGATTTGTCCACCGTCCCAGAACCTGGACATAAGAGGAAAGACTTCAATGAAGGTTGTCCTGACTTTGAGGCCTGCTTTCTATCCACTATCCCATGTTGCTTTTCTAGAAATAAAAACAATAAAAATTAAATAATAAATAAATAAAAGGGGGCCTATGTGGATATTTGGAAAACAACAGTAGCCAATAAACCTTTGTGCCACAAACAAGAGCAAAGTAATTTTTTTTTCTTTTTTTTTGTGAGGCAGCTGGGGTTAAGTGACCTGCCCAGGGTCACACAGCTAGTGTCAAGTTTCTGAGGTCAGATGTGAACTCAGGTCATCCTGACTCTAGGGATGGTGTTCTATCCATTTCACCACCTAGCTGCCCTGAGCAAAGTGATTTTTGATGAACAGAATCAGGTAAACCATAAAGCTATGGCTTGGTCGATTTCCTTGGCAAGAGGATTTAGGAAATGAATAACTGGTTAAGATAATAATATTTAAGAATGGGATCTGGATTTTGGAACCATAGCTTAATGTCTCTCAGTTCCAGTGGTTTCAATTATCATCTCTATTTAGATGATCCTCAGATCTACTTACCCAGTTCAGATCACTCTTCTAACCTCCAGTTTCACATCTCCAATCACCTAGTGGACATTATGTCTATTTGAACAGTAAAATGTTTATCTATTTTCCTGTGATAGTAAGATGTCTACTAGGCATATTGTGATGGCCAAAATTTGATACACGGAGTGTTATTTGGGTGACTCGCCTTAATATTGGGGTCCCAGAAATATGAGGGACCTTTTAGGTTTAACCCTCCCCTCTGAACTGCCCTTTTTAGATATTTCTCCCAGACCAATAAGAAAGGAACCTCTAAGGTTTAGTTCACAAAAGGATCAGATTTTATTACTTGGGAATTAATTAAACAACAAAGGTGAAACTAATAAAAATCAAAGATAAGGAAATAGGAAAATCGAAATACAGAGAAATGCTCTTAACTCCAAACTTAGCCTATTAGGGTTTTCCGTAATTAAACTCACCAAACACCTGAACAGCCTGCCAGTCTAAGGTTGCTCGAGTGTCAAAAGGGAAGGTCCTTCAAAAGCTGCCTTTCTGAGCTCAGTAGCATATGTAACCTTGGGGTGGGCCAGGTATGGCCCCTCCCAAATGAGTTAGCTGAAAACGGGAATATTAATCTTTACCACAGATAATTTTTACCACAATATTAATTTGAACATGTCCAAAACTGTACTCTTTACCTTCCCCCACCTCCCCATGCCCTCTCCTCTTCCTAATTTTCCTCTTACCATTGAAAGCACCACTTTCTATCCTCCCAGTCACCCAGGCTTGCAATATTCAATATGTTGCCAAGTTTTGTTGATTCTATTTTCATAGCATTACTGCTCTCCTCTAACACTGCCACAATCCTGGTGCAGGCCCTTTCCATCCCACACCCAAACTATTACAATAGCCTATTAGTTGGTATCACTACCTCAAGTTTCCACCCTCTCTATTCCATCCTTCTCTCAATTGTCAAATAGATCTCCCTAAAGCACAGGTGTCACTGTGTTCTCCACACCCCAGCCCCCCAATACACACACGAACACACACACACACATACTCAATATACTCCAGCGGCCCCCTATCACTTCCAGGATCAAATAGAAAATCCTTTCTTTGGTTTTCAAAGCCCCCTCCTATCTTTCCATTCTTACATCTTCCTCTACCCTATGTGCTTTGTGATCTGGCAGCAATGACATATTTGCTCTTTCTCATATGAGACACTATGTCTCCTGATTCCATACATTTTCACATTTCACCCCTTCCATGTCTGGAATTCTTGGCTTCCTCATCTCTGTTTCCAGGACCCCTTGATTTCCTTCAAGTACCAGATAAAAATTGACCTTCTACAAGAATCCTTTCCCTATTTGCTATAATAGTAATAGTTTCCTGGGGGCAACTAGGTGGTACAATAGTTAAAGCACCAGCCCTGGATTCAGGAGGACCTGAGTTCAAATCCAGTCTCAGACACTTGACACTTACTAGCTATGTGACCCTGTTCAAGTCACTTAAAACCACATTGCCCCACAAAAGCAAAAAAAAAAACAAAAATAGTAATGGCTTCTTTTTATTAATTATTCCCCATTTATCCTTTAAGTATCTTGCTTATATATATAATGTTTATGTGGTTTCCTCCATTAGACTGTGAGTTCCTTATGAGCAGAAACTGTTTTTTGGTTTTGTCTGTGGAAGATGTCTTTCTTTGTACTATCAGCACTTGGCACAGTGTCTGACATACAGTAGGCAATTAATAAATTCTTGTTAGCTATGAGTAGTGGCTCTGGGGCAGAAATGGGCTATAGCCAACAAGGGATGATAAAAACATTGGTGACTAAAATAAATTGAATTTGCTCAAATTTGTCCAGCCTTAAAGAACCTGCTAGCTCACAGGGGCTGGGTACTCCCTTGTAAGAAAATAATGGGCTTTGCCAATGCCCAAAGGCCCTAGCTGGTATTGATTTGGACTGATTAGACTTACTGAGAATTGACTGACTTCACTGATTAACATACTTGAAGTTGACTTGATTGAAACCACACCTGCCTGAGTCTGAAGACGGTGTGTTCTCAGAGACCATGGACTTTGACCTCAACACAGGACCACCCTCAAGTCCAGTGAATCAATGGACTTGAATGCTACCAGCCAGTTAGCTTGGAGCAGTCTATAGGCACTGACGTAACTTCTGCTCTGACAGGCACAGGAACTTCCTCTTTTTGGCCTGAGACTTATAGGTGAAGGCAGCGTTTTCCTCTTCTCTCTACCACAGATACTAGGTAGGCTTTACTATCTTTCTGACCCAGGTGTTCTCTTTTTACTAATATCTGGTATGCTTTAATAAGTGCTTAATGCCCCAAACAGGTGCTAAAGTTTCTAATTTATAAGTAAACCCAAGCTAATTTTCCTTACACTTGAGAAAGGAATAAGGCGACCATACATTAGATTTTAAATGTCACACCCTTCTCCATTGTGTAATTTAAAATTCTAAATGTGGGTTTTAATCTGTCCTCCCCCAGATTTGGGGGGAAACTGGCTAAAATCACTTATAAATGAGTTTAGGTTTTTAGAGGGTTTATTAAAAGATCTAAGATAGTAAAGAAAAAGACTGAGAACAGATTTCTTATAGCATGGAAATCTTAGCTTTCCTAACCATCCTACTTCTGAAGTCCTCTGCCACCACACCAATGTCTTGCACCAAAAAGAAAAAAAAAAGAGAGAGAGAGAGAACTCCTCCTCCAGTGTTTACTTCCTCCTTCATGTTCTCCTCCCAGAAATGGGAGATTTTTCAAGCTAGCATCTTTCAAATTCATTGGTTCACTGGACCTGAAGGCAGTCTCGATGTACAGTTCAAAGTGTTTAGCTTCTGAGAATACCCTCTTAGGTACCAGCCAGATGTGCTTACACTAGAGTCAGTCACTCTCAACCAATTCAATCAGTTTAGATCAATCTCCAGGTGGGCCCTTGAGTATCTGCTAAATCCCCTCATCTACTACATTCCATTATCTTGACACACCATCTAGGTGGCCCTTTGACTCAGCCCCAGAGCATGAGGTTAAAAAGGATTTGGTATGGGGCAGCTAGGTGGTGCAGTGGATAGAGCACTGGCCCTGGAGTCAGGAGGAACTGAGTTCAAATCTGACCTTAGACACTTAACACTTACTAGCTGTGTGACTCTGGGCGAGTCACTTAACCCCAATTGCCTCACTAAAAAATAAATAAATAAATAAAGGATTTGGTACTAGGAAAGTGTTATTCCAATGAGAGAAGTTGGTGTACTTTGGTACATGGTTTTAAGCTCATTAAACTCCTAAACTAGAACCCCAGGGACAGATTATTTAAAGGTTTGTTTTAGGCATATGTCCAGGGTTTCCTCCTGAAAAAGAGGGTGGGGAAAAGATAAAAATGTATTAAATGTACAAAATGAATCAGGTATGAGTCAAATTGTTTATTCTTACACATAAAAGACATCCTAAATATCAATGCATTAGTAGAATTATTTAAAAAGTATTCATTAATTTAACTTATGCTCTTTCCATCCTAATAGGCTGATACCTAAAATTACCAGAACTTAAAGCAATGGCACATTCAGATCCAGCCTCAGATATTTACTAGCTGTGTGACCCTGGGCAAGTTACTTAACCCTGATGGCCTCTCCCCAAAATATAAATAAATAGACATAAACCAGTGCCCAGGATGGTTAAATAGGCATTTATCTTTTGCCTTGGCTCTGAACTGTCCAAAAAACTTCCTTGTACATGTCTATTGATAAAATGGCCAAGTTTGGGCCATTTTTTTGTTTGTCTGTTTGTTTTGGAAAGCAATGGAGTAGATGCCAGGGTCACTTCCTCAGCCACTGTTCAACTTCATCCTGATGATACTTAGAAACTTCAGCCATCTTAAATTTTCAAGGTCACTATCAATCTAGATATGTCAGTCTAGAGGCTGCTGATCAGTCACCTACTCAGGACAGGAAATACAAAAAGAAAGGCATCCAGGGTTGCAGATGCAAACTCACCTAGGTGAATCCTCATGCACTAGGTGCCATGTGGCCACAGTCATCACCATACTTGGGTATAGAAAAGCCAGTCCTTCCTGACCATTCACTGGAAGTCTCAAAGTTATATGATGTCTTGTGGACAATCAAAGAAAAGAGGCTGAGCTAGAAATTGTCTCTTCTTTGAATTAATACAGCATTCTACTTGACATTGTCAGTGTGTAGGGGAGGTCCAAGGGACCATTCGGGACTTGCTACATACTTCCAAGACATCAATACTTCTCACCTCTGGACTACCACATAGAAGCAGGCCCCAAAGCCCCCCAGTTAACTGGAAACAGGAAGGTCGTTGAGCATTTTCCATGGGATGGTTGATTAGTCAAACGTTATATCAATAATAGTCATGGCTTGCTGCAACTCTGAACAGGTAAATTTGGGTGGGGGCTGCATGAAAAGTAGAGTTGGTAACATCCCACCAAATATTTGGTGCCCACACACTAATGTGTCACTATTACTGACATTTTCAAAGATGATGAAAAGCACTAAAGAGATTGTCTGGACATCAAGTAGCTTTCACAAACAAGGGCCCTCATCATTTAAGCTTAAATGAGCCAGAAACAAGTGGGTTAAATTAGCCTTGCAAATCACTACTTGATGGCTTGCCCAAGGCAAATAATTCTCTTCTCATGAAGCTGGAAATGCCTTAGAGTGGCCATTTTGAGACTACTTGAGCTAAACAAAGTACTGAGTGGGTGACAAATATATTTTCAGTTTAAAATTTTCGTTAATCCAAACCAGGATTAATAAACATTCTTCTTTTCTGATTTTTCCCATCCTATTCTGAGAATGTTTGGCCTTTTTTCTTTTTTAGCCTACTAAATTCTCAATTTCCTAAAAATGAAAAAGTAATTGATCCAATTTATTTACAAGTTCAAATATATTTCATTCCCAAATTCAAAAAGAGAGATGTTCATTTTCTTCCTGAATGTGATACTATTGAGGATTTTGTGCAATGATGTTTTTGAGACATACATTTACAATTTTATCTAAAATTTCTTAGATTACAAGAAAAAAATCTTTTTTGTGACATAGGACCCAATGGTATAAAGTTGGTATTTTCATACCTCTTAAATGTCTTTTCTTCCACTAAATCCTACTCCTATAAAAGGAGAGTGACCAATGAACCCCACCATTATGAGGATAGATTGTCCTGCTGATAAAATCCCCATATGGACTTTGAAACAAACACAGAAATTCTATAACTATATCCACATGGTGAAGAGAAGTCTCTTGGGGAATGGAGCTAGAAATGATATGTGTTCTAGAGACCAAAGCTTGTAAGTTTGTCTGAATTTTTCTTGTCTTGGATATGCAAGTAGGGAGGTAAAACCTAAAATTCATGAGAAATGAGATCTTATCCCACCCAAGGACTCCATGGTGTGGCCAGTGAGTACATGGCCTTATTCTTGATTCTGTTGTAGTTGTATCTATTCTTTATGCTTTCAGGTAAAGGAAACTAGAGATGTAAATAACCTTGTAATCTTTGAAAGGTCAGGAGAACAGATGAACAGAAGATACAGTAATGGAGTCCATACTGAATTATTAGCCAACCACTTAAGCATTGAGGAAGGGCTTTTGAAACTTGTAATGACAACTCATTTCATAGAAACTATATTAAATATGAGACAATATCTCCAGATACCAAGGTATCATGGAGGAGACACAGCCTTGTTTATATTTCTATTTTCACCATCTCTTTGAAATAAATATCAATTTATAAATATTCATTTTTGTTAATTGGTTAAATGGAACTCGAATATTAATCACTGGTGTTAAACATCAGAATGGAGTCTTCAAGCCAATAGCATTAGAGAAAAAATAAAACACCCAAACTCTTTAGGGGTATGCCTAGAATCATGAGGATGAGATGATGAGATGCAGCCAGCTTTGCTCAGGGAGCATGTGCTAAGAGTGGATGATTGCAATCTAATGCCTGCTTTATGGTAGGAGAGTGACTGTGTTGTTGAAGGCCCACAAAGAACAAGGAGTAATATTCTATTCAGGGAAGATCCAGGGCAGAGAGGAGCACCAGTGTGTGTGGCTGCAGTGGAACAAGGGCCCTTCATGGGTAAAGGCCAGAGTGAAGATGAGGAGAGAAGTAATCCTACCTCTCTGAGGATAACACCACCTTGGGAGCACTTACAGACCCCCAGAACTAGCTTTGAAAATGGCAGCATGGAAAAGCTCAGGACAGTGACTCCTCACCCCCGGGTAATCAGATTCCAACTTTAACATGAAGTTCAAAGTCAAGAAAAAGGCTAGAAAGTTATAAACAAAGTCTCAAAGAAAAAAATGCTAATTGGACACTAGTCAAACATGAATTCTTGAAACAGTTAAAGAGATAAGAGTGGTAGAGGACATATTTGGCAAAGAAATGAGAGTGATACAAGTAAATTATGAAAAGAGAATTAAAAGAGGTACAAAAAATACAGAAAAAAATAATACTATTAAAAAAAACAGAATTGGACAAATGGTACAAAAATTCACATGAGAAAAGAACTCCTTAAAAATTAGAATTGGGAAGGCTGCTAGGTGGCACAATGGATAGAACATTAGCCCTGCAGTCGAGAGGACCTGAGTTCAAATCTAGCTTCTGATACTTAATAGCTGTGCAATCCTGGGCAAGTCACTTAAACCTGATTGCCTTAAAAAAAAAAAAGAGGTCATTTGGGCAGCTAGGTGGTACAGTAGATAAAGCACCAGCCCAAGATTCAGGAGGACCTGAGTTCAAATCTGGACTCAGACACTTTACACTTACCCTCATTGCCCCCCCAAAAAAACAAACAAATTTTAAAAATCTTAATTTTTTGAAAATTAGAATTGGACAAGTGGAAGCTTATGAGTCCATGAGAAATCAGGAAACAATAAAACAAACTCAAAAGAATGAAAAAAAATGGGGCAGCTGGGTGGCACAGTGGATAAAGCACCGGCCCTGGATTCAGGAGGATCTGAGTTCAAATCCGGCCCCAGACACTTGACACTTACTAGCTGTGTGACCTAGCTGGGCAAGTCACCTAACCCTCATTGCCCTATGCAAGAAAATAAAAAAAGAAAAAAAAAAGAATGAAAAAAATAGGACAAAATATGAACTATCTCATTGTAAAAACAACTGACCTAGAAAATAGATTAAGGAGAGAAAATTTAAGAATTATTTGACTACCTGAAAGCCATGATAAAAAAAAGCTTACATATCATATTACAAGAAATTATAAGGAAAACCACGCCAATATCTAAAGATCAAGAGGGTAAAAGAGAAATAGAAAGAATCCCCCAATCACCTTCTAAAAGTGACCCCAAATTGAAAACTCCCAGGAATATTATAGTCAAATTTCAGAGCTCTCAGAACAAAAAGAAAATACTTCAAGTAGAGAGAAAGAAGCCATTCAAATACTGTAGAGCCACAGTAAGGATCACATAAGGATTACCAGCTACCACATTAAAGGAGTAGAGAGCTTGAAATATTATATTCTGGAAGGCAAAAAAGAGCTAGGATTACAAACAAGAATAACCTACCCAGCAAAACTCAGTACAATACTTCAAAGGGAAAAAATGGATAAGTAATGAAAGAGAGGACTCTTGAGCATTGCTGATGAAAACACTAAAGATGAATGGAAAATCTGGCATTCAAACACAAAACTCAAAAGAAAAACAAAAGAGAAATAAGAAGGGACTTAATAAGGTTAAAGTGTTTATATTACTATATAGGAAGATGATACATGTAACTCCTAAAAACTTTATCATTATTAGAGTAGATAGATGGAATCTATATCGAGTATACAGAAATGAATCAATTATGTTAGGGTGATGTATAAATGAACAAAAAAATTAGTGAATGAAAAACACACATGGTTATGCCCTGGGAGAAGAGAGAAGGAAGAGGAAGAATGGGGAAAATTATCTCATATAAAAGAGGCATGAAATGAAGAGCTTTTACAATAGAGGGGGAAATTATGGGAAGAGGGAGTCAAGGTTTGAACCTCACTCAGAATTGACTCAAAGAGGGAATATATAAACACACACACATGCATACATGTGTATATGTGTACATGTATACATGTACATATATGTGTATTATGTACATACATAGGCACACTCAGTTGTGTATAGAAATCTATCTAACCAAATTCGGAAGTGGGAGGAGAGAAAAGGATGGGATAGAGTGTTATAAAAGGGAGAGCAGATTAACAGAGGAAGCAGTCAGAAGTAAAACAGACTTTTGAGAAAAGAAACAAGAAAGAGAGAAAAGGATAAACAGAAGAATAAAGGGAAAAGCAAAGTTAGTAATCATAACTGTGAATGTGAATGAACTGAACTCACCCATAAAATGGAAGTGAATAGCAGAATGGATTAGGAATTTCAATCCAGACATTTGGGGGTGGAGTTAAAATAGTGGAGTAGAGAAAGTATTTCAGCTGAGTTCTCTCAACATTCCCCTACAACTTTAAAATAACACCTGAAATCAAATTCTGGCATGGCAGAACCAACAAAATGTCAAACTGAGATGTCCTTTGTCCAAGACACCTTAGGAAGTCAGAAAGAAAGGTTCATGACACAAAGGGAGAGGCAGACCTGAAGCCTATGTGGATAAAACACTAGTGATGAGAATTGGGGGTGGCATGCTCTGCATTGCACTCCAAGCCAACCACCACTCCAATGATAAAAACCTTTCCTGCCAACCTCCTAAATTTCTTGAGCTTTTACCCCTTGTTGATTCTGCCACTCCAGAATTTAATTTGAGGCATTATTTAGAGAGTTCAAATGAGTTCCTGCTTTTACTCCACCATCTTGGCTCTACCTCAATGCAGTTTCAAGGCACTAAATAGAGCCCAGAAGACAAACTACACTAAACATAAGTGAAATATCTTGAGGACTGCAAAAAAGTGA
Source organism: Dromiciops gliroides (assembly GCF_019393635.1). Classification (NCBI taxonomy): domain Eukaryota; kingdom Metazoa; phylum Chordata; class Mammalia; order Microbiotheria; family Microbiotheriidae; genus Dromiciops; species Dromiciops gliroides. The sequence continues at coordinate 106,477,503 of NC_057863.1, read as the reverse complement.
CTTCTAGGAGCTGTAAGTGATCTCATTGTGTCACAAATACTAAGATTCTGCCCATTTTTCCTGTACTCTGTAAGTGCTTGTGAGAGAATGTGTCACAGACTTTTGAGGAAATCTTGCACCAACTGTTTTTATTCCTTTCCTTAGTAAGTAACATTTTTTTTTTTTTTAGTGAGGCAATTGGGGTTAAGTGACTTGCCCAGAGTCACACACCTAGTAAGTGTTAAGTGTCTGAGGTCGGATTTGAACTCAGCTCCTCCTGACTCCAGCGCTGGTGCTCTGTCCACTGCGCCACCTAGCTGCCCTGAGTAAGTAACATTTTAAAAAAGACAATTAAGCCTGACTGACTAAATTATATCAACTAATAATCATGATAGGAAGCACACCAGTGAGGACTCATAAGCTATGCCATTAGAAATGACCATAATCTCCTATTCCAACTCCTCAGCATGAACCCTAAAACTCTGAAGGGGAGATTCTTCTGTGATCTGGTGATCTATCCTGCTAGTGCTACTAGGGTTTGAGAAAGTAGTTCCTACATTGGGTTAAAAACATTTAGTTAAATGCTTAAGAAAATGCTTTTAGGGCTTCATGATGCTCAATGAATCCTAAATATATTTTAATTCATATATACATATGCCAGCATCTATTTTGAAGATTCTATCTCTAGAAATAGAAGCTATAGATATAGATATTTCTCTAGTAGGGCTACAATTATTCATTCACATTTATCATTGAGTATAATCATAACATTTTAGCTATTTCCTACAGCACTTCTGTGAATTAGGCAAATATTATCATCCTTGTTTTACAAATGAGGGAGGAGATATAGAGAGATTAAGTGACTTGCTCAAAGTTACAGTCAAAACCTCACGAATTTATTATTTAACTGCAGAATGTCCAGTTCTACTTCTATTGCTTTTTCCTTATGTCACTGAAAGTGAATATATTTACTAAAAAGGAGGAGGAAATCAAAACAAAAAATTAACTTATTCACACTGTGTCACTGGAACTCTTCCTACAGTCTTTTATGTTTTACATTGTGTAGACTAGATATACTCTAACCAGATAGAATACCTTTATACATTCTTTTCAAGATTTAATATTTTTTCATATAAATAGCCTGTACTTGTCTTTAATACTTTCTATTTCTGTTTGCAATATATAGATATATAAATACATATATGCATACTTTATTGACAACTTGCTAATACTTTCTTTGTGTGTCTGATTTCAAAATAAAAGACTTTATCACTGGAGAAAATCTATAATATATCAGAGGAAATTTCTGATGGCTAAATATTATCTACATGATATCTTAAGCAAAGTAAGTTAAAATTGCTTCTATTAGTTTTTTTTTAAATAACTAGCTAATAAAGAAAGAATAACAATCTCAAATACATAGAAAATCATTGTTCATCTCTGGTATGACTATGTATATTGGTTAAATTCCTTGAAGAAAAGTATTATTTCATTTTTGCCTCTGTATCCTCAATATTTACCACAGAAAGTATGCTGTGTACAGGTGCTTAATAAGTACTTCTTGATTGATTGATGAAAAGGTGATGGTAAATTTTTGCACATGAAAAGAGCTAAGTGAAAATCCTCAAAGCTTCCTATCCATGACGTTCTTTGTTTTTCCACCAAATCTTGGCTTGTTTATGTATTTCTTTGGTGATATTAAGTGCAAAAATATTCTTGAATTTTTATGTCCCTTTCTCTCACTTTAGACCATTACTAATTGTCAAGATAATGGAATGTGATAGATGAGATTTGGCAGATACTCAGGAGCCCACCTGAGTGGATTACTGGCTGATTTGACTGGATTAGTAGTTGACTAGATTCTAAGCACATCTGGTTGGTACTTGAGAATACTTAAGAAAGCATGGTTCTCAGAATGTAAAAAAACTTTGAACTTCCGGACCAATCAACCAACCAGCTTGAAGAACCTCCCCATTCTGGGAGGGGACAGGAAGGAGGAAAGGGGAGCCTGCCTGAAGAGCTCAGTCTTTTTGGTTCCTGACTTGGTGGTGACGGCAGAGAACGATGAAGAGGAGCTGAGGAAAGATAGGATTGTGAGGTTGTAATAATTCTATTCTCAATATTTCTCTTTCTATGTTTCAATAAACCCTTAAAAATCTAAAATTGTTTTATCAGTGATTTTAGTCAGTTTCCCCCAAAACTGGGGGAGCAGATTATAACCCACATTTAGAATTTTAAATTACACATAATATCAAATTAATTTAGGTATTCATTTTTGGTAGCTAAAAGAGAACCAAACTAAAGAATAGAGTACATAGGACAGGAATCAAATAAGGGAGAATGGAAAAGAGAAATCAGATGTATGACATTATTATATTTGTCTTCACACCTCAATTTGGCAGAAAGGAAAAAAAGAAAGTAAGAAATAATCCAATTGCATTTCATGTAGAAAGGAAATTTGCATCTATGCAACTATATTGAAAAGCTGAATGATGTAATGAGGCAGAGAAAATTGATTTTACTATGTCAGAAACTTCACTGAAATTATAGTAGAGATATGAATCTGTATTTCAGTTTTAAATTCAAAATGGATTTGGCCCCTCTGATTCTTTCCTCATTCCATTCTCCAATTCAAAAGCCTCTAATGTTGCCCCATTGCCTACATAATAAAGCTCATTTTCCTCAGCCTGGAATTCAACACCCATAAAGACCATATCTGCCTTCAAAGATCTGGTCTTCATCTCTGATCCAATTAGGCCACTTTCCTCACAGTACCCAATATATGCCATGGTTATTTGTGACTCCAAGGCTTTATTCCTGCTATAACTCCTCAGTGTTCAAAAAACTTTTTTCTCCCATTCCTCTGCCTATCCCAGTTCTATTCATCCTTCTTATTCAAGTTAACTCCCATTTGGCTCACCAGACATTCTCCTCCTTTTCCAGTCCACAATGATATTCTCTTTTTCAGAACTCCTATATAATGTATTGTATATATTATCTCTTGGGACATGTATTGATCTACTACCTTGCATTCTTATTTACCTTTTTATGTCTACCTGTCTTTTCTTCCAAGCTACATTAACTCCTAGGAGACAGGAATCATATCTTAATAATAATGTGTTGTCGCATTTTTTAATATATATATTGCTTCAAGGTTTACAAAGTAATTTTACATAAACTATCTCACTTGATCCTCACACAAAAGCCTTTGTGAATTTACTTCTTAAGAATCTTTTATTTCATCTGTATGGAGTCTGCTTTCCTCACTCTAATCAAGCAATCAGTGAAAAAGTATTTTTAAGTGCCTACTACACAGCTTAGCTGGCATATGCAGGTAGCTTTATTAGATAGTTTAATGAGTTGCTGTAAAGGAGTGATTGTGAAGCCTGTCAGTAGAAAAGTGTCTTGTAAATGAGTGATGAATGAAATTTCAAGAGACGGAGTTTTTGGGTAATTAATAACTAATTTATTAATTAGGGTAGCTAATAATCAATAAATTGAAGATCACCAATCTCTCTCAACAAATAAAGAGCAAACCATGGAGATCCTGAATGCTTAAATACCTTTAGAAAAGATGATACCCCTGACGGGTGAAAATCAATCCTGATCGGTGAACAATTAATACAGAGTTGGACATATTAATGAGGATATGGGCTAAAAATCTTCAACTCCTCCTGCTGAGAACATGTCTTGATCATGAGACTCAGCCACCTCCAGCAATCTGGAAAAAGGAATCCACCTCTACCCAGACTACTCTAGTTGCTATTCTCACATGAGCTGGGTTCCCCTAGACTCCAGTGGAAGGATACAAGGTTATAGGCTTAATGCTTATGGGCTGGAATTCACCTAGATTAGATTCTGTTTATACTATAAACAAAAGTAAGGTCTCCTGGTTGGGTGGGGTCCTGCCCAAGATCATGGCACATGAGCCCCAAGGATTAGGTCAACCTCATCTCTTAGCCTTGTCCTTCAGAGGCTACCTAAATGACCTAAAAGGACTAGTCCTTCAATAAGGAAATAGGGAAAATCTTAATCCTAATTTAATAATTGGTTATTAATATAATGGAAAAATAATCACTTAGCTCAGATGTAGAATAAGGCAGACATTTCCCAACATGGTCAATATGTTATTTAATTTTGTCTAATAGTAAATTATTTGATAAAGGAGAGGGTTCAGTACCAACATGGTGATATACACATGGGATTCTTTCTACTGAGGAGGCTGAGGTTGGTGGATCACATGAGCTCAGGAATTCTAACCTTCAGTGTGCTAAGAGAATCATGTGCCTACAAGGCAAAGTGAACCTCCAAGTTGGGGAAGAGGGAGAGGCTGCTTAAGGAGGGACTGAATGGTCCAGTTTAGAAATGGAGTGGGTCAAAGCCCCTATGTTGATCAACAATATAAAAAGTAAATCTGTGAATGATCATTGTACTTACATCTTGGGCAAGACAGAAAGACGGGGAAAGAAAAGGAGGAAGGAGAAAGAAAGAAAGGAAGGAAGGGAGGGAGGGAGGAAAGATGGGAGGGAAGAGAAAAAGGGGGTAAACTTGGGTATCTTTGTGAAGTTACAGTAATATTTTTAAAAAGAAATCATCAATAAAGCATTGAATATAAAATAAAATGACTGAGGTTTAGTGAATGGTCTTGATACTATTTATTGTGGCTACTCCAGGACCTTTATTGTTTACTTCCTGGTTCATAATTATATTCTGAAAAGTACTGATGTAAAATAAGAAACCTCCTCTGAATTAGTGAGGTGTTGGACAGCAATTCAGACCATGAATCCAAATCTTCTAACAACAACAGAGCATCTCAAGTTCAGACATGAAAAGAAAGGAAAGCTTCAACAGAAAAATTAACAGGAATAAAATAGAGGGCAGGATTCTGATATTTCTTCTAAGAGTTTCAATTATCAAGCCCTGAAAAGTTCTCATTTCTGTCATCACTCACCATGACCCATTTCAATCACTGTGACTGAGTTAATAGACAGAGGTATCAAATGAAAATTAATGAATACAAATAGTGGGAAAGATGGTTATAAGATGAATTATGCTGCTTTTCAACAAAATAGTCATTTACTCTTGGACTATCCTGTCAAATTATAACTTGGATTGTTAGACATTCAATTCAGAGTTTTTAAAATGTTGAAAAAACACACATTGTGTGCATGGCACTGTGCTAAGCTTAAGAAATTCAAAAACAAAACAGTCCCTCTCTTGAAGATTTTACATTCTACTAGAATAGACACAACAGTTACATAGGTAAATGCAATTTATGAACAGAGTAAAAAAGACAGTTTCAAGAGAGAAAGAGACAGAGACAGAGATTGAAATAGAGACAGAAATCAGTAACAACAGAAGGTATTAGGAGACTTCCTCTAGGTCCTCCTAAGCCATGTTTCAGAGAATGATAGTGATTCTTAAAGGGTGAGGTGTGAAAGGAGGAATTCCAAAAACTAAGGAAAAACACCAGGAAATGAAATGCCATGCTTTGTGAGGAGTTAATAGGCCTCTTTGAATGGAATGGAGAATTTGAACCTATATTATTCTACAGACATGGAAGTTTCCTCCAAAGATCTTTCACGGGCCTCTGAAATTCTCTCTCTGAGGTACATTTTTTTTTTAAACTCCAAAAATGAATGCCTTATAAGAGAACATATTGCTTTTTTTATTGCCTTTTTCAGTGCTCAAGTTAACCTCATACAGGACTGGCACTTATGATATGTTTCCCCAAAGGTGATTTCCTTTGTGTATCCAAATGACCTCCCTATTTGGAACACTTGACCTTTCTGATCCATCAGTGTATATAGTTTAAAAAATAAAAAGTATGCTCTGCATCCTCATTGCTTTAGGAATTCAAGCCTTTGGCACCTGTACTTCTCTCAATCAAGACCTTTGAGTCTTCTGTTCATATCACTTTATGGCAACTCAGTAGAGACCTGTGAAAGGTCTGTTTTAGTACTGGAAGCTCTTTTAGTTGAACCAAGGGGAAAGTAAATTACTATCAAAGGAATATCTTTGATCCATGGGAAGCCAATCAAAGGAAGCAGAGAGAGGAACTCTGAAAAAGATTATTTTTTAAATGCCATTTCCAGGACTGAATAAAATTATCTTAGGTAATATGTATGTATGTATATATATATATATATATATATATATATATATATATATATATATATATATATATATATATATATATGTATGTATGTATGTATGTATGTATATGTATATATATATGTATATATACACACACATATGTACATCTATGTACATATACACATATATACACATAACTGCATATACACATATGCATTTATATCTATAAGTAATAAAACATATAATTATCTCAGTAACATATATGCTTCTTAATTGTTCAATTCTATCTTATTTTATTTTATAACATCCAGAGCTTTCAGACTAGAGTCTGGTTCTTGAAAATATAATGTTTTATGTATCTGCTTACAGTACAGAGAATTGCTGACATTTTTTTCTGTTTAGAAATCTCACAACCCTAATACTGACATTAATATATTCTGTCACTATAAAGGACAGTTTCAGAAAGGATGAAGCCAATCCTCTTTAAAAAGAAAAAAAGTTTCCATATATAAGAACCTCTCAAGAACAGGTTACAAATTGACCTGAATACCCTGTGTCCCCACTTTGAGTACATACCAGTTCTTGTACATGTGTTAGCTAAAATTTAGAAGAGAGAGAACAGAGACTAAGATGAGACAGAGAGACAGGGGGAGGGAGGAGGTGGGAGACCAAAGGAGAAAGAAAGAGAGACAGCAACAGAGAAAGAATTACAAGGTCATTCTTTAAATAAAGAGAAAATTTCTACCTCTGTTGCTAAAGCCTGTTTTATTTGAAGATTTTTCCTTGGCTGCTTAATTCCCCCAAAATAGCATGCAGCCATTTGCATGTTTTTATAGTTGAGTAGTCTGCATATGTATGTGCCAGATGAAAATGGACAAATGCAAACAAATTCATCTGTCCCAAGCAAAATTACATTTCAATTAGAAATAACACACATGGATTAACTTTAGTTCTTCTCTGTGTATTCTCTAAGAGCACCCTTATCACCAAATACTCAGTAAGAATTTTTTTTATGTTAGAGAACCTTTTATTGCAAATGATAGAGAATTGTGCTCATACTTTGAACTTTAATTCTACATCTCAGGACGGAAGTCACTTTTAGTTACTTTTACCAAATTCAGCTTTGAGAGAAGCAAACAAAAAAAAATAATGCAACCCAATTAAAGAATAGACTGATTGAAACATACACTTTAAAGGCCCCTGTGAAGCAGTATTAAGGCAAAGAGAGGAATCAGCATATTCCTTCCATTTATTTCCTCAGAAGGATTAGGGAGCATAAAGTGGCTGCATCATTTGAAAGCCATTCAGATCCTTAGAAAACGCATGAATCACACAATTTAATTTACAAAGTCTGAAAATGCTGTCATTCTTTTACTTTATGTTGGATAATCCTATTTCTAGATACATAGAACTGCTTACAGTACATTTTGATTTAAGAATTCAAAAAGCAAAGAAATCTAGGTGACATCAGTGGACTCATTCACTTTCCTAATTTAATTATCTTTAATCATTATTTTTAGTAGAAGGCCAGCAAGTCCAGAGAAGGGGCTGATAGAGATAGGCAGTGGGAATTGAGTGTAACAATGATTAGCTTTCATTGCCAAGGTTCCAGAATATAACTATGTGAATACTAATAGGTTTCACCTTACCTCCTATGCCTAAACATTATGATCAAAAGAATTTACACAATACTAGAATACCATTCTTTTTTTATTGTTATATCAAAAGATCATTTTAATACTAGAAAGATACTTTTTCTTAAACTATGAGTTAAAAAAGTTTAAATTCAAAATATAGTATTCTAAACTTAGAAAATTATGTACGTAATTAATTGAGAGGGAAGGAGCACAAATCATGCTCACTATCACTTTGGTTTTATAGTCAATAAATAGGCATTTTTTATTTAAATTAACTACCTACTTTGTGCGAGTCACTGTGCTGTTTGGGGGATGCAAAAAGAGGCAAAAAACAGTCCTTGCCCTCAGGGAATTCACAATCTAAGGGAGAGACAGCAAGCAAGAGAGACAGCAACTATATACAAGATTAATTGATAATAGACTACACTAGAATTCAGAACAATTGGGAAAGGCTTCCTCCAGGTGAATTTTTAGTTGGTACTTCAGGGAAGCCAGGAGACAGAGATTAGAAGGAAGACTATTCCAAACAATGAATAGTCAGAGAAAATACTCAGAGCCAAGAGATGGAGTATCATCTTCATGGAACAGCAAGGAGGCCAGTATCACTGGAATTATGGAGATAATTGTAAAAATGTGGTAAGATTAGAAAACTGTATACAAGGGATATATTCTTTGAATGTGAAAAATAAAATTTTGTATTTGATCTTGCATGTAATAAGGAGCTATTGAAGTGTATTGAATAGGAGATGATTTGTATGGACCTGTGCTTTGGGAAAATCACTTCAGCAGCTGGATTGGAAGGGGGAGAGACTTGTGAAGACAGAACCACCAGCAGGCTTTTGTAATCCTTGTCTTCTTCCCCACCAGCCAGTCAATCACCTTTGATTTTACATTATCCTTTAGAACATTTCTACAATAATAGTAGTCACTTCAGGGCTTCCAGGTCACATGTAAAAGGACATCTATTACACAAAATAATCTTAACTGTGGGATTTAATTTAAATTACTCTATGGAAATGCACTGAATATGAGAGAAGATGTTTGGTAGAAAAAAATGAGCACTACCTCTTGAGAGATAGTGTTTGTTCAGTGGAAAATGAAAAGGGTCCATAGTCAAAAATATGAGTTCAAATGTGACTTCTGTTATTGATTGTCTGTGTGATCTTGAGCAAGTCATTTCTGTAAAATGAGAAGGTTAGACTTCTCTATGTCCCTTCCAGCCCCAAATATGTCACCCTATTACTAAATTTAATCAAAAGAGGGAGTTTATATAATTTATACTAGCTTAATTATTAATACATGCAAGTAATTTGTGTTCAAACCAATTGATACATGGTTCAGGCCTAGGTTCTGATGCTTTCTGGCTATGTGATTCTGATTAGTTACTCTTCTCTGTGCTCTAGGTGCCCCAGATTAATACCAGTGTTGCCAAAGGGCAGCTAGACTTGGAACACCAATGACCCCAAGTAGCTAAAGGTAAGCATCTCGGAAAGGGTAATGGAAAGGTAATTGGTGTGAAAAGTCTGCAACATATAACCAACAAAAAACTCTAACAGAAAACAACAGTAAAAGATGTTATCAAGAAAGTGTACAACAGGGACAGTTAGGTGGTGCAGTGGATAAAGCACCGGCCCTGGATTCAGGAGGACCTGAATTCAAATCCAGCCTCAGACACTTACTACCTGTGTGACCCTGAGCAAGTCACCTAATTCTTGTTGCCCCCCACAAGAAAGAAAGAAAGAAAGAAAGAAAGAAAGAAAGAAAGAAAGAAAGAAAGAAAGAAAGAAAGAAAGAAAGAAAGAGAGAGAGAAAGAAAGAGAGAAAGAAAGAAAGAAAGAGAGAAAGAAAGAAAGAACCTAGAACTGTCTACATCACATGGGAGCTATGGAAATCAATTAAGAGCATGAATTCAAAGGGCTTAAACCCAACATAAATCATGTCACTTCTAAGCTTTAAGAAACAGTAAACATCCAAAAAAAAATCTCATAGGCAGAGCTACGTCCCTCTGCTTTATTCTAGGTGCAATGGTCAAAACTGGTGAAAAATGATGAATCTTTTTTTTTCTTGTTAGTGAGGCAATTGGGGTTAAGTGACTTGCCCAGGGTCACACAGCTACTAAGTGTTAAGTGTCTGAGGTTGGATTTGAACTCAGGTACTCCTGACTCCAGGGCCAGTGCTCTATCCACTCTGCCACCTAACTGCCCCCTAAAAATGATGAATCTTAAAGAAAGAAAGTATAGGTCCTACCTGAACCTCACAATGTGAGAATCTTGTGTTGTTTATTAAAAGTGTGAGAACACAATGTATATTATAAAGAGAAACTCTTTCCCTTGCTTTAGGCTTGATTCAACTAACTACACATACATAATCCCAAGGGAAATAAAGGACTATATAACTATATGCCCCATTACCACCCCCACCAAAATATTTGTTAAATGTGAATCACACAGTTAATCAAGTCACGTAAAAACAGCCTTTGGGGAAATAAAACAGAGGCAGAGTACCTACTCTAGTGTAAATTCTTCTTCATCCCTTACCAGAATTATAATAATCATAAATCCTTTTATATATGCTTTTTAGTTTGTAAAACACTTCCTCACAAGAAGACCAAGAGGTAGGAATTAACCCCATTTTTCAGGTAACAATCTAGACACAGAAGGCCAAAGTAATTTGACTATGGTGGCACAGCTAAACTCCCAGAAACCAATTTCTTAACCCTGTAGCATGACAAAACAAGAAGGCTTAGGAGACACAAGTGGGGTTTAATTCCTGTCTCTGATGCTTACTTGGGTGTGTCTTAGAACATCCTTTGGGCTGCGTTTCCTCAAATATAGAATGGGGATGGGAGGAGGGGAACTATATGAACTTTGACTTTTCTGTTCTATTTTAATTTTGATCCCAGCTACAAATCCAACATTCTGTATACTCTGTATTATAACATAACACACATAATACGAACCCTCTCCTGGAGTCAGAAACAAATTATTAGTTTTGAAAACTACATGCCTAAGTGCTTGCAACTTATTTGTTGCTTAATATAATATAAATCATTCATGACCAAATGTTTAATGCTATATTAAATTTTTTTTCACTAAAGAAATGAAAGTATAGTATGGAGAAAGAGTACTAGATTGAAAATAAGAGGGTCTGAGTCTGGATTTTAAACTCTGCTAACTGACTACCAGTGTGATTTATGCTTTCTCTGAACCTCTGATTCTTTATAAAATTAAGAGGGCTGGACCAGATGACTCCTAAGGAATTTTCTAGGACCTATACCCTATAAATCTATTCTGTCGTTTTTCCTCCTCACCTTAAAAACTTGTGAGCTTTAAAATTCCACAACCGCTCTTCACATCAACTTCATCATCCCGTTTCAAGGCATTACTGCATAGTACTCTAAAAACAAGGTTTAAGGTATCCTGGCAAATAGGTAGGGAGATAGTAAATATACTACCTTTTTACTATAGGGATTTACTTGAATAAAGAACAATTTAGGAAATGCCTGCACACAAGTCAAAGTAGGATATAAATTGAGATCTGTGTGCCACAGCCCAACCAGGACAATCCCCTTTAAAGATTATAAAGTATGGATCCAAAAGAGTTGTCCCTGCCTTTCAAAATACAGCTGCCACCTACAGAGACAGAACCAATGACAGTTGCTTCTGATGCATCTTACATCCATACCCATTATTAGAACTGCATGTGCTTCCAACTTTCCTCATTCAGACCTGAGGCTTCTTTTTTCCTTATACCTTCTTTATTCTCCTGCTGTTTTGGGGGGCATCTCCATCTGTATATCTCACCAGCACTTCCAACTCAAAGTGTCCCAAACTGACTTTCTTTTCTTTTCCCTTAAACTTCTTCCTCCTTCTGATATCCTTGTTTGTTTGTTTGTTTTTCTGTTAGCAGGAGTACCATCCACTCAACCTCCCATGCTTGTAAACTTCAAGTTATCTTGGATTCTTTCCTCTATCCCACTTTTCATATCCAATGCCTGTCAATTCTATCTCCAAAAAAATCTCTCTGATCTATCCCCTCTTCCAAATTCATGAAGCCACAAATTTAGTGTTGGCCACCATTACCACCAACTGAAACAATAGCAATAGACCACTAATGGGTCTCACTATGTCATTTCTCTTCTCAAAATATGCTCAGAATACATCAATTACTTTATTAGATAATAAATAAACAGGCATTTATACAGTGACTACTATTTACCAGGTACTATGCTAGACCCTGGGAATACAAAAATAAAATTAAGAGGAATCCCTGCTCTCAGGGAGTTAACATTATAATAGTGATGACATTAAAAAAATAGGCATATGCAACTTAAAGGAATATTAATAAAAGGTTGCTTGTATTAAGAAGGCACTGACAGCTAGTAGTACTAGGAAATACATCATGTAAAAAGTGGCACTTGAGCTGAGTTTTGACGGAAATATAGGATTTCTAAAAATGCAGGTGAATGACACGTACATTTATTATAGGGATAATGCAAATGCACAGATTAAAGAGATAAGGAAATGTATGTGAGAAAGAGCAAAAAGGACAGTATGGCTGGACCATAGGATTCATGAAGGGATATACTTTGTGATGTGTGGAAAGGTAGTATAAGATCAGACTGTGAGGGGTTAATGGCCAAACAAAAGAGCTTATATTTGATCCCGAGATAACAAGAAGCCATGTTAGGCTATTGAATGTTATGGGAAGGTGGTAATAACTAAAAGTTATAGTGATTTATATGTAAATATAAATATGTAATGTATATTTCTATAGTTAGACATTTGCAAAGATCTTTACATATATTATCTCATGTGATTCTCACAAATCCAGGTGTGGTAAATGGTATCATTTTACTCATTTTATAATGAATTAGGAGACTTTCCCAGTGTCACACAGCTTGCAAATGTCTGAGGCAGTATTTAAACAGCTTGTTGTTCAATTGTTCAGTCATATCCAACTCTGTGACCCCATGGACCATACTGCCCATAGGGTTTTCTGGGCAAAGATACTGGATTGGTTTGCCATTTCCTTCTCCAGAGACTAAGGAAAACAGAGGTTAAGTCACTTGCCCAGGGTCACACAGGTAGTAAGTATCTGAAGTCAGATTTGAACTCAGGTCTTCCTGACTCCAGGAACATCGATCTATCCACTGAGCCACCTAGCTGTCTCTATTCAAATTTAGGTATTCCTAATTCCAGGTCTAGTGCTCAATCCAATGTACTACCTCTCCACCTTCTTGGTAGATGGTTAGACTTATGCTTTAGAATAATCACTTTGTTGATTGTATAAAGGATGGATTGGAGTCAGGATATATTTAAGATAGAAAATGTAATTAGAAAGCTCTAATTATAGTCCAAGAAAGAGTTACTGAAGGTTTCAATTAGGATAGTGCTTATGTGAAAGGGGAATAGATGCAAGAGATACTGTGGAAATAAAAACAATAAGATTTAGCAATGGATAAGTGAAGTGAGAGTAAAGAGGTAGGGATAGCCAGATTTCAAGTTGGGGGGGGGCAGCGATTAGAAAAATGGTGATGCCCTGATAAAAATAAGAACATTTAGAATAGTGGTAGGTTTGGGGAAAACATTTTTATCTCTATTTTAGAACTTTTGAATTTGAGATGCCTAGGATATCTGATTCATATTTTCTAATAGGAAGTAATTGATATGAGACTAGAGCTTGGGTGAGGGACTAGGGATAGATATTTATGTGGCAATCATTCACATAATGATAACTGAACCTATGGGAGCTTATGAGGTCATTCAGTGCGAAAGGAAATGAAAAAAGAGAAGAAGAAAGCCAAGGACAGAGCTTTAAATATGGTGAGACAGGTACTTCCATAATTATTGGGTTCCTTATCATCTTCTGAATAAAGTTAAAATTCTTTAGCCTAGAATTTGAAACCTTCCATGATCTAGCACCTTTCTAATCTTATCTCATACTACCATATATAATCCATTAATAATGCACTATTTACCAGCCAGTGGATATGCCCCATACACTCCTCACAGTGTTCCCCAAACCTGGAATGACCAACATAGCCAAATATCTGTCCTTCTCATGTGATTATACATTATGATGATGATGATGATGATGATGATGATGATGATGCAGGATTTTGTATTATAGTCATTTTTGTATATTTCTTGTTCTCCTACTAGATTATGAATTCTTAGGGATCGAGTTTTATTTTTCTTTGAATCTCCCTTGCACCCAGAACCTTGCATAATAGCCTGAAAATACTATTGATTAAATGATTTTGTCCCCTACTCATAGTTTGCATACTCATTAAATGAGTCTGACTCTATCCAAATCTGCCAATTCAGCAATGAGAAATTAGTTTTCCCCCAAACCTCCCCCTGAATCATAGCAACTGAAAGGACTTAAGCCATGAACTGAGGCCTCCTATTAATCACCCTGCAGTCTCCAATTAAAGCCCTGCTGCTCTAACCTTCCACTCCCTTCTATTCCTACTGCCTTAGCCAATTCCTTGGGATATAACAATAAAGAAAATCCATCAAATTGTTCAGGTTTGCTTTTTTTTTTTTTTATACAGTGTGGTAAAATATGAAAGTTTTTAACAGTCGGTTAGGATAAGTGAAAGACGCCAGTTTTTCAAGGACCACCCTTTTGGGGAGGAGATGAACAGTCTGCCTGCTGCGCATGTCAGACTGCCTGCCGGGTACAGTCCGCCTGCTGCGCATGTCAGACTGCCTGCCAGGTACAGTGCGCCTGCTGCGCATGTCAGACTGCCTGCCGGGTTTTTTTTGGACTTCCGGGGTGGAGAGAACAGGAGTAGCCTTTTTTGCCGGCTGGGCGGGACTCCGGGCGGCGCGGCACAGACGGTCTGACTCACTCCAAAGGTGGCCTAAATCGGTTTGGTGAGTTTTTATAAGGAATATAGACAGCCTAGATTTAAGACGATTTGTACTGTATTTCTGTTTTCCTATCCTTCTAATCAACAACACCTTATATACAATAAAGGCTCTATCTAGAAAACCAGAAGCTTCTTCCATTTACTAGTCTGGGAGATGAATTAAGGGAAGGGTTAAGTAGGGGAGATTTATGATCTAATATCCAATTTTAAATCTCACAACAGCCTAATTTTTTTTTTCCTGAAAAGAACTGAATCCTGCAAGGAATGTTTGAACTGTAGTCTTCATCTAAGTGACTACTCACTTCTAGGGTCTATCATTTTAGAAGACTGGTTTACAAGTATTTTAACTAAATTATCTTGGGACAATTTAACAAAACTCCATCCAGAATCCCATGATGAATGGAAGAAGAATGTTATGGATCTAAGATAGTCCAAAAGATAATTGGACAAGCCCAGGAGCTCTGGGAAAAGGGCAAGGTCCATACTATAGATTAGAGAAAGGGGACTGTTCCATCACCAGGTTATCCAGAGAAGGGACAGGAAGGCTAAATGGAAGGCAATGGCGGTGATCCAGTCCAGGTGCAGAGAGAAAAGAATTCAGCTAAGCTATACTATTTTCACCTTTTTCTTTCTTGAGGTTTTCCCCTTTTGTTCTTATTTTTTCTTTCACAACATGACTAATGTGGAAATATGTTTAATGTGATTGTACGTACTCAACCTATATCAGATTGCTTGATTGTTTAGTGGAGGGGGGAGGGAAGGGAGAGAGGGAGCGAAATTTGGAACTCAAAATCTTTTTTTTTTTTTTTAGTGAAGCAATTGGGGTTAAGCGACTTGCCCAGGGTCACACAGCCAGTAAGTGTCAAGTGTCAGAGGCTGGATTTGAACTCAGGTACTCCTGAATCCAGGGCCAGTGCTCTATCCACTGTGCCACCTAGCTGCCCCTCAAAATCTTATAAGAATGAATGTTGAAAACTATCTTTACATGTAACTGGAAAAAATAAAAGACTATTAAAAATGAACAGAGCGGCTAATTCATAGAATTTTTATTGGTCAGGTGCAAGGAAACCTATTCACATATTATCTCATATGGTGCCACAAAGTGTTTTGTATATAATAAGTGATTAATAAAAATTTGTTGAACTCAATTTAATTCCATTGTGAAATAGCAAATAGGGAAAATGATCCAAAGGATTGGGTTCCAGGAGTGTGCCTACCTATTATCCTAATATTCATAAAGGGAAAGACACTGAGTAATGCTTAAAGTCGTGCCAAGCTAATTATGAAATATAAGATTATATCAATAACTTACCTAATCTGTCTACAATTAAGCTCTCTGGTGTCAAACTGTTCCTAAAATGCACTTTCTAGCTTGCTATCTCTTTAATAATAGACAACAAATTTTACTAAAGCACAGCTTTTTTCCCCCATAAAAGTATTTTATTATTTTCCAATTACATGTAGAGATAGTTTTCAACATTTGTTTTTATAAGATTTCTAGTTTCAAATTTTTCTCCCTACTTCCCCTCCCTCCGCCCTCCCCAAGACAGCAAGCAATCCGATATAGGTTATATATGTACAATCAAATTAAACATATTTCTGCATTAGTCATGCTGTGAAAGAAGAATCAGAACAAAAAGGGAGTCAGAGGGCCATCTCTGACACCACCTAACTATTATGACCTTGGCCAAGTCACTGAACTTCCCTGGGCTTCACTTTCCTCATACGGACAAGGATAGTGTTAGACTAGTGGGTCTGTGACATCCTTTCCAGCTCTATATCTAATGTAAGTGTATATTATACATTATATAGGAAACATATTATATATACAAACTATGTGTGTATACAAATATATATGGAGGGGGTGGATAGGTGGCGCAGTGGATAAAGCACCGGCCCTGGATTCAGGAGTACCTGAGTTCAAATCCAGCCTCAGACACTTGACACTTACCAGCTGTGTGACCCTGGGCAAGTCACTTAACCCCCATTGCCCTGCAAAAAAATATATATATATATATATATATATATAAATATAAATATATATATAAATATAAAATATATATATAATATATATATGTGTGTGTGGAAAGGTTAGGCAATTTGTCTAAGGTTAAATGTATATATGTGTGTGTATATATATATATATTTATGTATATAAATATATGTACAAATGTCTGTGTATATATCTGTGCATATATAAATATGTGTTGTTCTATGTAGAAGTGTATGTATGTATATATACTATAGCATGTAAAATATGCTTATATAATATGCATGTGTGTATGTATATGCATACATATGCACATACAAATATAAGGAACGACTTGCCTAGGGCCATAGCCAAAGGCCAGAGCCAATATCTGTTTGAGGCAGGACTTGAACCCCAGACTTCTTGGCTTAAAAGCCAGTTCTCTATCCACTACATTAAATATATGATATGACATGGCATGATATATGATATGGCATGATATATGATATGGCATGATATATGATATGCCATGGCATGATATGACGTGACGTGGAGTGACATGGTGTGGCGTGACATGGAGTGGCGTGGCGTGACGTGACGTGACGTGGTATGTGATGTGACGTGGCGTGACGTGACATGACGTGGTATGTGATGTGGCGTGGCGTGGCATGACGTGGTATGTGATATGGCGTGGCGTGGCGTGACGTGGTATGTGATATGACGTGGCGTGGCGTGACGTGACTTGGTATGTGATATGACGTGGCGTGACATGGCGTGACGTGACATGGTATGTGATATGACGTGGCATGATGTGGCGTGATGTGGTGTGACGTGGCGTGACGTGGTATGTGATATGACGTGGCGTGGCGTGACGTGACGTGGTATGTGATATGACGTGGCGTGGCGTGACGTGACGTGGTATGTGATGTGACGTGGCGTGGCGTGACGTGACGTGGTATGTGATATGATGTGGCATGACGTGGAGTAACGTGGCGTGACGTGGCGTGATGTGGCGTGACGTGGCGTGGCGTGACATGACGTGGTATGTGATGTGACGTGGCGTGACGTGGCGTGACGTGACGTGGTATGTGATGTGACGTGGCGTGACATGGCGTGACGTGGCGTGATGTGGCGTGACGTGGCGTGACGTGACGTGGTATGTGATATGACGTGGCGTGACGTGGCGTGACGTGGTATGTGATATGATGTGGCGTGACGTGGCGTGGTATCTGATATGATGTGGCGTGGCGTGACGTGACGTGGTATGTGATATGATGTGACGTGGCGTGACGTGACGTGGTATGTGATATGACGTGACGTGATGTGACGTGGCGTGACGTGGCGTGGTATGTGATATGACGTGGCGTGAAGTGGCGTGACGTGGCGTGGCGTGGTATGTGATATGGCGTGACGTGGCGTGACGTGGCGTGGTATGTGATATGATGTGGCGTGACGTGGCGTGGTATCTGATATGATGTGGCGTGGCGTGACGTGACGTGGTATGTGATATGATGTGACGTGGCGTGACGTGACGTGGTATGTGATATGATGTGACGTGGCGTGACGTGGCGTGGTATGTGATATGACGTGGCGTGAAGTGGCGTGACGTGGCGTGGCGTGGTATGTGATATGGCGTGACGTGGCGTGACGTGGCGTGGTATGTGATATGATGTGGCATGACGTGGCGTGACGTGGTATGTGATATGACGTGATGTGGCATGACGTGGCGTGACGTGACGTGGTATGTGATATGACGTGGCGTGACGTGGCGTGACGTGGCGTGTTATGTGATATGATGTGGCGTGACGTGACGTGGTATGTGATATGACGTGGCGTGACGTGGTATGTGATATGACGTGATGTGGCATGACGTGGCGTGACGTGGCGTGACGTGGCGTGTTATGTGATATGATGTGGCGTGACGTGACGTGGTATGTGATATAATGTGGCGTGACGTGGCGTGATGTGGCGTGTCGTGGCGTGTTATGTGATGTGACGTGGCGTGACGTGACGTGGTATGTGATATGACGTGGCGTGATGTGGCGTGACGTGGCATGACGTGGCGTGACGTGATGTGATATGTGATATGACGTGGCGTGATGTGGTGTGACGCGGCATGACGTGGCGTGACGTGGCGTGACGTGACGTGGTATGTGATATGACGTGGCGTGATGTGGCGTGACGTGACGTGGTATGTGATATGATGTGGCGTGACGTGGCGTGACGTGGCGTGACGTGGCATGACGTGGCGTGACGTGATGTGGTGTGACGTGACGTGGCGTGACGTGACGTGGTATGTGATATGACGTGGTATGTGATATGATGTGGCGTGACGTGGCGTGACGTGGCGTGACGTGGTATGTGATATGGCGTGACGTGGCGTGACGTGGCGTGGTATGTGATATGACGTGGCGTGATGTGGCGTGACGTGGCATGACGTGGCGTGACGTGACGTGGTATGTGATATGACGTGGCGTGATGTGGCGTGACGTGGCGTGACGTGACGTGGCGTGATGTGGTGTGACGTGACGTGGCGTGACGTGACGTGGTATGTGATATGACGTGGTATGTGATATGATGTGGCGTGGCGTGACGTGGTATGTGATATGGCGTGACGTGGCGTGACGTGGCGTGGTATGTGATATGATGTGGCATGACGTGGCGTGACGTGGCGTGACGTGACGTGGTATGTGATATGACGTGGCGTGGCGTGACGTGGCGTGACGTGGCGTGTTATGTGATATGATGTGGCGTGACGTGACGTGACGTGGTATGTGATGTGACGTGGCGTGACGTGACGTGGTATGTGATATGACGTGGCGTGATGTGGCGTGACGTGACGTGGTATGTGATATGACGTGGCGTGATGTGGCGTAACGTGGCATGACGTGGTGTGACGTGGCGTGACGTGACGTGGTATGTGATATGATGTGGCATGACATGGCGTGACGTGGTATGTGATGTGACGTGGCGTGACGTGGCGTGACGTGGTATGTGATATGACGTGGCGTGATGTGGCGTGACGTGGCATGACGTGGCGTGACGTGGCGTGGTATGTGATATGATGTGGCGTGACGTGGCGTGACGTGGCGTGACGTGGCGTGACGTGGTATGTGATATGGCGTGACGTGACGTGGTATGTGACGTGGCGTGACGTGACGTGGCGTGACGTGGCGTGACGTGGTATGTGATGTGACATGGCGTGACGTGGCCTGACGTGGCGTGACGTGGCGTGACGTGGCGTGATGTGGCGTGACGTGGCGTGGCGTGGCATGACGTGGTATGTGATATGATGTGGCATGACGTGGCGTGACGTGGCGTGGTATGTGATATGTGGCATGACTTGCCGTGATGTGGCGTGACATGGCGTGACGTGACGTGGTATGTGATATGATGTGGCGTGACGTGGCGTGACGTGGTATGTGATATGACGTGGCGTGACGTGGCGTGATGTGGTATGTGATATGATGTGGCGTGACGTGACGTGGTATGTGATATGATGTGGCGTGACGTGATGTGGCGTGACGTGGCGTGGTATCTGATATGATGTGGCGTGACGTGGCGTGACGTGGCGTGACGTGACGTGGTATGTGATATGATGTGGCATGACGTGGCGTGACGTGGCGTGATGTGGCGTGATGTGGCGTGACGTGGCGTGACGTGACGTGGTATGTGATATGATGTGGCGTGACGTGACGTGGTATGTGATATGACGTGACGTGACGTGACGTGGCGTGGCGTGGCGTGACGTGGCGTGACGTGGAGTGGTATGTGATATGATGTGGCATGACGTGGCGTGACGTGGTGTGACGTGGCGTGGCGTGGCGTGACGTGGCGTGGTATGTGATATGATGTGGCGTGGCGTGACGTGGTATGTGATATGACGTGGCGTGACGTGGCGTGGTATGTGATATGACGCGACGTGACGTGACGTGGCGTGGCGTGACGTGGCGTGGCGTGGCGTGACATGACGTGGCGTGACGTGGTATGTGATATGATGTGGCGTGACGTGGCGTGACTTGGCGTGATGTGGCGTGACGTGGTATGTGATATGATGTGGCGTGACGTGGCGTGGCGTGGCGTGACATGACGTGGCGTGACGTGGTATGTGATATGATGTGGCGTGACGTGGCGTGACTTGGCGTGATGTGGCGTGACGTGGTATGTGATATGATGTGGCGTGACGTGGCGTGACGTGGTATGTGATATGATGTGGCGTGGCGTGACGTGACGTGGTATGTGACGTGGTATGTGATATGATGATTGAAAAAAAGATTGAAATGGTGCTGGCACTAAGATTTAAAGACATAACTAGGAAGCTGAATTTCTCTGAGCAAACTGATCTAAAGTAGGCTGAGGAATTTTTTTAAAAAGTCACTCTACTATTAAAGCCAACAGAATTTTAAAGGAAAAAACTTCTGTTCTAGGTGGAGGCACCAATGGAATAGAATTTGCAAAAGATATTTGGATAGTCCAGGAATCTGATGGAAAACAAAATTTATCTTCAGGGCATGGGACGGACTAAGCGTTTTACCCCCAAAAGGTTGGTTACTTTTAGTGTTCCCTGCCTAATCCTTTAATTTTCATCTTTCCCCAAGTGTGGTCAGTGAGGGAAAATCTCTGTCCTCCTAAGAGGTTTCACTCATACCAAAAGCAGTCACATAATCCACTGATTCTTACTTAGCCATTGATTGACCACCAGTTCTCCTGCTAAGAAACTGTAATCCACCTTTTAGACATCTTGAACAAACAGGAAGGGATTCCTGCTAGGGACTCCTGAACTCCAATTAGATTCATAAACTGAGCACCAAGCCTGTAACTAGGCTATTCAGCTGAACCACATGGCCCTCAGAAGGGGACTCCTAAGAAACAGTTCTTTAAACTGTATCTTAAAAAGTTGAATTTAAAATTAAACTAAAAGATTTAAGTCTGGGTCACATTTAAGATTTTATAGAATGGAAGCCAAAAATAGGGAAAGAAAAAAAATCAAAAAACAACAAAACCAACAGCATTCAGAAAGGAACTCCTTACAAAAACTCCTTATAGCATGGGATAAGGGAGAATGTCCGACTGAGCCAGGGATGACAAAAAAGCAAGCAATTAGGTTTTGTAATATCTGGTAAAAACAGGGAAAATTAAAGCTGGCAAATTATTCTGGCCTCAGTTCAGAAATTTTGATTATCATAAACTGAAAGATTTCATTTTAATCATAGCAGATAAAAATCCAAAGCAACTGGAATATTGGTATTTATGGAGATTAACTGATCCCACCACTTGTCAAAAACAGATGTGTTCCCCACAAAAACAGAAACAGAATGAAGCACACTTCTCAAGACAAGCATCCATTTATTCTGCTCAGCAAGGTAGGCATGGAATGCATGAGAACTTCCCAAGAGAAGTTTAAACCAGACTTGGGGAAGGAGAGTATTTAAGCAGTTGAAAGTGGGGTTGTGCAGTCCTTGGGTGGTTACAATTTATGGCTTCATTGCTATGTCAATCAGATCCAGATTGATTAACTCCCTGCTTCCTGGTTTGCAACAGGATGTATTTAAATCCCTTTGCACAATACAAATCAGCCTGACAGTTCAAACCTTGAAGGCAAACAATGTGATAGGGGAATATGAAAGATGGGAGGGGGGAAGGGTGTCTTTGCAGATAAGGATATCTCTTGGAAGGTCCATGAACCCCCAAAATGAATGTTGGGGAGGTGAGACAGGAAGGCTCTAGCAAATAAAATATCTCTAGCAGGATCATAAGCCAACAAATAGCAGGTGGGAGGGGGGTGGGAGGGCGTGGGGGCGGGATTTTTTCAGATAATGATGTTCTAGCAGATAAAAAATGTCTCTGGATCTGCTTGTTATAAGCTTTTCTTAGTCCTGAAGAATTTCTGACTATTTGCATATCCAGCCAGGTTCAACCTTTGTTACCACAAAGGACCTTTGGTGTGTTAGACCAAGTTTTCATACAGTTCCTCTAGAAAGCAACAGAATTATAATGAATCCAAATGGCTAGTATAATCATTAATCATCTCGTCGTTACATTCATTTGCTCATTTTTGTACACACTAAAATTCAGTCACCTGATAGCATCTGCTCAATTTCTTCCCCATGTTCTACTCTGCTTTTACCCTATTACTTCTCCACTCCCTCAACCCTGCCTGCCTCATTCTCATCTCTGACTTTCCAACTTGTCTTAACCCCTTCCTCTTCAATTCCTTTGTTTTCCTTGGCTCCTTCGTCCTTATCTAATTACACCACCTTGGTCTTCTATTCCGGAGCCCCTCCAGAAGTTGAAGCTTAAAGAATGGCCAGCAAACAGTTCTAAGATTCCATACCCATCTTTGCAAGCTGCAGGTCCTTCACCCCACCCCAACCCCCCTTCTCCTGGTTTTTGTACTTCCTTCCTACTCATCCTTTTGTCTTGAATGAAAGTTTGATTTCTCTTAAAGCACAGGAAAAACCTAATGGCATTTTTCCTCTACAAGAAGTTGCTACTCATGATCACAGGGACAATGTAATTGAACTCAGCACGTGCCTTTCAGCCTCACTAATCTCCCAAATTTGGTGATGATTCAGTAGCTGTGGCCACTCGATTTCTAGCAATTTTTAGGGGATATAATCCTAAAAGGGAAGATATTACTGATTTAATGTAAATTTTACTCTCCCTTGGGGAAAGACAAGCTATGCAGCAAATTGGTTAATTCATTACTACAGGTTGGTAAACCCAATGTTGGCCTCTAAAAGATCCTAACTGGAACCCTAATAACTCCAAAGATTACATCAGATTACTGAAAAAAAAAACATAAATTAAAGAAACCTTACATCGGGGCAGGGATTCATTAGACTAGAGAATTGGGATATACTTCAGGGAACAGGAAAGTATAGGGAAAAGTTAAAGTACAGGAAAAAAAAATAAAATCCTAACTACTTCTATGATAGACTATGCAAAAGTACCCAGTGATATGATGGATTGGATCCAATCAACCCTTGAGAGGTACTTATTATTTGTACCTATTTTCATAATCAATCCATGCCTGATATATGAAAACATTTCCACAAGAGATGCCCAGGTTGGCATGGAATGACGATAAAGCACATGTGAAGCATTGTCTTCTATGTCTATGAAGGAAAGGAAAAAGAGGTAAAGAAGAGGTAAAAGGAAAAGATAGACAGAAAAGAGAAAAGAGGTAAAAGAGGGAATTGTAAAAAAGGAACACTGTTATTGTTCCAATGCAGCCTGTTGCAGCCCAGACCATTCTTGCTGTCTATGAGATCCCTGAACACACTATTTCAAGAACTACTATACAAGGTCATTAAAGAGGCCATTGTATAAGCTGTTTTGGAGGATAGATCTAAACCAGTGTGTATTTACTGTAAGAGAAAAGGTCACATTTCTTAAGACTGCTTTAAGAGGCAAAGGGACCTTAGAAGTCAAAAGGGTAATGACAGTAAGAATTTCCTAAGAAGCAATAATGCATGAAGGGGGATGTTTAAGGGCTATGATTCTGAAGGATAGAATCTTTTCTCTTTTTCCTAGACACCAAGATCTTAGCCCCAACTTCTCTCAAAATGTTTCCTTCACCTCCCCCCTTTTCCAACCAATTTTAGAAGACAAAAGAAAAAGCTCCTACCACTTCTTTCTTCTTCTGCCTAAATCCCCTTGTAAAACTGTGGGAGACCAGATCCCCTATGGAAACTTGGCGCTACCATTCCCTATTCCCTGAAGATATTCTATTTCTACCTCTGCCCACATAGTATCTGACATCAGAGAAATGTGTTTAAAACTGCAAAGGTAAGTTTTTGTCCTTTAAAGTATACTTTGATCAAGGTTTCTCTATAGTGACCTTAAATGGGATTAATTTAGAATGTCACTGTAAACAGGCAGAATCTTGAGGGAATTTAGATTTCTCTTTTCCCCCAAAGAGGAAGATACCAGGAGAATGCTAAGGCCAGTTCTCAAGATTTAAATTCCTCCTTTCTCTAAAGGGAAGAAAACCAGAATTAAAAGATGCCTGTGAAATTAAAGAAAGGTTTTTATTAAGCAGGGAAGATAAAAAACATGCATGTGAGTGCTGTCCAGCCTTTGCTGAACAGGACACCAAATCATGAATGGGAAGAGTTTATGTACTTTTTAAACAAAGGCAAGTAAGGAATTTGGGAAGAAAGGTGGGCTTAGAAAGGAATGAGTCAGTGAGCCCTATCCCCAAGGGGAAGAGGGGGTGAGGAATTCCAGGTGTCAGAGCAGTGGCCCTTTGATACATAAATCAGAAGGCATCCTTGGTGATAAGCAATCCATAGTTCAAGGCTTGATAAGGATATGTCTCCTAAAACAGGATATCCCAAGAGCCCCCTAACCAAAGTTAGGGGTGTCTCTGGAGATAAGTTTGTCTCCAAAAACCATAAAACAGGCTATGTCCATAGTCTCAAAACCTGCAGTCAGAAAACTCTTTGAAGATAAGGCTGTCTCTTGCAGGTCCATAAACCACCAACTGACTCAGGGTGTACTTCAAAGCTTGGTTTGAGTTTAATTGGCTTCAGAATTGCTGATTTTCTGCATGTTCAATTGTGTTTACTTTAGGTCAACACAAAGGATTGTTGGTATGTCAACCCAATACTGCCAGTCCTCATACAGTTCTTCTGGTTACTTGGATAATGGGGAGGGAGGGCTTTCAATAAAATGAAGGTATTCATTTTCACATCAGTAATTAATATTTAAGATATTTAAAATTTAATATGTATGTATGTATGTACTATAAGAACTATTTGGATAAGAAATGTTAAGATTTAGAAAACACAACTCTCTTGATTTGGAAAATACATATTTGCATTTTTTTTTTTTGTGCGGGGCAATGAGGGTTAAATGACTTGCCCAGAGTCACGCAGCTACTAAGTGTCAAGTGTCTGAGGCTGGATTTGAACTCAGGTCCTCCTGAATCTAGGGCTGGTGCTTTATCCACTGGGCCACCTAGCTGCCCCTTGATTTGGAAAATACAGAATATTAACTCTATCCAGATTCTGAAAAGTGAAAAATTAGTAAAAAGTAAAGGAAAGAGGGTTAGCACATTTTAATTTGGAAAAATGCTTTGTGAATCATATAGTACATCTTGATAGTTAATTGAACAGTGCAGGTTTCCTTTTGTAAACTGTTAACCATAGCTTTGATAATTTGGAATTACCACTACATGCCTCAACATGAGTATCAGTCATTACACCCCTCCTGTCTTGAGAAGTTATGGCTTTAATATTTTGTAATTATACTAAGGTATCTTGCTGAATTTTTGAGGGATTTGTCCCATAGACTTCTTCAATATATTGGGACTAGGAATGGGAAATGCAGTTTTCTTTCCTCTTTGGGAAGAATGGAAGAGCTTTGAGGAGATTTAATCTCCTAGAGAATATCTGAAGTGTAATTAATCAAGCAATAATTCAACAGTTATGTTGTTATAGGTAAATTATTTAAAAAAATAAAAAGTTTTAAAAAAGAAAGTTTCCAGGTTTTGTTGAAATAAGTCGGAAAAGAAAGCAGGAGGAAGGAAATTCGAAGTTGCCTCACACCCTGGCCTCCAACCTATCTCTCATCCTCAGGGCAAGTAAGAGGGTGGAGTTAAGAACTAGGTCCAGTTCTTTGGATAGTTTGAAAGAAAATAGGAAAAAGAAAAAGGTTACAGAGAGCTGAGAATGCCACCCTATGTCTTTAAAAATGAGTTTACTGATAATAGTGGGCTCTGGTTTTTGAAGGTCTTAGATGAATTGAGATTTAAATGTTACCAGTAGCAATTATAAACCCAGATTTGATTTACTTTGAAATGTGTCCTGAAGCTAAATAAGAAAGTGGGCTTAAAAGTATGCGGGTAATTATGGTAGATTAGAACCTAAAATGGGGGATTGACATTTTTAATTTTTTGGCAGTGGGTTAGCTGAAAATTGTAGGCTCTATGAAGTGCTTAAAATAAATAGGCCTTGTAAAGAATAATGCTAAATAATTGAAATTATTACTTGCATATTCTGTATGATACCATTTGAGAATATAGCTCCAAGTGTAATTGAATTAATTCTGGTCGGACAATTATGATCAATCAGACTTTATTTTACTATTTGGCACTAAGACAGTGTTGGGGAAATGCATAAATCAGGAAATTTATTAATTGTGTGATCTCAAAACAAGTTACCTCACTTTTTTATTTATAATATATATAAGGATAATGCCTAACCTTAATTTGATAATTCATTTTATTAAAAATACTGATAGAAAAGTAAACTCTTCTTTGATTCTCTTGGGTTATAAATATGTTAAAAGACTTATGTAAATATGTTTTGTGAAAATGCATACCTTGACTTGTTTGAGTCTTCCAATTATCCAGGTGACTAGAACAACTGTATGAGAACTGGCTGCACTGGCTAACATACCAACAACCCTTTGTATATAAATGTTGGCTATTGTGATTTTCAAGTGCTCCATTTTGTTTCAGTAGTAATGAAAACAAAGTGTTTCCTTATATTGGGCAAATTGAGAAATCACTGTATTTACTCTCTTTGTGTTCTATGAAAACTCTCAAGAACAGGCCATGCCCTGCCACCATCAGTTCAAACTTCTTAGGGCTATTGCTAGGCCAAAAACTAGTCCTCTACCTAGAATCTGGGAGTAAGAAATTTTTTTTTTTTGTGAGGCAATTGGGGTTAAGTGACTTGCCCAGGGTCACACAGCTAGTAAGTGTTAAGTGACTGAGGCCGGATTTGAACTCAGGTCCTCCTGACTCCAGGGCCGGTGCTCTATCCACTGCGCCACCTAGCTGCCCCAAGTAAGAAATTTTTAACAGCAATGGCTTATAATACACAAGCATACTGATAATATACTACTAATAATCAAATAATACTAATAATGTAATAATAATAACCTAATAATAACAGTTGTGAATCTATATTGTGAAAATTGGTAATACCAACATAGAAAAATGACTTGTAATTTAGATACTTTTAGGCTACAAACTCAGCTATTAAAGAGTTGTTTAAAAGCTGCTGTTTTGTTGAGTATTTTATTTCATTAGGAGGATAATAATGGTTTCAAAAATCTTCATTGTTTTATCTGATAAGATGCTTGAGACTTGTTACTTGGACATGGTTATAAGTTTCAGTTCTCCTGGTGATATGGTATAAGTTATATAGTGCTTAAACCTGAGAAATGAGAGCTATGAGATTGAGAGGCGGAAGAGCTAGCTTCATACCTAGCTAGAATGGGATATGAGCTCACATTATACATCAGTTTATGTTAAGGAAGTTAAGTTCCACCTAAATTTGTTTACTTATATTAAAGCCACGTGTGACAAGATGAATGATTTTCTATGTAAGGTAATTTGGAAATACATCTGACTAAATTAATATCATCTGATTAGTACTGTTTTGTTACATGCAGTTAAATTCATGATATTGTGAATATTATTGTCATGTTTCTAAATTTTCTTATAGTGTAAAATTTTGTACACCACTATCAGATATGCTGCTAGGAAAGCAACTTCTTTTGTAATCTGTCTGTTATTCAATTATGAACTGAATTTTTAAAAGAAGAAAAAAAATTGAGTGTTATGGTATTTTATCAGCCCTATTGACAGGAGCTATTTTCTAAAATACTGTAATGTAAGAAACTGGAAACTCCCAGGTTTGGCTTGTAATAAAGAGGAAGTTTCATCTCAAATTATTTGGCTATCACTTATGAAAGTAGTGAGATTATTGTTTAAGTTATTAGGGGTTATTATGATAAGTTTAAAACCTATAAAGCATTTAATTATGTATATTTTTAAAAGGGAAGAATAATACTCGCTAACTTTATGGATAAGAGAATGTGAGAGAGAGAAAGAGACCTTGTATAAATCTCCTTATTTGTAAACCTGTCAGGTCTTTTGAAACTATCTGCCTGAGCAGGATCAGCTCTGTGAAATTATTTGGGCTTTGCTTCACTTAGAAAACAGACTTCCCACCCCCATTTGCAACCATTGTTTGATGAGAGGAGAGAAGCAAATCAGAATTTGTTTATAATAAGGGACTGTTTATTGTGAATTATGAAGTTATATCTGGAATGGTTTGTATTTATCTTACATTTTTAACCAGATTAGTTTTACCAGATTCCAATCTGAGAGATTTTATTTTGTTGTAAGGTTTAATATATGATAAGAGATGACCATTTGTTAGTCTGCAAATAACTATCAATTTCTTTTGAGGGATTCTGTTTGAGGAAACTATCCTATGGTCACTGTCTATGTGAAATTGCTGATTACAATAATTTTGTTGATTGCTTTTATACCAGGATGGATTCAAACTGGAGAAGTAGAATGAGAAGAACAAGATATTCTGTCATTTTTGGACAGTGTGGTACCTTTTTATTGATAATAAATAATAATAAATAAATAATATCAGCATGAGAGTAGTTTATATACAGCTGTAAGCACGGTTAGTGAAACTTGCTATTTGAGTTAAAAACTCATTGGATTGTAATCTGTGATAGTCTATGTTTGATTTCAGGTATGATTGTCTGCAGTGCCATAAAGCCAATAGTATACCATTCAAGGAGAATGCCATGTGTTGCCCAGGGGGAGTACCATATAAGAGCTACCAAGGTGGATATTTGCCTGAGTAAGAGCTTGACAACCTTGGCAAGGCTGAAGGCCTCTTGACTCAGTTTTCCCATAGCGATACTTCCTTTTGCACAGGAAAGTTTCCCACATGGTTCTTCCGTGCAATACCATGCAAATGGTGGAATTATTGCTACATGACTGGTGGTTCCAAAGCTTGACTGTTCCTCTTACCTGGAATCAAACAAAAATAAAGATGCTTTATCTTATTATATATGTGCTGACTTGTTCTGGGTCCTTGGGGCTTAGGCCTTGAGGACAAGTTTTGATGATGCCATGTCCCTGCTTCTTCCTCTCATAGCAAATTTCTATAACCAGGTAAATCAAATTGTAACTTCTTTTTTTATTTAATGAATCTTGCTGTTGTAATACCTTATCATAAGATGCAAGTATATAGGATCTTATTGGTTTTAGTCTGAGAATATAGTCATTTCCATATCTTAAACTACTAAATAGATTGGTATTTAGGCTTGTCATCTGCCTGATCCTAGTTACATGCTTGTGTGTAAGATTAGGTCCTTATATAGAGAGCATGCTCTGACACGCAAGCAAATTACACAAGACTGTGAAGATTTGAGAGCAGTGGTCTCTGTGCTCATAATGTCTACTCCGCTTGAACATGGTTACTAAATAAACACGTTTTACTATAGAGAACTCATTTGATTCAAGATGAAATTATTTACATAATCTATTCAGATACCCCCTCACAGCCTTTTATTATCATTGGAGTAAAATAAGCATCTTTAATTTAAATTCATTTGTATGGCCATTAAACTTAGCCAGAGAAGTCACCTACTTACAAAGAGTGTTGTTACTTATATGCTCAAGTAGTTGATTAGATTCTTAGCAGTATCTAATTTCCCTAAAAGTGACAAGGCAGGATGGGGGGGGGGAGGGAGGTGGGGAAAGTAGACAGCTAGAGTGAATAACTAAAGTAAATAACTATAACAAATGGCTGAAGCAAAACTTTTTTTGAGAAAATAACATGATCAGATGAGTATATGTCTCAAATATGAATGGTTCTAATGGGATAACAAAGTCCTTAAGCATATTTTAATAACAAGTTCTAAAAACTGGGATCAGAATTTTATATATGACAAAATATATCAATGTAATTTACTAACTTTCATTACAGGTCCGTTAAGGGCTAAAATTCTAGCTAAACTGTCTAAAATATCTAATGAGTGGTTGCCAATAAATTATAAGCTTTAGCAAGAGTTAAGACTTTTAAGCATTTTTAAGGAGGATAAGAATTTGGTAAAGAGAAGAAAAGGCCTAGATTCCTATCTATTAAAGGGAGAGCACATTTGTAGCTCCCCTCTCTGCCAGAGTCCTCAGGAAAGAGCGAGACAGAGCGCTAGTCTCTTCCTTCTTCCTCCCACTAGCCAAGTCATTTCCTGACGCCAAAGAAAAGACTCCTGGTCTTGCCCTCAAAGACCTTCGCTTCATGGGCGGAACTCTTCTACAGTAAGTCTCCAGCAGGTGGTGTAATTCCAAGCATTACAGGTCAATTATAGAGACTTGATTCTGAGATGAAGAATAAAATAGATGAACACCAGAAGTTAGATGATGGTAGAGTCAATGCTAATTTAAAAAGCACTTTTAACCTTATCTTATATAACTACATTGGTAAATACTGATTTTTTAACTGGAAGGGCTCATTCTACAAAATCCTCATAGATTCTTTTAGATTCTCCTTTCAGCCTATTGTTGGCAGTGTCTAATTCAAATACCTGGTTTAGAGCAAGGGTGTGGAAAAAATGTAAATTCTTTGGTCTAAGGGTTCCTAATTTGATGCTCTTATTAGAACCATAAAGTTTGTAAAGGTTTTCACCAAATAACTTAGTTATTAGCCATGCAAAAGTGAAGTGTCTCTATTAAATTTTACTGAGATTTTGTATGTAAGTTTTTAACAGAAGAGGGATCACTACAAGTGATCTGAATCGGAGAAACAGATCTATCTGCTAGAAGAAACCACTCTGATAATTGGCCTTTTCCAGAATGCCTAAGAGGAAAGGTTTCCAGAAGATCAAATGATTGCAGGAAGGAGATGTTCCCAGAAACCAGACAACCGCATGAGACTTCCAAGCCCTACGATATAATGAACCAATGAAATGCACAGTGGGAATGGGTTATTAAGAGACAAAATGTTTATCTCTTCATCTCACCTTCTCCCCATATGTTGTTCTTTGTAAGGTCTATTTACCAAAGGGAATGCTCTCAACAGCTCCTGTCAATGCCTCAGTCCCTATCCCTTGTCCCCAGTCATGTTAAAACACTTAAACCCCATAGTTTAAAAACCCTTGTTTAGTACCTGCAGGTCTTTTTGTATCCTGGTGAGTCATTCCTGAAATTTGTCACTGTTAGATCAGTTAGTGATTCATTGAGGAGACTGTCTCTCAGTGAACCAAAGAGGGGAATGAAGAAAATTAATGTTGAATTGTACTATTTATTATATAATTCATCCATTTATTCAGATCCTAATTTTAAGGTCAGGCAATTTCCGAATAATAAGGTAATCATTTCTAACTCTCAAGGCATCTGCTCCTTAACCAACTTAGGAGGGGCCACTGCTTGTGTTTGCTCCATAAACAGAAGCCAGTTTGAGCTAAGGCCCTACCCAGGGGATGTCCTTGTTTTCCCTAACTCTTAGCCTACCTCCACATTAAAAAAACAAACAAACAAACAACAACAACAAAAAACAACCACCAATCAGAGTTGCCTTATCTATACCAGAGGAGGTACAAATGATATACTATCAGGCCAATCGGAAGGAAGAAAACATGTAGATATGAAAGAAAATCAGCCCTCACTCCAAGGGTCTTTCTATGTAAATGGAGGCTAGACATAAGGCCCCTTTGTTACCAGGCCACATGCCCTGGCTAAAACTATTTTACAGAGAACTCCCTGAAGAACTTTAGAATTGATTGTGTAGCATAGGAGACATTGGCAAAGGACTGCCCATCATGGGATGTCCACATCAAAGAAGTGACTGTGCTCTGTGAATAAAGCAGAATTACAGTAGCAGTAGTAGGCTTCCACCAGTCGTGGACGACCATGGATCAGCGCCTTGAAGAGCCATAGGCTACAGTGTGGCTGTGCAGTCTGATACGGGAGCCACAGCTCCTGCCGCAAGGAGGACATCGGAAAACTGCGCTCTCTGTTGCCAGTCGGTCTCTGTGTCTCATTCGTTTTTCTTCCTCCCTAGCTTGAAGGTCCATCTCAGCTGCACACATGCTGTTCCTGAGTACTGAACTCCATCGGGCGCAGTCCTTGGCCATCTCCTCCCAGGTGCTGGTGTCTATTCCCAGAGCCCTCAAGTCTCGCTTGCATACATCTCTGTAGCGAAGCTGGGGGCGTCCAGCAGGTCTTTGGCCTGAGGCTAACTCGCCATAGCGTAGGTCTTTAGGAATGCACCAGTCTTGCATGCGGTGCACATGACCAAGCCAGCGCAGCCAAAACTGTACTGGCTCTGCCTTTCCTTTTGATCCATCAATGTCGTGGAGAAGGAAAACCTGCTGCATGGGCAACAGCTTGTTTTCCATATTGATCTGCCCAGGCCAGCACCCTAGAGAGGACACTCCAGCTACTCCTCATGGGGTAGATACAACACGGATGCAGCAGGGCTGCAGCCAGGGGCTGCATTTGAAGGAGGAATGATCAAGTTCCACTGGACAGCTACCTCCCACCTTAAGCTGGGCAAACCCCAGAAAGTAAGGTGTTGTTCCATCATGGTTCATCTTCCTCATTGGGTGCATGGGGATTAAGGTTACAGCCTGACAGGTGAACTGAAGCATTAGCACCAGCAAACAATAAAGTTAACTCACATTCCAAGCCACCTGCCCTAAAGTTGGGCAGTTGGAATGTCCAGACTTTGATGACCAGACTCTCAAACAACCTACAAGCAGTCAGAGACTTTCAGAAAACAGTGGTGATAAACAACGAGCTACGGGGACTAAATGTTGACATTGAGGCTTTGTGGGAAATGAAAATCGCAGACTCTGGAAGGCTGAAGGAAAAGTATTACACATTCTTCTGGAAGGGCAAATCTTCGGCAGAACCACGAGAACATGGTGTGGGCTTTGCTGTGAAAAACACGTTGCTGAAAATGATAGAATTACAGTATCTCAAAAAAAAGGCTGAGATATGCAAATTCAGAGACATCTCCACCACAAATATTATGGTCTATTTGTGCCTAATCTGTGGTAGAGCATCCTGAGCTCTTACTGGTTTGATTAGCCAGAGTCAGAACTACTGTAACTTGATTCCAGTGTAGTGATGTCATTTTGGTACTCTCCAAGAACAAAGGACAATAGTTACCAACCATTCCATCACAATCATATACCACAATTTGTTCAGCCATTCCCCAATTGATGATGGGTAACCCTTCTATTTCCAATGATTTGCTACTACAAAAGGAACTGCTAGAAATATTTTTGTGTGTCTGTGTGTATATATATGTCCTATTCTTTTTCTTTATAAAAATCTTTTTCTTGAGATACAGACCTAGTGATGGCATTGCTGGGTCAAAGCGTTATATAGCCCTTTGAGTATAGTTCCAAATTACTTTCCAGAATGGATGAATCAGTTTACAACTCCAACAACAATGCTTTAGTGTCCCAATTTTCCTATAATGCCTCCAACATCTGTCATTTTCCCTCTCTATCAGCTGATCTGATAGGTGTGAGGTGCTACTTCAGACTCGTTTTATTTTTCATTGCTCTACTCAATAGTGATTTCAAGTATTTTTTCATATAACTATAGATATCTTTGATTTCTTCTATCTGAAAACTACCTGTTCATATCCTTTGACCATTTATCAATTGGGGAATGACTTGTATTCTTATAAATTTGACTCCATTCTCTATATATTTAGTGTATTCCCTCCATCCTATTTTACCATTTATCCTTCTCTCTTTCTCTCTTTTCACACTGTCCTTCCTCAAGTGTTCTGCTTCTGAACAGTACCTCCCCCAATCTGCCTTCCCTTATATCAGCCCCTCCCCCCCACCTTATATTATTCCTTTCCACTCCTATTTCACTGTAGGACAAAATCGATTTCTATGCCAAACTAAGTATATTATGTTTTTCCCTCTTTGACCCAATTCCAATGAGAGTAAGGTTCAAGTTTTGTCCACCCACCCCTTCCCCCAATCTTTCCCTCTATTGTAAAAGCTCTTTCATGCTTCTTTTATGTGAGATAATTTATTCTATTCTAACCTCTCCCTTACCCTTCACCCTGTGGATTCCTCTCTTTCACCCCTTAATTTTATGTTTTTAGATAACATCCCAATGATTATGCTTCCGAGATATCTGAAGTGTTTGTTTGTGACTTCTTGCAATATTTTCTCCTTGCCATAGAAGTTTTGGAATTTGCCTATAATAGCCTTCTGAATTTTCATTTTAGGATCTCTTTCAAGAGGTGATTAGAGAATTCCTTCAATTTCTATTTTACCTTGTGGTTCTAAGATATCAGGGAAGTTTTCTTGATAATTTCTTGAAACATGATGTGTAGACTCATATTTTTTTTTTTGCCTGAAGACATCTGAGTCAGCAGTTGAAATATATTGTTTTGGAGCACATAGATGCCCTGATGATTTATCATTAGATTATCACTTTATTTCTTGAAAACAGTGGTCCAAAAATCTTCAGAAATGAACTTCAAGAAAGCCAATTCATCCTTGAACTTTGCAATTTGCTTTGTAAACCTATCAATGCTTGTTCCACTTAAAACCCAAGTACTCCAGTTTCATAAAGCATCTTCCATTTTCCATCTCTCCCTGCTCCTTAGATTTGTAGACACTGGTTACCAGATCATTGTGGAGAAGGAAAAAGAGTATCTGCTTCTTCTCCAGGGTTCTGGGGACCCTGGGAAAGCAGAGGTCAGGACCCAAGCATAGCCACTGCCACCATAGATGCTGCCTTCAGAGCCTCCATCCCACAGTGTCAGGACCAGGCACCACACACACCTGGGGTAGTGCTTCACCAAGTCCTCTGAGGTGCTGTCACCTGTCTGGACACCTCAGGCACATGCCTGGCCTGAACCTAAGGCACAGGAGAAACTGCCTGGGACCACATCCAGCTGGCAACCCAACTCTCCCCAAGGAGGGGAATGACTTCCTATACCTCTAGCCCCACATTCTCCCTTTGATGGACGGCAGTAGCACGGCCTTGCCTTCCATTCTGCATAGCTGGTTCCCCCTTTTTTGTTGTTATTTTATTCTATATTTTCAATCCATATGCATTATTTTCTCTTCTGCCTCATCTCTACTGTGTGTGCAAACATGCATGGGAACAATTGAGAGAATGAGTCCCTCTGCTCCATCATTGAGTTGTGAGACTGGACAAGTCACCTACCCTCTCTCAGCCTCTCTTTCCTTTCTGTAAAATAAGCACTTTCATGTTCTCCTCTCTGTAGGTTTTCAGGGCTCTGACCTCTCCTGGTTCTCCTCCTACCATCTTTGGCTATTCCTTGTAAAGCTGTTATATGACAGTTGGGTATTACATATAGTTCACTTTTCATCTCTGTGACTTGATTTTCATTCACTTCTCTGACGCGTCACATTGACTGTGCTTTTTCTTCTGTGCTAGGAACTGAGGGAGGCTTAATATAAAATACAATGGTCCTGGCACATGGGGGTTTTAATCCAGTAGGAAAAGTAGTGATTAACTATAACACACAGCTTAATATTCTAAATTATATAACAAAAACGCAAATGTCTAATAGATCAAAAGAGAGAGATCATTTTTCCATTGGGGGAGGGTAAGAATAGAATCAGTAAGACCTTCATGGAGAAGATGAAATTTGAGCTAGACGGTAAAGGGCAAATTTTAATAGATACTTTGTAGGAATGGCCCCTTCAACCTGAAGAAATCATATGAGGAAAGACATGAAAACAGGAAAGAGTAAGGTATGCTGGGAAAGTTGTGAATAGTATAACTTGACTGAAGAGTATAGAGCAATCTTAGTATGAATGAATTAATTAATAACTTTTTAAAATATTTACTATGCTAAGCACTATACTAATGGCTAGCAATACAAATAAAAATGAAAGACCCTGTCCTCAAAGAACGTACATCTTAAAAGCAAAAGGCAATACATAGAGGGGAGTGGTAACCAAGGAAGGACTTTTTGGTCTGAATAGTCGGGGGATGGTGAACAGAACAATACTTCATATTTGAAGGAAATTGCTATTAAGTATATGAGAAACATTAAAAATATTTGCAGATATAAAGCAGATGAGGAATTCTCTAAGAAGACACCCATTGCAAGTGAAGTATATTTTTAGAATTATAATTCCATAGTTAGACATTGATAAAAAGAATATTTTAATTTTTTATAGCTTAACTATGATTCACTAAAACTTTGGATGGACCAAAAGTTTTAGTCATATTGGATGGTGCCAAAATAGTTCAGAAGGATAATTACTAAAGCATAAATTTTAAACTTAAAATAGCTAGTAGAATTCACAGTATAAGCACTCATAGATTCCAACATATTTTGAAAAGTTTTTGCTGTTAACTTAGACCATTGGGTTAAATTCTCATCCCATGAGTTAAAGAGGCTTTGATCAGTATAGGGTCTAATAGTCTTCATATTTTCTTACAGGATGTCAAAGCCCAACACTGACAACATTGTAATTCTCATAGCACAGTTTAGAAGGCCCTACTGTCTTCCGGCACTGGGACTCTGTTGTAAACATCTGGTGCCATTTATCTTAGTTTGGCCTCTTGTCAGAAGAAGCACTAGAATTCTTTCTTTAGTCCTGAGGTTGGGGCCTATGGATAAGCTGGCATAATTTGAACTAAAATTACGTAGGGGATCATAGCTCTATAGTAAGTTGTCTCCTCTCTCTTTTCTGTTTTTTTTGTTTGTTTGTTTTTTGTTTTTTTGTGGGGCAATGAGGGTTAAGTGACTTGCCCAAGGTCACACAGCTAGTAAGTTTCAAGTGTCTGAGGTCAGATTTGAACGCAGGTCCTCTTGATTCCAGGGCTGGTGCTTTATCCACTGCACCACCTAACTTCCCCTCCTCTCCCTTTTCCTAATCCTTGCCCCTGCTTCCAGTCATGTTAATGGAGTTGAGAAGAAGGATATCAATGAGAGCAGTAGCAATGAGACTCAGGAAAAATGTCATGGAAAACTTCATGATCTGGATTTTAAAGGATAAGTTGTTATTTGGGCAGGCAGAAGTTAAGGACATACCAGGTGAGGTGAATAAGCAAAGATTTTGAGGAAGGATTGAACCTGGCTTGCATGTTGTTGTTCGTCCATTGTTCTTGAAGAGTACCATGATGTCAGGGTGATGTCACGACTTTCACTGAGTTATATTTAAGGGAGGGATAGCTGTGCAAAGTCACCAACCTCAGTCTCTCCTCCAGAACCATCTGGGTCCAGTGGCAATATATATATATATATATATATATATATATATATATATATATATATATATATTAGGAAGACAGGAGATGACACTAAATGTTTTAAGACAATTGAGGTTAAGTGACTTGCCCATGGTCACAGAGCTAGTAAGTTTACGAGGTGAAATTTGAACTCAGGTCTTCTTGATTCCAGGGGCAGCCCTCTATCCCCTGCAACACCTAGCTTCCCAGGCTTGCTTGTAACCAGTGAGAAGACCATCTAACTAGAACAGAGGGGAAAACATGGGATAAGACTATGGGGAGATTTGAAAGATAGGTAGAAGAATTTAGACTTAATTAGGTAGAAGCTTTTGAGTAGGGAAAATACAGTCAAATGATTTCCACTATCCATTTTCCCTGGATCCCTCAGTACTAAGTATAATGGAGTCTTGCCTATGGATCTCTTCTTTCATGAGTTGCATCAGTATATTTTAACTCTAAAAGGTTTCATGCTCAAATTATTTTTCTAAACAATGGATTAGTGGATAGGTATAGAGGCTCACAATCAACCTCGAATTCAAGGAAAGTAATACATGCTAACTCTAGGGGATGCCACTTAGTATAGTTCCTGGAAGGAGAGCTGCAATGTTTATGATTACATTCTGCTTAAAGTATATTTTTCAATAACTGCTGAGATTCATACTGTAGGTGTAGTTTTTTTTTCCTTTGCATATAATGGCTTGATTATACATCTTGAATACTTTGTGGGATGTTACTCTTTAATTTGATGTCCCTTGAGATACAAGAAGTAGGACATGGATTTGTTTCAGATAAAGATCTTTAGAATTTGTACAACATAAGCTTTCATCTAAAACATGACATAATTTTAAAATATTAATAACATTTGACATTTATAAGGTATGTTTTGGTCTTCCAACTACTTTACAGGCAAGACCTGCTCTGATTCTCTTAACCAACTTGTGAGGTAGATAATTCTAATATCATTGTGTCCATTTTGCAAATGATGAAACCAAGGTTACATGATTTGCCCCAAATCTCACAACTAATAAGAGGAAGAGCTAGGATTTGAAGTCAGGATTTTAATTAAAAAAAGCAGAGTTCTTTCCATTGTACCACAATGTGTTCATAAACATACCCAAAAGGTGATAATGAAAATATAGTCCATGAAAACAGTTAACGTTTCACAAATACTGGTACTAAAAAAGAAAAGAGTATTCAAACTTACTATGAACAGAAAACATGAAATAAAAAGGATTTTAAATTATAGTGCTTTATCCTATGAAGCCTTTAGGTCTTTTGATATTAAATTAATTCATGGATCCCTTATGTAATTATTAATATAAGGAAGACAGGTAGGAAGTAGTTCCCCTCAGTCAGTTTGAGTATTCATCCACTTTATTTTTCCTGTGTAAATAGTCAGGCCAAGGGCTAAACTCTTTTGAATAGTTATGAATCTCAGCCAGAATATTCTTCAATATCTCAGGTCGATGCTATCTACCAAAAAAAAAAAAGTTATCTAGAGTATTTGATCATAATTAGTGTATACTTCATTAAACTATATAAGCATTTAAATTATATATCCTGTAGGGAAACTGGATAGATGTAGTTTTCTAATCTAAAACCATAAAAAAATAGGTATAATTTGTAGTCAAAACCTCATAGTAGGAGTTCTTTAACCTTTTTGTGCCATGAAGCCTTTTGGTAATCTGGAGAAACCTTTTCAGAATAATGTTTGTGAATACATAAAATAAAAGGCTTTGGTTTACAAAGGAAAGTAATTATATTGAAATACATTTATAATTTTTTTTAAAAGTTCACTGACCCCAGGTTAAAAACCCCTCCCTGATGTATAGTAAATTCTCAGTTGGGCGAACTGGGAATAGTAATTGCTCAGTTTGTTTTATCCATACTCCTTGCTTTCTTTCCTCTCCTTCCTATTATGTATTTGGTTCTTTCCTTGTTTTAGAATTTCTACCAAAATATGGACATGTGCTGATCCTTAATAACTTTAATTCCTTATCACCAAAGTCTTGTTCCAATGATTCCTTTTCAGTGACCCCAGTTTCTTAAATGGTATGCCTGTGAATCCAAAGCTCTTCCAAGCCTACCAACATGGAAAGGCTTGGAAGATGAGACCACTGATGATCCATATGTCTATCATTCAAGAACTAGCTTAATTAAGTGAAGAGAGGTCATTAGCAGATTGGTTGGTAGTGATTATTTTTTAAATAAGCATAACTCAAAAACACCATCTCTTTCTGAGGCTATGATCTGCTTCCCCCAATATCATTGGTTGAATACCTGAAAATTTCACTGTATCTCATGTCAGAAATGTGGGTATTCCTTACAAAAGTGACTATATCTGCCCACCCATTCCTTCTTTTTCTGTGGAACTTTTGTGGGAAGGGAAGAGATTAAGCATTCACACAGTACTTACTATTTGTCAGATATTGTGCTAAGATCTTTTACAAATATTATCTCATTTCCTCATTTTTTTTGTCTGTCTTCCTATAAACCTGCTACAGGAAATACATCCAGTGTGCTGGGGGCCCATATTCCAGATCTGTCAATATTAAATGGCTACCAGCATTCTAGTTGCTATTCTATGATCTCTCATAGACTCTTCTTGGGGAGGCAAATAAAAGAGCTGATAGAATTGGTTTTATCATGAATCACGTGAGTAATTATACATGAAGCACTTTGTAAACCTTAAAGTACTCTATAAATGTTGGCTATTCTTATTATTTTTGTTTTATTATATTATAATATCAGATTTAAGTGCTTATGATAAGAATTTCAAAAAAATACCACTTGAGTCTATGCACCATCATCTGTTTCAGAAGATGGAAAAGTAGAACACTCTAATTATGACAACTATCTCCTGCAGGCTACCTGCACACATACTACCATGGGCAAATCACTTAATCTCTCAGTTTGCCAGGAACCTCTCTCTAAGATTCCAAGATGTAGAACAAGTGCTTATTTGCTCTGGTAGAGGAGTCTCCTAGTGAGATATTGCATATCTGATGACCCTCTTTCCCTTCTCCCAACACTTTTTGCTCAAGTTTATGTTTTGCTTAACCTAAGGAATAATTGTCTTTTGTAACAGATCAAAATTAAACTTAATTAAATATTTCCAGAAGTGACATTATAGAGCATTTTACATATCACTGGATCATCTGTTTGGAACTAGAAGGGGATTTAGAAGACAACTAAACTAACCTTATTTTTCAGATAAAGAAACTGAGCCCTAGAGTGCTTAAGTCATTTGTCCAGGATCAGAAAACTACTAAAGGCTAGAAGCAAGGTAAAGAAACTGAAATGAAGTAACTTGATAAAGATTACATAGCAGCAGATCCCAAAACAGTCATCTTGACCCTTATCTTGCCATTGGACTTCAAAGACTCTGGAGGAGAGAGTGAGGCTGTTAACTGCACAGTTCTGCCTCACTTAAATACAATTCACTCACAAGTGAAGACACCACCCTCATGATGTTCCTGATCTTCTTAGAGAACAAAGGACAAACAACACCTACAATGTTGGGATATGACTGGCTGATCAGATCAATACAAACTCAAAAGTCTGTACCACAGGTTGGGCACAAAGAGTTCATATGAAAATTTGGAGTGGAGATATCTCTAAATTTGTACATCTCACATTTCCTTTGAGTTACTACAACTGTTTTGCTCGTAGAGCATAGTGCCTTCTTTGATATGGGCACAACACGCTGGGAGGTCCTGTACCAGTATCTCCACGTCTCACAATAGAGTCCAAAGTTCTTCCAACAGACCTTAAGAGTATCCTTGTATCACTTCTTCTAACCTCCATGTGATCACTTGCCTTGTGTGAGTTCTCTGTTATTCTCTCTGAAAAGTTTGAATGCTTGGCAGTTCAGTTGGAGAAAGGAACTTAATGTACAGTACTTTATCTTGCCAAGTGATCTTTATAATCTTCATGAGATAATTCAAATGGAAGAGATTTAGTTTCCTGTCATGGCGCCGGTAGACTGTCCAGGTTTCACAGGAAAACAACGAAGTTAGCACAATAGCTCTGCAGACATTCAGTTTGGTAGTCAGTCTAATACCTCTCCTTTCCTACACTTTCCTTTGGAGCCTCCCAATGTGTGGCAATGTGTGTGTCAGCCTTGTCTTCTATGTGAACATCCCTGGAAAATGTACTGCCAAGGTAAAACTTATCCACAACATTCAGAATTTTTCCATTTGCTGTAACCAATGGTTTCACATATGAATGGTGTGGTGCTGGCTAGTGAAGAACCTCTGTTTTTTTGGTGTTAATTGTTAGGCCAAAATTAGCACATGTGTGTGTATGTGTGTATGTGTGTGTGTGTGTCCTTGTGTGTGTGTAAAGGGGGAGTGTTCTCCAGTTATTGTACTATAGTACTATTGTACTATATTGTACTATAGTACTATTGTACTATATTTTAATGTTTTCACTTTATTCCTTCCTTTCCATCCCATCATTCAACATTTATTAGGATCACAATATCATTTTTCTTTTCAACATTACTTTTAAAATGTAAATGAACTTTTATAAAAATCTGCTAGTATGATAAATTTTTACAAAAATAAATTATGGATGAACTTATAATTCAGATCATGAATGAATATGTTCATTGTACTTATTGGACATTCCTTATCCTCTACCAAATGACACAAGACTTATTTCTCCTTTTAGTAACTAGAAAGTAAGGTAAAGATACTCTAAATATGTTTGCTGGAAATTTTCACTTTCCTTGAAATATTTTTTCTGCATTTTAATAGATTTTGAAAATCAGATGCTGCTGGCTAAGAATTTTCATCAGAAAAGTGGTTTTCTTCCCTATAAATGATCCTGTTCTCCCAAGCAAATGCCATATGGCTTGAAAATGACTAAACTCTTTTTTTTCTTTTACTGTACATTTGCCATAGGCTGAAATCCACTGATTACTTTCCAGGTGTGTGGAAAGCAATTTCAGGAGGTGTTATACTGACCAGACTTCACCCCTATTCAGTTTTGACAAGTCTGAGAGTATGTTTCATAGCTCCTGATTTAAAGCTTATGGAGTTGAATTTGTATTTTCTAGCAGTACTTTAGAGGTTTTGTTTTCAAATTCTGAAGAGAAATAAAATCCACCAAAAT
This sequence comes from Dromiciops gliroides, assembly GCF_019393635.1. Taxonomy (NCBI): domain Eukaryota; kingdom Metazoa; phylum Chordata; class Mammalia; order Microbiotheria; family Microbiotheriidae; genus Dromiciops; species Dromiciops gliroides. The sequence continues at coordinate 106,434,802 of NC_057863.1, read as the reverse complement.
TAGACATCACTATTTCATGAAATCCAATACTTTGTAGGATACCACAAATGCCACAATAACTCTTTCAGGCCACTAGGGTATGTAACCCGCAGTTTAAGTTCAAGCTGAGCTCCTATTACTTAATGAGGAAGAAGAGCCCCAATATATCCAAGGCTTTATTTCCTTCCTACCAAAAGCCAGTTCCAAAAAGAGTACATGTAGCAAATAGATAAACCTATTTATCCAAAACAATAACAGAAATTAGGGAAAGAATATAGATGAGAATATACCAGAAAATACACAGAGTGAATGAGCTCTCCCAGTGGGAATGAGATTTCTCATCTCAACTAAGAGTCCCAGATCTTACTCATGGGAAAATTCCACAACGTCTCGATTAAAGTAAGTTGAGGATAGGAAAATGATTCTGTTCTACATGTAGGCTTTTTTCCCCAGTCTTTCTTTCTCTTCAAGGACCTCTCCCTAAAAAGAATCTTGAACCATATGTCTTCTCTCAAAGATAGAAGCCAGAAGACTAATATCTCTCTTCTTCTCAGCTCTTGCCAACCCACTTGGCCCCTTGTACAGGCATAGAAAATTAAATAATCAATCTCCACCAATGAAGATAGTCTTATACAAATGAGCTTTGAGCCAAGAGTTTCTTTTACAAGAGGGATTCAGTAATGCTAACTTAAGTACATGGTATTGGAGTGGTCCCAGGAGGTCATGACATTCCAAAGGCATCTAACACTAATGAGCTTTTAGTAAATATGTACACATGTTCATCATTTGGTTTCTGTCACATATTCAAGATTCATCTCACAATAGGAGATAACATTTGATTAAATGTTTTCCTAATATCATAAAACCAAAATCAACCAGCAAATATTCATTCAATAAGCCATGATATAGTGGAAAAAACACTAAACTTGGTCAAAAGATTCACATTAGTGTCTCCATTGTGCTAAGAATAATAGAACAAACACTAAGTAGAATCAGAAGATCTGACCTCTACTTTATCAAATCCTAGATCTGCTCTTTTCTATGTTTGTAGCTTGGACATATTTCATATCTCTGTTCTAGCCCGAAAAATGACAAGGAAGTAGGTTTCATCTTTCCAACAAACCCATGAGGTAGGTATTCTTATTATCCCCACATTACAGTGAGCAAGATGAAATTTAAGTGACTTGGCCAGGGTCACACAACTAGTAGGTGTCTGAGGATGCATATGAACTCAGCTTTTCCTGACTCTAGCCCCAGTACTTTATCCACTGAACATCTTGGTTCTTCTGCTAAGAAGAATAAACCTCAGATTTTATCGAAATGGGAAGCCCTAGGTAATACCAGTATAATATAAGATCCTTTAGAAGAGGACTCCCAACATCTAACATACCTGACACATAGTAGGTACTTACTAAATTCTTGCTGAATGATTGTGGTAACTAACTCGTGACTCAAATGCTGCAGAAACCCTGGCAATGACACAAGATCAATTGCTTTGTTCACTGTGCTGAGACCTTCTGCCACTTTTTGCTATAGGCTTTTTGCTGCATCTCGTCTCTATTGCTTCTAGACCCTCCATTGCTGCTGGAGGTCTGCTCTGCTAATACCATTCTTTGCACTCTGCTGTGTGTTTCAGCTGCTGCTTTTGCTTTCTGCTACCATCTTCTGGTCTTTCTGCTACTTTGTGGTCCCTTTCCCAGTGGAGGGAGGGAGCCTTTCAGATATTTATCTTGATTGTTTTAGGTATTTCTTTACCTCTTTAATGATGCAAGCTACAACTAGCCACAGTCAACCAGCTAGACGGAGAAGTGTTTTAGCTTTTAAAATTTATCTTAAACTATCTCTTTTGCCTGTGCTTTTTTATTCTTTCAGTATAATTGTCAACTAAGTTATGATCAGAACATATTTTTAATTACTTTCATATTCCTGACCTAAATCAAATAACCTCATGCATTCTACTTAGCAAAACAATAAAAAAATTGGCTAAGAAACTATGGTAAGGAATATCTTTCTCAGAATCACCACTACCCCCATACCTCTCATCTTCCCTGCAAATCACAGGAGTGGGGCCGAGTGGAAACAATCTACCAAAAAGGATAGTGACCTTCCTACTACTTCTTATCAGCAAACAAAATCACTTTTGTTCTTTGCTCACCAGTCCCAAATTGATTCTGCAAATTTAACTGTTTTACATGAATTGGATATGCTGCATTCTTTCATTATTTTTATATTATCTATTTCTGGTTAGATTTTTTTTATTTTAGACAATTTTAAAATTGTATTTTAAAGTGAAATAATATAGTTTCATAGTAGGGTTGTTTCTTAGTTCCAATCCTAAAGCAATGCTAGAATACAAATGGAGAAGGTCAACCTGTCCAGTTCCTCCTCTTCCCCCTGCATGCCAAGTAACTCAACATTTCTGGCAGAACCAGAGGTTCAGGGCCAAGGCCGGCTTTCAAAGCTGCTGCAAACACCTGCTGTTCTCTAAAATAAGCTTAAATTGGGATGGCAACAAGATACTGTCAAATTCACAAACTTCCCCATGATTGTTGCAGACAATCAGAGACAGTCTTCAATTTTCAAAATGCCCAATAGAATGCCAAACAGGTGGTAACCATAATTGGGGGTCATAAAAATGGTAAACAAGTGGCTTCTTTTTCTTTAGAGAAGTGAGAAGATAGCTTTGTGCTGTGTGAAATGGAGAGAGGCTCTGTTTAAGCCCATGACAATAAGTTATTGAAAACCTTCAAGGCCCCCTAATTTTCATGACCTATGGAAAGGTAAATAAAAATGAATCTTCTGTGTGCTGAGTGTTCTGAATGGTCCTCGATTAAGTATTGACTAGAGTGAGCTTTCATTTGACTGTCCTTACCACAAAACACAAGGAGTAATAGCTTTATTTCAGCACTGAGGAAAATTAAATTCTATCAGAAACACTCAAGGACAAAATTGGCTTATGAGGCTGCCTTAGTCACCTACTAAAAAGAAGGCCATAACTTTTGTTACATGCACTGGGAACATCTAGGTTTGCTCCACTAAGTGATTTATCCAAAAATAAAGAGGCAGGCTATAGCATACACTGGCAAATATATTTCTTTGAACTTCATTGTTTCTCTTATTGTGGCTGTCACTGCTTACCACTTCAGCTTTTTTGTGCTTCAGGATTTTAAGTACTTTCATCATTTATCCCCTGTGAAAAGGAAATTTCATAATAATCATAATGAAAAAGCTTAACGTTGATCTCCATTTCATTCTGTTGTCTCCTAATGCCCTTTGACATGTGTGCAAATATTATTTCAATAATACCGCTATTGCAGAACACAACCCTACATACATAAATTCTGAAGTATTCTCACCACGTACAAAGCAATGGTTTGTACTTATTCTTAACTTATGAAACTTTTCATTAATAGGCAGTTTAAATAGATTTAAAATCTAATTGTGATATCTTAAATTTTTAAAAAATGCCTTATATTTGTTTCTTTTAAGTTTTCAATATTTGGTTTTTATAACATTTTGAGTTCCAAATTTTTCTCCCTCCCTCCCTCCATTCCTACCCCCTGTCCAAGACAGAAATCAATATGAACTAAGTTATACATGTACAATCACATTAAACTTATTCCTAATGCCTTACATTTGCATAATGCCTTAGAGATTACAAAATTCTACCCTCGTACATTACCTCATTTGATCTCTTCAAAAACATTATGAGGGTCAGTGTGGAACAGTGGAATAACAGTCTGGATTTGAAGTCAGGAAGGCAGTCTCTGAGAGATACTACTAACTTTGTGACATAGGCAAATCACTGCTACGTCTTAGTAGCCTACCAACAACACTCTAAGATTATACATTCCAAGCTGAGTCTCTGATTTAGACAAGTGGAAAGAATTTTCTCATCCTGATGAACAAAGTTTATGAGAATTTTTTTTTTAATTGTTTTAAAGTGAGAAGAAAAGAAGTTTAAGGGATCTTAAAGCACTTACCTAAGGTTACACAGAAATACAATGGAGGAGTCAGAACTGGAATCCATGTCTTCTGATCACTAGATCACAGAATTTCAAAGTTGAAAGGTACTTCTCCAACCATCTAGTCCAGCCCTTACCCCCAAAATAATTTATGCTACAATAATTCCAATGAGTAATTGCCTAGACTCAGCTTGAAGACCTCTAATAAACGGGAACCCATTAGCACTCAGAACAGCCCATTCTTCTTATGGATCTCTAGAATTGTGTCCTTGAAAAAAATACATCCAGTTATCCTATAGTCAGGAAGACCTAAGTTCAAATCCAGTCTCAGATACTTACTAGCTGTGTGGTCCTGGACAAGTCACTTAACCTCTGCCTCACAAATAATAACACCTACCTCATAGAGATTTTGCATGGATCAAATGAGATAATATTTGTAAGAATCACTTAGCACAGTATCTGAAATATAGTATGTACTATATAAATGCTTATTCCTTTCCCTTAAATTCTCTTAATTCACAGTGATTATAGCTTGCTGTCCCCTAAAACCTCCACTTTTTTACACATGAAATGGTATCTACCAATGCCTCTCACATCTTATATTTATGTTTTTGAATCCATATGTAAGATTTTACACTTATGGGGCAGCTAGGTGGCACAATGGATAAAGCACTGGCCCTGGATTCAGGAGGACATGAATTCAAATTCAGACTCAGACACTTGATACTTACTAACTGTCTGACTCTGGGCAAGTCACTTAACCCTCATTGCCCCTCAAAAAAAAAAAAGATTTTACACTTATTCCTATGAATTTTCATCCTATTACAGTAGATTTAGCCTAGGGTCCTAGACTGCTAAGATCTTTTGGAATCCTGAAACATTCATCCAGTTTGTTCCTAACTGCTCAATACTCTTTCCATTTTATCACATTGTCTCCATGATAATTTCATATGCATGTGTGTATGTGTGTGTGACCACACATACACACACACACATATATATACATATACATATATTTAAAATGTCATATAACTTTTTTTTTTTGGTGAGGCAATTGGGGTTAAGTGACTTGCCCAGGGTCACACAGCTAGTAAGTGTTAAGTGTCTGAAGCGGGATCTGAACTCAGGTACTCCTGACTCCAGGGCCGGTGCTCTATCTACTGCGCCACCTAGCTGCCCCCATATAACATTTTAAAGCTTTCAAAGTATTGTTCTAATCTATTATCTCATTTGACCCTCACAACAAGCATATGGAGTGTGTAGCAGCAATCTTACAGATGACAAAAATGAGACTGAAAAGTTCTGCTCTGACCCAAATCATCCAGTTAATAAGTAGCAGAGTCAGGACATTTAGAACTTCTCACTCATGCCTAGTGTTCTGACAAGACCCACAGGAATATGGCAAACATTAAAATTGATTCCAAATCAATAGGATTGTAGAATTTAGAGGTGGAAAAGTGCTATTAGAAAATCTATTGTATCCCCTAGAGACTTTGGCAAATTGCTCCCAACAGTGCATTTGGGAATACTTTTATGTCTTCACAAAACAGCATGTTAGATATAGAATTGTAGTCACCAGTGAAATTGAGTTGAGGAGCTGTCAAAAAATACAGAGCAGCTAATAAAAGATAATCTTCAAATCAAAGGGCCAGCTATTTTTAGAATCCTAAAATAATTCTGTGAATTAACAGAAGAAAAAGTTCTTCACAAAGGTTCTTTTTTCTAGCAAGCACATTATATTTTTTCAACAAAGCAACACATTTCTCATAGTGAAAAACAGTGACAATATGTTTAATCAGCATAATTGATTATAAATTAAAATAAAGGCAGGCAAACCATGACCCTAAGCAGCAGTGAATCTCTGGGATAGAAATGAAATGATGCCTGCATATATTACATTATGCATCATAAAAATTATAAGCAATATATTTTCAGGAAAGACAAACTTCCTACCCCCCAAATAGCAATCTGTTTAGTGCTCACTGAACCCACTCATTGCTTTCATTTTTGAATGTAGGATTTGGGGAAAGGCACTCTATCCATGAAAACTTTATGAAACTTCCACAGAATTAGTACCATTCTTTTTTTCTTAGACAAATAAAAAGAATCTTTTAATATTAAGTCCAGTGCTTTTCCTTTACAAAATGCTACACTTGGGCAGCTAGGTGGTATAGTGAATAAAGCACTGGCCCTGGATTCAGGAGAAACTGAGTTCAAATCTGGGCTCAGACACGTGACACTTACTAGCTGTGTGACCTTGGGAAAGTCACTTAATCCCCATTACCCTGCCCCGCCCCAAAGAAACAAACAAAATGCTACACTTATGCTTTAGAATGACAAGAAGTCATTTCAGATTGGATGAGTTGCATTCATTTATATACAGCTAGTAAGTCACAATCAACTCTGCATATAAATCCAGAGTCATCCTCTGTAAATGATAGAATCATTAACACTTCCAAATTGGACTTAAGGCTTTTCCAGCTCTTTCTGAAAGCTTCTTGATACCCAAAGATCTCAACAGACTAAAAGGTTGAACAAATCTATTAAGATGAAAGTTAATAGATAAACAAAGTCTTATACCAAGATTCAAATAAACAATATTCACAAACACAAGATGAGTGAGCCATGACAGAGTGAAGTTCATCTGAAAAAAAAGAAAGAAAATCATGATGATTTTAGTAAACCAGAAGCTCAAAATAAGACAACAGTGTGTTGTGGAAGTCAAAAGGCTAATGCAACCTTGTATGATGTGTACTAAGAAAGTCATATAATCCAAGACTCAGCAAGATATCATCCCACTGTACTTCATTCTAGTCTTACCACATCTGAAATAGCATGTGTTGTCCATGGTATCACATTTCTGAAGGGTATCAATAAGGGGATAAGTTTGTGATCTATAAATGCCAGTAGAAAGACTTGTTTAGACCAGAAAAGACAAGATTTAGTGGAGACATGACCATTTTCTTTTGGAATCAGGATCCATCACATGGAAGAGAATTTAGATTTCTTCTACTTGTCCTTTAATGCAGAAGTAGGAGCAATGGGTCAGAGTTTCAAAGATACAAAGCTTGATATTAAAAAAAGAATTGTACATACCAGAGAGGGCAAGATATGTAGTATATTGGGTAGTACCTTCCCAATACTTTCCCAGGTATACTGTACAAGGATATGTGGACCAAGGGAAATGAGAAAGAAATGTAACCTCCTACTTCCTGCTACAATAGTCTCTGACACAAAAGTTATAGCAGCAATTTTCTGATGCCTATGAAAAAAGTTCTCCATTTTCCTATGACTTCAGAGAATAATAGGAGTCTGACTTACCCAGAGCTCCATACAAAAATATAAAATTCCCAGATTAACAGAACAAGAAATAGAGTTTAAATAACTCAATCTCAGAAAAAGAAATTAAATAAACCATAAATGACCACCTAAAGGAAAAGTAAAATATGGGTCCAGAGGATTTACAAGCAATTTCTATCAAACATTCAAAGAACAATTAATTCCAATATTACTTAAACTGTTTCCAAAAATAGGAAAAGGGGGTCTTATCTAATTCCTTCTATGTTACAAATATGTTCTTGATCACCTCACCTTTGCAAATGCTCCCTATAATTACACTTCCACATGCTATAGTTTGATATTGTACCTTTCCAGCACTGAGCTCTGCTAACTCCATCAAGATAGGAAACATCAACATCTCCACTGTCTGAGAGATTAAGAATTGGCATGATGGAATTATGGATCTCATTCTTCTCTAAAGATGAGGTTGGGGGAGAAGCTTTATAGGTAAATTAAGAAATGCTATAGAGTAAAGGGTCAAATCCTATTGGGATAGATACCACCTCTGAAGTAGATTTTACCTCCTTTTCACAACCAAGGGTATGCAGCATTAACACTTCTAAAGTTGTAAGGGGACTAGCTCTGAATGTATAAGTATAGCTTGGTGCATAGGAATGAAAGGAACAGAACTCTATAAACATGCTGTCACATCTAATAAGCGTTAGATGAAAGACTGCAAATAAAGGGTAATGATAAGGCTGATAGTCTCCAATTGGGAAAAGCTTTCTGGTGATGAACCCAACAGCCGGGTCACTTATGCCAAAGTGAAACAAAAGGTTGGACAACTACTATTTGTAGCAATTATTTCATAGGTAGAGAGGGATTATCTTTGCTATTGTTCTAAATTTCTACAATCTAGGTAGCTAATAGCAGATTTATTTTTATATCTAAAAATGATTTAGAAGTAGATAATCAATGTTATCTGGTGAAAAAAAAACTAGTCCCCTTTAATTAAAAAAAAGATAATTATTTTAGTACAACTGATTTATTTTTCAAATAAGCAGAGGCCAAGTTCCATGATTTGTCTATAGTTATAACTGGTCAATAGTTGAGCTAATGCTAGAAACCATATTTAGTTCAGTGCTTGGCACATACTAAATACTTAATACTTCTAAACAGCAGACACATAACTAGGGATGGAAGAACTTGAACAAAAATTTAGAGTACCAATTACCACCATCATGTAGGTACTTCTTCCTTTAGTAGCCTAGAAATGCCACAGTATACTGGGGCTTGCTTCCTCCTTACCGCAGAGCAACACAATGGAAAGCATGCTGGATTAGGAGTTAGAGATTCCAGTTTAAATCCTTACTCTTCTACTTACTACCTATATGACCTTGGACAATTCACTCAATGCCTCTAGGCCACAGTTCATCATCTATATAATGAGAAGATTGAATTAGATGGTTTCATTTTTTTTTTTGGTGAGGCAATTAGAGTTAAGTGACTTGCCCAGAGTCACACAGCTAGTAAGTCTCAAGTGTTTGAGGCTGGATTTGAACTCAGGTCCTCTGGAATCCAGGGCCAGTGCTCTATCCACTGTGCCACCTAGCTACCTGGTTTCATTATTAATTTGGTATTTTTTCCCCAATTATATGGAAAAACCATTTTTACCATATTATTTTAAAACTTTGAATTCCAAATTCTCTCTATCCCTCCCTTCCACCCTACTTTGAGAAGGCAAGCAATTCAATATAGTTATACATGTGTAGTCATGCAAAGCATTTCCATATTAGTCATGTTGTGAAAGAAACAGACAAAAAACTCAAGAAAAATAAAGTAAAAAAAAATATGTTTCAGTCTGTATTCAGACACCATCAGTTCTTTCTCTGGAGATGAATAGCATTCTTCAGCATAAGTCCTTCAAAATTTTCTTGTATTATTGTATTACTGAGAATAGTTAAATGATTCACAGCTGATCATCTCACCATATTCCTGTTACTTTGTATACAGTACATCTCACTTTGCATTAGCATATGTAAGTCTTTCCAGGTTTTTCCAAAAAAGCATACTGCTCATCATTTCTTGTACCACAATAGTATTCCATCATAATCACCTACCACAATTTGTCCAGACATTTACCATTGATGGACATCCCCTCAATTCCCGATTCTTTGCCACCAGAAAAAAAGCTGCTATAAATATTTTTTGTACTTATAGGTCCTTTTCCTTTTTGTTTTTTATCTCTTTTTGGATGCAGACCTAGTTTTGGTATTACTAGGTAAAAGAGAATGCATGGTTTTATAGCCTTTGGACATAGTTCTAAATTGCTCTACAGAATGGTTGAATCAGTTTACAACTCCACCAAAAGTGCATTAATGCCTCATTTTTCCCACATGCCTTCCAATAGTCATCATTTTCCTCTTCTGTTCTATTAGTTAATCTAATAGATATGAGGTAGTACCCCAGAATTGTTTTGATTTGCATCTCCCCAATCAATAGCAATTTAGAACATTTTTTCACATGGCTATATAGACATTTTTGATTACTTCCTCTGAAAACCGTTCATATTTTTTATCACTTATCAATTGGGGAATAGCGCTTATTTTACTAAATTTGACTCAATTCTCTATGTGTTTGAGAAAAGAGGCCTTTATCAGACAAACTGGCTTCAAAAATTTTTTCACAGTTACTATTACTAACTGTATTTCCCTCTATTCTATTCCCTCACACCATTTATTCTATTCTCTCTCTCTCCTTTCACCTTATCCCCTTTCAAAAGTGTTTTGCCTTTTAATATACCCTCCCCCAATTCACTTTCCCTTCTATCATATGCCACACCCTTTATTTTCTCCTTCCCCTCCTACTTTCCTGCAGAGTAAGATAGATTTCCATACCCAATTGAGTCCATATGTTATTCCTTCTTTGAGCCAAATCTGATGAAAGAAAGTTTTATTCACTTCCCCTCATATCCCCCATCTTCCCCTCCACTGTATAATATTTTTCTTGCTTCTCTTATGTAAGATAATATACTCCATTCCTTTTCTCATTTTCCCTTTCTCCCAGTACACTCCTCTCTCACCCCTTAATTTCATTCTTGTTAGCCTTCATCCATTCATATTCAACTTATACCTGTGTCCTCCATCTATATAGACTCCTCCCAACTGTCCTAATAATGAGAAAGTTCTTAAGAATTACAGGTATCACTTCCCCATGAAAGAATGTAAGTACTTTACCCTTTTAAAACCCTTTATGATTTCCTTTTCCTGTTTGCCTTTATATGTTTCTCTTGAGTATTATATTTTAAAGTAAAATTTCTAGTCACCTCTGGTCTTTTCATCAAGAATGCCTGAGATGGGGCAGCTAGGTGGTGCAGTGGATAAAGCACCGACCCTGAATTCAGGAGGACCCAAGTTCAAAGCTGGCCTCAGACGCTTAACACTTACTAGCTGTTGTGACTCTGGGAAAGTCACTTAACCCCCATTGCCTCTCCAAAAAATAAAGAAATAAAAGAATGCCTGAGAGTCCTCTTTTTCACTGAATTCTCTTTTTTGCCCCAGAAGGTTTATACCCAATTTTGCTGCATAGGTGATTCTTGGTTGTAATGACAATTCCTTTTCCCTTCAGAATATCATATTCCAAGTCCTCTGATCCTTTAATGTAGAAGCTGCTAAAACTTGTGTGATTCTGAATGTGGCTCTACAATACTTGAATAGTTTCTTTCTGGCTACTTTAAATATTTTCTACTTGGCCTATTTATTCTAAAATTTGGCTACAATATTCCTGGGAGTTTTCATTTCGGGATCTCTTTCAAGAAGTGATGGATTTTTTTTTCAATTTCTATTTTACCCTCTGGTTCTAGAATATCAGGGCAGTTTTCTTTGACAATTTCTTGAAAGATGATGTCTAGGCTCTTTTTTTGATCATGGCTTTCAGGTAGTTCAATAATTTTCAAATTGTCTCTCCTGGATCTATTTTCCAGGTCAGTTCTTTTTCCAGTGAGATATTTCACATTGTCTTCTTTTTTGTTGTTGTTGATGTTTTCATTCTTTTGGTTTGGTTTTGTTGTTTTTTGATTTCTTATAGTCATTAGCTCCTATTTGTTCAATTCTAATTTTAAGGAATTATTTACTTCAATGAGCTTTTGTACCTCCTTTTCCATTTGGCCAATTCTATTTTTTAAAGAGTTTTTGTTTTTTTCCTTTAGTTAATTTTTGCGTCCCATTTGCCATTCAGTCAATCCTGGTTTTCAAAGCATTCTTTTCCTCACTGGCTTTTTTGCACCTGTTTTATCATTTAGTCTAGTCTGTTTTTTAAGATGTTATTTTCCTTGGTATTTTTTGTGATTCCTTTACCAAGCTCTTGACTCTTTTTTCATGATTTTCTTGCATCATTCTCAATTTTCTTCCCAATTTTTCTTCCACCTGTCTTACTTTATTTTCAAAGTCTTCTTTGAGCTCTTTCATGGCATGAGATCAATTCATATTTTTTTCTTATGGGCTTTACATGTAGGAGCTCTGACTTTGTTATCTTCTTCTGAGGGTGCGTTTTGATCTTCCTTGTCATCATAGTAGCTTTCTATGGTCAGAATTGTTTCTGTTGTTGGCTCATTTTCCTAGCCTATTTCTTAACTTTTAACTCTTGATTAAAGTAGGGCTTTGCTATCAAGGTAGAGGGTGCACTCTCCCAAGGTTCAGTGCTTGGGACACCTGTTTTTGAAGATATTTCTAGGGACCTGTAAGTTGTCAGTCCTTCCAAGGTGGTGTGATCTAAGAAGAGCTGTGTTTAATATTTCCTGGCCTGTGCTCTAGTCTGTGAAAGACCATAACAACTCTTTTCTGCCCTGGAACTGTGATCAGGGTCCCCACTAGCCTGAGGCCAATAGTACTCCTCCTTGCCCTTGGATTCCCCCCAAGACTGTAACCTGGATCTGAGTATGGGCAAAGCAACAGGTCCTACTTCAGTGCTAGCAAAGAGAACCCTGTAATCTCCTTCTGATTAGTTGTTTGATCAGTTTTGTGGGCTGAGAACTCCTGAAGCAGTTGCTGCTGTTGCTGCTGGCTCCCAATTCTGCTTCTGGTTTGCTGGGGCTGTGTCTGCATTGGAGAGGCCTGCACTGGATTACATTCTACTCTCACCTAGGTAAAACAGACATTTCCCTTTTAAGTTGTCTTTGGCTGGAAAATTATTTCCACCTGTCCTTTTGTGGGTTCTGTTTCATCAAGAATTGCCTTATGGCATTATTTAAAGGTATTTAGAGAGGTTTGGGGGAGAGCTCAGGCAAGTCACTGATTTTCCTCTGCCATCTTAGTTCTGCCCCCTGAATTAGATGATTTCTAAGATCCCTCCCAATTCTAGATCTCTGGTTCTGAAATCCAAATGAACTTCCTATTACCACTTGCCTAGACAAAGAAATTACTCTAATGAAAAGGGAACTCATAATATTGATTGTCTGTGTAATACTTTCTTAATTTTTATTATTTTTTTATCTTTTAAGTTATGTTAACTTGCTCCTCCAATAAGATCATCAACTCCTACATACATATGTATATATGTATGCATATATGTGTGCATACATGTATGGGTTTATGTATAGCTATATTATATATATAGATATATAGTTATATAGATAGATATAGATATAGATAATTACCTATCCAGAATCAGATAAAATGGAATTCAATTCAACATACCTTTATTAAGCTACTGTTATATTCAAAGCACATGAGTAAAATTAAGTTTTTAATCAAAAGCACCTATAGTCAGTAATCCAATAACGCTTTACCCTCTTTTTTTTAGTGAGACAATTGGGTTTAAGTGACTTGCCCAGGGTCACACAGCTAGTAAGTGTTAAGTGTCTGAGGCCGGATTTGAACTCAGGTACTCCTGACCCCAGGGCCAGTGCTCTATCCACTGTGCCACCTAGCTGCCCCCATTCTTTACCCTCTTGAGACCACTACCACATTACCACTACTATTACAACACTATCACATTGTCACTATTATTACCTGAAAGAGAAGAGTTAGGTGAAGTATGATATATATATATATATATATATATATATATATATATATATATATATATATATATATATATATATATATATACACACACACACACACACACACACACACACACACTAATAAATAGGCAGCTGCTGGTGATCTGCTGCCTATGAATTGTCCTGTAAATTTCAAAGTGCAAGCAATATAAGGGTGCCCTTGCTTTCATGATCTTCAAAAAAAAATTTCTGAGAACACAAAAAATACATGGTTTCTACACTCAGAACAAGGAATACTTTGCATATTTAGCTTTATTTAGCAAGGATCTTCCTGGGCATTCATCCTCTTCAACTAAATTGACAGGAATGAATAATGGCTGGGAGAAAGTATAGTCATATAAACCCTAGACACACTAACATGGTTTATTAAAGGTTTGGGGTTCAATTCCAGATTATGCAGTCTTTAGCCAGGCAAACCTCTCATTATCTGAAAGCTAGTAAATAGCCATCATAAAACTGTCCCCACTGCTATACCCTGTTTTTCTACTTATAATAACCTCTCTCCCATTCTAGACTCAGGGTTCATCACATATGATTATTTATATCCTTTCCCTCTGAAATGCTAGAGGGTATGACTATACTAAACTCAGGCTCCTTCTCCTTGGGTTTCAGTGAAATGAAAGTTTTGCTTTGCTATTACCTTTTTCTCTTAGTGGCATAAAAGAGAAACTGATTTTTAAGGGGAAATTATGGTGTAACTGGCAGTACCAAGAGCCAGTAATTAGGAATGTCAATGGAATGTGAAGTACTCTATTCAAGGACATTACTGTTGTTATACCTGTCTTATCAATTAACCTTAAATGTGACTCACAAATGTTCAAATTATGAAATTAATTCCTTAGAAACATATCAATGAAGTGGATTTACAAAGGTATGAATGATACTATTTTGTATGTGAATGAAACCAAATAAATATACTTCATGTCTATGCACCTAGTAACATAGATTTAGAACTGGATGGGACTATATCCCTCATCTAATTCAACCCCTCATTTTATTGTTGAACAAGCTGAGACCCAGAAAAGTTAAATGAACCACCCAATTTGAGCTAGTGTCCTCATATCTCTGTCATGCCAAGTTGACTTTTTTTTTAACAAGTCAAACAGTTAGACTGACAAATTGAAGGAATCTATCAATAAACATTTAGTGAGCACTTACATTTACTATGGGACCGACAGTGTGGTAAATACTGGGTATGCAAAGACAAAAAATAAGTTCCTGCCCTAAAAGAGTTTACATTCTATCTAGGGAACCAATATCTAAACATATAAGAAATATAGTATAGTACATAGTAGATATAGTATATATGAGGTAATTTTGAGGTGGGGTAGATTCTAGTAGCTTGGAAAATGAGGAAAGGCCTCATGTATGAAGTCATATTTAAGCTGACCTTTGAAGAACTTGTATACTCTAAAAGGCAGAGGTGAGGTAAGAGTACATTCACGGCATAGTGGACAGTCCATGTGAAAAAGCAGAGATAAAATGCTATGGGCATGATATTCCTGGAATGGTAAAGCATCTAACAGTATCTCTTGGAATCCTGGTAAATTATAGTATAGTTAGGTAGACCAGAAACTGATTGAATGACTGGATCCAAGGAGAAAATATTAATGTTTGATGTCAGCATGGAGTGACATCTCTTCTAGTGTGCCCCTGAGATGTGCCCTTGGTCCTGTGCTATTCAACATTTTTATCAATCACTTGTATGAAGAGATAGAAGTCATAATTATCAAATTTTCAGGAGGTATACATCTTAGAGAGAAAACTAATATGTTGGTTAAGTAATTTTAAAACAGACATAATGAGCAAAAATGATGGATCAAGTATGAATAGGGATAGGTACTAGACTTGTTATGTCTAATGATTATTAGACAGAGAGAGAGAGAGAGAGAGAGAGAGATAGTAAGTATATATAATAAATATAGGGAACTCCCAAACAGGAAAATCCTGTTGGATGCACCTTCTCTGCAACATATAGTCTTAGTTGCCTGGAGCCCTGAGAGTTTGCTCATGAAGTGCAAAAGAGACACTTGATCTTCCTGGTTCCAACACCAGCACTCTAGCCACTACATCACACTGCTCATCTTTTTTATTCCTTAAAAGATAACTGACTAATAAACTGCTTATACAAATAAGATATTTCTTATTCTCTCTATATCTCATTTCTTTAAGACACTAAAACTGCCCTGCCAAGTATCACCTATCCATCAGACTCAGATAAAATGGAATTCAATTCAACATACCTTTATTAAGCTACTGTTATATTCAAAGAACATGAGTAAAATTAGGTTTTTAGTCAAAAGCACCTATAGTCAGTAACTCAATAACTCTTTACCCTCTTGAGACCACTACCACATTATCACTACTATTACAACACTATCACATTGTCACTATTATTACCTGAAAGAAGAGAGTTAGGTGGAGTATGAGAGTAGGCTTCAACTTTGGAAAGGATGTCCTGTAGAGAAAGATTAAACTTATTTTTTTGGACCTTAGGTAGAATCAGGAATAATGGTAGAAGTTTCAAAGAAGCCAATTTCTCCTCAACATAATAATGAACTTTCTGATCATTAAAGATGACTGAAAAGAGGACGGGTAATCTCAGTTTAACAACAACAACAACGGCAACAACAACAATGATAGTAATGATTATAATAGTTAAAATGTATAAGCGCTTTAATATTTAGAAGGAACTTTACACATATTCTCATTTAATCCTCACAACAACCCTGGGGGGACAGGTGCTACTATTATCTCCATTTTACAAATGAGGAAACTGAGACAGGCAGAGGTTATATAACTTAAACCAGGTCACATAGATAATAGGTGTTTGAGGTAAGATTTGAATTCAGGGCTTCCCCATTGCAAGTCTAGTGCTCCATACTCTGTGCCACCTAGGTTCCTTACAGATAGTAGTTTTCTTTTCAGTAGAGATTTTTAAGTAGATGCTAGATGACCAATAGTTGAGGATATTACAAAATCAAATTCATGATTTAGGTAGTGTAAGGGGCTATCTAGGTATACTGTCTAAAATATCTAATAAATGGTCACCAATAAATTATAAGCTATAGCAACAGTATTTAAGTATTTATTAAAGAACATTAGGATCCAATGATCAGAGAGAAAGGCAAAAATCTAACTATTTCTAAGAGACCCCATCATCCAATCTCCCATGGTGAGGTCAGGAACAAAAAGGACCCAGCACTTCCTTCTTCATCCCATGAGCCTCCTGTGGAACCAGGAACATCCCATCCACATGCACAGATAGCTCCAAGCTAATTGGCTCATAGCTTTGATAGACAGTACCCACGAGCAAATGTCACTTCCTGATGCCAAGGAACTGACCACATGGCTTGCCCTCCAACGCTTTCTCCTCATGGCGGAGCTTTCCTACAGTAACTCTCCAGCAGGTGGCATCACTCCAATCATTACAGTAGTGAACTAAAAATCTGAGGTTCCTACTAGTTTTGAAATTCTGTGATTAGATGAACCTCTTCACTCTCAAAAGTGGATACAGCCCTTATCTCTTCTCTGAAAGCTAGTGATACAGATGAGAATCAATTGATCAATTAGCAAACATTTATTTTGTTGTTTCTGATGGAATTATCACTCTTCTCCCAAAATTGAGATATCCTTTTCTGCAAGGAAGGAATGAGAGGAAGCAGAACATCTGCTCACCACTCAAATGAGTAGCAAAAGGCTATGCAGGAGGCTGAGTGGGAATGAGAACATAAGAGACCCTCTGTTTCAGTGAATATGTGAATTTCACTTCATCTCTGTGTATGTGTAAGCACGATGAGTATGTAAGACTGTGGGTAGGTGACATGAGCATATATATTTCAATACTTCAAGGATATGTGATTTTGTTGGTGTGATAACAACTCTTCCGTGAATAAGCAAAGTCTTTTACAAATTTCTGCAGCCAAAAACAACCCATTACCCTGAGACCAACCTCCTGTTCCTTAGCTTCTGCAAGGCTGGTCCCCAGACAGTAAACACAATCTGTTGCTCTACCATTTCTAGAAACTTCTTCATCTTGGTAGGACATCCCTAAAGTTGGGCTTTTCTGTCAGAGGCCTTGAGAACCTAGATCTTTTCCATACCACAATGAGGCACCAGAGAAAGACTTCCATGAAAGAGAATGAAAGTGAATAAAATATCCAGTCTAAAATCTTTCTGAAACTATATATGAGCTGATAAAACATTGTCTAAGAAGAAGGAAAGTTGTAAGTCTGAATAACAAATGGTTGATAGAGACAGGGGTGTTATCTGAAATGTTAAGTCAAGTGAGACTAGAACAGCATAACAACATTCTAAAATTAAATGTTATTCTTTTCTAGAAAAACAATATGATAAGGATAAGTCCAATCAAAATAATCAGCATGGACAAGAGAGTGACCCATTTTGCAGATGTCATCTCTCAGTATTGCACAAACTCCACTGCCCTGAAGTTTTACTTTCCTGATTTTCTATAGCTTTATTATGATATTGAAAAAGTGTCAAGGTTTCACATTAACTCAGACTACAAGTGTTATTTCTTTGAATTCTGAAAAAGAAACATCACTCAATTTAAAATGAGCTTTTCATTTCCAGTGGTTTTATTTGGTCTTTCAAGTGCTTATAAGTTCAGATGATTAAAAGTAAGAAAAATTTGGATAAAAAACCTTTCTTCCAAATGTTAGAAATATTAAAGTAGGCTTTGTTTTAACTTGGGGGCAGTTTCAACTAATATTGTTGCTGTTGTTTGTCCTTCATTCTGGAAAAGGACCATGACATCAGAGTGATGTCATGACTTGCAATGAATTGGATTTAAGTGAAGGAGGGCTATGCAAAGTCACGAACCTCAATCTATCCTCCAGAACAAGATATATGTCAGGATGACTAGAAATAGCCCTGGATGTTTAAGACAATTAGGGTTAAGTGACTTGCCCAGGGTCACACAGTTAGTAAATATCTGAGGTCAAATTTGAATTCATGTCCTCCCAACTTCAGAGCCAGTGCTCTAATCACTGTGCATCTAGCTGCCCCCAATTAACATACTCACCAACTGAATACCAACTCCTTAACAGCAGGAACTGTTTTCTTTGTTTTTCCTTTGTGTCCTGAGCACAGCTTGTGGTCCAAAGTAGGTACTTCATAAATGTTTATTGACTAAAACAAAGTTATAAAGAGGCTTTATTGAATTCTCATTTGTTTCTGGTCAAATTTGCATTTATAATAATTATTTTGGGGCACTTGAAGTTTATTAAACAATGATGGCTATTTCAATATAGCCTAAAAGGAAACAATTTAGTTTTTCATAATATTTATTTACTTTGTTTAGTATTCCTCTCAGATGACTTTAATTGCCTGAGTCATTCACTTATTAAGTCTTTTTAAAGCCTTCAATAAGTATTTACCATGTGCTTGACCGTAAGCTAGAAACCATATAAAAATATAAGATATGATCCTCAAAGAGCTTACAGTCTATTAAAGGAGATAAAGCATTCACAAATAATATAAAATAGGGTATGATAAAGGCACAGGAGTGTGAAAAGATATCTAGTATATACCTCTAGCTATGTGAATCATTAAGAAGGTGGCATGAGGGGGCAGCTAGGTGATGAAATGGATAAAGCACCATAAAGCACCGGCCCTGGATTCAGGAGGACCTGAGTTCAAACCTTACCTCAGATACTTGACCCTTACTAGCTATGAGAGCCTGGGCAAGTCACTTAACTTACATTGCCCTGCAAAAGAGAGGAAGGGGGGGCGGGGAGGTGGCATTTGACCTAAACATTAAAGGATGGGTGAAATTTTCAGCAGGTGGTTGTTGAGTAGGGAAGGCAAGCAAGGTTTCAGCAATGATATGAGTGAAGGTAAAAAAATAAGAATACATAAGTCGATTTAGAGACTAGGGTCCAAAATCAGTCTTTTTTTTGGAAGAAGAGTAATACATGTCCATCATCATCAACATCATCAAGAATAAGCCTCTATTGAGCAGAACCAGAAGAACATTATACACAGTATCATCAACATTTTGACCTACTGCGATGGACTATATTCTTCTCACCAATGCAATGGTACAGAAGGGTTCCAGGGAACTCATGATGGAAGGGGATCCCCGAATCCAGGAAAAAAAAAGAACTGTGGAGTATAGATGCTGAATGAACCATACTATTTCTTTTGGTTTTGGTGCTGTTGTATTTTTATTTTGAGGTTTTTCCTCATTGCTCTGATTTTACTCTTATAACATGACTAATGCAGAAATATGTTTAATGTTATTATATATAAATATATGTATATATATATATATAACCTATATCAGGTTACCTGTTGTCTAGGTGAGGGGGGAGGGAGAAGAGGGAGGGAGAAAAATCTGAAATTGGAAAGCTTGTATAAACAAAAGTTGAGAACTATCTTTACATGTAACAGGATAAAATAAATAAATAAAATACTTTATTAAAAAAAAAAAGAATAAGCATCTATTAAGTGCCTAGTAGGTCTGGTTCTGTGTTAAGCACTAGGGATACAAAGAAAAGCAAAAAACATAGGTCCTACCCTCAAGGAACTGACATTCTAATGAGGGAGACAACTTGCAAACAATAATGTACCTATAAGATCATTCTATATGATGCAAATGTGAGGTAATCTCAGGGGGGAAAAAGACATTAGCAATAAGGTTAGGAGTAGGGAGTCAGGTGAACCAGGAAAGGGCTCTTACTGAAGGTCGGATTTGAGTTGAGTCTTGAAGGAAGCCAGGTAAAAGGTTCTGTTGGATTCAAATATTGGTATTCAATAGGCTATGGAGAGCTATTGAATATTTTGAGCAGAGAAATGATAATTAGAGTTGTTCATATGGTAGAGTAATCTGGCTCTACTATATAAAACAAACTAAATTTGAGAATGACCAGTGGCTGAGAAATAAGTCATAAAAAAGAACTTAGAAGTATGAGTGGAATATGTCAAAAAATAGCTAAGATATTTAGATTTTCATTGAGAAAGTTAATTTTTTGTTAGTTCTTTTTCATTAAAAATTTGACATAATATAAATACATACATACTCATATCTTCACACACGTTTCCTAGTCTTTGACGGAAACCTACTCTTTGTATCCCCACCATTTAAATCACCAATAACTCTAGCTATTGGGCTTATTAGTCCATGAGTTACAGGAATTATCCATTTGGGGAACTTCACTCATATATTTTCAACCTTTTTTTGTAGTGTCACTGTATGTCAGGAAAAAAATGATATAGGCATACTTACTTTTTACCGACATTTTCACGAGAATATATCCTATTCAGAAAAAGTAAGGTATATTGTCTGTTTAAGGCCCTTTTCATAATGGTTAAGTTGATGAAAAAGAAGAAAATATTTTTTTGTATTTTTGTGTAAAGGAAGAGATTTACATTTATTGTCAAATACTATGAGATATTGTCCCTATTATGTATCTACATTTTGATACATAATATGAGTAGGAAAAAAGCTTAGAATGTTCTAATATGAACTGTTAAAATTCATGAGCAAGGAATTATATTTAAGAAGAAATTTTGTGCGTTTTGGAGAAAATTATCAATGGTATAAATTTGAGAACTTAGATTGCTTTGTGAAGAGAGTGGAGTGATACTTTGCTCTTCTGGGAACAGTTTGATGTTATATAGAAACAGAGAAAGAACTTTTATTTATTTAAATCTAAATCTTTTATTTCTTTAAATCCAGAACTATGTGATTGTAAAGAAACATGATTTTAAGGGAACTAAAAAGGCATGGTACCTTGTTTGGAGACTTTAGAGATATTGCATGATAGGTACCTCCCCAATTTGCATATTTAGTTTTGCAATTAAAAGATATAAAACTAAGACAATGAAAAATATTTGGAAAATAAGATATGATTAAGAAAAGAGTCAATTTAAGAGGAGAAATTTGGAAAGTTCTGACTATGTAAATAAAGGTGAGTCACTGAGTCAGAAGATTTGATTAAGCCATTGAACAGGACAGGCATCACAGCAAGCCTAAGTAACAACAAGAGAGGAAAAGGAATTTGTGATGAATTAAAGATATGGAAGTGATAATAATAACATGATACTTTATTAGAACTGTGGAAATTAGAAGCAATAAGCTGAGACAGGGCTTCAATTGGTTATTCTTTTTTGTTTGGAGAGAACTGGCCAAGAGTTCTAGGACTGCTATTGCCCATCAATGCCACCTATAAAGGAGACAAGGTAAAGCTTTTTCATAAAGACTGACTGTTCTCTGGCTTTAGAAGCAAAAATTTTGGCATCTATGTTGCTGTGAGCTCCATTTTGATTTGACTGTCCATAATCCAGGTAAGTAAATAACTGGCTAGGCTGAACAGGACAATATAACCCAAAGGTAGATGGCTCCTTTCATAAGCTGCCTGGTTCTGCTTTTCCTATTAAGAATTAACACTTTCAGGGACAGCTAGGTGGTACAGTGGATAAAGCACCAGCTCTGGATTCAAGAGGACCTGAGTTCAAATCCGGCTTCAGACATTTGACACTTACTAGCTGTGTGACCCTGGGAAAGTCACTTAACCTCATTGCCCTGCCAATAAAGAAAGAAAGAAAACAGATTACCTGCTGTCTAGGGGAGGGGGGAGGGACAGGAGGGAGGGAGGGAGAAAAATCTGAAATTGGAAAGCTTGTATAAACAAAAGTTGAGAACTATCTTTACAGGTAACGGCAAAAAAAAGAAAGAAAATACAAAAAAAAGAAAGAAAAAGAAAAAGAAAGAAAGAAAAAGAGAAAAAAGAAAAAAATAATTAACACTTTGGAAATCCCCTTTTAAGAGTGATAGTTAGCTGAATGAGTTTATAAAAGCTTTGTTCACATAAGAAAGATGATCTTCCCAGCTGAAGAGTGGCAAGGATCAGAAATAAGATGGTGAATGGACCACTAACATGAAAATCCACAGTCTAGAGTTTTGAGTTAGCCTGAGCACATGAATTTTCTTCTCTCATGTTTCCCAGCCAGGTTCCTTATAAGTCTGTGCCCACTTGCCGCAATTGTTATGGAGTGGATTGGTAAGAGAGTACAATCTGGGTTTATATGTGTATCATTAGGCACTTGTTTTAACAGATTGGTATCTATGACATTATTTATTTTATCAAGTAAATGGTTATATTTAAGATCTAAAAGTTTCAGTATTGTGAATGACTGGTAGGGTAAATAGCATACTTGATATGGATATCTTGTGAGTGACTTGTTTAATTGGATAGAAAATAAATTAAATAGGGGCTAAAGAGATAAAGTACTGAGGAAGAGAAG
Organism: Dromiciops gliroides; assembly: GCF_019393635.1. Taxonomy (NCBI): domain Eukaryota; kingdom Metazoa; phylum Chordata; class Mammalia; order Microbiotheria; family Microbiotheriidae; genus Dromiciops; species Dromiciops gliroides. Next base: position 106,412,248 of record NC_057863.1, on the reverse strand, counting down.
TGTATTTCCACTCAACAGAGTTACCCCAAGGATACAATTAATCAATCAATATATGTACAAAAACAAATAGAGCTTACTATATGTCTGGCCCTGTGCTAAGTGTTGGGGATATGAAAAGAGGCAAACAATAGTCCGTGCCTTCAAGGAGCTTAAAATCTAATAGGGGAAACAAGATGAAAATAAATATCTACAAAATATGACCTTTACAGGATAAACAGAAAACAACTAACAGAGGGAAAGCGCTTGAATTAAAAGGGTCTGGGTAAGGCTTCCCATAGAAGATAGGATTTTAGTTAAGACTTAAAGGAACACAGCACTGGCACTGGATTCAGGAGAATCTGAGTTAAAATCCAGCCTCAGACACTTGACACTTACTAGCTTTGTGACCCTGGGCAAGTCACTTAACCCTCATTGCCCTGACAAAAAAAAAAAGGCTTAAAGGAAGCCAAGGGGGTCAGTAGTCAGAATGGAGGAAGGAGACCCTTCCAGGCATGAGGAACAGAGAATTGAGAGATAGTGTCTGGCTTGTGGAATACCCAGGAGACCAATGTCACTGGATCAAAGAGTACATGTTGGAAAGTAAAGTGTAAGAGGTCTGGAAAGATAGAAGGGGTCTAGGTCATGAAAGGCTTTTAATGCCAAATAGAGCACTTTGTATTTGCTCCTGGAGACAATAAGAAGTCAATGGAGCTTATGCATGGGGGTGATGTAATCAGACCTGCATTTTAGGAAAATCATTTTAATTACTAAATGTAGGATGGATTAGAGTGTAGAGGCAGGCTGACTCACCAGTAGGCTATTGCAATAGTTCATCCATGAGGTGATGAGGACCAGTGGTAGGGTCAGCTGGTTCCAACTGTTGCCAGAATAATCTTAGCTTTAGGAAAATCCCTTTAAGAGTTAGGTCCAGGAGGGGTTGGGGGTGAGAAGATTTGAGGTAGTGAGACCAATTAGAATGTTCTGGCAATTGTCCAGATGAGAGATGATGAAGACCTGAACTAGGATGGTGGCTTTATGAGGAGAAAGTAGTGGACAGACTCAAGTGATCATGTGAAAGTAAAATGGAAAGACATCATTTGCCAGGATATGAGAGGTAGAAGAAAATGAGGAATAAAGGGTGACTGAGGTTCTGAACCTAGATGTTTGGAAGACTGGTGATGTAAGTAGACAAAGAGGAAATCTGCCAGAAAGCTGACCTTTCTCTTTATGTCATTATCCTTACCATTTTGGTAAAGACCTTCAAGAAGAATTTAAATCAGGTAGCCAAGTCTTCCTTACAATTCAATGGTAACCAGCTTTTATGCATAAAACTGTGGTGCTGTTAATAAGATTGATGGACTCTAAGTAAAAGTCCTTTTAAGTACTCTAAGTAAGTACCCCTTTCAGCTATGCTAAAAAAAAATCAGCTTATTGTAGGGACTTTATTTGTCAGAACTGTCAAACTAAATCCCTCCTGGACATGTAGTCTGCACTGTGGTACCAACAGGACAACAATAACACCCCAAACTTGTAGATACTTGTACCTTTAAACTTTTAATTATAGTGCTTAGAGAATTTCTTTTCATCAAATACATTTTAGAAAAGTAAATCACTTTTGAAAGATAAAAGGACTGCACAGTAATGCCAGCAGTTTCCATATTAATAACAACCTCCCTTCAATCAGAGACATGAATCAGACACATGACAAAATACAGTGTGCTAAATGAATACAAAGTACCAGGACTGAATTGGTGGGCTGCAGCAATTACCAGACCAGTGAAATAAAATTGTGCTACTAAACAATTTATAATCACCTTCATCAGTCCCCTTTCTAATAAGTATGGAGGAATGTCTTTGAACAAGTGCCTAATATTAACAGACAATTTCCCTGTCTTATTGAATACATTTAAAATACACTAAGAACACAGGGTCAAATTTTTCCTACTGAATTTCAAAAGTGATCTTTCAGAGAGAAGAACAGCGTCTATTTTGTCCTCCAACATCCTGAGTAAAGTTTGCCACTGTTCAGGGCCCTCTTGTACTTTAGAATTTTGGAATATGAAAACCCAGTAAATGATTCCCAAGCAAACTCATATGTTTATATGGAAAAAATTGTCACATGTGTCAGTCTTTTAGGCAGAAACAAGATGTAACAGTTCAGAGAGAGGACAGAGTCAAAGGACCATCCTAGTAGTAAAAAAAGACAATGAAGAAAAAAACTTTTAGGCAGAGAATGATGAAATTAGACTGAAGGAATACCAGCAAGGGAAACAGTTAAATACAGAAACATTAAAGAGTGAGTGCCCTTTAAATTAAAATAAGACCTTGTACTACTTAAGAGCATCCTTCCCACTAATTTATCTATGCAAGCAGTGTTGCATAGTAGGAAAAACACTGGGCCTGGAGTCAAAGGAACTCATTTGATTCCTGGTTCCACCATGTAGGTAGCATGGTAGGTAAAGAGTGCTGAACTTGAAGTACTAAGACCTGAGTTCAAATTCCCACTCAGCCATTTATCATCTGTGATTCTGCCTCATCTGAAAAATTAGGGGGGTTGAAATAGGCGACCCTGAAGATCTTTTCTAGCCCTAGCAACCAAAGGAATTAACTAACGTATCTGACTCTTAGATTGCTTATCTGTAAAATGAGGGCCCAAATATCCATACTACAGGATTGTTGTATACACATTGCTTTGTAAGCTTTAAAACCTATAGAAATCTAAGATATTATTTGCTCTTTATTATTATTACTATTATTATATAAAGTCTCATCTGAAATGGAAATAAAGATATAACCTATTTGGGGCAGGTAGGTGGCATAGTGGATAAAGCACCGGCCCTGCATTCAGGAGGAACTGATTTCAAATCCAGGCTCAGACACTTGACACTTACTGGATGTGCGACCCTGGGCAAGTCACTTAACCCTCATTGCCCTGAAAAAAAAGATATAACGTATTTTTTTCAGACAAAAAGATTTAAATTTTTATGTTTCTACATATTCAGTTTTGTCATTAATTGGGACAGGGCTCAGCATACAAATAAGAACTGGGCCTATAATTTTATTAGAAAGGGGCATTCCTAGGTGAAGAAACTCCCTCTACCGATACAGTGCAGCACCTATTCAGTAGCTTACATCCTTAAAGAGTTAAATGATTTATCTGTTACACAACCAGTATGGATCAAAGGTGGAACTTGAACCCAGTTCTTCCTGACTTTGCTACTAGTTCTCTATTCATGTTAGAAAAGAGGAATTTTGTGATCACATTCTTTCACACAAGTCACACTTTTACTCATTCATGATATTGAAGTGGTATTAGGTTCTTGAAGGTGCATTGAAAGAATGAAGTATACCAAGTGCATAGAATTTGAATAATAGCCTAATGATGGATTGATTATGTGCTTGTCATTCAGAGACTGACAACTAAGTTTAAAGGAACTCATCATCAGGTGAACCACCAAGGAATGATTCTTATATTGGCCAGAGTAAGTCATAAAGCCTCCCTACTAAAGCATGGAGAGCATGATTCACACTGTTAGAGGGAATACCCATGCCAACTAAATAACAGTACTGAAGTATTAAATTAGTATGATCATCTTAAAGATGATCAAATAATTCAGGCTAAGGTGATTATTATATTTAGTGCTTTTGTATTGTTTTTAAAAACATTACTATTTCCCATTCCTGACAGAATGATTTAAAGTATTTTATCCCACTTTATATTTTTAAAAAATGAATATCAGTAGCACTTTGCATGTATTGGTCCCCCATCAAAATTGTTTCTTCCTAGGAAATAATTTATTGAGTACTTAAAACAATTTGATACCAGGGACCAGATATTTGGTAGATATTGTAGATATTGTAGCATTTGGCTACACGTAAACTGACAGGAATTGGGGATATTGGAAAATTAGCCTAAAGCTAAATTTACAAGAATACATGTTTCTTACTAAATAAAAAAGGTACATAGGAACAGAATTTTGACCTTGCCTCTTTTTCCCCTACAAATGAGTTCAACAAATATTTATGTATTTCTTATATATCAGGAGATCTGCACAGCATTAGGCATATGAAGATAGACACAATATAAACTTGATTCATTATTAGCTTGCAGTATATTTAAAAGGCAAAAGGCATGCTTAAAAGTAACTATGAAATCTTGATCTTTTCTATGACTTAGAGCTTGTGTAGATCTTATTTTGTTTTCAAAACCAAAGTGCAGGGCGGAGCCAAGATGGCGGAGAGGAAGCAGCAAGCTGCCTGAGCTCTCCTTCTGTTCCCTCAAAACGAACATTAAATCAAGCCTCTGGACGGATTCTGAAACTACAGAACCTGCAAAGAGACAGAGAGACACAGTCCTCCAACCAGAGATAATTTAGAAGACTTCAGGAAAAGGTCGGTCTGACTCGGGCAAAAGGGAGGCCCAGCGCAGGGCAGCAACCCAGCACCGAGGGGGTCGGGGCAAATCAGCAGGAGCTGCGGGTCACAGCCGAACAACTGAGGCTCCCGGAACCTGGTTCAAAAATCTGGTGGCCAAGAAGGACAGTGGAAAAACTTACCTGCACCGGCCGAGAGGGCCACGAACGGCGGGATCAGACGCCGGGGTCTGGCGCCTGGCTGGCTGAGCACAATCAGACAGGAAGTGCAGGACAGGGGATCTCCACACACCATAAAGGCCTCAGAGTAAAAGCCCGGTCACACAGCACCTATACACCTGCACAAGAAGCCCAAAACAGGGACCCTGGTGCCCCCAGAGCAGACCTCAACTTAAAGAATAAATAAATAAGCTGCAATAATGAGTAAGAAGCAAAAAAGAGCCCTCTCCATTGAGAGCTTCTGTATCAATAGGGAAGAAGCCAACACAAACTCAGATGAGGACAATAGCCTCAAATTGTCTACATCTGAAGCCTCACAAGGGAAGGTGAATTGGTCGCAAGAACAAAAAGCCTTCCTGGAAGAGCTCAAAAAGGATTTTAAAAATCAATTGCAAGAGGTAGAAGAAAAAATGGGGAGAGAAATGAAAGCAACACAAAAAAACTATGAAAAAAGAATCAGCAGCTTAGAAAAGGAAGCTGAAGAAAACAAAGCCTTAAAAAATTCACTTGGCCAAATGGAAAAAAAGCTGCATAATCTCACTGAAGAAAACAATACCTTAAAAAATTCACTTAGTCAAACGGAAAAAAAGGTACATAATCTCACTGAAGAAAACAATGCCTTAAAAATTAAAGTGGGACAGTTGGAAGAAAAGGAATCCATGAGACACCAAGAATCGGTCAAGCAGAATAAAAAAAATGAAAAAATAGAAGAAAATGTGAAATACCTCATTGGAAAGACAACTGATCTGGAAAACAGATCGAGGAGAGACAATTTGAGAATCATTGGACTGCCTGAAAGCCATGACCAGAAAAAGAATCTAGATACCATATTCCAGGAAATTATTAAGGAGAACTGCCCTGATATCATAGAATCAGAGGATAAAATCATCATTGAAAGAATCCATCGATCACCTCCTGAAAGAGACCCCAAAAGGAAAACTCCAAGGAATATTGTAGCCAAATTCCAGAATTAATCAGGTGAAGGAGAAAATACTCCAAGCAGCCAGAAAGAAGCAATTTAAATATCATGGAGCCACAGTCAGGATTGCTCAGGACCTGGCAGCTTCAACATTAAAGGACCGCAAGGCTTGGAATATGATATTCCGGAAGGCAAAGGAGATTGGATTGCAGCCGAGAATCTATTACCCAGCAAAAATGTGCATTTTCTTTCAGGGGAAAAGATGGACATTTAATGACATTGGGGACTTTCAATCTTTCCTGGTGAAAAGACCAGAACTGAATAGAAAATTTGATCTCAACATACAAGACTCAAGAGAAGTTTAAAAAGGTAAACAGAGGGGGAAAAAAAAGTTACCCTATTAGGTTAAACTGTTTATATCCCTACACAGGAAGATAATACTCATAACTCTTAAGAACTGTAAATGTATTTGGGCAGAGAGAAGGACTTTATATAGAGGGTATAAATATAAATTGTCTTTGATGTGATGATACAAAAGAATTAAGGAGATAAAAAGGGAGTCTATGGGGAGGAGAGGAAAGGGGAGGTGGAATGGGATGAATTATATCATATGAAGAGGTGGAAAAAAACCTATTATAATAGAGGGAAAGAAAGGAGGGGGGGAACATGGTTTCAACCCTATTCTCATTAGATTTGACTCAAAGAGGGAATAACATATACGTTCATTGGGATAAAGAAACTTAACTCACTCTTTAGGGAAACAAAAGGGGAAGGGAAAGGGGGGGACTGAGAAGGGAGGACAAAAGCAAGGGAGAAAAGGGTAAAGAAAAGAGAGGGGGGTGATAAAAAGGGAGGGCAGATTGGGGGAGGCAGGGGTAAGAAGTAAAACGTCGGTGAGGAGGAATAGGGTGAAAGAAGGGGGGAAAAGTACAAAGGGGGTAAATAGAATGGAGGGGAATAGACAGTCAGTAATAATAACTGTGAATGTGAATGGGATGAACTCTGCTATAAAACGGAAGCGAATTGCAGAGTGGATTAAAAACCAGAACCCTACAATATGCTGTTTACAAGAAACACATTTGAAGCAGAGAGATACACACAGAGTAAAGGTAAAAGGCTGGAGCAGAATATATTATGCCTCAGCTAAAGTAAAAAAGGCAGGGGTAGCAATCCTTATCTCAGACAAAGTGCAGGCAAAAATAGATCTCATTAAAAGAGATAAGGAAGGAAATTACATCTTACTTAAAGGTACTATAGATAATGAAGTAATATCAATATTGAATATGTATGCGCCAAGTGGTATAGCATCCAAGTTCTTAGAGGAGAAGTTAAATGAGTTACAAGAGGAATTAGATAGTAATACTATACTAGTGGGGGATCTGAATCTCCCCCTCTCAGAATTAGATAAATCTAGCCAAAAAATAAATAAGAAAGAAGTGAAAGAGGTGAATAGATTACTAGAAAAGTTAGACATGATAGATGTCTGGAGAAAATTGAATGGGGATAGAAAGGAATATACCTTTTTCTCAGCAGTACATGGCACATTTTCAAAAATTGACCATGTATTAGGGCACAAAAACATCATAGTCAAATGTAGAAAGGCAGAAATAGTAAATGCATCCTTCTCAGATCATGATGCAATAAAAATTACATGTAAGAAAGAGCCAGGGAAAAGTAGAATGAAAATCAATTGGAAACTAAATAATTTCATTCTAAAGAATGAATGGGCCAAACAAGAAATCATAGAAACAATCAATAACTTTATCCAAGAGAATGACAATAATGAGACAACATACCAAAATCTATGGGATGCAGCCAAAGCAGTGCTTAGGGGAAAATTTATAGCTCTAAATGCTTACATGAATAAAAAAGAGAAAGAGGAGATTAATGAATTGGGCATGCAACTTAAAAAGCTAGAAAAAGAACAAATTAGAAATCCCCAATTAGACACTAAATTAGAGATCCTGAAAATTAAAGGAGAAATCAATAAGATTGAAAGCAAAAAAAACTATAGAACTAATCAATAAAACTAAGAGCTGGTTTTATGAAAAAACCAATAAAATAGATAAAATACTGGTTAATTTGATTAAAAAAAAGAAAGAAGAAAACCAAATTACCAGTATCAAAAATGAAAAGGGTGATGTTACCACCAATGAAGTGGAAATTAAAGCAATAATTAGGAAATATTTTGCCCAACTTTATGCCAATAAATTTGACAATCTAAATGAAATGGATGAATATTTACAAAAATACAAACTGCCCAGGTTAACTGAAGAGGAAATAAAATCCTTAAATAAACCCATATTAGAAAAAGAAATTGAACAAGCTATTAATGAACTCCCTAAGAAAAAATCCCCAGGGCCAGATGGGTTTACGGGTGAATTTTACCAAACATTTAAAGAACAATTAATTCCAATATTATACAAATTATTTGGAAAAATAGGTGAAGAAGGAGTTCTACCAAATTCGTTTTATGACACAAATATGGTGGTGATACCAAAACCAGGCAAAGCAAAAACAGAGAAAGAAAATTATAGACCAATCTCCCTAATGAATATTGATGCTAAAATCTTAAATAAGATATTAGCAAGGAGATTACAGCAAGTGATCACCAGGATAATACACTATGACCAGGTGGGATTTATACCAGGAATGCAGGGCTGGTTCAACATTAGGAAAACTATTAACATAATCAACCACATCAATAAGAAAACCAACCAAAATCATATGATTATCTCAATAGATGCAGAGAAAGCTTTTGACAAAGTACAGCACCCATTCCTAATAAAAACACTAGAGAGTTTAGGAATAGGGGGAGCTTTCCTTAGAATAATAAACAGTATCTACCTAAAGCCATCAGCAAGTATTATATGCAATGGAGATAAATTAGAGGCCTTCCCAATAAGATCAGGGGTGAAACAGGGATGTCCATTATCACCCCTATTATTTAATATTGTCCTAGAAATGTTAGCTTTAGCAATCAGAGAAGAGAAAGGAATTAAAGGAATTAGAATAGGCAAGGAGGAAACAAAACTATCACTCTTTGCAGATGATATGATGGTATACTTAAGGAATCCTCGAGAATCAAGTCAAAAATTACTTGAAACAATTAACAACTTTAGCAAAGTAGCAGGATATAAAATAAATCCACATAAATCATCAGCATTTCTATACATGACCAACAAAGTCCAGCAGCAAGAGATAGAAAGAGAAATTCCATTTAAAGTAACGGTAGGTAATATAAAATACTTGGGAGTCTACTTGCCAAGACAAACCCAGGAACTCTATGAACACAACTACCAAACACTCTTCACACAAATCAAATCAGATCTAAATAATTGGAAAGATATCAATTGCTCATGGATAGGCAGAGCTAATATAGTAAAAATGACAATACTGCCTAAATTAATTTACTTATTTAGTGCCATACCAATCAGGCTACCTAAAAATTATTTTATACAGCTAGAAAAAATAATAACAAAATTCATCTGGAAAAACAAAAAATCAAGAATATCCAGGGAAATAATGAAAAAAAATTCACAGGAAGGTGGGTTAGCGGTACCAAACCTGGAGCTTTACTATAAAGCGGCAGTCATCAAAACTATCTGGTACTGGCTAAAAAATAGAGTGGTAGATCAATGGAATAGGCTAGGCTCAGGAAATGCAGTAGTAAATGACACTAGTAATGTAGTGTTTGATAAACCCAAAGACTCCAGCTTCTGGGATAGGAACTCAGTATTTGACAAAAACTGCTGGGAAAACTGGAAGATAGTATGGCAGAAATTAGGCTTAGACCAACATCTTACACCTTATACTAAAATAAGGTCAAAATGGATACATGATTTAGACATAAGAGGTGATACCATAGGTAAATTAGGAGAGAAAGGAATAGTGTACCTATCAGATCTTTGGAAAGGAGAACAGTTTTTGACCAAACATGAGATAGAGTATATTATAAAATGCAAAATGGATGATTTTGATTATATTAAATTAAAAAATTTTTGTACAAACAGAAGCAATGCATCCAAAATTAGAAGGGAGGCAGAAAGCTGGGAAACAATTTTTGAGGCCAGTGCTTCTGATAAAGGCCTCATCTCTAAAATATATAGGGAATTAAATCAAATTTATAAGAATCCAAGTCATTCCCCAATTGAGAAATGGTCAAAGGATATGAACAGGCAGTTTTCTGATGAAGAAACCAAAGCTATCTATTCCCATATGAAAAAATGCTCTAAATCTCTAATGATTAGAGAGATGCAAATTAAAACAACTCTGAGGTACCACCTGACACCTATCAGATTGGCTAAAATGACAAAAAAGGAAGATAATAAATGTTGGAGAGGCTGTGGGAAAATTGGAACACTAATGCATTGTTGGTGGAGCTGTGAGCTGATCCAACCATTCTGGAGAGCAATTTGGAATTATGCCCAAAGGGCGATAAAGCTGTGCATACCCTTTGACCCAGCAATCCCACTTTTAGGTCTTTTGCCCAAAGAAATCATGGAAGGGGGAAAGGGACCCACATGTACAAAAATATTTATAGCTGCTCTTTACGTGGTAGCAAGGAATTGGAAGTTGAGGGGGTGCCCATCAATTGGGGAATGGCTGGACAAGTTGTGGTATATGAATACAATGGAATACTATTGTGCTGTAAGAAATGATGAGCAGGAAGAGTTCAGAGAAACCTGGAGGGTCTTACGTGAGCTGATGATGAGTGAGATGAGCAGAACCAGAAGAACATTGTACACAGTATCATCAACATTGAGTGTTGACCTACTGTGATGGACTATATTCTTCTCACCAATGCAATGGTACAGAAGAGTTCCAGGGAACTCATGATAGAAGAGGATCTCCAAATCCAAGAAAAAAAAAGAAAGAAAGAACTGTGGAGTATAGATGCTGATTGAACCATATTATTTCTTTTGTTTTGGGTGCTGTTGTTTTTTTTTTCTATTTTGAGGTTTTGCATCACTGCTCTGATTCTCTTGTAACAGGATTAATGCAGAAATAGGATTAATGTTATTATGTGTATATATATGTGTGTGTATATATATATCTATATGTATATGTATAGATATATATAGATATAACCTATATCAGATTACCTGCTGTCTAGGGGAGGGGGGGAGGGAGGGGAGGGAGGGAGGGAGAAAAATCTGAAATTGTAAAGCATGTATAAACAAAAGTTGAGAACTATCTTTATATGTAACGGAAAAATAAATTAACTTTGGTGTAAAAAAAAAAAAAAAAAACCAAAGTGCAAAAGTTGTATCATCCAAATGTTTGCACCTCCCAAATTCTAGCCATTTCCACAAATGTTGATGGATTCCTATGTGTATCAGATCACTATAATTGATTTAGACATTTTTTCTGCCTCTTGTCAATAAAAGTATTACCTCCTGGCCAATTAATGTTTAGTAAGTGCAAAGGAGCTACATGAAAGAGTTCTACCTATTGCATAGCAGGTGAAGAAAGGTCTGGTCTCTTATTTCTAAAAATAGCTGGGCCCTATTTGATGGGTAAGAAGTGAATAGCATGGATTGAACTAATATTCTTCAGGATACTTAAGTATCATTTTGTGCACAGGAAAGATTCGGATTTGCTAAACAAGGGAACCTATAAAAAGTGAATCAATTTTCCCGTTCTCACTTTAAAAATGAAGCCCCTGACTTCACTAACTTATTGCAGACAAATTCTATTCCTACAGCTAGACAGAATTTGGCATCTACTGGGGAGTTAAACATTGATATCTCCAAGTGTAAAATGTCAGGCTGGTTTGTTTGGTTACAATGAGAGTGATAAATTGCCAGTTAGCACGAGTAATTCCTATAAGCAGATATAAATGAACTGTGGTTTAAAAATATTGTTTAGGGAATTTTGTATTTGTATATATTAATTGCCTTGGTTTTCAAGGATGACTGGTGCATTATAATTCAAACTTCAGATGCCCTTCAAATTAGCCTCTTGTGGGTGAATTTAAATCCTTTTAGAGACATGTCCCTGAAAGCTTTAGCTTTCACTGTGAGACTCTCCAGGAATGCAAATTTTTGTTTAAGCAAAATGCTATTTTTTTCAGACAAAATTTAAAACAAAATTAATAATAATTTAGATATTAGGCTTAATATAATGCATTTCTTCTGAAAATTTTAAGGTGTTTCTTTTTGACACAAAGTAAATCTCAAAGCTTTTTTTTTTTTTTTGATGGTGGGGAGGGGAAGTTGCAAACAAATAAAAGATGTTTATCCCTAGCTTCAAAAAGTTCTTCCTTCCAAGGAATGGATAGACCAATGTTGGAACATATGAGATTCGCAGTTTCCTACTTTCTTGGCATATAATACATTCAGTGATCAAATGGAATATATGACAGTCTATTGCAGCTGGGTTTTTTTGGAGGACTTGGAAATTTTTACAGGGGCCTAATAGCATGTTGTCTCTGACAAGAGAAGGAGAATATGGGGGGTGGGGCAGGTTGGAAGGAACTATGAAGCAATCAATCAACACCCATTTATTAAGTGCTTACTATGAGCCAGGGAAGATGCTAAGTGCAAGGGATTAAAAAAATAAAACAAAAGCAAAATGGGTACCTGCTTTTATGGATTTTACATTCTAATTGGAACAATCAGGAAAGGAAACAAGGACACAACCACAACTCTGCAGAGAAGAGGAAATACAGGGTCCTGACTTTAGGTTCTTCTTTTCAATGACCTTTAAGACCAGCAGAAAGAGGAAGATGATAGATAAACCAGATGAGGGGCACACTTATCCAAGAACTAGGCTAGTTCAGCCCCTCTGGTTACTCCCTCAGTTCTTTCATAAGAGACACCTGGACTCTCCCATGTATCGAGATCATCCCTCTATAAAGAAGAGGCCTGTGATTTATGGGGAAAGGTGGGCCCTTGCTCTAGCATATTGGGTTGGTTTTCCACGTCTGGTGTCACAGGCAGAGCTCTGGCTGTCAATTAACAAGGTTACATGGGAGATGGAAATTTCCACCATGAATGATTCTAGAGTAGTTCTAAAACTAGGGTCCATGAACTTGGAATTTTTAATATTTCGATAGCTCTATTTCCATATAATTGGTTTTCTTTGCAATCCTCTGTACTTTGTTTTATGAATGCAAAGCATTATTTTGAGAAGCCCACAGTTTTACTAGACTGCCCAAGTGGTCCATGACACAAACCGGTTAATAACCCCTAGATGCCAGAAAGAAGATTCCAGAATAGGGTCAAGGAAGAGGTACAGATGGGAAAGAGGAACATCTTTAGAACATAGATATCTTTCAGACAAAAGCAAAGATGATTCCTCTCCAAAACAGGGTCTAAAAAAATTTTAGCCTACTGTAGAATAGTATGTATCTGTCATATTAAACAAGAATTTCTTGTTTGTTTGAAATAGCTCAAGCTAAAATGCAGCTAAACAATAAGAGAAGAAAAAGAAATTAAGGGAATTAGAATAAGTAACAATGAAACAAAACTATCACTCCTTGCAGATGATATGATGTTATACTTAGAAAATCATAGAGGACCAACTAAAAAACTATTTGAAATTATTAACAGCTTTAGCAAAATTTCAGGATACAAAATAAATCCACATAAATCATCAGCATATATATACATATATGCATATATATATATATATATATATATATATATATATATATATATATATATATATTACAAACAAAGTCCAACAACAACAAATAGAAAGAGAAAGTCCATTTAAGATAACAATATAAAATACGTGGGAGTCTACCTGCCAAGCCAAAGCCAGGAACTATTTGACCAGAACTCACATGAATAAAGTCAGATGTAAACAACTGGAAAAACATTAATTGCTCATGGGTAGGCTGAGCCAATATAATAAAAATGACAATCCTACCTAATTAATTTATTTAGTCCTATACCAATCAAACTATAAAAATATTTTATACATCTAGAAAAATAATAACAAAATTCATCTGGAAAAACGAAAGCTCAAGGATATTAAGGGAATCAATTAAAAATGTGAAAGAAGGTGGTCTAATAGTACCAGATCACAAACTGTATTATAAAGTGATAATTATCAAAACAATCTGGTACTGGCTAGAAAAAACAGAGGTGGATCAGTGGAATAGAACAGGTACAAATTATACTATAGTAAATGACAATAGTAATCCAGTTTATTATAAACCCAAAGATCCAAGCTTTTGGAACAAAAACTCATTATTTGACAAAAATTGCTGGGAAAACTGGAAGACAGTATTGCAGAAACTAGGTATAGACCAACATTTCACACAGTAGACTAAAATAAGATCAAAATGGGTACATGATTTACATATAAAGGGTGATACCATAAGTAAATTAAGAGAACAAGAAATAGTTTATCTGTCAGATTTATGGACAGAGGAGGAATTTAGGACCAAAGAAGATATAGAAAGCAATCCAAAATGTAAAATAGATAATTTTGATTATGTAAGATTAAAAAGATTTTGCACAAAAAAAAATACAGCTAAATTTTCTTTTAGTTAAGGCACAAAGGCATCTTGATAAGGTGGATAGGATGTTGGACTTGGAATCAGGAAGAACTGGGTTCAAATCCTGCCTCTGATTCTTACTACATATATAACTCTAGACAAGTCACTTAGTGTTTGTGTGCCTCAGTCAGCCTCTCCCTAGGATTTAATTGATTAAAGGCAAATTATGTTCCTCCTTGGCTGAGGGGACTTCCTACGCTGCCAGCATCACAAAATCTGCTGTATGTTAACTAGTACAATGCCCTCATTTTAGAGATGAGTACAGTAAGGCCCAGAGAGATATGACCTTTCCAAAGTCATACAGCTAGTTGAAAACAATCCCCTAACAAGTTTTACTGTATGTCTTGAGAAGTAGCATAATACATTCCTCACCAAAAACTTTGTTGAAAACATCTCTTTCTCCATTTTAGTACTTTGATTTCCATTTCCAGACAAAATCAGAAGGTGTTAGGAGAACACAAATGCATCTAATTCTCAAGGAGCTTCAATAAAATTAAGTGAGGGGAGTCTGGAAATGGGGACAAAGCATATTTGCAGATACACTAAAAATCTCATTTAGGTTCCCACTTCTCCCAAAAGACCTTTAGCAAAGCTACTAATGAATCACATTAGACATATTCCTGTTTCCACTTCTTTTCTTTGAATATTGGACTTGCTAACAAAATTGATGCATGCTCAAATATAGTTAAAAACAGGAGGAAGGAAAAGCATGGATAATTCACAAGTCCACCCCCAAATCATCAAGGGTTACTTTTATTTTAAGAGAAGTTGTTGCAGCAGCTAGGTGGTGCAGTGGATAAAGCACCATCCCTGAATTCAGGAGGACGTGAATTCAAATTCAGCTTCAGACACTTGACACTTCCTAGCTGTGTGACCTTGGGAAAATCACTTACCCTCATTGCCCGACAAACAAGAGAAACTATTTTCCACCATCCTTTAACTGTTTTCAAGGTAAGGATCCCCATACTTTAGCCTAACAAAAACATTTAGCCAAGGAACCTAGGACACTAAGCTCAAATCTGAGATAGATCTCCACTTCAAAAGAATCTCATATCCATTTTCAATCCATTTGTCTCATTTCAATTGTAAAACTACAAGAAAATTTAAATTCTATTTAGTATCACAGATGTGGAATTGGAAGGAGTCTAAAGAACTGGGGCACAGAGTTGCAGTGACTCATCCAAGGTCACACAATATAGTGTCAGTCAGAACTTGAACACTTCTGACAAATTCCAGAAGTCCTTCCTACAACACCATATTATATTATACTGCTATATTTGCTTCTATGTACAAAAATGTCTCTAATACATACATAAGTCTGAATGCACGTTCTTCAAATGAATTCAAACTGACCAGTAAGTTACATACCTTCTTAAACATGACTGTACACACAGAGAAGTGATATGACCAGAAGTATCAGCTTCAACTATAATTATGAGAAAATAGTTAAACATTTCAGTGAGAGGTGGGGAACAGGGAAATGAGGGCTCTAAAATATATCTAGATTGTAGAAACTTAAATGTAAACATCCAGATCTTTTAACACAATTCAACCCAAAGGAGAAGGAGTTGAAGCCTCATTCTCCAGCCCCTCACCAACCAACCCCTGTATTGTAGTGATGCTTTGAGTGACAGGATACTGTAAGATCAGATTACATTGTATAAATGTTTATGATGGGATCTGAAGCCTGGAATGCTTACCTATTCAGAGAGTTTGCAAAACAAAACCTTCCACTGTCTAAACTGAGAAATAACAACTATTAGACCTTTGGATATTTAATGAGAAACCCTCAGCAGTGCCAATTTCTTTTTTCTCTCTTTCTCAGTGTATAAATTATATATCACCCTCCTGAGGTTCATCTATAGTAGAACGAGGCCCCTTCCAAGTGTTATTAGACTGTGATGACGTACATGTTCTTTGCTATGGGGCTTTGCAAGCGGCAAACATGTTTAACCATCCAACTCAGATATGTTCCCTTTACCAAGTCTATTCCAAACAGCTACGCACTCTGTTACAATTCCCCAGAAAAAAGTAGAAACAGGGAACCATTGTAAGATTACTGACATTCTTCAAGTTGTTTATTTTTATTTTTTCTCTTTACCAAAGGGCATGATAATCAACAGACTAATTCTAAACTACCATCTAGAAAAGCTGAATAATAATGTATTCTTAGAAAAATCAAATGCCTCTTCTTTACCTTCCTCACTTCTCAATAAAGAACCTTCACTTGGGGTTATCTTGGGCAGGGGCAGGGGCAGGGGACTTACAGAGGTTGTTTTGGAGCCTTTTGCATATTACTAAGTGAAGTCAAAGGTAAAGGGCCTGCCTTTTTCATTTAATCAGACAAGAAAAAGAGCCAATTTTATGTCTCCAGCTGTGCTGATGTTTTCCACTTAGATGCAGCTGCCTCTGGGGACTTGTTTATGAGCAGTTCTCAGTCTTTAGAACTTGACAGCTCCTCTTTCCAGACAAGAACACAGGCTCAGAGGTTGAGAGTCAAAGGAAGAGTCAAAGGAAGAGTCGTAGAAATTGATCACTAATGATCTTTGCAGTAATATATAGATGGTGATAAGGGGGCTCCAACTCCACATTTCAGCTCATAGGCTGATGTTTCATATTGGTGAGGGAATGGTTATAGAACAAGTCAAAGCTAAAATAAAAAAAAAAATTAGACAGCTGAGCTGTGGATGAATGCCTAAATGCCTACTATTACCCAAGGTCCTGAACCATGGAAAATTGCAACATTAAAATCAAGGTATTGTTTTTTGGTGTGCTATTTCTTTTTCTTTTTACTCATTCATTTATTTTGTTTGGTTTTTTTTGTTTGTTTGTTTGTTTTTAGTAAGGTAATTTGGGTTAAGTGACTCGCCCAGGGTCACACAGCTAGTAAGTATTACATGTCTGAGGCCAGATTTGAACTCAGGTACTCCTGACTCCAGGGCCGGTGCTCTATCCACTGCGCCACCTAGCCGCCCCTCATTCATTTATTTTTTAAAACTTTTTTTTTTTAATTACAAATTCTCTCCCTTCTTTCAGCCCCTCCCCCACCCATTGATAAGGCAAGTAATATGATGCATGTAAAGTCATGCAAAACATAATTCTATGTTAGTCATGTTTCAGAAAAAGAAAAAGAAAGAAAGTAAAAGATACTATGGTTCAATATGCCCTTGAAGTTCATTAGGTAAATGGCATTTTTTATCACAAGTCTTTAAAAATTGTCATGGATCATTGTATTGATCAGAATAGCTAAGTCTTTCACTGTTGATCATCATTACAATATTATCAGTGTACTATTTTATTAGATTATTTTAAAACTAGGCTCCTTTGGACCCTTTCCTATTCAATCTAATCCTTCTAATTGACCTCAGAGAGCATGGAAACTCCTTTCCTTCCTGAGTACTTATTCTAAGAGAGACAGGAGGTGTCTACAGCAATGCCAAAGTCCCTTCTTTCCATTCTTAACATTTCAGCATTCTACAATTATTAAATGCCTACTATGTGTAAGATACAGCACTGGGCTTTTAGAAACATTTAGGAGCCCTAACATTGACATCCATTTCCCTTAAGTGACATCAAAAGATGAGTTACTTAGCAGAGGTATCATGCATAATAGCTCATCTGTTTGTCAATTAAGGATTAATAGATCAACTCGGACAAAATGTTCCTGCACTCACTCATCACTTAGCCCCTACAAATGACAATACCATGTTTTAATTGTTCTTCACACATGCTTAGTGATGTATTATAAAAAGACTAGTGTTTCCAATTTACAATGAGGAAACTCAGGTAAAAGTTCAATAAGTGGCTTGTTGGGGGTGGGCAGGGTACCATACCTAATATTAAAATTTGGCATTTTCTCTAAAATTGCATTTTAAAAGTTATGTTCTATTAACCTTGGGTTTTATCTGAAAGCAGGCTATATCAATGGAAGTTTGACTATTGGTAAAAGTTTCCTAGAATGATTTTTTTTTTTTAAGAACAGAATTAACTATATAAATTTTATCATTAAAAAAACATGTCGGGGGCGGCTAGGTGGCGCAGTGGATAAAGCACCGGCCCTGGATTCAGGAGTACCTGAGTTCAAATCCGGCCTCAGACACTTGATACTTACTGGCTGTGTGACCCCGGGAAAGTCACTTAACCCCCATTGCCCCGCAAAAAAAAAAGAAAAAAAAAAACATGTCACTAACAAGAGCTCTTGTTTCAAAAAGCTTAGAAGCTAGCCAGGAAAGACACTGATAATTAAGGAGGGGAAAAGGAAGGTACTGCTCTCTTTCATTTTTTGCCCCTAGTGAAGGGATGGCACAAGGGGATCAGGGAAAATCTGACAGGGTCTTCTAGGTCAAAGGTTCTCAAATTTTTTTTTTTTTTTTGCTCACCCTATAGTATCTTTTTTTCCCATGAGGTATAGTGGAACCATGCACATTTAAGCTGACAACAAAGAAGGTTTCCTGGGAAATCAGCTCTCCAAACCTCTTATCCTGGCTAGGTGATTCTTCTGGTTTTGCTCCCTTAACTGCTTATCATCTACTTTCTTTAATTCACGACAAAGAGTGAAGGAAATGGCTTTGCTCTTCCAAAGACACAGCTGCTATTGTGACCTTCTTAATACCAAACTGGGAAGATTAAACTGCAAACTGTAGCTGAGGACAGGGAATGGGAATATAGAACTATTGATG
Source organism: Dromiciops gliroides (assembly GCF_019393635.1). NCBI lineage: Eukaryota > Metazoa > Chordata > Mammalia > Microbiotheria > Microbiotheriidae > Dromiciops > Dromiciops gliroides. The sequence goes on along the minus strand of NC_057863.1, from coordinate 106,393,567 downwards.
TGAGCAGGAGTTTTGTAGTATATCCTTTGAGAAACATTCTTGGTGATAAAAGGGATGGCAAAATAAAGTCATTCTTACTAGCTAACAGACTAAGCAAAGCAGAAAGATTTCTCCTTTCTGTGTGTGTGTGTCTGTGTGTGTGTGTGTGTGTGTGTGTGTGTGTGTGTGTGTGTGTGTGTGTGCGATTGTTAGAGGAAAAAAAAGAAAAACACAGATAGGAGGGAACGGAGAACTTGCTGAGACCTTTGCCCTAAAGGAGGTATAATTAATGTACTCAATCTTGGAGTGAGACTTGGAGAAGTTGGTGAGTCGTACCTCAAAAATTCCTCACCTGTCTATACTCAGCCAGTTTCCAGGACTTCACAGACAACAACCTTAACCAGTAGGCAGAACCAAGTACTGGCCATCTGCCCTATTGCTGGAATCACACTCCATTCTCCTTACTTTCCACCTCTTAGGCAGGGACTAATCAAATTAATGTTACCTTTACAATTAACTAAATGCCCTTCACATTATACATGTGTCCTGTCCCTGGAAATTATTTTGTATATATTTTATATTTCATTATAAAGGTAATGGTTTTGTTTTGTTTTGCAATACAATAAAAGTTGCTTGAAAATGGGGCTGTTTTATTTGTGTGTGTGTGTGTGTGTGTGTGTGTGTGTGTGTTGTTTTTTTTCCCCCTCCCCTTTGGATTTCCAGTATTTAGCACACTGGCTAACCCATAGTAGGAGCTTGATAAGTGCTTGCTGAATTGAATTGAAGCAGTCTTAGAATATTTATGACAAAGGTGGCTAGACCTTCTGGAACTAAGGATCTGACTGAAAACAAGGTTAAGTCAGTTCTATTCAAATCTAATGATAAAATCAGCATTATACTAGCCAGTGACTAATAACAGGACCAGTGAATAAGATGCCTAGTTGCACCTCAGAGTACGTTTCCTTCAATTTTGTTTCATATTTAATATCATATTTAAATGTATTATTATGCAATTTGTAGTTAAATATTTATACTTATATGATTTAATAAAAAGTTCAATTTTGTGGGGGAAAGGCATAATTAATTGTAAAAGCATTCTGCCACCTCTCAATTAACTATTCTTATGGGAAATCTGACTTTCATTATGGACAATGATGTCCAGATCCAAGATACCAAAATTCAACTATTGGGAGTTTTCCCAGCAACCAAAATAAATTAACCAATAGGAAAGTAGTAGCTTTTCATGTGCTAACATTTCAAACCCAAATCTACATTGTGGCACTAAGTGTTAGGGAAATTGAGTTATCATCATACAGTATATGGAAATCTACATTAGAGGCAGAAAATTTTGAATTTTAAGTCCTGCTTCTGTCACAGACTATCTGTGTGGGAATGGTCAAGTCACTTAACAGTTCAGGACCTCAGGCAAGTCTTTCTAATATTATAAGCCACATATAAATTGGCAGTCTATGTTAGTAGAGGACATTTTGAAAATTGGTGTTCCTAACACTGATGAAATCACAGATTTAGAATAAATTTAATTAATAAATGAGAACCAGATATGTTACTACCATAAAATTAAATGTTTTACTCTATCAATATTAAACAAATATACTCATGTCCAAAGATTGATTTTACTGTGTAAAGCTAGGTGGCATAGAATAACATTAAGTAGACTTTAACATCTTGATCCATGGATTTCATAACATAAAAATGACCCCAAAATCCAGTTATTTAGTCTTTTCTAGAATGATCCAGTTCCTACAGATGCTTATTTAAAATGTAAAATAATAAGTGAATGAATCAATGAATAGCAACTGTGCTAGACTACACACATTCCCTTTTTCAATAAAAATTCCATTTAACATATCAATCAGTTTATGTTAGTATCAATATTTCACAAATACTGATTATCTTCAATATGAACCTCACAGCATTTGGACTTATTAAGATAACATCATCAATTATACCAGAAAAGTACATTACTCCATAGTCATATTTATTCTTCGGGGTTTTCAGGGAATAGAGTATACAACAATAAAATAAATATAATTAGTGCACAAAGTTTTGTATTGTCAAACACAATAAGATAATATATATAAATTGACAATTGATTTGAGAAAAATATTACTAATAGCATATAAATATGTTTGTATATGATAGATAGATAGATAGATAGATAGATAGATAGATAGATAGATAGATGTGTGTGTATATGTGTATCTATCTCTCTCAACATCCCTGCAAACACTAAAAAATAATCAATAGTCACATGGAAATTGAACCCTGAGTTCTTCAAAATCAAATAGACAAATGGGAATGATGGAGGTAGGGGAGTGGAATAAAAGAGAGACAGAGAGATGGAGAGAAAGAGAGGGAGGAAAGAAGAGAGAGAAAGAGAGAGAGAGAGAGAGAGAGAGAGAGAGAGAGAGAGAGAGAGAGAGTGAGTTTCATAATAGCTTAGCTGACAGATCATATTGAGCCTACCCAGCAAGCTATCATGATGTTTACACTCCAGAAAAATTTGTTGATAATATTTCCTTTAATCTACTAGATTGTAAACTCCATGAAAGAAGTGATAATGTCTTAATTATATTTCACCTCCCCTGCAACAAGCATAGCGCCTTGCATAGAGTGATTGTTTAATAAATAGTTGGTGAATAAATGAAAACTAATGAAAAAACATGAATATTACATCTCTAAGCAATCACCTCTTTTCTTCTTCTTCTAGGCCTTGACTATGAAAAAGTCACATCTATCTGTTCTGGTTCAGGGTCACTTGTTTTACTTTTTTTTTCAATCAAAATTAGGGACTTAATGCACTTTCTTTCTAATGTGTTTTCTACTAGCCTTCTTGGGAGTTTTCTGAAATCAAACACTGAGGTTCTTGGTGGTAGCCAGGTTGCACAGTGGTTAGAGGGCTGGGCCTGAATTCAGGAAGAAACTGCGTAAGTTCAAATCTGGCCTCAGACACTTTTAGTTGTATGACCCTGGACAAGTCACTTAACCCAGTTTGCCTTAGTTCCTCATCTGTAAAATGAGCTTGAGAAGGAAATAGCAAACCATTCTAGTATCTTTGCCAAGAAAACCCCAAATGGGTTAACAAAGAGTCAGAGAACACTATAACAACTGAACAACAACAACATTATTATTAAAGAAATGTTATGCTAACTCAATTTCTTGTTTGTAGCTTTCCAGACACTTGGAAATGTGTTGATGCATTATTCCCATTTGACTAACGCAAATCAGAAAGAGCAAAATTAAGCAATTTGTCCAAGACTATCCGACAAGGCAACCATACAGCCTGAAGTAAAAATGAGGGTTCCAAATCAAATTCCAGATCCTCTGCTCTGGTACAAATCTTACAAATCTTCCATGATAACTGGGGCTACTTAACTAAAAGCACTTTCTTCCTAGTCACTTGATTTACTCCAGGTTTTTTTTTTAATTACAGAAAAAATGAGTAACTTTAAAAGTCAATGGGCTGGGGGCAGCTAGGTGGTGCAGTGGATAGAGCACCGGCCCTGGAGTCAGGAGTACCTGAGTTCAAATCCGGCCTCAGACACTTAACACTTACTAGCTGTGTGACCCTGGGCAAGTCACTTAACCCCAACTGCCTCACTAAAAAAAAAAAAAGTCAATGGGCACAACATTAGATGGCTATCATGAACACAATGGTTTTTGCTTCATTTAGAAAACAAAAGAAAAGCAAGCAAACTTATCTTGAGTATTATTCAGGTCCTAAGGCCTCATCAAGAAAGCAAGGATTTTTTTTTCTTTGAGCATCTTTCCATTGTGACCCTTCCCCAATCATTTGCTGGCTTTAGAATTCACCTAGGAAAATTAATACAAGAAAAATTTTACAGTATTTTATGTGTAAATAGCAAGAAAACTTTCATGACAGACTCATCCCTATTTTGCCCTCTCACTCAGCATAAAGATAGATACAATAAATGCTTTCTAAAACAAAACAAGTAGGAGAAGACTGAGAAATTAGCTGGCAAGGCTATTAAGCTATTGGTTAGATCTTGCCCGAGGCAGAGGCCAAGAAAGGGGAATAATAAACTACAGTGAGGCAGCCCAGGGCGCCAGGCTAAGGCCTGATGAATAAGATGAGAACACAGTAGGGAGCTGGGTTTTGCTATCACTGATGTAAGCGTTAGAGATGGAACTTGGAATGGCAAGACTTTCCCTGAGGCAGGGAAATAGATGCATGAGTACTGCTTCTCCAGAGCACATGTAGCTGCCAGTCCAGAAAACAAGCTAACCAGTGTCCCCATCACAGCCAAGGAAGTCAGAATGTTGTGCCAGACAGGCAAGGGTGACTAGCATGCAGCAATCCATCCACCCACCAGGACACACTCACATTTGAAACAGCAAAGGTTGAACACAAAAAGCTATTTTTTTGTGTGTTATAGGCCTTTCTGTCTTCTGCATGGCTGACTAGTTTGGTGATCCCCTTTGATTAAATGACTCATGTTGTCTTCATTTCCAGAACTCTAGAATGACTCACTAGAATAATGTGGTTAAATCAATGGTGATCCCTCTCCTGCTTTGAAATTCAGAATTAGGTCATTAAAATTTCTAAACCTTATGGCACCTTCAAATGCTATCTATCCCCAAATGCACCATGGAAAATTACTGAGAATTTGGGTTGGTTTAGTAGCAATGTGGAAATACTTTTTTTTTTTCCATATTCCAGAAACTAATGATAAGTCTATGGTCCTGAAGGAGGGGTCCAAATTTAGGAAGTCAGTTGAAGATATTTGTAGATCCTTGCCTATAGTTGTTATGCTCTCTTTTCTGTGTACTATTTACTTCACGTTTCCTGTTGCGACTGTGTGTCCTGTTGTTTAGGGGGAAAATAGAACATAATTACTGTTAATAGGTAACCTTTTGGGTAAAAGAATAAATATATGAGTCAGGCACAGATTAAGTATTCTGGGAGAGTCTAACTAGAGCTTTGTTTTTTTCTCTTGCTATTTCTTGCCAATTGCTTAACATATACTTTGATCTCTGGCTTCTGCCAAGATGTCAAGAGAATTTATTTCTAAGGTATAGTTAAGACTGAACTGATGGTGAGCCATATAGCTACTTTGCTCAAAAGGAAAGAGTAAATACTGTTTTGGGAAGGCAAAGTCCCCCTACATTTTTTAGAAGAATCTTAACTGTTTAATGTGCCATGGACCTGTTACGCAGTCTGATAATGCCTCTGGACCCCTTCTCAGAATCATGTTTTAAAATAATTGAAGGGAAAGCTAAATTTCAGTTAGGGGGTTAATGAAAATAAAGATATAATTTCCCCCCTCCCCCATCTAAGTGCTCTGACTATTCAACAGACTCCAGGTTAAGGTTTGGAGGGGTCTTCAGTAGGCTCAGGCCTGGATCTTTTCAGACTCTACCATGCCTAGAATTCTCTCTCTCCTCATTTCTATTTCCTGGCTTCTCTGGTTTCTTTCAAGTCCCATTTAAAATCCCATTTCCTCCAGGAAGCCTTTTCCAGAATCCCCTTAATTCTAATGCCTTCACTTTGTTGATTATCTCCCATTTATTCTGTATATAGCTTGTTTATACTGTTATGGGAAAAATATCTCTCCTTGAGTTTATATGGTAGGTTATTGGTGCCAAAATAAATCACCCTAACACAGAAATTATAGAGGTAAAAACCAAGGTTTTATTATGCGTAAGCACAAGTTCAAGGTAAAGGTAGAGTAGAAAAATAACCTCTGAATCCATATTAGGATTCTAACAAGGCTTCTTAAGAAATAGACAAATGACATGAGAGATACAGATAACTAATTCCTTTACATATTGCAATCTCATCATCCTCTTAGGCCATAAAGGTTTTTTTCATAAAAGTTTAAAAAAAAGACAGATTCATAACCCCATGCTTCCTTGATTGTCATAAAGGTTGAACAAACTTAGTTAACCAGAATCATAATCTCATATGTCCCTTAAGGAAACAAACCTAGTTAAATAGAACCCAAAGTTAAAGTAAGTCAGTTTACAAATTATACTATATTTAAAGGGTTCACAGTGGTCTGATTGAGAGGGCAGATTTACATGCCTACAGAGTGGGATCCTTTCCTCAAATAAAGTAAGTCAAATTATTTGGGGAAGTTGATTTTTTGGTTTGTTTGTTTTTTGGCTTCTTATCTGAGGAATGTTAGGCCTTAAGCAAATTTTTATATTCCATGGGACAGATTTAATCTTGCTCAATAACCCCCTAAATTGGAGAAACACATACTTTCTATCCTCCACCCAAATAATAAAAATGAATAAAGGCAAATCAAAGATGAAAATTTTTTATCACAGTACATGATAGTCTACATTTTATGTCTCCATTAGACTGAACTTCCTGAGAGCAGGAACTGTCTTTTGCCTTTCTTTGTATTCCTAGAAGTTGGCATAGTACCTGGCAAATAGTAGACACTTAATAAATGTTTACTGGCTGACTGCCTTTTATTTCTTCTGCATGATTCATTCTTTTACTTGAGTTCTTTATCGGATTAGGCCTGGCAAAACTGAATACTGCCTCCAAACTGCAAAGAAAATATGTCTTTTTAAGACCAGTCAAGGACAATATGATGACTATCAAGCAGGTAAATATTTGTTGGTAAGAAATTGTGAGTCTTTACTGTATGGAATCAAATATTCTTAAGCTAGAGTTGAGAAGAGGGAACAGATTATAAAATGAAAGACAAGTGGGGAAAGGAAGACATCTCAGACTGAGGAAAACAAAGTATGACACCACTTCTGTCCCAAAACCCACAAGAGTCCTTCTAATGAATTGTTGGTTGTTCAGTTGTTTCAGTCATGTTGGAGTCTTCATGACCCCATTTGGGGTTTTCTCAGCAAAGATACTGGAGTGATCTGATGAGGAAACCAAGGAAAACAGGTTTAAATGACTTGCCTAGGATCATATAGATAGTAAGTGTGTGAGACCAGATTTGAACTCAATATGAATCTTCCTGACTCCAGGTTTGGGACTCTATCCACCGTGCTACCCTGCAATTAAAGTTCCTACTGAACCTCTTTTCAATCTCTTCACTCTTCATATATGATCTCTTTTTCCCTTCTGGGATCACAATGTTTTCACAAAGAATGAATGAATTGATTGATTTAAAGGCATTCATTAAGCATTTACAATATGCCAAGCACCATTCTAAGTGCTGAATGTTTATTTTGTTTTGTTTTAATGTATCATTCCTGTCGCTCATTACATTATAACCTTGGGCAAGTTACTTAATCTCTCTAATCCTGTTTTCATATATATATATATATATACATACACACACACATACATATACATATATATATATATATATATATATATATACATATATATAAAGGGAATGATATTGGGGCAGCTAGGTGGTGCAGTGGATAGAGCACTGGCCCTGGAGTCAGGAGTACCTGAGTTCAAATCCGATCTCAGACACTTAACACTTACTAGCTGTGTGACCCTGGGCAAGTCATTTAACCCCAATTGCCTCACTTAAAAAAAAAAAAAAGGGAATGATATCTACTTGACTGTCTTTCAAGGATTGTTGTAAAGATGAAATGAAATAATGCATATAAAACATTTTGTAAATTGTAAGGCACAAATGTACTGCAAATGCACTACAAATGTAAAAGGTTTGGAGATGTAAAGAAAGGCTGCACTGGCAACTTTGGAATGAAGGGAATTATTCCAAAATAGTCTGTCCTCCCTACCCAGGTAAATATAATTGTGCTAAAGAATTTGTGTACAAAGAATGCTTCTTTAGCTTGGGATGTTTAGAATGCTAGAGATGAACTTCCTTTCTTTAATCTCTCCATTTTCTTGTTTTCTTACCTATGTCTTTTTTTTCCATTTATTCTCTTCTTTTTCTTTTTTTCTTTTCCCATCTGCAATAGGTTTCTTTTATAATTCCTTGCTTATTCTATTGTTTTGCTTCTTGTTGTTGTTTTACTAGTTTAACTCCCTCCTCCTTCTCCCAGATACCCAATTTTCTCTCCCCCCTTCCCAAGTAATTTAATAATTTTATTAATAGGCCAGAAAATTATTAATAAAAGGATGGTCAATGGACATCTCTCTCAAACCCAAGACCAAAATATCAGTGAACTTAAAGTTTATATAACCTTCTAATTGTGAATGATCCATCACATAGCAATCAAATATAATTGGTTGACCATATGGAAGTGTGTTATATTAAAATAAAGTCTGGGTATTTGTGACTTAGGTCACTCAAATCTTGGTTTAAAGAAAAGACATCGGGGGTGGCTAGGTGGCGCAGTGGATAAAGCACCGGCCCTGGATTCAGGAGTACCTGAGTTCAAATCTGGCATCAGACACTTGACACTTACTAGCTGTGTGACCCTGGGCAAGTCACTTAACCCCCATTGCCCCACAAAAAACAAAAACAAAACAAAACAAAAGACATCAAAGAAAGAATGCAGACCACACCCAAGCTGATAGGGGCACAATGGTTTTCACCTAGGTGTGGTTTGGTGCAGGCTAAATCTCATCAGTAAAGTCCTTCAGTTATCTAGATAAATGGATCATTCTTCAACCAAGATTCTTTGACCAAGATGAATCCTACTTTCAATGAGAAGTGGAGCTTCTCAAGAGTTGGAGGAAAGGGGGCAAAAGAGAACTAAGGAAGAAGTGGAGAACACTGGGTCCACCCCACTGAAGATATCAGTTATAATTATTTCTCACAATCCCACATGATTCTATTGAGAGACAAAGGCTCCTCAATGAGTCTCTAACTGATATTTCAAACACTTTATCAAGGGTTCTTCACTGTGGAGATTATGATGGGTACTAATGTGAAGGGAATAAATTGAGCAACACATTGGCAAAACCAAAGAGGGCAGTCCCCTTTAGCAAGTAGACCTTACAAATAATGTACACAAAGGGAAAAAATAAACAATGAAAAAAATGTTCATTTAAGTTTCAAAAGTCCCACCTCCTACAACTGTCTGATTCTTGGGACACCATCTGATGTAGCTCTCTATTCTAGATGTGTTCTCAGAATAGTTCTTCCCCAGTGCACTGTCTTCTTAGATGCAGGTTACTTGTAGAGATCCTCTTCCTCTATTAAAAATTTCTTACAAAATTAATCTTAACGCAACTTTAAATGACTTTGCCAATGACCAGGTCAGCAGATACTCATTTTTCTAATATTTCTTTCCAAAAGAACACTAGCAATCCCTATTCAGGAATTCACTATGTTTGTTTATATGTGTTAGTTGAGGGGAGGATATATCCGGTTTTTTTTTTGTTTTTTTTTTAGTGAGGCAATTGAGGTTAAGTGACTTGCCCAGGGTCACACAGCTAGTAAGTGTTAAGTGTCTGAGGCCGGATTTGAACTCAGGTACTCCTGCATCCAGGGCCAGTGCTCTATCCACTATGCCACCTAGCTGCCCCAAGGATATATCCTTAAAGTAATATCCTTAAAGGTTTTTTGGTTTTTTGGTTTTTTGTTTGTTTTTAATATCCCTAAAGCATCAGACCTTACTTTGCAACTAACAATGGAAGCATCCGTTAAAATATAATTTCAAGGGGCAGCTAGGTGGTACAGTGGATAAAGCACCAGCCCTGGATTCAGGAGGACTTGAATTCAAACCTGACCTCAGACACTTGACACTTACTAGCTGTGTGACCCTTGTTAAGGGTTAAAATTCTAGCTAAACTGTCTAAAATATCTAATGAGTGGTCGCTAATAAATTATAAGCTTTAGCAAGAGTTAGACTTTTAAGCGTTTATTAAGGAGAATAAGAATTTGATAAAGAGAGAAGAAAAGGCCTAGATTCCTATCTATTAAAGGGAGAGCACATTTCTAGCTCCCTTCTCCGCCAGCGTCCTCAGGAAAGAGCGCGAGACTGAGCGCCAGTCTCTTCCTTCCTCCTCCCACTAGTCCGCGTCACTTCCTGATGCCAAAGAAAAGACTCCTGGTCTTGCCCTCAAAGACCTTCGCTTCATGGGCAGAACTCTTCTACAGTAAGTATCCAGCAGGTGGCGTTATTCCAATTGTTACACCCTGGGCAAGTCACTTAACCCTCATTGTCCTGTCCCCCCCCCCCCCAATTTATATAATTCCAAATACTCATACACGCAACAATTAGATTGTTTTAATGGACTTTTTTTTTTTTAACAAATGCTAATAAATAGCTCATGCTAATCTATTTGCCTTCTGAAAGCAGTTGAACAAATACCTCCAGGTACTTAGTAGTATAGACACACCTTTGTAATATATTCAATAAATTCTGTAGCATATTCACTAGCATCTGTTTTAGGTGCTTAAAGCATATTCACAGAAAAGAATGAAAGTATTCATTTAGCCTTGCTAACCATAACTGTTCTTAACAGTCTACCTACAATAAATGAGGATTTATCAGTAATAGCCAAGCCTATACAGCAACAATCAAAGTCATGTGCCAGGCTGAGGAGGCCCTAGGGATGGCCATGCTTACTTTTTCAGAGCAAAGTCTGAACTTGCTGCCAAAATTCTTCAGAATCCCAGTGTTTCATTAAATAACCGAAGCCAGGTTTTGAGAAACTGATCAGCTATCAGATAAAATTGCCTCTAATCTGTCCTACAAAAATGGCTGCTGCATTTCTTCTATTTATATAATGAGGGAAACACACAGTCATCCAACTATTTCCTCAGATGTTATAAGATTTTTGATTTAGAATGGAAATATCTTTGATATCTTATGAAGATTTTTAAATATGAGGAAACTGGGAGCCAGAGGGATTAAATGACTTGCCTAACATCGCACCTGTAGTGAGTCTCAGAGCCAGAAGTCAGACACAAGTGCTCAGACTAAATCTGCTTATCTTTCTATTGACCCAGGCTGGATACTAACAGCAGATAGAGTGCTAGACCCGGAGTCAAGGAGTCCTGAATTCAAATCTTCTTTTAGATACCTGGTAACTATATTACCTTGGGTAAAGCACTTATCCCCTCTCAAACTCAATTTGCTTATAGAATATAATAACAACACCTCTCAAACTAGATAATTGAGGGAATCAAATTATATAAGATTTATAAAGGTTTTTGCAAAAACCTTTATAAATAAAAGTGCTGGTTATCATCATTAAGTTTAGAAATAGACGGAACCAGGAGCAGCTAGGTGATGCAGTGGATAGAGCACTGGCCCTCTATTCAGGAGGACCTGAGTTCAAATCCGGCCTCAGACACTTGACACTTACTAGCTGTATGACAAGTCACTTTAACCCCAATTGCCTCAAAAAAACCCAAAAGATGGAACCTTACTGATGAATCTATAATTTATATTCCTCATATATCTTCTATATACATACATCCATAAATTCATAAAAAAATAGAGACACATATGTCATATCTGATATAATTTAAAGTCTTTGGAAGTGGGGAAGATTTCATTTGTGTCTCTATATTCTCAAAGTCCAGCACAGTGCCTGGCACATAGTACATACTTTAAAAATGCTGATTGTTAAAAAGCAATATTCTCATTTTAAAATGAGAAAATGGAAGCCCACAGGTGATTTTTTAAAAAAAGTCAAAATTGAAATCCAGTCTCCATATCTAGAATGGTTTATCTCCTCACTCTCCACTGTCTGACTTCCTTGAAATGAGGTGTGTGTGTGTGTGTGGGGGGAGGACAAGTATTTATTAAATGTCTTCTTATATGCTATGAACTATGTGCTAAGCACTTTAAAACTACAAATTCTGAAGACAGTCCAAATCCCACCTTCTTCAAGAGGCCTTGTGCCCAACCTTCCCATATTCTCCATCCCCTACTATTAAGACCTTCTTTCCTTCTGAGATTACCTTCCATTCTATCACCAGTGACCTAAATCTGACTGATTTTCTGTCTGCCTGTGAGCTATCTCTTTTAAAAAAAAGTGTTAAGTACTCACTAGTTTGTTTTTTAGGAATTTTAAGCAAATTCACAGAAAATAATGTGAACAATTAGCCTTGTTGACCTCTAACTTTTCCTAAAAGTTCTCCTGAAATTTCTTGTGCTATCTACTGTGTAGTACCTTAAATTCACAGTAGCATAAAATCATAGATTTAGTGCCAGAAGAGACATTAGAAATTATCTAATCCACCCTACTGAAGCTCAGAAAGGTTGGGACTTGCCTAAATTCACATGGTAGTAAAGTGACAGAGTCATGATCACTGATTTCAAATCCAACTGGTCTTTTCACTTAACAAGGGAGATGAATGAAAACTGATCCCTAAGAATTAAAGAGGTAGGGGGTGGGGCAACTAGGTGTTGCAGTAGATAAAGCACTGGCCCTGGATTCAGGAGGACCTGAGTTCAAATCTGACTTCAGACACTTGACACTTACTAGCTGTGTGACCCTGGGCAAGTCACTTAACCCTCATTGCCCCACAAAAAGAAAGAAGGAAAGAAAGAAAGAAAGAAAGAAAGAAAGAAAGAAAGAAAGAAAGAAAGAAAGAAAGAAAGAAAGAAAGAAAGGAAGGAAGGAAGGAAGGAAGGAAGGAAGGAAGGAAGGAAGGAAGGAAGGAAGGAAGAAAAAGAAAAAAGAATTGAAGAGGTAGGAGGGCAAGGGAGGACAGCAATAAAATGAGTTATGAGTCATGAGGGGATATAAAGTCATATGGAGGATCAGATACAGTTAGATCATTTCTCTTAAGTGTCTTGTTTTGATCTTCAAGACAATGTCAAAATATTTACTTGGAAAAAAACATTATCTTAAAAGTGGTAAGATTAGAATTCAGCACAGAGTAAAAGTGAAAGAAACATCTGGGACTATTACTTTATGCTATTTTCAATTTATCTAATGCAATTTTGAATTTTACCATATTCCTTCAGTTCAAATTTTATTATATATTACATATATGTATGTGTGTATATATATATATATATATGTGTGTGTGTGTGTGTGTGTGTGTGTGTGTTTGTATACACACATATATTTAAAGTGAAGTGTTCTGACTTTTTCTCTAAGAAATTAATATAACATATAGGGCAAGGTAGGCAGAGATCTAAGGTACAATGCACAGGGAAAGGGACATTCAGTAAGGAAAGTTTTTAAATTACTTTTCAAAAGAAGCATATTTTGAATGTCAGAAAATACTGCTCTCTGTAGCACTTTGGCATTAATTTTGTGATGTCAAGTCAGCCGTGTCACTGTCATGGCTTAAAGCTTCTAGTGAACAGCAACACACAGAGGGTGTCATTTTCAAACGTTGCCCAGGGCGTAGTAATACTTTGGTCCAGCTCTGGTCATGTATATGAAAGACCCCTCCAAAATGTATCTGGAGGTCTATTAAGTCCTGAGAGAAATGCTGATTCTAAGAGGTAAAAAAATATGGACATAAAGAATCTTTAATTCTTTCATTTATTTAAAGAGAATCTTTAATTTTCAATTATAGCTCTAAATCTAAGTCTATTTATTCATTATTTTTAACATAGAATTACTTCTGTCTTGTTTCGATAATAAGCTACATTCCATTAAATCCTATTGTGAACTACGTTTCATTTCTCCTCTCATCTGTACTAGCAACTTCCATCTCAAGCATATAAAAAGCTCAGGCACATCAACTACTTTCAAACTCATTTGGTGAGTTCTAAAAAAAATTAACCAGAAATCCTTCTCATTGTTCATAATCTAAATAGTCACAGTATTTTTCAAGTGAGATTTTGAAAAAGACCATTTTATTTTGTCTTGTTTAAAAGGAAAAATCATAGACATTCAATATTGTTCCCTCGGGCAGGGGAGGGAAAACAGGATGTTGCTGTCTTCTTTTGGCTTGTTTCTGATCTCTCTTCTCCATAATGGTTGTTTTCAAAGAAACTGATTGGTTATATTATGTTATATCATGATCTGGATTCTAATTGCATTTTTTTCCCTATTCCCTTAATCCCCATTTAAAATGTGCTTCATAATGATAACGATTTGTTGTAATAAAAAGCTAAACAATATTGCTTAATTAGCACCTTGCAGTAACTGTCAATTATTGATTCCACTGCTTTCCTGGAATTTTTCCATGCAGGGTATTTCAGGTACACAATTTAAAAAATACAAAAAATCCTGTTCTTTCCTTTAGGTAGATGCCTTTCAGACCAAATAAAGGAATCTATCTTCCTCTTCAATCTTGTCAGCACTTTATGATTGTCTTGTGTCTTCTCGAGTGGCAGAATAGCAAAGAGGAATGAGAACTCTCTGCCAAATGCTAGAGAGAATCACTCGAAGTTCTTTTGTAAAAGGCAATTCTAAGTTTTCATCAACAAAGCTAGGCTGGTTATGTTGCAGTACCACACATTTTGGACATTCTTCATTCTAAAAGGACATACTTATTCAGAATGTCTTAATTGGTAACAGTTATAAAATTTATGAATACATTTGTTAAAGTCTTTTATAAATAGCTAGTACAAAAAATACTGATTTTAAAAATCAGATATTTGCTAAGTAATCTTTCCTCTAATCTGGTTAACTTTCAAATGGTATGACCTTTTGAAGTTTAAATAGTCGTTATTCTATTCTCAATTCACTTTATTTCTATTTTGGGAGAAAATTTGGGTAATCCAAGCTAATTCAGCTACTTATTAGTATTTCCAGATGACTCAGTGGTTATCAATGTGAGGGGACTAAGCAGACCACAATGCATGTATCTTATCACTTTGTTGCAAATATCTTCATAGCCATCAGCACATAAACACTAGGATCAGAACCATTATTCACTACTTCCCCTCTGGTTTCAAAGTGGATTGCACCATAGCTCCTTCATTTCATTCATCCAGCTTCTTAGAAGAATTGGTGGTACAGTAGATAGAGTGCTGGGTCTGGAGTCAGGAAGAGTTGAATTCAAATCTATCCTCAGACACTTAATGTTTGTGTGACCCTGGGCAAGTCATTTAACCTCCATTTCCTCAACTGTAAAATGGAGATAATGATATAATGATAGCACCTACCTTTCAAGGGTTGTTGTGAGGATCAAATATGATAATATTTGTAAAAAGTGCTTAGTATAGTGCCTGGCACATACTAGAGCTATATAAATGTTTATTGCCTTCCCTCTATGCTAATTCCTGGTTGCCTTTGTTCCCTCTTTTCTCACTTTATATGAGGCCTTTTCTCATGACTGAAGCCATGACTAAACTATGTACAGTCATCCTGAAGGAATAAAAATATGCTATTTGACACTAAATATCCTCTTTTTCTCTCTTTCCATTTATGTTCAAGAATAAGTGTTCTTTGTTAGACTTATCCAAATTTTGTTTTATTTTGGGACTGCTTTAAAAAGAGAAATTCTTGGCTAAAAAGTCATCATAGTAAGGGGTATGGTTTCATCTCCATGAGTGAGGATTTCTATATTTAGTCTCCTCTCCCCTTCCAATGCCTTAAGATGAGGTCACCAAATTTCCATATTAATGTGGCTTCTAACTAATCAAGAAACTGAACTCCCAAACTGGCTAATTATAGAAGGTGCTAAGGAAGATGGAGGTGGTCATATGACTGGGCTCAGCAGTCACATCCAAGGAAGGAACTGACTTCTACAAGAGAACAGCTTGTACTGTAAAGCTCACAACTTGATCATCCTCATTCATTTCTTTGCTTCGTAAGTTGTAAATATCATTAATAGTCTATCACACACATTTTCTACTGGCACAAGGTCAGCATGTAATATGAAGCTTCTTTCTGGAGGGTTTTAACATTGATTTCTACATTCTGGCTGACTATATTAGTTAGAAGTGTCTGGGGGTTATTAGAACAGCTTGAGAATTTTATCTCATGTATTTAACTACAAGGGAGGTACAATTTTTGGAAATTGTACGTGAACTGACTTCAAAGAGGGAAATGTTCTATATGAAGAAGAGTGATGCCAATCTAAATGAATATTGTTTCCCATTTTATTCTCTTGACTTTATATGAAGCACTTTATCAAGGTTATGTAAAGAGCTTTTATTTCTTTTCCACAGCTATGATAAATTTTACATGAATAAGAAACCAGGCTCAGAACTCCAGGTTATATGGGAAGCCAAAATAATTGAAGTCTTGGTAGAGAAAGGACAATAAGTAAGATCTGGCCCCCAGCAGATTTAACCTGTTTAACAATAACTTACTTGGCCTTGAGTATTTCCCATTAATCTTTCTAGTAATGGTTTGTTGGTCTATTTCAAAGAAATGCTGTTGTGACCTATATGACCTTCTTTCATTCCTTAAGCCTCTATTAACTTCTGAACCTCATTTGTAGGTACTGACAACCTTGCTTCTTGTCTCACTGAGAAGACAGAGAATCTCCTATATTATTGTATTTATTCAGTCACTATTCTCTGTTTAAAAATTTACAATGGCTCCCTGTTGAAAAGTCTAAAACCACAGAATTGTGTTTCAGAACCCCTAGAAACTGTCAGCACTTTTTTTTTCTCATCAAGTGAGAAAAACATTGTGACAGGAGACTGCTAAACCCACAATTACCAAAGCCAAATGTATGCAACTGGCCAAGAAAGCCAACCTGGCTGGAATAGCAAGGTGTCCTGAGGGAGGTACAGGAAAGAAATGTTCCAGGGGTCAAACAAGCACCACCACCTTAATCTTCAACTCCCCAAGGCCTCTGATGAAAAAAGTCTAGGACTCAAGAGTAGAACCCAATCCCAGATCACTGGCCAGCCATGAGCCTGCCACTGCCTATTCCTCTCTCCCCCCATCTTTAAGCTGAACAACTCTTGAGGAGACGGAGCCACACATCACTACCAGCAAGAACAAAACCTACCAGATGCCAGTGACAGATAAGCCTAAGAATACAGGGAATAGTGGCATCTCTTTACACCAGCAGTTTCCAACCCAGGTCCCACAATGACTATATGGAGGAACAACCCTTGTGAAGATGCAATCTGGCAATTGTCTCTTCAGATACTATAGCCCCCAACTCCTCAGCAGTCATAGTTGCCAAAGACCTAGAAAAGAATGTTCCCATCAACAGAACCCTTGGTACTTCCGGTAAAATGCCTAAATATCAGAAATGGATAATTCTTCAATTGAAATAGCACTAAAGAACATTCATTTACATCTGCTTCATCAGAGTACCTAAAGACCACTATGTCTTTCCATTTGACATGCAGTTAATATTTCTTAGGTATGTTGTACCCCCAATTAGAAGACAATGATTGGGGCAGCTAGGTGGTGCAGTGGATAAAGTACCAGTCCTGTAGTCAGGAGGACCTGAGTTCAAATCTGGCCTCAGACACTTAACACTTACTAGCTATGTGACCCTGGGCAAGTCACTTAACCCCAATTGCCTCACTAAAGAGGAAGAAGAAGAAGAAGAAGAAGAAGAAGAAGAAGAAGAAGAAGAAGAAGAAGAAGAAGAAGAAGAAGAAGAATACAATGATTAAGGCTTTTCCACCGAATAATTGGATTGTTGGAGAGTGCCCACATTGATGAGCTCACAGAACAATAAGATATCAAAGTATAAAAAAGAGAGAAACACTTTCCCATTATAAATGCTCAGGGTGACTATAAGAGGAAATTGTGGTCTTGACTGAAAGTTATTGGAATTCACCAGTGGGTATATATACCTATATACTCAATGGTGAATGTTACATACACACGTTATATGTGTATATATGTGTGTGTATGTGTGTATATGTACATATATACATATATATCCAATATTATGTAACTTTTAGTTTATTCCTTTTTTCTAGCAACTTCTTTCTGGATATCTTTTTGTTGTTTTGTTGTTATTTTTGTTCCCCTTTAATATGTTACTTTCTGAGATTGCTGGATCAAAATATACCCACTGGTGAATTCCAGTAACTTTCAGTCAAGACCACAATTTCATCTTACAGTCAGCCTGAGCATTTATAATGGGAAAGTGTTTCTCTCTTTTTTATACTTTGATATCTTATTGTTCTGTGAGCTCATCAATGTGGGTACTCTCTCCCAAAATCCAGTTATTCAGTGGAAAAGCCTTAATCAAGTCCCTACTACATGCCAGGAACTGAACTAGTCTATAGGGAAACAAATAAAAAAAGTAAAACAATCCCTGCTGTCAAGAAAATAACATCTTTTTTTTTTTTCCGGCAGGGCAATGAGGGTGAAGTGACTTGCCCAGGGTCACACAGCTAGTGTCAAGGATCTGAGGCTGGATTTGAACTCAGGTCCTCCTGAATCCAAGGCCAGTGCTTTATCCACTACATCACCTAGCTGCCCTGAAAATAATATCTTAATGTGACATTTACACCCAAATATATAAGTATATACAAAGTACATACAAAACAGATATAAGGCAGTTTGGGGGTAAGAAGACCAGACTCTAGGAGCTGAAGAAACTAGGAAAGGCACCATGAAGAACAGGACATGAACCAAGTCTTGAAAGAAACAAGGGATTCCAAGAGACAGAAGTGAGAAGGCAGTATATTCCAGGTATGAGAGACAACTGATGCAAAGGCAGGAAGGTGAGAGAGAGCATTTGTGGAAAATAGCAAGGCCACTTGGACTGTAGCAAAGAGTGATTGGAGGGGCTTAATGTGTAATAAGAATGGAAAAGACAGAGTGTGACTGAATTCTGAAGAGCATTAAATATCCAAGAGAAGAGATGATCGGAGTTCAACTAGCTGACAATAGAATATGAGTGGATATTCCATAAAAGTTTGTGTAATGCTTTTAAAAGTTGTGGCATCGAAGGCAGCTAGGTAGCACAGTGGATAAAGCACCAACCCAGGATTGCCCCCCCCCCCCAAAAAAAAAGTTGTGGCATGGATTCCTACATAAATGGAGTGTCTTTTTTCTCTAGAAATGAATGTAATCTTTTGTTTAATCATTTTCCATTTTCTCATCATATAAACTAGATCCCCACAACATAGGTTACTGAAGATAAATAGCCTGAAGCTTAAGCTTGCTGTCATAAAGCCTGTAGTCATGGTCCTGGCTAACAACTCTGTACAATGGTATTATAAAGGAAAAGTTCCAGTAGGATTAAACCTTTTCAACTCTCAATAATTGGAGATCTTGGACATGATTTAGAAAGGAGAACACACTAATTCATTCCAGGGACAGATTCTTCCAACAGATAAAAACAGCATTAATATCATTTCACTTAATTGCTCTGATTCACACAGAAGAAGACACAAACCACATCCCTTCAGAAATAAAGTGAGTCATGCCAAATATTCAGGCTGATAGAAAGGGCTAATTATTATTTTAAAAGCAGCCTTCTATATTGGCGACACTGAGCATTTTGGTAGTGATTAAAACATGGGTGTGAAAAAGCTCAAGACATACATTTTTATTCTATTATTATTTTGTCATCTGTTCTGTTAGCCTGACAATAAAGCATGTTTGATGGGCTAATTAGATGAGTTGAAATAAAAGTCTAAGTATTATCTTGAATAAAAATGTTCAAAAAGCTTTTTAAGCTTCCAAAAAGCAAATCAAAATTCAGCCAAAATTCAGCTAGCTGAAAATAACACAATGTCAACTAGCCAATAGCTGTTGCCAAATATCCATGATTTCAATTCTTGGTCTTTTAATAACACACTTTGGTCTTCTATTACTACATATATCAGAAACAAGCAATCATTAGTATTCTCCTAACCTTGAGAGGAAGAGCTAATGGAGGAATGATTGTGGAGTCCTATTTCATCCTGGATGTATAGTCATTAGTAATAGATGCATTTCCATAAATTGATGTCTTCACACAATAATACATTGATTTGGTATTTATTACAACATTAACTTTTCACCTTGTATGCCACTTCCTCCTCATAGCAACAAAGTTAGGTCAAAGGGCCATGGATTTTAGCCCTCAAACAGATGGAGAAACTGAGGCAGAGGGTCTTAAATAACATCTAAATTAACATCTTGTTAGCAGGTCAGTATTAGAACCCAGATCAGACCTGACTCCTGGCCCTTTATTCTTTTCTTTCTTTCTTTCTTTTTTCAGGGCAATGCGGGTTAAGTGACTTGCCCAGGGTCACACAGCTAGTAAGGCCTGATTTGAACTCAGGTACTCCTGAATCCAGGACTGGTGCTTTATCCACTGCACCACCTAGCTGCCCCCCTTTATTCTTTCTACTTGTTGATCTTAAGTGAAAGAAAGGAAGAACTATTCCTGGTTTAAAAAGCTTCATCACTGTAAACATCAACCCTTCATGTTTTTGCAAATATTTATGTGTTCTACTCACCACTTCCTCATTGCTGATTATGCTGTTACCATTACTTTTTCCACTTCGGTTTCTCCATGGGTATCTGCCAGGCCATTTTTTCCAATCCAGCTACTACCCTGTTGCCGTTGGCAAGGCCTCCAATGACAGGCTCTGTTCTCTCCTCCCCCTATGCCTAAGAATAGGTCCTTCAGCCTTCCTCCCACCTTTTCATCAAAGAAATGATTACTTTCCTGAAAGAGGTATCTTCTTTCCTGTCTTTCCCTCTGGAACATTCTCTCTGACCTATCCTCTTTAAGCCTTGGGAAAGCCCAGTTTGGCTTCAATGCAGTTGTTTCCGAGTCAAGCTAGATGAAGTGGGTGCCTTCAGCCATAGCTGTGGTACAGGGATGAGATGCTCTGCTTTAGGCTGCAGCCTGATCTAACTTCTAGAGTATGTAGACCATACACTAAGAAAATAATGACAAAAATGTCTGTGAATTTGATAATACTGTCAAATAAATTTACATTTTATTCATCACATTATATATATATATATATATATAATTATAATATTTATAGATGTAAGACTGTTCAGTCTATAGAAGGTATGTTTGCTTTATTTTACTGAGACATCTAATGAGATGGGCCCATTACAATAGTTGCATTTTTTCCCCTTTCCCTGGGCCTCCGTAGATTATAAATTGAGAACTACTGCTCTTGAAGATGAGAAAAGAGTACATAGTGTTATAAGTTTTTCTTACTCATAAATTTCAGAGATGAAATAAATTATAACAGAGTGGGGAAAAAAGAGAAAGGGAATGTTAAAATAAAAACAATGAGTATGAGCTCTCCTTCCTGCAACTGATTTCAATAACTGGCATCTGCCTTGTTTTAAATTTAATTCTAATAGTCTATCTTTATTCCAGATCGACTTAGGGATCTTATATAAAGCTATCTAATTTATTGGTATATAATAGAAGTGAAGAAAAGAGAGTTCTCAGAAATTCCTCCTTCCTTGGGGGTGGGGGAGGGATGGAGCAAGAAAAGGAAGAAGAAAGTGAAAGATAAAGGGGAGGACAGGCAGAGAGGGAGGAAAAGAGAAATATATCAAGAGTTGCAGAATGTTTCAGGAGTGAGTACCCTTATAGTAAAAATAATGTTAATGCTTTTTACCATAAAGAAAAGACACCATGATTATTTATTTATTTTGCAATTCTTTAATACCAAATAAAGCATTCCAATAAAATGAAAATAACCTAGGATATTGAAATGTTTTCATGAATTCTTATGATTCAGCAAATCCTTTATGGAAATCATTTGAAAAAGCAACATGTAAGAGATTGTACATTAGAAGAGTGCTAGACCTGGCATCAGGAAAACCTGAGTTCAAATTTGGCCTCAGATACCCCCTAGCTATGTGACCCTGGACAAGTCACTTAACTTCTGTCTGAATCAGTTTCTTGATCTATGAAAAGGTGATAATAATAGTATTTACCTCCTAGGGCTTTTGTGAGGATAAAATGAAACAGTATTTATAAATGTTTTATAAACCTTAAAGCTCTATATAAGTGCTAGTTATCATTAATATTTGTATTGTTATAACTAAAATTTATTCTTTCATGTCCAAAAGGAATCGTTACTTCTTAACAAGAAGCTTTCCTAGTCAATTTGATTTATAAAATTTTATGTGCACAGAATATTTATTATATAATGAGGGCTGCACATTGTCTAATGCAGTTTGTAGGTATACCCACACACATGCTTCTATTTTATCAAAAATACAAAAGGCAAAAAAGAGAGGATAAGAGCAAGAGCACTATAAGCCATATTCAAGTCAAATGGATATAGAAATATGTCTCCTGAAATCTAATATTCAGTCAATGTATTCAGTGAATACCTTTCTTTCATTTCTTTTGCATCAGACACATTTTTTAGATTTAGTGAAGAATATTCTACTATTTATTATTTTAAAGAGCATGTCAGTATCTTCTATGATAAAGAATTCAGGGGTAAAGTACTAAACAAGAAGGAATTGCAATATTTCCAATTATGCTCTCCTTCCAGTGAGTTAGAAAGTATCTAAAAATGGGCTATTCCTTTTGTTCAATTTAAACATTTTCATTATTTTGGATGTCACTGAAAAGTACCAACTTATGCTCCTTGTAGGGAAGACTATCTGCTCTGATTTTCTACCAGAATAAGGGAAATCAGGAAATTGAAAATAAAGTTGATCACTTAACTTGAGTGTAATTCATCATCATCTTTCTTGTTATCATCTTTTTTTCTTCTAAAATAGAATAGTTCAAATATACCCACGTCCCCATGTGTACTTATCTATCTGTACTGTGGTCTATATTATTTCACCTGCAAAATAAGTTATACTAAGGCCAACTTATTCTATATTTTATATTTCAACTCAATTCAATTCCACTACTAGCTATTATGTACCTACAATGTTCAAAGAACATACCTCTAACTGTCCCCTCTAAAATTGCCAATTTTCCCTCAATTGCCAAATTTGATGGTCGTTTTTCAGTCCTCATCCTTCTTGATTGACCTGATGCATTTGACACTCTTGACTACCCTCTTCCTCTGACTACTCTCTATTCCGAGTTTTCATGACACTAAACTCTCCTGATTCACCTCCTACCTATCTAACTACTTCTTCCCAATCTTCTTTGCTGATTCATTATCCAGATCATGCATCCTAACTATGGACATTACCCTAAGCCTCTGGACCGGGCCCCCTGATCTTCTCTCCGAAACATCTCTTAGTCACTTCATAAGTTCTCATGGATTTAATTTTTATCTCTATGCCAGTGATTCCCAGATCTGTATATCCAGGCCCAGTCTATTCCTGAGCTTCAATCCATCATGATCAATTACTTATTAGCTATTTCAACCTGAATGTCTCAGAAAAATCTGAAGTTCAACATGTCCCAAACAGATATTATTTTTCCCCAAACTTCCTCATAAAAATGCCTCTCATTCATTCAAGATATTTCTCATCCATGATTTTCTATATACATTTGCCTGATCACCTCAACTGCTAATGCCCTCCCTTTCAAACTACCTTCTATTTATCTACTTTATGTGTATATATAAACATGTATACATATGTAAATACATATATATGCATATTGTAGGTACACATATTATTTTCCTATATTTTCTTTTTAAATGTATTCTTTTTTTTTTTTTTGGTGAGGCAATTGAGGTTAAGTGACTTGCCCAGAGTCACACAGCTAGTAAGTGTTAAGTGTCTGAGGCTGGATTTGAACTCAGGTCCTCCTGACTCCAGGGCCAGTGCTCTATTCATTTTGCCCCCTAGCTGCCCCTTTCAAATTTTTTTTTTGGTGGGGGTCAGGGCAATGAGGGTTAAGTGACTTGCCCATGGTCACATAGCTAATAAATGTCAAGTGTCAGAGGCTGGATTTGAACTCAGTTCCTCCTGAATCCAGGGCCAGTGCTTCATCCACTGTGCCACCTAGCTGCCTCCTAAATGTATTTGTAAACACATATACCTATACCTTACCTCTGAGATTATCTCATATCATACTGTGTGTATCATGTTTATTCTTAGTTGTTACATATTGTTTTCTCATATTAGATTATGAATTCCTTTAGAGAAGAAACTGTTTTTGCCTTTCTTTGTATCCCCTGTGCTTAACACAGTGCCTAGCACAAAGAAGGTACTTAACAAATAATCATTCACTTCACCTTAGTTACCTAGATTTAGTGTATATTTCTATATGGTACTTTTCCAAAAATGAAGTAACCATAGTTGAAAAACACCTGTAGTTCCACTAATTCCTTAACTAGAGAAATGTACAGACGTGCTTACAACTTCTCAGCCCTTCAGAGTTGGTTTGTCCCAAATGAAAAAAGAGGTGCAAATTTATTTGATCTCTATGAACTTGACGTTAAATTCCTGGTTATATTCAGTGCAAATTGTTCTACTTTCAAGCTGCTAAAGCCATTGAGTAACTGGAGTGAATCTCTTTGATTCAGTAGGACTAAGAACTGCTGGAAATGATCATTTGTTATCTTGGGGTTTTTGTTTGTTTGCTTTATGTTGATGCTATTAGTTGTAGAGAAATGTACGATTCCATAAAAGTCCTTCTCTAAATTCTTAACATAGAGTGAAGACAACTTCAAAACCTTTCAAATTATTTTAGAAAAGCCTAGTCTCATAATTTCTACCAAACTTGAAAGATTTAAGGTATAATGCAAGAAGTATAGAGGTCAGGGCAGCTAGGTGGTGCAGTGGATAAAGCACTGGCCTTGGAGTTAGGAGTACCTGAGTTCAAATCTGGCCTCAGACACTTAACACTTACTAGTTGTATGACCCTGGGCAAGTCACTTAACCCCAATTGCCTCACAAAAAGAAGAAGAAGAAGAAGAAGAAGAAGAAGAAGAAGAAGAAGAAGAAGAAGAAGAAGAAGAAGAAGTAGTAGTAGTAGTATAGAGGTTGTCTATTATCTGAGGATTGGCTTGACTAAAAATAGAAAGGCTCATCAACATTAGTCTGGCCTTGCTGTGATAAATTCTTTGACTGACAACTTAGCTCCAGAACAAGGGAGTTGATTCCTGCTATAGTATAGTTTCCCCAGACCAGAGAGTATCTGGATCATTGTGTTTATTTCTACACTCCATATTTTAGAAAGGTCATTGATATGGTAGATTCCATTCAGCAGAAGACAGAATCATAAAGGGCCTTAAACTCATACCAGCATTGAATGACAGAACTAGGGATACTTAAGTCAGAGGACAAAAAATACATGATGGGATAATGTGAGTATGCATGATAAGTATCTCCAATGATTCGAAGGTCTGTTTGTGTGCTTTGGCCAGGCGCTGCTACAAACTCCACAAAAATTCATTGTTTTATATAAATATCAAGTGAAGAAGTACCCCAAGGGCAGTAGACATAGGAATAATTTATCTAAGTGGGAAGAGGAAAATAAGGCTGAAGTCCTGAAAAATAATTGAATGGAGAAGTGGGAAAAATTTAAAAACTA
The DNA here is from genome assembly GCF_019393635.1 of Dromiciops gliroides. NCBI lineage: Eukaryota > Metazoa > Chordata > Mammalia > Microbiotheria > Microbiotheriidae > Dromiciops > Dromiciops gliroides. The sequence continues at coordinate 106,368,470 of NC_057863.1, read as the reverse complement.
TCCCTAATTTATATTGTATTTATTCCATCATTTCATTTGTGTCTGACTCTTTGTGACCCCATTTGGGGTTTTATTAGCAAAGATACTGAAGTGCTTTGCTATTTCCTTTTCCAGTTAATTTTACAGATAAGGAAACTGAGGCACACAGGGTTAAATTACTTTTCCAGGGTCACACAGCTAGTATCTAAGGCTAAATTTGAACTCAGGAAGTTGTTTTCCTGACACCAGGCTCAGGGCTCTATCCACTGAATCAACTAAATGAATTTCTAATTTAAATATACATTTTTCTGACAATTGCTAAGCAGCCTCTGGTCTTATGTAATATCTAGCTTTGGGGATAAAAGTAAAATGGAGGGGTATGGGGTGATTGTTCCTCTGACTTTGCAAGACCATTATTTATATGGCATGCTTTTATTTGAACTTGGGATAAGCTTCCCTGTGGGGGACAGAGAAAGACAGAGGAAGTCTCTCCATTGACCCCAACTGTTACTGGATCCAGTTTTGTATCTTGTCTTTAATTTCTGATGATTCTCAGTAAAGTTTATACTAGAACCTTGTTATTAGAGTACTCATTTTAAGCCAAATACAAACACTAGGGCCCCAGGGATAATTTAGCCTGTTTTGTGAGAAAGGGATTTACTATGTCCCATTTAGCCTCTAGAAGATCCATAGAGAAGTAGGAGAAATGAGAAGATGCTATAGAGAAAACAATTTTGGTCCAATTTTGATATAACTACAAGGTGCTACTGTAGAGAATAAAAATTCCTAGCTGGCACTTGCTCATTTCTATTACCTTCTCCCTTCTGAAAGATATGGAGCTATATTCTCGCAGACCATTCTTGTTTTTCCATGAGTCTTGGCTTTGGGCATTACCTCTCTTCTAGCTACACTCTTGTTCCCACTTCCATTCCTGAGAGAATGGAGCTCTTGCCCACCGTCTCTGTTGTTTTTCTCCTTTATTCTCTCAGTGCTTCCTTTCCCTGCTCTCACCTGTTTGAAACATGGATCAAAATTTAAGAAGCCACACATTATCACAACAGCAGGCTTACTAATTATGAGTAAATGAAAAAAAAATGTAAGTCCACTTTAAATTTTGTCTTTTGAAAGGTTTATTGAGTTATTTAATAAAATAGCACAGCTCTGTGTTAGGGATTCTTTAACTATAGACTAGACACTAGAATTTCAGCTCTGCTATAATTTCAACTAATCACTGGAATCTCCCATTAGCCCTTTTTTTAATATACCAATGTAATTCAATATACAACTTTCATGGTTGACTGTGGATTTGATGTGAAGAGAAAGCAAAATCTGAATAAAGGAAGAACTTAAAGTGTAGGAAGAAATAATATATAGGTACCAAATATTATGGGGAAGGGGAAGTCAAAGAAAGTGAAACCTTTGACAGCTTTCTCAGCCTCTTCAGGGAAAACTAGTACCTCTGGTATGAGGTCAAGATCTTTTTAGGATTGCTTATCCTCCTTTGGTGTCCATTTTCAACCAACTTTCATCTGTGGCTTCAAGAAACTGTAGCATGCAGTGGCCACACCCTGGTAAAAGCATCTTGGCATATGGGATAAACCAGATGCAGGGTTGCCAACAGGCCTCAAACCCATTGGTTAGTTAGTGGCATGTCTGCCCCAAGCATGTGAATATTTCCCTATATAATGAACAGATGAGAAAGTGTGTTCCAGCAGCCATGAAGGCAGCTGAAGAAGGTGCTTGGAACACTTAGAGCTTGGCTATCCACTACATCCTGGGTCATCACCAGTCATCTTGACTTTTGTCCTGCCACTGGACTTCAAAAACTCAAGAAGAGAAGGTGAGGCTGAAGAATTTGCCCCTCGCTTAAATCCAGTTCACACACAAGAGATTACCCATGATGTCATTGGTGCTCTTTGAAAAATGAAGTAGGAAAAAAAAGTAGGAAAAAAGAAAAATGAAGGATGAATAGCAGTTAAGCCACTTTTATTGAAGAGATATTTCCTCATCAGAGGCTTAGCCATAGTCTATAATTTTCTAATCATTATCATTTCCCTCCCTCCCCTCATTTTTAGGTTCCAGGGGAGAGTGGGCATACTCCTGCTACCACTGTTTCCACCACTCAGCTCCCCAGCTTCACATCCCCTCTCTCTCTCAGACCAGTTTTTTAAAAATGGCTATGGTCTGGTGTCATTTGACCCCATCTAGGCCAAAACATATGACATTCAATCTCTTCTCAGGCTAAGGAGTGGTCTGAGTTCTGCACTACAGAACTCACAACCATTAGCTAGATATCTCTCTCTCTCTCTCTCTCTCTCTCTCTCTCTCTCTCTCTCTCTCTCTCTCTCTTTCTCTCTCTTTTTCTAACCTCTCTTTGTAGTTTTCACTCCAATGAATTCAACTATTTGTTGTCTCTGTCCAATAACTGTGCACTAACCCTGTATAATAACTTATAAAAGAGTCATCCTCTCTTGATCTAGGTTTATGAATAGGTGTAATATTATTTCAGACAGCCAGCACAACTACTGTTACATAAAGAAGAACTTAATAACAATTAAGACAGCTAAAATGGAATAGATATATTTTAGAGGGTTCTAGGTTCCTCCTTACTATAGCTCTTTGAGCAAATGCTGGAAAATCAATTATTAGAGGGAGAAGTGTGCTTTTTTGGTATAAGTTGGACCAAATAGCATCTGATTTTACTTAAAGTAATAAGATTCTGTGATCCATGAACGGCAAAAAGAAAAACACAAAATTGTACTCAGTCCTTTTATATCCCTTCTGAAGGTGGTAATATAGGTATTAAGGGAACAGAGGGTATCAAGAATCACAGTTTTAAAAAACACCACTCATTGTCCCACAAAGAAAAAGAATCGAAGTCTAATCAGTGTAGAGAACTCCCAATGTAGCAATTCTCTCCACTGACACATATCTCAACTTATCTATGATCTAATAGAGAAATCCTGGGATTTTACTGAGGAACATAAATATTAAGCAACATCTACCTATCTGGGTCACACAGATAGTATGAGTCTAGAGCAGTAATTGAATACAGGTCTTAATGATTCAAGGCCCAGTGTTCTGTATAAGGTAGACATGATTTCTCATTTCAGCCATTTATAAACACTAATTTTTATGAAAGTGCACTGACAGAAGGTGCACCAACTAGGTACTCAAAGATCCATGAGATGGGTATATAAGACTATAGTAAAAAAAAAGTTGCTTTAAAAATGGTTCAGTATTGAGGAAAAATACATCCAAAGGCTTGTAGATGACTCAGAAATCTCACACCTCTATATTACAGATGCTTTCTTAAGGAAAAACGTCAGAAAGCTTTGGAAATGGCAAGAACCAAAAACATAAAGAAGGAAACACTACATTTTAATAAGGAGAAAATGACTTGCTATTAACCTGGGCATCATTTTTCAAACAGCTATTTGTGTACTGTCAGGCTTTTAAGGGGTTATAATAAAGGTCAAAAATTTTGATGAGCAGCCCATTGAAGTGGTCTATCTGCACATCTACCTTGCCCAGAGAAAAGACATGCTCAATGATCTGGGTATCAAAGAGATGCAAAACAAAGGAAAGTTTGTTATTAGCAGAGCATGGGGATTGGGGAGGGGATCAGGGAAAATTTCTTTGTGAAAGGAGGATATTTTAAATATAAGGGATATCCTCAACAAAGTCACAGAAATAAAACAGTCCCTGTGCACAGTCAGGGGACAGAGAGAATCCAGAGTTGAATTATTGTACAGTATATGCCATGCTAAGACTGAAAAATCAGATTTTTAGACTGGGAGATCTTGATTGTCAAAGAAAGAAGTTAGAGTTCTACTCAACAGGCCATAGGAGGTCAAAAATTCTTGAATAGCAGAACACAGCTAGGTTTGTGCATAAAGAAGTTGAGCCAGTGCTTTTAAGGATGGTTTGAAGCAGGGTTATGGTAGAGGAAGGAAAACCTATTAGAAAACTATTGTTATAGTCCAGGCATTGTACAATGAGGTTCTTATCTATGATAGAGGCAGAATAGACAGGAGAAGACAGGTAAAAATATTGCGGTAGTAGATTCAATAGGACTTGATAACTGAATACATTTTAAAGATGAAAAAGGAGGAAGAATGAAAGATATGTTCATTCTCTGTCTCAGGAGACTGTTTGCTATCAAATGAAAGTGAAAATGAGAAGGAAAATTTCAGGAAAAAATTCATAGGTTCTTTTTTAGACATGATGATATTGAGAAGCTATTGGGGTAGAACTGTCCCATTGGCAGCTAGAGCTGTGGATCTGGAGCTGAGAAGAGAGGTCAAACTCGTGGACAGATTTGGGAGCCATTTGTACAGATACAATTGTTGAATCCATGAGAGTTAAAATGACAAAAAGAAAGGATATAGAAAGGAAAGAGTACCAAAGGCAAAACCTCAAGCAAGACAAATCATCAAAAAGACAATGAGTGAAGTTCACAGAAAAGCCTCAGTTAAAGAAACAGAAGAACCAATGAATCATTGAGTCATAGAGAAGCGGGGTAGCTAGGTGCCTCATAAAGCACCGGCCCTGGATTCAGGAGGACCTGAGTTCAAATACAGCATCAGACACTTGACACTTACTATCTGTGTGACTCTGGGCAAGTCACTTAACCCTGATTGCCCTGCAAAAAAAAAGAAAAGAAAAGAAAAAAAATGTAAAAGTCATAGAGAAGCAACATTGGGATAAAAAGAACCAGAGGAGTATGCTATATCTAAATTGAATAGAGGAAGAGCATGAAGAAAGACTGGATGATCAAGTGTTGAATGCTATAGGTAGGCAAAGGAACATGAGAATAGATTTTTTTAAAAAAACACACATCTTTTATTTGGCAATTGGTTGGTAATTGGTTAACTTAGAAAAGGTAATTTTAGTGGAGTAATGGAGGGTAGAAGCCAGATTGCAGGTATCTGAAGAAAACATAGCTGGAAAAATATAATTATTAAATTTAGGATTCTACAAAGACCTTTGTGATTCTTAACCAGCAGCAGGAGCATCATCATAACAGATCCTTCAGTATAAGCTGTCACATGTACTATGTAAATTAGAGGTCAAGGGTCCACCATTTTAATCCCAACGTATCATTTTGTAATGACAAATGAAGGTCAATAGGCTATGGAATCACTACTACCTAATCTGAAACTGATCCCATTTATTGCCCTAATAAAATCATAAGAATTCTGTTACCTCAATTAATTTTTTAAACTGAAATAACAAAGTTAACAGGATCACCTCAGAAGCCTTTGGAGGACTTTTAAAAGATTTTTGATAATAACCATTTTTATTTAAATTTTTAAGTTCCAAATTCTATCCCTTTTTCCTTTCCTTCCCTCCCCACTCTCTGAAGCAGTAAGCAATCAGATATAGGTTAAACATGTGCAATTATGTAAAACATTACCATATTAGTCATTTTGTACAAGAAAACATGAATAAAAGAAAAAAATGAAAGTGAAACATAATATGCTTCAGTCTGTATTCAATCAATATTAGTTCTTTCTTTGGAGGTGGATATTATGCTTCATCATTAGTCCTTTGTGGTTATCTTGGATCATTGCATTGCCGACAATAAAGTTCATTCACAATTCTTCAGTGAACGATATTGCTGTTTCTATATACAACATAATCTTGGTTCTGCTCACTTTACTATACATCAGTTTATATAGGTCTTTCCAGGCCTTTCTGTCATTTCTTATAGCACAATAAAATTCAACTACAATCACATAACACAGCTTGTTTAGCCATTCCCCAATTGATGGGCTTTCATCTGCATGTCACCCACTCTACCTATTTTCTGTTAGAAACAACAAATTTCTTCCGTGTTCTCTGTTCTTTTTTCTATATCCTCTAAAAATTTAGTGTTGTATTATGGCTTTATTTGTTGACTTCTCTGATATTGATAGATGGATAGCTCTAAAGGTCTTTACATATATCAATATGCAGAGCTATATAGAGATAGACAGACAGGCAGACAGATGGATAGGTAGATAGATAGATAGATAGATAGATAGATAGATAGATAGATAGATAGATAGATAGATAGATAGATAGATAGATAGATATTGCTAATCTTGTCTTTAAAATCTGCTCCAGGGGCAGCTAGGTGACACAGTGGATAGAGCACCGGCCCTGGAGTTAGGAGGACCTGAGTTCAAACCTGGCCTCAGACACTTGACACTTACTAGCTGTGTGACCCTGGGCAAGTCACTTAACCCCAATTGCCTCACAAAAAACCCATAAAAACAAAAAAACAAAAACAAATAAAATGAGCTCCAGTCCTAAATCTCAACCTGGTTTGATAAATTATCCACTGGTCACTCTATCTTTGGTTCGTTCTCCTCTCCAGTAAACCTTCATACTGCTGCCATAGTAATCTAATTTTTTTCACTTGTGAAGATTTGATGGATTTTGCATTGTTTTTATTGATCCTATTTATCATTAATTGTTTTTGTCCTGTAACTGCCCAAGTCATAGTTCTCTGTCTTTGAACTTAGTGTGGAAATTCAACTGGCTTGTAAGAGGTTAAGTTTAGAAATCCAGTTCTCTTGCTTATCACTGTTCTATTCTTGCCTCAGTGATTACTGCTATCCTTAGGGGATGTGGGTGGACACTAGGGAGTCTGGTCAAGATTCTTTATACCACCAAGCTGTCCTTCAAGGATATCTGATTTACCATCCAAAGAAATCTGGGCCACTGTCTTTTAAGCTTGTAGGTGGACTTAGGTTTGGTACCCTATTAATAAATTGTTGACTTTATCAGAGAGAACATTCCTCAGTCTAACTCTGCAGAGTTTTACTCACAACAGACTTTTATATGCAAAAATCCTCAGTGGCTCCAAATTGCCTATAGAATGAAAAGAAAAGAAACCATGCCTCATGACATTCATAAATGAAGCTCCAACTTAAGTTTCCACACTTCTTTTATCATGGTACTCTCCTTTACTCACTCTGTACTCATCTTCCTGAGTTCAAATCTACCTCAACCACTTAATAGCTGTGTGGCTCTGGGCAAGTCACTAAACTCGGTCTTCTCTGGTTTCCTTATCTATAAAATGAACTGGAGAAGGAAATATCAAATCACTCCAGTATCTTTGCTAAGACAACCCCAAATGGGGTCACAAAGATTCAGACATGACTGAAAATGACCAAACAACAACAATAACAAACTATATTTTAAAAGTATTCCTTCAGGGGCAGCTAGATGGCACAGTGGATAGAGCACCGGCTCTGGAGTCAGGAGTACCTGAGTTCAAATCTGGCCTCAGACACTTGACACTAGCTGTGTGACCCTGGGCAAGTCACTTAATCCCAATAGCCTCACCAAAAAAAAAAAGTGTTCCTTCTTTTCTAATATCATACCACCCTCTACCAGCTCTGTGCCCTTTCACATTACCACCTTTCCCTAGAAAGAAGTCCTTCCTTGATCTCCACCTATCCACATTCTTCTTCTCTTTCAGTGTTACATAAATGCATCAGTTTCCAGCCTTCTTTGATTAACCCCAAGCTGGAAGTGACCTCTTCTTGAATCTCTCAGAACACTTAGTTTGCTCTATATAAGTTATTTAAACCATAATTTTACTTACATGAAAGCTTGTGATCCTGTTTTCTTTGTTATTTCATTTCAAAGAATTAGCTGAGGTTAAAAAAAACACTAATAAATGGGATCAATTTCAGATTAGGTTTTGGAGATCCCATAGCCTATTGACCTTCACATGTCATTATAAAATGACACTTTGGGCCTAAAAGGGTGGACTCTGACTTAAATGCTTCATTCTTCCCCACATACATCATGAACAGCTGTACCCATGTTATATAGATCTATCTATTTATCTATCATTTATCTATCTATTCATCTATCTATTCATCTATGCTGGGGCTGTTTTCCCTTGAATGAAAGAGGCATTCAATTAGATTTGATTGAACCTGATCTCTAGGAACATAAAAAGCCCAGCTAATATAAAGTCAATGATCCAGAGATTTTAGTGGAATTCCTCTTACCTTACAGTATGTCTTCCTGACTCCATGTTGCTGATTATTGTTATGAATATAGAGGCTGAGGGGAATAACATTTTATTTTAAGTCAATTAAGGAATTGCATCATTTTTAATCTTATTAAAGTCAAGTTTTTATTGCATTTTATGGTCCATGAGTGCCTCATTACATATTAACCCTTACTCTAAATTTCTAGACTGATCTGATATAGTCCTGGCCCAGAATATACACACAAATATATATACATACAAATGCACAAATACCTTTACATGTTCATTCATACATATGCTTTTTTAATTCTTTGGGGACAGAGACTGTAGTTTCATTCTGTTTTTTTTTATCTCTATAGTCTCTTTAATGAATACATTACCCACAATATGCATTTATTTTAGTCCACTTACTAGACTATATGATTCATTTTTATTGTCTTGTACTTTCAGCATATGCAATAGACCAAAAGGTGAAATCCATTTGAAAGAGAACAAAATCTTAGCATTAAAGTTTTCTGGTGCTAAATGGTGCATTGGATGAGACAGAGGTCACAGCAAAACAAACATGCTCTTTAAAAATACTGGATTACTCAGCTATCCAAAATAAAATGGTAGAAAAGGCATGTTTAACTGGATAAAACAGAAAGTGGATTTTAGTACGATAAAGTTAATCTAACTACAGAAGGATGTGTATTTTAAACTTTCTGTACAAAATGGACTTCATCACCTCCTTCCTTCCTCTCCACAACAAACTGCTGGGATTTCCTAACCGTTTTTGTTTTTTTGTTTTTTTTTTTTGCTAAGCAGCTGGGTGGTACAATGGGTAGAATTTTGGACTTAAAATCAGGAAGATACTCAGATACTTTACTGGATCTGGGATCTTCTCTATTATCTTTACTCAGCAATGATGATGATTAATAATAGTTTATATTTTATAGTATTTATGGTTTACAGAGTACTTTCTTCAAAATAATCCTATGAAATATATTTGCAAGTAATATTAATCACCATTTTGATATTTGGGGAAAACCAAAAACATGAGAGACTGGAACTTGCCCAGGGTCACATTGATAATTTCTGAACCTAAATCTCCTAACTTCAAGTTCAAGGCTCATTCCACTACCCCATACTGCCCTTTAAAACATTTTATTATTGATTTAAACATCTAATAAGCTTTAATTGAATGCCTACCATGTGCAAGGCATTACACTTAATGTTAGAAATAATGACTGGCATTTCTTTACAAACTGTTAAATTTTCAGTGTTTTTTATACATAATCTCATGCAAGCCATACTTCAACTCTGCAAAGAATATACCATAGGTACCCTTATCTCTATTTTACAAATAAGGAAACTGAGGCAAACAGATTAAGTGCCTTTCCCAGGATCACAGAGCTAGTAAGTATCTTAAGTCAAATTTGAACTCAAGTCTTCCTAACTCCAGGCCCAGCACTCTACTGCATCACTTGGCTGCCCCAAGTATGTAGTTAACCCAGTTTTTTTTGTTCTTTAAGCTTTTGGTTCCTGTTTTCTTCCATAATAATCCCTTACCTATTTTAAAGAATATTCACATACATGTCTCTTTTGTCTAACAATAGCGATGAAATCCATAAACAAATTGGTTGAACATGGCAAGTCGGTTCCCTGAGGTTCTCTGAGCTTAACAAGGTCTAGGCATTTGTTGTATTTGAATCCCTTGTCAACTTTTATTATATTTTTCTCTACTCATTTTTCCTCCTGCTGCTTTTGTATATTCACCTGTTGTGAAAATGTCTCCTACTTTGGGTCATCCAGAGATCCTCTGAATGACTTAATATACCTTTTCATCTATTGAGGTTTCACATGCAATTATACATCTATTGCCATATGGCTGCCTACCGTTCTCCTGATTTCCCCTGATGTGAAAGGGAACATGAGTCCTCCATTCCTAGAGGGAAGATCATCTGTATATTCAGTCCAAGAATAGAACTGCCACAAGGAACCCAAAGGACACTAACTTTTTGCCCAGTCATTGGCTGCCCGCTGTCTCCATCCATATGTGACTGTTTCTCATAGTAAAATGGAAATCACATGGACTATATACATGGCTCAGAGCTCAAGTAACCATGTATTTACGTGGTCAAAAATACCGTCCATCTGTTTTTTAACCTGAATGTTTCCTTGCATGTTTTTAGTGATAGCAAAAGAGGTACCCTCCTAAAAGCCTTTCCAAAAAGGTCTAATTCCATTCTATGAAAGTTTATTAATCACCAGCTGTGTGCAGCTTGGCACAGGAGAGAGATTTAAAAAAGGTAACAATCCCTACCCTGAAGGAATTTATTTTTGACTTGGTAGATATAACATCTTTTAGCATTTTAGATTAGCATCTTTTCTGAGGGCATTAAAAACTGAGGGAAGATCAGATAAAGCTTTATATATAGGAAGTAACTAACAATTGGGATTTGCTTTATAGGAAGCTAGGGATTTTAAGAGGAGAAATAAACATTTATCCAGGGCCTGTTTAGTGCCAGGCATTGTGATAAACTTTTTTTAAACAAATATCCCATTTGATTCTCACACCAACTCTTCAAGGTAGGTCCTATTATTACCCCCAATTTATAAATGAGGAAACTGAGACAAACAAAGGTTAAGTGACTTGACCAAGGTCAAACAGCTAGTAAGTGTTTGAGACCAGATTTGAACTCAGGTATCCACTGTTCCACCAAAAGCAGAGTAGAGGAGCAAGAGTATTCCAGTAATGTACAGTGGCACAGATGAAATGCCATGTACAGAAAGCTTTAACCAGGCCAATTTGGTAAGAAGAGTTCTTTATTTGCTGCACCAATAAAAATTTGGACCTGCCTGTTGGTAAGAGGCAAACCGGTGGAGAAATGCTACCCAACTTGAGAGTATCACTTAAGCTCATTAAAACCATTAACTTGGACTTGGACTAAGAGAATAAACTAGCCCTTCTTCAGATGACATCTAGTTCAACTGGTTTCTTTACCCTTCAGAGTTATAACATGAGCTTACCACTAATATTTTTAAGCATGTTCATAATTTTCTTTATTCTATTTAGCTCATCAGAACTAATATATTTGTTTTCCTACATGTATCCTTCTAATTGTGTTGGCACCTTAATTAGATTTGAAATGCCTGGGATTGGTCTCTAAACTTAGAGAAATATTAAATAGACTATTTCCAGATAGGAGCATTTTGTTATTGAGTCGTTCTACTTTCCATCACCCCATTTGGGGTTTTCTTGACAAAGATACTGGAATGGTTTGCTATTTCCTTTTCCATCTCATTTTATAGATAAGGAACAGAGGCAAACAAGTTTCTCTTATCCAGGATCACACTGTTAGTAAGTGTCTGAGATCAGATTTGAACTCAGGTCTTCTTGACTCCAGGGCCAGCACTCAATCCCCTTCACCACCTAGTAGTCCTAGATAAAGTATACATAAATAATACAACGTAATGTAATGTAACACAATTTAATACATTTGGGCATGAGTATTTATATATATATATATATATATATATGTATATATATGTGTGTGTGTGTGTATACATATATACATATATATATACACAGATGTATACAAATTAGCTACATTGTATATATGCAAATATAGAATACAGATAGAAATAAAACAAAACAATGCATTAACATACTTTATGCAATATTTGTGAATATAATATATGTAATTTCACATTTATCTAGCATTTAGTTATTTGTGAACATGTTCTATCTATTCAGTAGAATGCGAACTCTTTGAGGGCAAGGATTACCTCACTTTTATATTTCTATCCTAGTGTCAAGCACAGAATCTAGTATATACTTTTCATTTAATGTTTGTTGCTTCATTGACCTCTAAGAAACCTACCATCTCTAAAATCACCCCATTTCACATTAGGATAGCCATAACTATTAGAAAAATTGTTTTACATTTGAACCAACATCAGACTCCATGCAACTTCCACCTATTTTTCCTAGTTGTGTCATCCAGGACCATGCAGAACAGCTGTAATATCTCAACCATACAATATTTCTTTAAAAAATTGAAAACAAAAACAATGGCTATAACTTTACCCAAAGCCTCCTTTTGTTTAAGCTAAACATTCCCTTCTGTGGTATGGTCTCCAATCCTCTGCTCAACCTCTTCTATTTCCTTGGATATTTCTCAGTTTGTAAATTTCCTTCATAATATTCAGTTTCCAGAACCGAACACACTACTCAGCTGACTAGAGCAGAATACAGTGGAAGTAACAACTTTTTATTCTGGACACTATGCCTTTCTTCATGTATCTTTAGATTACACAAATTGTTTGTTTGCTTTGACTTCCATGTCACACTTTTGTCTCATATTGACCTTAAAGTTCTCTATGAAGCCCAGATTATTTTGACCCCATTTGCTATTAAGCCTTTGCTGTCTCACCTTCAACAAATGAAGTTTTTTTTTTTCTTGAGCCAAAGTTTAAGACATAACAGTTCTCAATACTAAATTTCTTTTAAATGGATTAAATGTGTTGTTACTACATGTTGAGATTGTTTTTGTGGATGCTGATATGGAAAAGTATAAAGTGCTTAGGTTTAGAAAATCAACTATAAAATTATATAATAGAGAAGACATGGCTAGGAAGCTGTTTCAGTGAAAGACTTGGAGTTTTTAGTTGGCTGTAAGTTCAATGTGTATCAACAGTATAGCACAAATGCCAAAAACAGTTAATTTAGTTTTAATCTGAATTATTAATATTAGAACAAAGGAGGCAATAGTCCAATGATACCCTAGGCTACTTAGGCCAAATTGGAATATGGGGTCCAGTTCTAGCTACTGAGAGAATTAAAACAGCAAGTGATAGTGGAAATTAAGTGAACCACACTGATTCCATCATATGACTTAATTCTGGCTCTAGCTCAGTTCTCTTTATATTCCATTATGGGTCTAGTCCAATTTTTGTCTTGTGAGAAAACTTCATTCAATTGTGGGAATTGGGAGAAAACCTCATTTCATTATTTGAAAATATCCCTGCATGGCTGGGAAGCTTGACCACCTCTACCTGCTGCTTAGAGAAACTTAAATAAGGACCTACATTATGCTGAGCAAAAACCCAATCAGATCAAAAGATTGATACAAGGAGTTTTCTCACAATTATCCATCTCAAGCAACCCATATGTCTTATCTAAAAACTGTCCCCCCTGGTTAATCAGTTATTGTTTCCATGTAATTCTTTTTTTTGGTGAGGCAATTGGGGCTAAGTAACTTGCCCAGGGTCACACAGATAGTAAGTATTAAATGTCTGAGGCCAAATTTGAACTCAGGTCCTCCTGAATCCAGGGCTGGTGCTCTATCCACTGTTCAACCTAGCTGCCCCTCCATGTAATTTTGATGGAATACATAGATGTGGGGGGAATAGGACACCTCTTTTTATGATTTGAGGGAATTGAACCTGTTTGTTCTGCCTCTCCAAACTTGGAAAGTCCCTAATCTTTCCTTCAACTAGAAATCAAATAACCTAATTTTGTATACAGGTTAATTGTTGACTTTTCATTAATTGGGATTATTTTATTAAGTGTTTTAATGCCTAAAAATCTATCTCCCCCTGTATTCAGGGTCCAGGGTCAAAGGTGAGGAGGCCTGGTCCTGATTTGTTATGGAATTGATATTTACTGCTTAATAAATCAATATAAGCAGAAGCTCAAGCCTTTGTTTCCTCAGTTATTTCAACTTTAGCCCACTACACTACCAAATTTTAAAAGAGAAATTAAAAAATGGGTGGTTGACTAAAATGGTGAAGGGAACCCTGAACCATTATAACATAAGGATTGGTTCCAGGAACAGGAGATGTTTAACCAGAAAAGAAAATGTAGAGAGAACATTATAATGGTGGTCAAATATCTGAAAATATGTGAAATATTTCACAATAGGCCTGGCAAACAATAAGTGCTTAATAAATGTTTGTTGCTTGATTGGTTGGGTGATTATTTAGTTGGTGGTTTCAGAGAACAGAACCAAAACCAAAAGTGTAAAGTGACACAGATTCTGGTCCTTAAAGAGAAATTTCCTAACAATTAGAGCAGTGCAAAATGGAATGGATGCTTTATGTTGTAGTGAGTTCCCCATCATTGTAAGGTTTCTGGGCAAAGGTCAGATACCTATTTGTGGAGGATTATGGTTTTAAGGTCTAGGTAAATATAGTACTGGGATTTCTAAGTCTCCAGCTCCAAGATGATGTGATTTGGTTCTGTAACCGTCTGGAAAGGAAAACAGCATTGCTAGACATAAAGATTTTATTAGTTCATGGGTTGATAGATCAACTCAATCTAGACATGGGAAGTTATATGTATTAGGGGAACCAGACTTAGGTCATGGGCTATATTTTTTAATTTATACATGTTATATGTTTTATGCAACTTTAGTTAGTACCAAAAGATGGTTCATGGTATGTAGGTATTCTAAAAAGAAGTTAAATATGTTGAGTGACTTATTTTAAATATTAGCTAACAACAGGTGGGCTGTGTGTCTCATTTGATAGTTGGTTGGGTCTTTAAAATGATGTAGCTTAGCTGAAACTTAATCCAACCTCATCTTTTTCCAGAAGAGAAACTCATTCAGAGAATGGTTAAAAGTCTTGTCTAATATCACACATGGAATAAGTAGCAGAGCCAGGATTAGAACACAAGGCTTATTTTTTTATTCCAAACCTAGCATTATTTTCATTAAAGTATGATTGCCTTTTTACCATATTGTTAGTACTCTTAAGAATTTTAAGGGAGTAGCCATAGATTTCATTTGGTTGTTAATTTGAAAAAGTAATCCAGTGAAATCTCATTGATTAATTTACTCTTACAAGTATAATTATTCATTAGTTACATTTAGATTTCTGCTATAACTAGAAAATATTTGAGTTTTACAATGAAATCAGGTTTATAGTAGGAAACATGTCTAACGTTGAGAGGATGATGAGTAAAACAGAACACATTCATGCTTTCCAAAAAATTCCAACTAGGAAAGGGATGTGGTCTTTTTGTGTTATCTTGGCCTTTGATTTTTTGGTTACATATAAAAAGGATAGATGGATTCCATAAAATATATTATTTAGCAAAGAAAAGCCCCAAACAGCATATAGAAATTTAAAAAATCAATGAGTAATGTTCCCCCCACTCTATCTATGCCCAAAAATATATAACAGAGCCTTTGGAAGCCTACTTCAGACAACTTAAATCTCATTCTTTTCTACTTCTTATAAATGAATTGGCTCTGTAAAATTATCTTATACTCAGAGAAAATTTCATTCTCAGAGAGATGGAGGGAGGGAGAGAGGAAAACAGAGAGACGAGAGAGAGAGAGAGATTAGAGATTGATTTTTTAAAATGGCCCAGAAATTTTGATTGCCAAAAGGAGTAAGAGCAAGATAAGGTCCTGCTTTATTGCTTTATGGGATATATCTAATAAATAAATCCAACAGTCCTAAAACAAATGGGGAGGAAGGCATTTTTAAAACTGCATAGAGTTAATGGCATCATCATTTGTGCTATGAATAGAAATGACAAGATTACCAATATAGTATGAAAATACTTTTGGATTTGAAATTGAATGTGTAGAGGCATTGCATGATGAATCCAAGGAAGTAATTAAATTAATCTTTTGGTTGTTTTTTCCTATAGTCGTTGCACAGACAAGGAAGAACAAGTTGTTTAACTACTTGCTACTACAGGTAAGGGTTTGAGTTTTTCCTGTGTTCTATGGTATATCTGTAAATGTTCTGTTTAGCTTATACAGACATTGATAAATCCATATCAATCCTATGCATCCAACATGGCATTCACAACCCAAAATCAACCCTCCAGATTCTGATATGAAGCTTTGCTGAAACTTTAGCCAGAGCTATAGGTAGTAGTAATCTAGATACCTAGGGAATAGAATGATAGATTTCAAACTGTATAAAAGCTTACAAGGTCACTGAATCCAATCCCTTCATTTTATAGATGAAGACACTGAGGACCAGAGAGGTTAAGGGGCTTGCCCAAAGTCATAGTAGTGGGACTACTACATAGTAGTGGGACTAGCTGGACTTTTAAAATAATTCTAATGAGGAAGAGAAGGGTCAAGGATTAGAAGAAAGACTGGTGGGGAACAGGAAAAGTCATTCTCCAAGACTGGGGCTGCTCTTGACTCCACTCCACTACTCAACTAGCAATGAGCATTTAACTGGAATAAAAAGACTCTCTAAAGCCAGCTGTGTAGAGAAGCAATGAGAAGACAGGATAGGAGATACCAACTAGGACAGAGTAGCAAGTGAAAAAAAATGAACAGAGGAAAAATCACCTCCAGGTCACAAGCTCTATCGATAACTGGACATCAACTCTCCCTCACAACATCAGTAGGCTTGCCTTGGAATACTTATTAGCTACCTATGGAGGCCCTTGATGAGTCAAGCTGAGTGAATGACAACTTGTCAGGTATGTTGTAGATGGGATTCTTTTCAGCTATGCACTGAAACTGATAGTCTCTACATTTGTGATTCTGTGAGCCCATAAAGTATGTAATTTTGTACAAATTGAGTTGAACAAAACTTTTGTGACTACTTTTGTATTATTGTTCAAAATACCATTTTAAACTAGCTAATAAGGTAATCTCACATCAATGCAATATCCTTTCAGTTTGTGCACAAAGGATTTCTGATCAAGTAGCTAACAATTAAAAAAATGCAAATGTATTTGACATAAGGGATTGGTGTCACCTGGGAGTTAGAACCTTAAATGTTCACTTTTAAAATATAGTAAAAGTATAAGCTTATGGGACAGCTAGGTGGCGCAGTAGATAGAGCACTGGCCCTGGATACAGGAGGACCTGAGTTCAAGTCCGGCCTCAGACCCTTGACACTTACTATGCTGTGTGACCCTGGGGAAGTTACCTCACCAAAAAAAAAAAAAAAAAAAAAGTTGCCTCACCAAAAAAAAAAAAAAACCAACCTTGAAAAATATATATAAGCTTACTAAATATTGATAGCATGAATGACTATACTCTCTATCAATTATTCAATAAGTTTTAGAGTTTGAGATGGCATTCTGTTCATACATTTGATCCTATCTGTAAGCACTCTGGCAAATTCCATCAGATTGCCCTTTTGAAAAACTGGTTTTAGGGCTTACCATTCTAATTTAAACTTTATGTCAGGATAAGTTAGGGGATTTTTCAAGCTTGCTTCCCAAGATGTGTTAAAGATACATAAGATTAATTTATGAATGTAAGACAAAGACACACTCAGGGTACTTGCCTAATTAAAATTTATTAATATCAAAGCAAAGGATATAGCAAGGACATGTGCATTTCTGTGACTTAACCACCCAAGTTCCAGCCCTTCTTCTTGATTCTGAAATATACTACTCCCTCCAGCCCACCATCCTCTAATACATAAGATACACGAGTTACTCAGTCATGCTTTATTAGCACTACATCTATGGTTAAAATGAGGAACGTACAACTATGTTGGTATCATTTCTTTGGTTCTTAGTGTTTACAGTTTATGAAGTCACTTTACCATATTCCACGGAGTATTCCTTACTAATTCTAGTTTTTTTTTTCTATTGAAGTGTCCTCTATACCTGATCCCCACTCTCTTTCCTTTCTTCCTCCCTCCTCTCTCTGCTTCCTACCCCCCAAAAAATATGAGCATTCAACAGCAACATAATGACAAAGAAGCATTTTAGAGGCCAGTTTCCATGTTAATGAGTACTCATGAAGTTTACATAAAAGAAAATGCTCAGAAAGTGCTCAGTTTTTTTTAGTCAGAATTTTTTCACATGTATTAACTTCAAAATTTCTATCCTGGTGACCTTTTTGACATTCAACTTGTTTGTGACATCAAAGATTCATTGGTTTGGACAGGAACTCCAAAGGTTTTCAATTTGTAATAATGGAAACCATGGCTGCTTTGAACAGTCCTATAAGATGAACTTTTCTAACAAGTTTTAGTTTACAAGCAAATTCAATAAATGTTTATTTAGCACCTAGTATGTTCAAGATAATGAGTTCTATGCTGGCAATAAGAAAACAAATAAAAAACAAAATATTCCCTGCTATCAAAGAGTTTGCATGATAGTTTCATTCTAACTTTAAAAATTTACTTGAAGGTTAAGGAAAATAATACTGCCATTTC
This sequence comes from Dromiciops gliroides, assembly GCF_019393635.1. NCBI lineage: Eukaryota > Metazoa > Chordata > Mammalia > Microbiotheria > Microbiotheriidae > Dromiciops > Dromiciops gliroides. Next base: position 106,350,349 of record NC_057863.1, on the reverse strand, counting down.
ATGACACTTTTTTTTTCTTTTTTTTGCAGGACAATGAGGGTTAAGTGACTTGCCCAGGGTCGCACAGCTAGTAAGTGTCAAGTGTCTGAGGCTGGATTTGAACTCAGGTCCTCCTAAATCTAGGGCCAATGCTTTATCCACTGTGACACCTAGCTGCTCTCCAAAGAGTATGGGAAACTTGGGGGGCGGGGTTTGTTTGTTTGTTTTGTGGGGCAATGAAGGTTAAGTGACTTGCCCAAGTTCACACAGCCAGTAAGTGTCAAGTATCTGAGGTCAGACAGGAACTCAGGTACTCCAGAATCCAGGGCCAGTGCTTTATCCATTGCGCCACCTAGCTACCCCAATAAAAGAGACACTCAATGCATCCAAATGCTTTTTGAGCTTAATCTAAGGTATTTGATTCTTTGACTTAGCAATTCTCACCTTGTTAAGGTGTCATTTTCTTTAAATGGGGTGGAGCTACATTGTTTGATTTCTTCTACTGAGCTTCATCCTTACATAATTATATGTAAATAAATATAATGTAATTTGGTGGAAATAAGGAAAAAGGCACTAGTGGCTGGGAGAACCAGGAGAGACCTCATGCATCAGTTATCTCTTGAACTGAGCTTTGAAGAAAGTTAGGAATTGTTAAGAAGTGGAGGTGAGAAGAGGCATGTGCCTCTTGGCTTGGGGGACACACAGCATAAGATATGAATGGTTTCAATATTTTATAAATGAAATAAATAATGACCTTACCAACTTTGAATATGGCTCTCAAGAGAAAGTAATGTGGAAGGTATCTTACTGATACCTTCTGATGATTACTGATAATTACTGATCTGAAAGAGCCAGTATCAATGTCCAGTTTTCCCTACTGGATATCTGTGAGTATTCTTAGAATTACAGTTACATTGTAAGGCATATCTCATCAGTAATCCTCTTAATATGATACAACATAGAGGTTTTACTATCATAGATTAAGTGACTAGGATATGGATATAGAAGAGAAACATCTTTTTTCAAAAGGAACAGATAAGATAGAGAGGACAACAACATAGTGTTACACATCAACTAAAGTCCTTCTTAGCACTGTCAAATGGATCAGCATTCAAAACTGGTATATTATCAGTGGAAATGGCATCAAATACAATGTATTACTATCTATTTTGCTACTGCAATCTAGAAGACAATGGGACCTCTCTCTCTTCCCCAAAGCAGTAGGCAGAGTCTCCCCCATTACAATGGAGACCCCTTGATATGAAAATGTCTCCTCTTTTTTATTTGGATCCCCTGCACTTAGATTTTAAAAGCATATGTAGGACCTGATACAAACAACACTGATTAATGGAGCAATGAAAACCCTGAAGGATTTTTCTGGTGGAGAAAGCACACTTCAGTGAAGTGTGCTTTCAATTATTCCACAAGCTAAAAAAATAACACACATTTACATAGCACTCTAAGGTTTATGATGTGTTTACCTCAAGGCAAGCCTGTAAGGTGAGTGATGTAAGCATTACTATCTCCATTACATTCATGAAGAAACTGAAGCTCATTGAGATGAAATGATTTGCCCAGTCGCCCAACCAGTATTAGAGCTGACTTCCTATATTGTAAATCCAGTGCTTCTTCTATACCACACTGTTCATTAAATGCTTTAATTTTTATTGACCCAGTACTGCTAAGGCATCTTAAGGAATATATTTGTACTCCAGAAATTGTAGGATGCAGCACTTCTTGCTCAAGGCTTTTTTATTTGCTTTAAAAGAGAAGGACATTTTCTCTGCATGTAAATTTAGAGTTCAGAACTCCTATGGCCTTCTGCCCAATGTTTTCCCTCCACCACCATTCCTCTCTCCTACAGAGATTTCCTTCTGTTACCCTGCTAAGAATATGTCCTATGGACATAACCACTGGATCCACACCCTCCTTGTGCAACCTAGTAAGTCTATATAATTCCTCCCAAGAGAGGAGTATCCCTCATTTAAAAAAAAAAAAACCCCAATGGAACACACTATTTGTTTTCTCTAAAACTTGCCTCAAGATGTAAGGAAGAATGACAAAAATAAATCACTTGAAGTTTTATATGCCAAGAGATTGATTCAAGTTTCTGACATTCAAACAACACAATTATGAATCACCTAATAAATGTTAAATAATAAAGAACAGTCTATTTTTAAGATATGAGAGCTAATCAAAGTTTAATATTAAAGCAAATGGAAATGAACATGTTTTCAAGAGTATTTACTATATTAAACAATACACTAAAAGGGGTATCAACTTTTTAGAATCATTGATTTTTATATATCCTTGAGGATTTTTTTTGAATAGCCACCTATTTTATCTAAAAAAAAATGTCAAAGTAGCATTACAAATTTCAGAATGGAACCTCAGAACATGCTTATGCTAATAACCCATGACTTGCATGGAAGCTAGGACCCAGTCATCTTCATTTAGATGGAAGAGCATAGAAATACATCATTAAAAATAGTGTTTATCCAGGAAGGAAGGGAAAATTGGTCATCAGATTCTTCATTCTTTGCAAGCCCTATTTATGTCCACTTTGTAACTATGAATAATGATATATAATTGCTGGTTTGAAATATCTGTCTAATTAAGGCATAAATAGCTTCTTGGCATTCTCTTCCTTTTCTATGTAAGGTGCTTAGGAGGGCTTTGAATTCATAAATGCATGAAAGGAGGCATGCAGTTTTTCTACCTTGGCCTAAATATAAATGATCCTATTTTAAATTTTATTTTGTTTTGTTTTAGAGTTATAGGCTAAGGAGGTGGAGATTTTACTTGGCCTTCTATTTTTTAAGTAAGAGTGCCAAGAGTGTTGATAATGTTTTTCGTTCTTATAGGCAGGGTAATCAGGTGATGAGATAAAGGGTGGTATCCAGAAATAATAATGATATAAAAACAAAATGCAACAATAAAACTTTTTTTAAAAAAAAGATAATGGATGATACAATGTCAAGATGATTTCTAATGGAATTCAAATAACTGATTCATTTCCTCTTCCTTTGCCAGAGAACATTTATTAGCATAGGCTCAAATTGAAGCAGAGAAATCCAAAGGAAAGCTTGATATGTAAGCAAAAGGCAGCAAATTTTCCATGTAAGATTAAAGTTTTATCTTTGTTGGACTTAGGAATCTATTGTCTTTTTAATTGAAGATTATTTCAAAGGCTGTCTAATGAATACAAAATCAATCCATTTTTTCCTATGATGAGTGATATATATTCATTTTTGAAATAGAGCCTGGTCCATTTTCTCTTTTCATTTCAAGGACATTTTAGATGTCTGTACAATTCAGTCTTTTATTATAATTTCATGCTGGTAAAGTACAAAGGATTGCCTGTGTCAATAACAGACCATTCAGGCGCAAAGACAAAACTTTAATAAGCCACTGATGAAATATCTTATTTTTTAAAGACAAAACTAATATGTGCTTAATATGCTAACCCTTTCCTTTGTTAACTAATTCACTGTAGCCCTTTTCTTCAGTGAGTTCCATGAGAAATATTGTCTTTTTTTGCCATTAAACCATCTTCTTTTCATTCACATTCAACTGATCATCCATGAGAAGTTATCAGTGCTCAGCAGTGCTTTCTGGGAAAAAAAATTATCCCGGTCTGATTTGTCGGCTAAGCAATAGTGCATATTTTATTGTTTTTCAAGTGGAAAAATCTGAGGAGGAGATGACCACATTGGCAAATTTACTTTGCTCTATAAATCTAGGTAATTAAACACTAATTGGTCATCATAGTGATGTGACATAAAGTCTTGATATCCTTCCTGGCAAGTCCTGAAGCTGCAGAATTCTACAGTGTCAATTCCTCCAATTGGAATTCATCATCCTAGGATATCACTAAAGCTTTTGAAGAATTTCAAGTGACTTTTTACTTGAATAGGGAATAATGTTTTTTTTTTACTATACACCTCTCTAAACCCTCCCACTGCCACCTTTCCTATTACTAACAAATTACTGTACTATTGCTTAGCAGACAAATCAGATCAGGATCTTGAAAACAAATATTTCTACGCTAATTGGCTTATTCTTCTTCTTTCTCTCACATCCCCCAACAGGAAGAACCAGGCAAAAGTTCTCACACTGACATTTCCAGGCTCTCCTTCTGCTACCATCATCCAAATCCTTTCCTTTGAAGTTACCATCTCTCTCTATTATAACTTGATCCAAACATTGTTTTCCTTTTTAAGCTCCATTTTCTATGTTGTCTTGCTCCATTACAATGTAAGCTCCAAGGGGGTAGCTAGGTGTCACAGTGGATAAAGCACTGGTCCTGGATTCAGGAGGACCTGAGTTTAAATCTGACCTCACACACTTGACACTTATTAGCTGTGTGAACAGGGACAAGTCATGTAACCCTTCATTGCCCTGTGAAGAAGAAGGAGAAGGAGGAGGAGGAGGAGGAGGAGGAGAAGGCAAAGGAGGAGGTTGAAGAGGAGGAGAAGGTGAAGGAAGAGGTTGAGGAGGGAGGAAGAGGAGAAGGAGAAGGAGAAGGAGAAGGAGAAGGAGAAGGAGAAGGAGAAGGAGAAGGAGAAGAAGAAGAAGAAGAAGAAGAAGAAGAAGAAGAAGAAGAAGAAGAAGAAGAAGAAGAAGAAGAAGAAAGAAGGAGGAGGAGAAGAATGGAATCTCCATGAAGACAGAGGGTGTCTTACTTGCTTCTATTTACTCCATTTCAACAACCTACAGAAAGGTCATACCTTGAATTTCATCATTACCCATAACTATGCCACTTTCATGATCTTGAAATCTAAAATCACACTGATAATTACCTCCTGTCTTTCTATAGCATCCATTTTCTGCCTCACTCCTCATAACTACATCTTCATCATACTCCAGTCTCTCAACTCTTCTGTGTTTTCCATCACCCCTTCGTTGGCTTCACAATTTTCACTTTACATACAGTCTTGATATAGTAGTTGACTTATCCAACTACATACTGTTATCTACTCTAAAATGTTCCCCACTATATGCTTTCTGTTTTTTTTCCTAATTCCTTGCTGCTGAACTCCATTGGAAAAAATCATACAACAATACTGACTGGGTCAACTACAAATTGTTTTTTGTTTTTGTTTTTGTTTTTTTTTGCAGGGCAATAAGGGGTTAAGTGTCGTGATCTGGGTCACACAGTAAGTATTAAGTGTTTGAAGTCGGATTTGAATTCAGGTTCCCCTGAATCCAGGGCCAGTGCTTTATCCACTGTGCCACTTAGCTGCCCCCAACTACAAATCTTTATATTCTTCCTTAAATGACTTATGACATACTTCCCACAGTAATTGTCCCAATTTTCTCTCCTCTCTCCTCCCTCTTCATGCTGAACTTGCATTCAGAAGGACAGGTTCAAATCTGGTTTCCCCTACTTAAAACCTTCTACCTTCTATATCATCTCACATTTCTCTACTTTTAAGTTCCAGGTTCCAAAACAAGAGGTAATTGCTTAATTCCATTTCCCCTATCTTCTTCAGGAGTTGCCCCATCACCATCTGTTTCATCTCGTCTTTCCATATCTATAGACTTCTTCACTACAGTTTATATAGATGTTCACATCTCACTATACTTAAAAAAAACCCTTCACTTACCCCCACTGCTCACCCCTAAAACTACTGTACAGTATATTCCTTTAAACAGCCACAGTCTTAGAAAGGTCACCTATATTTCCTACTTCCTGAACTCCCATTTTTACTTCTTTCATTCTGGTTTCTATCCCCACCCTTTACTTTAAACTGATAAATGTTTTTTCTTAAATGCTTAAGTCAATGTACTTTCATCAGTCTTTACTCTACTTGGCCTCTCTGAGGTGTCTATCAGCCAGTTGGTCTCGTGGATACTTACTCATTCCTTGTCTTTAATGATATTGCTCCCTACCTGTTTGACCTCTTATCAGCCTCTTTTGTTAAAATACCTATGTCCCACCAGTTAAATGTGGGTATAACACAAAAACACAAAACTCTATACTGGTCTTTTTTCTCTTCCTTTTCTCTAGAATCTCTGTGAGGCTACAAGGCATCTGTGGTATGGTAAATAGAATTCTCTATTTGGAGTCTGAAAGGCCTGCATTCAAATCACACCTCAGATACTTCCTAGCTGTATGATCCAAAGCAAGTAACTTAATCTCTTCAAGCCTCAGCTTGTACATCCATAAGATAAGGGGCTCTGACTCTATGACCCCTAGAGTCTCTTCTAGCTTGAAATCTATGATCCTATGATCCAAATGCCAGTGATTTTCCTAAAATGAAGTTATGATTATGCCACTCCTATATTCAATGAATTCTTAGTGGTTCCTTATTACCTCTAGAATCAAATATAAACTACTGTCTCTCATTTAAAGTCTTCTACAATCTGACCCCATCTGACTTTAATGGCCTTGATACACATTACTCTCCTCCCTGTACACTGTGACTGTGTCAAACTGAATCAGCCATCCTCAAGAATGTCATGACTTCTCAAGGGAACCCTATGTATTAGGAAATTCATTTCTTTTTTTACTCTCTGAGATCTATTTCTTCCTGTTCCATTTAAAGCTCCAGCTTAAAGATATATGCTTATCCTCCCTCCCTGTTTTTACAATGTCTACTTCCCATTCCTGTAATGCATTGTCTCATCATCTTTGCCCCTTGCAATCCCTAGTTTCCATTGAGGCTCATTTATGTGAAGCCTTTTCTGACTTGCCCAGTTGTTGGTGTTTTCCTCTCAAATTTATGTCACACCTATTGTATATCGATTGCAAACTTGATGTTCTTTGTGCTGTACTATCCTGTCTCATCACCAGATTATTTCATATTGGAAAACCTAAACTCAGGGTCATGTTGGAACCAAATCATACTGGTTTCTGAGCTGATTGTTAAATTTTCAGTGTGAGCATTTACACCTCAGAAATTGGCAAATGCTATAAATTAGGGTTTAATTTATTGTTTTCTTGATAGCCTAGACTTAAGAAAGTAACAGAGTAAATGTTAATAATGCATGTTAAACTTTAAAATGTGTTGTATGCACACATCTTTCAGAGCTCGTTATTAATTGTTTACCAGTACACAACTGGCTACAGAAATTAAGATCAATCCCTTGCAAAAGAAATCTTCAGCTGTTCTTAAACCCTCAAAGATAAAATACAAAGTCCTAAACAGATTTTTAAGTTCTCCACAATCTGTCTCTACCCTATTTCTCCAGACTCATTGGATGTTTTTTTTTTTATTCTAGTCAAAGTGGATTACTAGTGGATCCCAAAATGCGGCACTAGTTTTTGTTCAGGGTGCTTCTTAGTGGTGGAATGTTTTCTCTCATCCTATGTCTTCTAAACTCTATATTTTTTTCAAATCTCTTCTCTGGTGCTCTCTCCTCAGAGGCTTTAGAGCTTGTCTTTACCTTGTCTTTTGCTTGGAGTATGTCAAAGCATTATCCTAGGTACCTGTTGCCCCACTATTGAGAACTGTGTTAAGAGGTTGAGGCATGAAATTCCCTTGAAAAGGTTCATTCTTTTTTTTTTTTAATTGAGGCAATTGGGGTTAAGTGACTTGCCCAGGGTCACATAGTAAGTGTTAAGTGTTTGAGGCCGGATTTGAACTCAAGTACTCCTGACTCCAGGGCCGGTGTTCTATCCACTGCGCCACCTAGCTGCCCCTGAAAGGTTAATTCTTTAATAAGGTATTAAGTCACCTCACCCAGTATACTTGTTGCCTTTTTCAGACACGAATGCTTGATTGACTGATTGATGGCCATGGCTGTTGAGCTTGGGCTTTAACTGAAACCAGAAGAAATAGAGTTAAAAGGTTAGAAAAAAGAGAAACTAGTTCCCTGATACATAAGACTACCTCAAGTTGCTATGTCATTCCTTAGAGTGGCTGCACAGACATCTCCCCAGGGAACTATTATGTCCAATTGGCTTCTCTTGTCTGACCTCCTAGCTCTTGTTCCCAACCCGTCTCTTTTTGTGCCCTCCCTTAAAGGCTAATCCAAAATCTTTCTCAGTTGTATGAACTAGTTTGAAATCATCAACAATTATCAATAAGGTTTCAAGAGGGTAAGGAGAACAAGGCAGTAACACACTCTATCCAGGAGTTAACTTTGTCATGGAAACTACAGATCTTATTAAAGAGAAGTCATCAATTCTGGAACAGAATGTTCATTAGTGAAGCAATAGGGATTTTTTTTTTAAGCGAGAGAAGTTTCCATCAATGCCAGCATAAAATCCTCTTCAGTTTGTCATTACTTTGTCAACAAGAATTCAGAAAAAAACACTAGGAACAGCTCCTATGTTCTTTGCCCATTTTTTTAAAAAAATGTATAGTCCTTTTATAATATATAAGGCTACTTCTGTGTAACCTGGCCTGAAGTAAAAAAAAAATCTGAATAATTTTTAAATACTCTTTCAGTATTCAGGTAGATAAATATGGAAAAAGTCTCTAAGATTAACCACAACCATGAACACCTAGAGCTTTGGTTCTTCATCAAGGATAATTCGCAGGGGCTAGTACAATTGATTTTGTTTTGTGCCTTGGATTTCTGCACAAGATATAGCTGAGTTTAAGCTGATCAGATTCTTGCAAGCATCAGGGCAGATGTGAATCTTGAGGAGAGTTACATAATTACTTGAAGGTAAGTATGCTCCAACTAAAAGGTCTTTTTTCTAGTCCTGATTACTCCTCCCTATAGAATATGTAAAAGACCTTTATCATATCTCTCATAGCATTGATGATGTTTTATTAGGGAGGTATAAGATTCCTTGGACTAAGTTAACTCTTTGATAGAGTATGAAGAAACCTCGACACCTACTAATTGCCTTTTTGACACCTCTTGGTTGCTCATGATTAATTAGAAGGTAGAGAGAATTGGAATTCAGAGATGTGACAGTATTGGAGAAATATTGAGAAGGTAAAACAACAGATGTTGGCAATAGATTCTATATGGGGTGTGTGTTTGTGTTTGTGTGTGTGTTTAAGAGAGAGTCGAGGATGACACAGGTTGTGAGTATGATGGACTTTGAACATCACGTTGCTCTCTATAGTAATAGGGAAGGTGGCAGTAAGAGTTGTAGGAGAAAGATAATGTTAGACATACAGTTCCAGATATCTAAAAATCAGCTAGAGATGTGAGATTGGAGGTCAGCAAAGAGGTTGGGGCAGGATAAGTAGATCTCAGACTAATGTTTTGAAATGCATAAAATAAAATATACAGGGTTATAAAGGAAGTAAGTTATCTTGAAATATAGTTGTCAAAATATAAAAAAAAATTCAGAGACCCTAGGCTAAGAACCCTTGATCTAGAGGGTCCAAATGGTTGCACAAGCTTTGCTCCAAAGAATCTAGTCCATGGTTATTTCTTTCTGCTCCCTCTCTCCTATGACACTGCCACCATTCTAGTGCAGGCCCTCATCACCTTATGCCTGGATTACTGCAATAGCCCGCTGGTGGGCCTGCCTGCCTCAAGTCTCTCCCCACTTCAATTCATCTTCTATTCAGCTTTCAAAATGTATTCCTAAAGCACAGATTTGACCATGTCACCAATACTCCCTACTCAGTCTCCAGTGGCTCCCTATTGTCTTCAGGATCAAATATAAAATCCTTTGTTTTGCATTCAAAACCTGTCATAACCTATCCTTCTACCTTTCTAATCTCCTTATACCTTACTCCCTGCTGTGCCCTTTTCAACCCAGTAACACTGGCCTCCTTGCTGTTCCAAGAATAAGATACTCCATCTCTCAAATCGGGGCAGTTTTCTCTGGCTGTCCTCCATGCTTGGAATGCTTTCAATTATCATCTCTGCCTACTGGCTTCTGTAAAATCCTATCTTCTATAGAAAGACTTTCTAGTGTCTTCCTTCTCTTATTTCTCATCATGCATAGAGTTCATTTGTACATGTGTTTGCTTATTGTCTCCTCCATTAGATTATGAGCTCCTTGAGGACAGAGATTGTTTTTTTTGCTGCTTTTTGTATCTTCAGTTCTTAACATAGTGCATGGCACATAGTTTATTGACTGACAATAGTGATTCATAGAGTTTACTAGGCTGCCATAGGAGTTCATGACAAAAAAAGTTATGAAGCCCTGTTCTAGAGGATCATATTCTCTAGAAAACGACGTAGTCCTGAAATGGTAGCAAAATAGGCTAATAATGTATCTGAATCAGCAGATGAGGTCTTAGACAAAGACTCATGGACCTAGCAAAGAATTCCTGGACCAAACATTACTTGCCCTGAGAAACAGCAAAGTGTCAGCATGGGCGTCATTTGAGTAGTGCAAATCTAGGAAGTTGAAGTGGATACTTGATTAATCCTGGGTAGTTTTCCTTTAATTGATGAGGGGGAAATGTCCACCCTGGTGGTATCAACCCAGCTTAGTACAGGAAAATACTGTAAGTCTGGATAACTGTATAGGTTCCTGGAAAGTGGGGTTCACTGGAGAAATTAGTTACTTAATTTTAGTAACTCCAAATTTGTCCTCTTTCAGGGGGCCCCACCTAGTAAAATACAATAAATCTGGAAGGCTCTATGGGTCGCTGTGAGGTGCTGTTCACTGAAGAGGAAAAGGGAATTTATTTTAACTGTTTATGGGCTCAGGTGTGAATCCTTTGCATTAATTTTTTTTTCTGGATGAAATAAATCCTTCCCCATTTAATTTCTTATTAGTTTTAGTGCTTGCCTGCAAGGAAAGTAAAGGTTACTTCCCTTTTGTTGCAGATTTCCACACATGGGCCAAATTCTAACATGTTCACGGATAATTCTGGACCAGAGGCATGAAGCAAAAGAGATTTCAGAGAGTAATCCTAAAGTCAGTGTAAACCAGAGCTTTACATGTGTTCTAATGATTACTTATCTGGGTTCATGATGTTTTCCACCCCAAAAGAATGTAATCTCCCTATGGGCAGGGATTTTTATTTTTGTAACTGCATCTTGAGCTCCTATCACAATGCCTAGAATATATCTGGCTCTTAGTAAATGTTTAGTGAGTTGAATTCCATCAAATTTATACCTCCAGAGACAGCCAACATGTCATCTTTTCTTGTTTTTACAACTTTTTTCAGTCAATTTTCAAACACAACATCTTTCTTGACAATTTTTAAACGAACAATAGTGAAATAATCAATGACTGATGAAGGTCAGTTATCCCACTCACCTTGCAACACTTCCTCTTAATCACTTCAATGCAAATCAAATGATTTTCAGGAATGTTAGTGACACTTTGTCAAAACCTAATTGCCTGTAAACACTGACAGAGCTTATCTCACTTCTTGTCCCTCCTGTTTAATTACTTTTCTTGAAACCTTAGATTTTGTTGAGATTCTTCATTGCTGTCATATAAACACATGTTCTTCCTTTCAGATCCTGAAGCTTAGAATAGAAGGTTTTTGTATTTTCTCTTTTATGTCCGAACTTTCAACTGATGAGCTGATCCCAGGCAGCCACATGTTATGATAAATTGTTTGGAAACTAGAATTAAAGTCAAATTTATAATAATGAGGTACATTATCTTATAGGCCCACCATTAGCTCCATTATGAAATATCCCCCTGGTTCAATAAAGCATGTGGATTTTTCCCCCAAACTGGATAATTTATCATTAGACTTAGTGGGTTTAGTGTGTTCACATCTCTCTAAATCTATTCCTGTGGCATCCATCAATATGCTGTGTAAGTGCTCTGAAAAATACATTGACTGAAAATTGGACATGAAAATAAAGGGGAAATAACATGTCTTACTTCTCCATCAGTTATAATAATGTCATAGGAAAAAAGAGGCAAGAAAACATTCTAGGTTTGGTTCTCCAAGTTCCAGCTAAGATTCCTCTTTTCTAACTTGACCTTCTGGATAGAAATGCCATGTCATTTATAATAGAGACAGAAATAAGGTGAAGGTAAAAATGTTGCTGTGCTGTCATAAAAAAGGTGTACACTTCTGTGGGCTTCAGTCATGGTTATAGGTCAGGGGCAGGAAACATATTAAATTAATTCTCAAAGAATAAGTCTGAAGTGCTGTAGGTACTCTTATAGCTTCAAGAAGAGTTTAGATAAATAGATGAATGATTAATAATGGTTCACTGAAAAAGAAGTTAGGGACTTAAGAAGTATATTCCATGTACTTTTGGAAACAGAGTACTAAAATATCTATCTGACCTTTTTAATAGGATTTTTGATGGTATGTATCACTGACTAGGCCCTGGAAATTATTAGTGATTGGCACACTATCATTTCCTGGTCTATGTATCCATTTTCTTTCTCTCTTCAACTTCTTCCTTATTTCTTTTACTATTCTTCCACTCAGATGCTTACTAGCTGTGTGATCCTGGGCAAGTCCCTTAACCTCTGTCTGCCTTAGTCTCTTCAACTGTAAAGTGGGGATAAGAATAGCACCTGAGAGCAGGGCTATTGTGAGGGTGTGGGATAATTTTGTAAAGTGCTTTGCCAACTTTAAAGCACTATATAAATGCTAGTTTTTATTACTGTTGTTATTATTTTTCCTTCCTCCTGTGTTCCCTCTCGTGCTCATTCCCTACTCTTTCCTTCGGGATCTTACTGCTTTCAGGAGCATTGTTTAGAACTTCAACTATCACTCAGACTTAATGAGTTTGTTCACTTTGCACTCACCCTTAAAACAACTGCAGAAGCATTAGCCTTTCAATAATCACCTCCTTCATTACTTCATAAATTCAGCACGAGACAGCATGCTATCATGGAGAGAGCACTTGAAATTGGAGTCAAGATTACTTGGGTTTGAATCTTGCCTCATATACTCTCTAACTGAGCAAGTCACCAAACTTCCTGGGGTCACAGTTTCCTCACTTGTAAAATGAGAACAGTTTTGGCTCAATTGATCTCTAATGTTGAGTCCAGCTCCAAATGCACAATCCTTTTATCCTATGCCTTACTAAGAAAGGAAATGCTGTCATAGGAAGGAAATGAGAATTTGTATAGCACCCACTATGTGTCAGGAACTATGCTAAGCACTTTTCTAATCTCATTTGATCTTCACAACCACCCTGCAAGATAGTCCAATTATCCCCATTTTATAGTTGAAAAATTGAGGCAGAGAGATTAAATGATTTGTCTAGGGTTGCACAGCTAAGTAAATGTCTGAAGCCAAATTTCAAACCAGGTTTTCTTGAATCCAGTCCCAGAGCTTTCTCAACTGGACCACCAGCTATCTGTCCTCCTCTTCCTCCTCCACCTTCTTCCCCTCCTCCTTCTCCCTATGACTTTATGGCCTTGTATACCTATGGACTAAACTCCATCAGTCCTTCTAGGATACTAACTTCGGTGACCTTGAGCCAGTCAATTAGGGATCAGAAAGAAGTATGGAACTCAGTTTCTTCTCTAAGCCTTCAGGCCCCTTCAGGTCCCTTCACTTGAGGTGTCCAGGTCTTAATCTCATCCTCCCCAGAATCTTGGATATTGACACCTTCTTAGCAATGTCACAGTGCTGATCATGAGCTTTCTGACCCTAACTTTCCTAATGAGAGCTTCATCAGTGACTTAAGGTTTGAATCCGGCCAGAGCTGCATGTCTAGTTGGACAAAGATCATTTGAAGGTGAGTGTAAAATGAGCCTATTCCATTGAGAGGTACATTCCAGATTATCCTTTCATTGTCGTCATGAGCTGAAGGGTGGGGGCGAGGGGAGAGCAGTGACTTTAAGAAGTCCTGTTCTGTAAGATAAGCACACATCAGCTATTAAAACATATATAACACGAATAGATCAGCTCCAGAATAATGTGAGAAAAAGAACTTGCATAAATATTTTCTACATGCTAACTGGCTCCCTCAAATTAGCCAATTTACCTTATTTGTTTTTAAGTGGAGGCATGGCAGTGCCACCTCCAGCCTAGAGAATCAGATTTCCCTCTCTATGCCAGGCTTGCAAATAAACTGCACCATCAGCAGCACACTCAGTTATGCATATCCATTACAATGTATTTGCTAGAGACCCTGACTCTGCAGTTGTGCTATATCGCTGTGGCAAAGTGCATTTTTTTTTTATTAGAAAGGGGGGAAATGTCATTTAATAGACATTTCTACTAATACTCATGCATTTCTGTAAGGTTCCCAATTGCCAAAATAATCAAAAATAGCTTTTTTCTTCCAATTTTATTTTAATCCAATAGCATAGCTACAAGCCAGAGATTCCTGCAGAAATGAAGTTATACCACAACACCACCTGGAAAGAATTATTAATCAATTATCCATCTTAAAATCTGATTTCTTTGAACACTCTCATGGTGAAGCCTCCAACTCCTGTCCCTTTGCCACAAATTGTAACACATCGAATCAGTTTTCGAAAATAAGACACAGATGGCCCTTGTTCCATCCAATCTCTAGTTTCTTTCTCCTTGACAGGCTACATAGTCAATATGCATGAATCACAAATGGAGGCTTAAAATGTTCTTCAATTAGCCTGGGGCAAAAATAAGTCAAGGCGTCCTTTTGAGACTGACGAATCTAACTGGCACAGCTCTGAAGAGAGCAAACAGTCCTCTGCTTTCTGAGAAAATGGAGCCGATGATGATTGTTCACACTTTGGTGAGTTCACTATTTGGAATCTTGATAGGCCAAGCCTTGTTATTATTGGGGGAGTGGAAAACTTTGGAAGAAGAATTTATGCAGTTCTTATAGGGTATGCATACATACAATTTCAACCCAAGTTCATTCAACAATAAAAAAGTTGCCATTTATTAATGTGTTACTCAGTAAATGGTGGTAATACTCTATCATCTCTAGAACCAAAGACCAACTCTTCTACTTTGGCATTCAAAACTCTTCATAACTTAGTCCAAATGTATTATTCCAGCCTTATTATATTTTACCCATCTTTTATATATTTTCCTGCTTAGCCAAACTAGATTTCTTACTGTTCCTCACTCATTATTCCATCTCCATCTATCAGCCTTTGCACTGAATGTCCCCCATACTTGGAAGGCACTTTCTCTTCATCTCAATCTCAGAGAATAATAAGCTTTCTTCAAGACTCAACTGAAGCAGTATCTTCTACACGAAATCTTTCCTGATTCCTCCAGCTACAAGTCACCCCCTTCCCACCCTCAATACATTCTGTTTATTTTGTATAGAGTGCTATATTTAATGTTTTTCTCCACCAAAAGACTGTAAACTCCTTGAGGACAAGGATTCTTTCATTTTTGTCTTTGGACTCTCAGTGCTTAGCACTGTTCCTCCCACATATTCCATGACTATCCAAACCTCTCTCCTACCACCTACAGTTTCATAGGAATTGCCTTATGCCTTCCAGGCAAGCTCTCCCTCCTGCTTTCTGGCCACTCAGAGCTGCCCATCACCCTGAGTTCAACCCATGTTAACCTCTTTGAACTCATGCCCCCTAATTCAGTACTCTTTCCACTGCCTCAGTTGCCTCAAATCTACTTGCTTGATTCTCCTTCAATGACTCAGACGAGGCACACACCAAGTAGGAGACATTTTTTTTAATGTAGTAGATATGAATCCCTGGAGATCAGGTACTGTTATTTTTTTTTTTTGCCTTTGTACTCCCAGAATTTAGTAAGGTGTCTGGCACATGGTGAGTACTTAATAAATCAATCAATAAGCATTTATTCAGTCTTTCAAATGTCATTTATTAAGTGTCTACTATTTGCTAGGTACTGTAATAAATCCAGGGGATAAAAAAGAGAGGCAAAATATAGCCCCTGCTCTCAAGGAATACACAGTCTAATTTTGGAGACAGCATGCAAATAACTATGTACAAACACAATGTATACAGAATAAAGTCAACATAGTCTCAGAAAGAAGGCACCAAGATTAAGGAGGATTGGCATGAACTTCTTGCAGAAGGTGAGACTTTGGGGTTCCTCTCGAGGGAACAAGAATCTTAGGGGGCAGCTAGGTGGCGCAGTGGATAAAGCACCGGCCCTGGATTCAGGAGGACCTGAGTTCAAATCCAGCCTCAGATACTTGAGACTTACTAGCTGTATGACCCTGGGAAAGTCACTTAACCCTCATTGCCCCACAAAACAAACAAACAAACAACAACAACAAAACAAAAGAAGGTGAGACTTTGGCTGACACTCAAAGGCATCTAGGAGGCAGAGATGAGGGGGGAGAGAAGTACAGGCTTTCCACAATACTGTCTGAAATACCTGCTACAGAGGTAACAAAATAACTTTCATCTTAAACTGATTGACAAAAAAGCATCAGTAAGAAATAAATGCTACAAGAACCTCAAGCCAAGCCAGGCCAGGCCAGGAAAGTCCTCTTCCACTGTCCTGAAATTCTTAACATTATGGTCACAAATGAGTTAGGAAAAAAAGAGAACCCTGACTCAAGAAAGACAAAGCTCGAATACATGTATTTTTTTTTTATTTTTATTTATTTATTTATTTTTGGGTAAGGCAATTGGAGTTAAGTGACTTACCCAGGGTCACACAGCTAGTAAGTGTCTGAGGCCGGATTTGAACTCAGGTACTTCTGAATCCAGGGCCAGTGCTTATCCACTGTGCCATCTAGCTGCCCCTCAAATACATGTATTAAAATTTCACAAAGGAGTATCCTTCTCATTTGCAGAAATGAGACACAGGACGGAGAGTAACTTGTCCTAGGTTGTAGAGAACCAAAGGAAAATGCATCAGGAGGGACCTTGGACAGAGAAAAGTGGCCTAGAGTTATAGGAGGATCATCACTCTAGAAGTGAGAAGGATCTCATAGATCATATAATCTAAAGGCCTCATTCTGCAGGTAAGGAACCTGAGACCCAGGCAGGTTAAGCAACTTGTAACAGCCAAATAGAATAGTGAGGCAAGAGACATCAATAGGAAGGAAGGAAGGAGGCAAAAGACAACTTAAACTTCTCTTTAAACTCTTAGAAACTCTTTCCTGGGCCTGTAATTCATAAAAGTCTGCTTACTAGGCTACAGGCTCCTTGAGGTCAGGAACTGTGTCTTATCTAAACCTTGTATCTCTTCTAGGCCCAGCACAGTATTCTGAGATGTACCTAATAAATGCGTTTGGAATCTTTGATGGAAAGTAGAAATAACATTAGATTTGGAATCTGAGGGCTTCTGTCTAAATCTTAGCTCTTCTACTATTATTGTAACCTTGGGCAAATCACATCCCTTCTCTAGACCTGTTTCCTCATATGGAAAACAAGGTAATTGAATGAAATGTAAGGTCCCATTCAAATATAAATCTATGATCCTGTGAATGCTTAAGATGAAAGAGAAGACCCCATTCACTTCCAAAAAGGAAAAAAAAAAAGCAAAAGAGACTATGTCTAAAGGGGCACTAGAAACAGTTAGGGCACGCTGCCCAGATATTGAACGTTAATGTTTACATTCCTTGAGTAATGTTTATATCAGTAAAAGGTAGCCTGTATTGTGCTGTGATAATGCAATGCCCTAATTGCATTTCCCTCTGGGTCTCTTGTTCTCTGTAATTTTAGCAACTAGTGCAATGCTTGCTTACTATTTAAATAGCAAATGAAATGATCACAATAGGCTAAATACTCCCTTCTGATACCCATAACCAATGACTAAAAAAGCAGTTTTAAGCAAAGAATTTAAGCAAACAGTTGCTTTAGTGTGATATCTGTCCTGCAGTATGGGTATTAACCCAATTCTTTCTATAAATATTATGTAGCAAAATCTTAACAATTTGAGTTGATTAAGTAAAGGCCATTCAAGATTGGCAAAAAGGTTTGAGGCAATCTGTTTAAAAAGGAGAGTATGACATAAGAATAAATGACTAAATAAAAAAAAACATTTAATAAATACTTATAATGTAGCAGACGCTTCATTAGGTGTTGAGAATTCAAATACAAAACACTGAATATACCCTCAAGGAGGATAGATTTTAATTCTAATTTTAATAGGGGGAGACATCATATTGGATATTTTAGTGGAGAAAGTTACAGGGATTGTGAATGGAATTTTAGGAAACTAGACTGACATGCCATTTGTAGGGGGCAGCTAGGTAGTACAGTAGATAAAGCACCAGCACTGGATTCAGGAGGACTTGAGTTCAAATCCAGCCTCAGACATTTGATACTTACTAGCTGTGTGACCTTGGGCGAGTTACTTAACCCCAACTGCCTCACACAACAAAAAAAAGTGGCATGTCATTTGCAGTTGCAATAGCAGTACTGATTGATTATTTTTTCTAGAACTAGAAAAGAGGTAGGAGTATAGAGGAGGGAAAGTAGGCAGCAGCATGGCAGTTAGGGGAAAATGGCAGAAAATAAAATGAAGATGGCAGGAGCCCACCTAGTGGTAGTGCGACCCATAACGCAGTCATCAATGGAAGGAAAAGAATTCTGTAATTTATAAAGTTCAGCCCCTCTTAGGTTGGGGACAGGGAAGTGGCTGGCAAGAAAAAGACCCCCATGGCCTATAAAATATCACAAACAAGAAATAGAGACTACACCAGTGTTTTTATTGGTATGGTTAGTTCCCAGAGAGAAATGTCTTCTACCAAGGCAGACTGGTAATTTTTTTTTTCATCTTCCCATTTTATAGTTGGGGTTCTTAATCTTTTTTGTGGCATGAACTCCTTTGATAGTCTGATGAAGCTCATGGACCCCTTCTCAGAAGAATTTTTAAAATTCATAACTGAAGAAAATGATATTTCACTAAAAGGTTAATTAAAATAAAGATGGAATTTTGTTTCTTATCCAAGATCATGACCTCTTAGGGAAATTCAATGAATGCCAGCTTAATAACTCATGTTTTAGAGAGTTATTTAGAGTACTGAGAGATAAAATGACTTATTCAGAGTAATATATATAGTATATGTCAGAAGGAAGACTTGAACTCAGGTTTTTTTGGTTCAGAGGATAAGTGCCCATTATACTTCTCATAATGAAAATATTAATTGGTTTGATATAAGATCCTCAAGTAGAAGCTCTATCGGTATATGTCTAGAGAATCAGTGAGGATCAATTTTTGGTTGGTTGGTTGTTTTGTTTTGTTTTTGAGGCAATGAGGGTTAAGTGACTTGCCCAGAGTCACACAGCTAGTAAGTGTCAAGTGTCTGAGGCCAGCTTTGAACTCAAGTCCTCCTGAATCCAGTGCCTGTGCTTTATCCACTGTACAACCTAGCTGCCCCAAGGATCTTTTTAAATCAGCACATTATTTATTTATAGATGAATGTTATTAAAGATTTGGAAATGATTGTTTGATAACATTTTTTACATTGCATTTAGAATTATTTGCACTTTAAACAAACTTCATCTGTCCCTTCTTTACAGTATTCATATATTAACATCAACTTAGCCCTTCCGTACAATTTTTACTTTTAGCTAATTTTTACTAAGGTTAATCTCATCCCTATAAACTATGTTAAATAGAAGGATGACATCTTTAATCAGATTTGAAATAGAATTTTCATAGGTTTCGAAATGAGATGCTAGGTAGGAACAGAGGAATCAGATCTTTATAATGAGGAACTGAACAAAGAGATACAATCGGTGACCAATAGCCAGGCGACCAATTGCTGAAATTTATATAACGATCTAAAACCATTACGAAGTACTGTACCTAGGTTTTGTTTGATCCTCAAAAACAAAACAAAACAAAACAAAAACCTCGTGAGGTATTCTTTCTTGTAATTTCCAAATCCAAGAAATGAAGGAATTTGTCTATGACCACAGAGCTAGTAAATATCAGATGCCATATTAAAACCCAGGTGTGTGCTGACTCCAGGTCCAAAACTGTTGCCACTACCCAAAAATAAATATTTGCATTTCAGTGATAGAATTTGAAGCTGGAAAAGGCTTTGGATGTCATCTAGTGAAATCTCTCTTCTTGCAAAAGAGAACATTGAGGTCTAGAGGGGTTGGCATATATTAATCACTTAATGAGTGTTTATTGAATTGAATTAAGTGTCTTGACCAGACTCACAGAGCTACTAACTAGCAGACCTAGAATTAAAATGTATATCTTTTCAAAGGAATTTTCCTTCTCTGAAAAATTATATTGTTCATAGTTTCCTTAAAAAGGAAAAGAAGGGGGAGCAGTTAGGTGGTGCAATGGATAAAGCACCGGTCCTGGATTCAGAAGGACTTGAGTTCAAATCCAGCCTCAGACACTTGACACTTATTAACTTGTGACCCTGGGCAAGTCACTTAACCCTCATTGCCCAGCAAAAAAAAGGAAAAGAAAGAAGGAAGGAATGGAGGGAGAAAGGAATAAAGGGAGGGAAAAAGAGAGACAGAAGAGAGGAGAGAGGAAGAAAAGAGTGATACAAGCAATGAAATATATTTGTAGTTTTATTTACTTCACCAGTGCAGCTACTAGCAAGAACTGAAGATCTCACTTCATTCAAATATTCAAGAGAAGGGACAATTTTGCAATGACCTGCAAACAATCGATGATTTTTACATTTCCACCCCAACCAAGTGATTGTTATCTCGGTTCAAAATACAGGCTGGCTTCCGTCCTCTGATAGGAGTGACTAAAAGAAGGATTCTTCACTCTCTCAATTACCAAGGATAGTGCAGAGTTCCCTTAAAAAATCAGAAAGACGAAAAAGGATATGAAGAGATAGGAAGGTGACCTGACTGACTCTGAAGTTTGGAGGGTAGAAGAATATGGCACAGAAGTTCAAGGAAATGAGGACCAATGAACACTGAGAAAGAAGCAGATGTTTGTCTTCCAAAGAATGATGCTAGAAAACATCAGGTGCTGTCAAGTAATAGATCATCTACTAGGGGTTAAAGGAACATGAGACAAGGAATGATGGCTAACTGTCTGCTGAGAAATAGTAGGATATTTCATATATCAACCAGACATGATTATTAGAGATTATTAGAGAGGTCAGCTCTCTTCCAGGACAGGACAGGGAACCTCTGAAGATCTGTCAAACCAGAAAACTATTACCCATTTCTGGTGATGCATGCAAGAACAAATGGTGTTCAGAAGGAATCTAAAAAGTCTTAACCAGGATTAGGAAGCCTTAGGTGTTTTTACCATAGCTACCAATCAAATTCAAGGGTTTGGACTGAAATGATGGGTGTTAAGGACTTAGCAAACCCTAAAGCACAATAGAAATATGAGACACTATTACTATACTTCGGACAAAGAAGGGGCAGATCTGGGAAGTGAATAGTTGGGTGGAAAAATTCTGGTCTCTCATAAACACATTTAGAGTCCTGGACCACAGCTTAAAGGAAAGGAAGTATGAACTCTTAGCCAGGAATGTAGTATGCCTTAAAAGGTCTGGTAAGGATGAGTTTGCCAGTTTTGAAAAGTCATTAATTCATGGAATAAACATTCAGTAAGAGCCTTAGGTGCCATATATTAAGTGTACTAAGCATAGAACCATTATTGAAGTATTTCCTGCCCTCAAGGAGCTTATAGGTTATGGGGAAAAACAATATATATATATATGTGTGTGTGTGTGTATATACACACATATATATATATTATTTTCTCCCATAGCCTTTATAATATATATATGTGTGTGTACATATATACATACATACATACATATACATACACACATATACATATATATATGTGTGTATGTGTGTGTATATATATATATATATATATATATATATAAAATAAGGGAGGATAAAATTTACCCTAAGGAATTCCAAAGTAATTTCTTGGATGATAGACTAGCAACTGAAGGAATCAATGACAATCTGCATCCAGAGAAAGAACTGATAAAGAAATGTATAGAACAATTATATATACATATCTGGATATGTATTTATGTGTGTACATATACACATACACACATCTATTTGTGTCTAATGGTAGCCATGGGGGGGAGAAAAAAGAAATTTACATGAAAACTTTATTATGTATTTAAAAGGAGTAGCAAGTGTTACACAATAGATTTTCAGTTTCGTGTGCGTATTATGTGTCACAGAAATGCTTATTTTATTCCATAAACTTGAAAATAATTAATTAATTGATCGATTGATTTGGGGGAGGCCTCCTGTAGAAGATGACACTTCTCCTGAAATTTGAAGGAAGCTAGGACAGAGACAGCTGAGTCTTAGGTGAGGAAGTAGTGTGTTCCAAGTATAGGGAACATATCTATAAAGGCACAGAGGTAGAAGATGGAGTGTTACATATGAGGAAAAACAAACATGCCTGTTAAGTTGACTGCACCACAGATTCAATGGAGAGGAATAAAATGTAGCAAGCCTGAAGATATCTATTGGAGCCAGATGGTAAAGGACTTCAAACACCAAACAGAAGCATTTGGGTTTCTTATTTGTTTATCAGGATTTTGTTTGTTTGTTTGTGGTTTTTTTCCACAGGAAACAAGGGTGGGGCACTGGAGTTTACTGAGCAGGTGGGTGATAAGATCAGACCTGAACTTTAGGAATATCAATATGGTATCTATAGTAGAAGATGAATTAAAGAAGGAAAAACTTGAGACAAGGGGTAAAGCCAAATGAGTATTCACATTAACTCCAGAACTATTATGTTGAAACCCCAGGAATGGAGAGAATAACCGGGTTGCCTAAGGGGCGGTAAATCAGATGAAGTCAGAAAACTGTCACAGATTAAAGACTTTGTACTGATCAGCATTGAGATTGGCGTGCAAATGAGTATTGCCCTTCCAGTCTGAGAGAAACAAGAAACAAACATCAGGTCTTCCTAATTCTAAGACTAGTTCTGAATTCACTACACCTCTTTGCTGCCTAGTAAGATGGTATTTAATGGGACTAAATGTAATGACCTTCATTGGGCTTCAAAAAATCAGCTTCTTTCAGGACATTTTTTTTCCAAAAAAAAAATAAAAAGTCTGGGAGTTTCAGTGGATGGAAAGCATTATATGGCAATGAGAAAAAATAATAATGATAAATGTGATTTTAGACTACATTATGAAAGTTACTATACCTAGAATAAGGATGATACACTCCAGGAACAAATAGTAAAAATTAAAGAGGCCAATATAGGCTCAAGGAAGGAATAACTTCCTATAATTCAAACTATTTACAAAAATGAAATGAGTCAGGCAGTAGTGGGTTCCCCTCTCAGTAAGTTTTCAAGCACAAGCTGGATAACCACTTGACAGAAATGTTGGAGCAGAATTCTTATTCAGAAGGTTAGACAAGATGGCCTCTGATTTCCCCTATTCTGGCATTCTCAGAATATCCTTTGTTTCCAAAGAGATGGAGTGATCAAATTCATTTTTTAAAAAGAAATCTTTATTCATCCTTGTACATATACACAATTTTATATATATAAGTTTATATGTTTATAATAAATATTATATATGTATGTGTTATCTAAGCTCATTCATTTTCATTCCCATTCTATAATTTCATTTAGCTTTATCTTTTTTGATCATCATGACCATCCTCAATTACATTTTATTGAACCAAATCTTTCTAGTACATAAACTATTATTTTAAATATATTAAGTCCTTCTGGAAACAAGATCAACTTTTACAGGGCCTCGGGGTGCAATTTAGCAAATCACTAGTTAAATATATTGAACATCTGTTCATGCCTTTAAAATACTGGTTTTGATTTTACCCTTTCAGTCATCACCTATTGTTTTTCTTTAAACTCAAGCCAGAACTTAAAAATTTAGTCACCTCAATTCACCAAGACTCACCAGGAGCCTTGGGATGTGCATCTCTCTAATTACACACACACACACACACACACTCTTTGTCTTTTAAGTTTATCTTTTAAGCTTCCTTGTGGTAAGGAGCTGACCCTGAGTTCTCAAGAACTATTTAGGAAAGCACAAACTCAGGCAGCTCCTTTAGAGACTTTGTGGTTAGGTCCAGAGATAGATTCTTGTCTTGTCTCTTGTCCAAGAACCAGCCTAGCTAATTGGGAAAAGGTTCTCCTCAAATTGCCAAGATAAACTTTTTAGCCGTAGTTCTCAAAGAAAACCTACTAAGGAATGGAGCGGTTACCTTCAATTCCAGAGCAGGGAAAGTCTATACTTACAGCTCCTTGATATATAAAAATGAGTCACCCATAGGGACATAAGTTTCCCTATGCAACATCTTTAATAAAAAAAAGAAGAAATATTCCATGGGCTCCAGGAGGCTTTTGTTTATTAAAGAAACTTTCATTTCAAGACATTAAAGGTTTCAGATCTTTCACATTGTGCAAACGTTTTTTAACGCAAAATAATCCAAACCAAAATATTCAGTGTGGTAACTTTTACAGCTTCTCTGGCCAATATAACCTTTCTTTTATTAAATATTTTAATTGAACATGATTTTCATCTAACTCATTGAGCAGATCTTCTTATGATAAATTCTGTTACCATCACACTGGAAGCAAGTTATCTTTTCAATATCCTCTATCAAAAAGTCGAAAGTGCCACTGGCTTCATTTCTGGGATAACCCTACATATTGTTGTGGCTGCTCTAATGTTACTGTCATGGTTATAGATAGTTCTTACTCTATAATAGACTGTTAAGATAGGATTACTGATCTAAGGGAATTTTTATGATGTATTGTATTTATCTGCATGTAGGGATGCCAAATCACTGACACAAAGATAGCACCTTTCATTACTCCTTTTAATCAATGATCACTTAACTTTATCAATAGATTGTAGTTATGTGTGTGTGTTTAAATGGCACTGTATTTTCTCTTTATCAGACATGCAGAGGGAATTAATGCAGTGATTGTGTTCAAGCAATGACAACTTAAAAAATAAAGACTTTTATTATTTGTTTTACTACCCTAAGGAGATATCATTGATCCATCACATTATAGACTTAGCTTGCTTATAGGTGTCTTAGAGCTATAGGAAAGTAAAAGAAAAGACCCATAAAATCACTATTCTAGTATCTTAAATGTATTCCTTTTAGGTCCTGATCTTTAGAAATGAATAAAAGAAAAAGACCATTTCCTAAAATGTCAGGTGTGTAGTTTATGCTAGCCTGGAGCACCTTGGAATTGCACACTTGTCATCTGGCAGGCAGTGTTTTGCACTCAGCTTAGGAGTATAGAGTTGATAACATTTTACTAAGGATTAACCTCTCTGAAGATGTCTCTGCACTCTTGGATGCCGACCTGATTTCAGGCATTGCCAAATGTTCAGGTTTTTATTGTTCTGAACTTTAATTTTTTTTAGAATAAATATTTTTACAATATCAACTTGACAGCCATTATCAGACATATACAGCTCCACACAAAAGAACAAAAAAAGATGGCCGTATATAATCTACTATGTACAGCTTGTTTATTTGTTTTTAAGTATGTATTCAATTTAATATGGTAGTAGGAACTTCTTGTCTGTGTCTCTATGTGAACTTCCATCTGTTCTCCTCTGAGTATTTTTAAATTTATGCTCTTTTCTTCAGCACAGTGGATAAAGTGCTGGGCCTAGAATCAGGAAGATCTGATTTCATATCTGGCCTCAGACACTAATTGTGCAACCCTGGACAAATCCCTTAATCTCTGTCTTCCTTAGTTTCCACAACTGTAAAATCGAGATAATAACAGCACTTATACCCCAGAATTTTTGCAAGAATAAAATGAGACAAAGTATTTAATACAATGTCTAGCACATAGTAGCCATTTATTGAATCTTAATCTTTTTTCTCTGTATCATCACATAGACCAATCAACCCTGGCCCACAAGTCTGCCCTTGTAACAGATAAAAATAATCAAATAAAACAGATTTGCTTTTTTCATGTCTGAAAATGCATGTCACATTTGGTATCTACGATTTATTACTTCTCTGTCAAGAGGTGGTCATGACAAGAGTCACGACTGTTCATTGAATTGATCAGATTTCTTAAACTTTTCAGTTAAGTCACCTTTATAATGTCAATGTATAAATTGTTCTTCTGGTTCTGTTCACTTCACTATGTGTTGGTTGACAGAAGTCTTCCTAAAGTCTTTCCTAAATTCTCAGAACCTACCCCTTTTGTCATTTCTTGTGGTGCAATAATATTCCATTTTGTTTGTTTGGCCATTCTCTAACAGATGAACTTTGTTTCCAGTTTTTAATATGAGAGAAATTATTGCTCTAAATATACCTCTGAGTGAGAGTCAAGGGAATGAAGTAAATGGTTTTAGGAGAATGGCTGTTTGAGATATTTCATGTGCATATCAGCCTGTCTTTAATTCACAAATAAATATTCCATGTTTTGGTTTAGGACTCTTTTTCACATGGTTGTTATTCTTGGGAGTAGGTTTTTCAAATAAATGAAATGTTATTATAATTGGAAAAGTGTTTGTGAGCCTCCCCTGCTTCCAGTGTTCAATATATTGTTATTTTTTTCTATGTCATGAATGCAATTTCTCTGCCTGTATTATGATTACAGGTTTTAATTTATAAATGTGCAAACAGTAGTATTTGTTTTACCCACTGCATCCAATTCTAGCACCACAAGCAGACAATAAGCCCTTTGGATGATGATGATTCTGCTTTAAACAATTCCATCAGCCAATTAACACCAAAAGAATAAGGCATGGAAGTCAAATGAATCTTAATAAAAGAGAATGGATTGAGGCATGTAACTATTAGTTTATTAAAAGGTCCTTAAATAGTCTCTGCTGTTTAGTACTTTGTATTCACTAGTGGACAAAATGAAGAGGTGTTTTATAGATTATGTGACACGACAGTGACTCAAGCTTACAGATGGGAAATGAGAGAGTAGAAGCTTATGAGCCAGGAGGTGGGAAGAGGAGTGGGAAAAGAAGTCAAGACTTAGTGAATGAATGGAGATAAAATGCTCCATTAGTAAGAAACTTTTCAATTCTGTCCTAATGTGTTTTTTTCTTAGTTTATTTACTCATCAGGGGAAAAAATCTTTGAATTTATATCAGAAATTTTTAACAGAAGCTGCAGTTTTGAAAATTATTCTGGGATATGATATCAAAAATTGTAATAAAATAATTGAATAATTAGAGCTGTTTAAAAATAGTATGAGTAACCTCAAGATATAGATTTTTCATCTTTGGTAGTCTTCAGATGATGGATAAGCTACTTGCCAGGGATATCATAGTGGACATAACTGTCATGCAATTGGATTGGACTAGATGGCTATTGAAGTCTAGTCTGATATTCTGTGATTCTTTGAGGACTCTAAGTACCATTAGATGCATTTCTTCTTAATAAAGTGTCAAGAGTTTGAACAGAAAATGAAGACTGATTACCAGAGAATCATGTCTTTCCTTTAGCAGGCCAATTGCTTTGGTACCTACCAGCAGACAACCTTACTTTCTATTACTCTACTGAAAGAATAAGAGAAACTGGATTTATATATGTACTATATTGTCTAATTATAAAATGAAATTGGACATTCTAAATCCTTAGATCACATACTAATTTTTTTTTAATTTTTCTAGCTCATCAAAGTCTATTTTGCTCACCTCTTAAATTTTACTCTCCTTATATATATACCATCCTTCTCAATCTCATCTGAGCCAGGAGAGATTATCTTCATTTGGACAGTAAATGATCTGGATTGACGCACCTTCCCTTTCATTCAATTCCATATTCTTAAAATGTAGTGTATACAACTAGTAGATACAACTAGTTGGTGGAAATATACTAGTGTATATTATCAAGGAAACCAGATGGAGATAGAGGAAAACACTGGTCATTAGCAGTATGAGGGAGGCAGAATAGTGTAGGAAAAGGGGTAGGATTTGGAATCAAGAAGTCTTGAGTTGGAATAAAGGCTCTTTCTCACTATCTGTACGACTATAGGGAAACATTTCATTTCCCTGCATTTCATCTTCTCACATATAAAATGAAGAACGATCGGATTATTTGTTGTTGTTGTTTTCCAGTTGTGTCCAACTCTTTGTGACTCCATTTGGGGTTTTCTTGGTAAAGATACTAGAGTAGCTTGCCATTTCCTTCTCCAGATCATTTTATAGATGAGGTAAATGCATTAAGTGACTTGACCAGGGTCACACAGCTAGTAAGTGTCTGAGCCTGGATTTGAACTCATGAACATGAATGAGTCTTCCTGTTTCTAAGCCCAGTGCTCTATCTACTACACCACCTAGCTATTGGATTAGATGGCTTCTAAGGTCCCCTTGAGCTCTAAATCTATGATCCTATCACCTGAATGTTAATCCAAAAATTATTATCTCCATGGCCTGGCTCAAGTTACTTAACCTTTTGGGGCATGTTTCACCTTCTATAAAAAGAGGAGGTAGGACTAGCTACCTCTGAGCTTCTTTCCAGATTTTTGCTCTTATGATTTAAATATGGGTATACTATAGAAAGTGGATTCAATTTTTTTTCAATTTCAAATTTTAGATTCTGACCTCTAGCTTTCAGATCCAACACTCTTGCCTTATTGTAAACAACATTTTAATAGATTTTTAATTTTTTAGGAATTTTAAATTATTAAAAACAAGAAACTATGCATAAAAGAACAAAAACCATTACACTATAGATCTCTAAAACTAAAAAGGACCTTAAAGTCAAGATGATAAGCATTTAAATACCTTCTTTATTCCAAGCATTGTGCTAAGTGCTGGGGATGCAAAGAAAGCCAAAATATAGTACCTTTTCTAAGGAGGGAGACCTAGACAAACAACTAAGTGTAAACAAAATATATACAGGCTAGACTGGATATAATTTTAGAGGGAAGGCACTAGCATTAAAGGAGATAAGGAAAGGCAGATTCAGAAAGCAGGATTTTTAGCTGGGACATGAAGAAAATGTACTGAGGAGGGAAAGAATTCCAGGCAAGGGGGACAATCAGTATAAAGGCATGGGATCTGGAAATGAAATGTTTTGTGAAAGAAACATCAAGCCAACAAGTGTCACTGGATCACAGAGCAAGAACAGAAGAATGATTTATAAGAGGGTTGGAAAACTAGGAAGGGGTGGGGTTATGAAGGGTCTTAAAAGACACAAAATTTTCTATTTACTCCAATAAGTTATAGGAATCATTGTAGTTTATTGGCATGATAAGACCTACACTTTAAGAAGATCAATTTGACAGCTATGAGAAGGATGGACTGGAGTGGGTAGAGGCTTGAGGAAGTGAGTTCAACCAGAAGGGTACTAAATAGTTCAAGTATAGAATGATAAGGGACTGCATCAAGGGGCTGGTAGAGTCAGGGTAGAGAAATGGGTGTATGCGGAAGATGTTATAAAGGTAGAAATGACAGGACTTGGTAACTGATTGAATATCAGGGCAGAGTAAGGAGCCAAGGTCTAGTTGTAAGCCTGCAAAACTTGGTCTGGGGGAAGGTTTTATACTCTCAACCCGCAGCAGTAATTTGGAAGTTTAAAAGAGGAAAATGTTTTGGAAGAAAGATAGAATTTAGTTTTGGACAAGTTGAGTTTAAGATGTCTACATGACATCAACTTAGTCATGTCCAATAAGCTGTCGAAGATGTGAGACTGGAGATAAAGAGGTTAGGACTTACACGTTATCTAGTCCATATTCTTTATTTAACAGATGAGGAAATCCAGTTGGAAAGAGTTAAATTATTTGTTCATGATCAAAAAGTTAGTTAATGACAGAAATAGGACTAAAGCCCAAGTATCCTAATTCCTGGTCCAGTATTCTTTATTTTTACTGCTCTGCTCACAAGATAAGCCCCTTTTTATTATGACAGATGCCAGTGTTTTAAGTTACTCACCAAATCATTCGTTAAACACCTATTTTAACTAACTAAGATGTTTCTATGGCATATTTATACTATCTCTATGTGCTTTATTGAAAGCAGTTAAAAACCATTGAAATTTAACTCAAACAGTACAATTTAGGCCACAAAGATAAGAATGTTAATTCATTTCATAAAAGTAATACGTAGTTTCTCAT
The DNA here is from genome assembly GCF_019393635.1 of Dromiciops gliroides. NCBI lineage: Eukaryota > Metazoa > Chordata > Mammalia > Microbiotheria > Microbiotheriidae > Dromiciops > Dromiciops gliroides. The sequence continues at coordinate 106,320,653 of NC_057863.1, read as the reverse complement.
TACACAATCAATTAGTAAGTTATCATATTTGTTCAGGTAAAACCTCAAATTATAACTTTTTTTTTTCTTTAGGCCAAATGGAATTACAGTTGACTGAATGATTAAATGTGGTTATTGAATTTCATAGAGAAGGTACTGCCTGAAGCCATAGCTGAAAATCTTTAAACTGTATTGATCACCAAGTTAATTGTCTCAGGTACCAAGCAGTATTAAATTTGAATCATTCCATAGTGGTGACAAGGATATTTTGTCTAATGAAACATGGGTGATATATATGTAAGTTCTTGTAAATTTCAAACATCTTTCACAGGATTCTCTTCATAATAGGATTAGAGGAAAATAAAAAAGAAGAAAAAGATATTCTCCAGAGATATTGCCTTGATCTTTGTAGCAAGAAAAATAACTTAAGATATCACAAAGGGTGAGCTAAATTGGTATACCCCCATTTTAATACATCTTTTCTGTATTAAACAGACTCAATTCATACAAACTGATTGGCAAAAATGTGCAGTGTGTTCCATTCAAATTGCTCCAAATGAAGAACCCTGCTGGGTGGCCATCATTACAAGACAATATAGCTAGTGCTTACTGTGCTTTGGTTGTTGAAAGAAGAGAAGCAGATAATCCAGAACTAATACTGTGCCGATGACATTCAGACATTCAAGATAAAAGGAGTTCAATAGAGGTGGTAAATTGCTTTCCTGCTTCATGATTCAAGACTGTCTCAAAACCTAAAAATGATTTATCAGGGCATTTGTTGATTTATCTATTTATGTCTCTATATCTTTCATTTACTCTATTATTTAAACAATGTACTTTAAATGTATTTCAGGAAATTGCAATTTTAGCATAGTGTGTAAGAGGGTAATTAGAATCTACAAAACACAACCTAGAATATTTTTATGAAAAAAATTACTTAAAATTAGATATTAAGTAAGAATATTACATCTGAATGACTCATCTAAAGTTATATGACTCTTTAGGATGCAAATATTGGCTCCCAAGGTATATATGGGCTGCCACAGGAGAAAATGTGTTCCCTCATATTGAAAAGAAAAAGGGGTGAGGGTACTTTGTGAAGGCAGTGGACTAAAAAGAGAATTAGTAAGTCAACAAATATTTATTAAATACCTACTCTGTGCAGGGCACTGTGTTAAGCACTGGGGATACAAATAAAAATAAAAATAAAGTCCCTGCCCTCAAAGAGCTGTCAATCTAATGGGAGAAGACTACACACAAGAAGAAGTTGAAAAGTGGAAGTTGGGGAGAAGGGTCAAGCACCCAAGCATAACAGAGAAATAGAAAGAAGTCCAAAAGCAGTGTAACTGGTGGGAAGTAGTGAGAGAATGAGGATGACTCATAAGGTTGTTCTTTCAGTGGGAGAATTTATGGAATCCAAGTACAGTATACTAATGTTATAAACCTCCTCTGATTTTTTTTTTTGGTACTTTGGAGAAAACTTGAAGAAAGTCAGCACAAGAAATTGAGAACAAGGTAAGGCTACAAGTGCCAAGTAACCTTGCTAAGCACTGGGGATACAAATGCCAACAAAAAAAGAAAGTCTCTACCTTCAAGAAGTTTGCAGTCTACATTGTAAGGGGGAAGAGAACATACAAAAGGGAGCCCAAAAGGTTCAATGAAAGTACCCCCATAGAGGCAATGTATTGAAATCTAGAAATTCAGAATAGTAGCAAAACGAATAGAAGCTTATCCGCCTGGGTCCTTGCCCAGAATTGAAGGCATCAGACAGAACCCATCAGTAGGAGAAGGGGGCTGGTGTTGTGGAGGAATGTTCCAGGATAAGATGTCCATAGGACAGATGGATACTTCAAGTCCAAGTGGCCCCCCATGCTGAGGGAGTTTCCAGCTTGAGTCATAGTGTTAAAAGTCTGGATAGTCAGAGGCTGGGAAGGGACATTCATCCAATTCTATGTGTTTCCGGTCTACTCAGAAGTAAATCCACTGCAGCCACTCGGAGATTCTTTATCTTGAGCGGGTGAAGAGTAAATTTCAAAGTTGTCTCTTTGCCCTTCATTATAATATTTAGAGGTGAGATGTATTGAGCCTGGTGCTCCTCAGTACCTATACTAGTACTGTTAGGTTTTTATTAAATACTTTGAGAAGAGTTTTAACTCATTGTCTTTTTGCTCAAATGAACCTGTGATCTAATTGATGTGGATGTTCTCTCTAGGGATGTTGATTGTAATTCATGTCTGTCCTGTGTAAATCTTCATGTCCACCCAAAGATTTACCCCAAGGGGTCTACTCAACATGCCAGTGGCCTTCTTGGCTTTCTCCTGACATCACAAGGACACCAGGGGAGAACTCAGTACATTCACTGACAGATAATAAGGCGATCTTTCACCTCTGCAACATTATCAGTCAGCTTTTTTTTTTCACTAATATCAAGTTGCTTGATTGGGATATAAACGATGGTGGTTTGTGTAACACTAATGAAAAGGGGAGATAATAGCTAGTATTTATATAGCACTTTAAAGTTTGCAATGCTCTTTACAAATATCTCATTTGCCTCTACAGCTTTGGGGAGAGGTACTATTGTTATTCCCATTTTACAGATGAATAAACAGAAGCAGACAAATTTACTTGCCCAGGATAACATACCTAGTAACTATTTTATTCAGGATTTGAACTCAGTTCTTCTTGATTACAAATTCAGTGCTCTATCCACCCAGCTAAAAACATATATACACTGGTGGATAATGATAATATACTCCTACACTTCACAGTTGTGGGGGAATACAAATTGAGGTTTAGATCTTATTGAATTATTATTATTCAAGGGTCTTTTAAAAAAACTATATCTTATTACGTCAAAATCCTCCTCCTCATGGACTTTGTGCAGAAAATACTTGACAAAGTTCTCCTATGCCACATGCTCTCATCAACTGATGAAGGAAGAAATGGACATGTATGTTGGTGTCTAGGAGACTCAGTGTTCCATATTGATCTGCTCCTTGGTGGCAAACTCTGAGTTGTAGTGATAGCCCCACTGTATTCAGAGGTGGGAAGACATCATTAGGGTGCTAGCAGAGGTGAAGAGGCTGGTACTGAAGTACCTGTCATCCTGTCATTCGGGAAAGTTCCTTGTTCTTGTTACAATTTTGAGGTTCCTCATGCACTTTTTTATTGACCTTTTCATGATGCTCATAGAGATGGTTCTCTTCTATGTATCACCTGTTTCCTATGTGTTTCCTATATTTTGCAGCCATATGACACCAATAGATTAGCAGTATGAAAAAGGGCCTCTGCTTCAGGGAGAAAGTAAGACTCTATTGGTCTACTCTTTTTCCCCTGTTTAATTCTAGGTACAATTTATTGTAATCTATACTGTTAATCCCTGATACACCTACTAAAGGTCAGTTTTTATATGTCGTTCATCCAATTGCATATGCTGATTTAGATAATGGGCATTCTTCATTCACTTCTTTTATTCTGTGTAGATGGTCAAACCAACTTCTTTTGAGTGGTTATAGATCTCTTCTAGTATGTTCTGAAATGTATCAGGCCTTTATATAAGTGATCTGATGTAATCCTCAGATAAGAAGGATCTCGTCACCTTCAGATCTGGATAGAGAGGGGAAAAAATCTTGCTGCAATATTATAAAGTTTCTTTATAGAAACCTAAAATCTAACTTTTCTTTGTTTATTCCTGTTACTTATCTGAGTAAAAGCAGGAGTATTTTTCAACTATCTTCAGAGATACACTGTGGTCTAATTTTATAATGATGGAGCAATAGAACAGAATAATTCACAGTATCATTTGGGCAATGGCTCAATTAACATCATAGTGCTAGACCTATTCACACTGTAGTGGAACTCTAGACTGATTCTATGTGACAGGGACACATCATGTTTTGTTCCATTTTCTTTTCTATTTTCCAAAATACTGATCTCATCTTGTTTTCCTGGTTAATATTAATAGCTAAGGTTTACATAGTGCCTACTATGTGACAGACACTCTGCTAAGTGCTTTAACATTATTATCTCATTTGATCCTCACAGCAACTCTGGGAGGTAAGTGCTAACTATTTGATACATCTATACTTCTGGTAAGATCTATCCATACACAAAAGACAGAAAATCAGTTTCAGGAAGTCTTGATCCAATGCAAAGTACAACATAGAGATAAGGTCTAGTCCAACTTCACATTGGGAATTCTAGAAATCTATAGGTAAAGCCTTGAGCACAACCAACCATACCCCTCAAGGAGTTTACATTCTTACAGGGGGTAGAACAGGGGTGGGGCTCAGGATGAGAGACAACACAGTAAGGAAGCTGAAAGGAGGGGAGAAGGGGGGAGGAGAAGGCTTTAACTTCCAAACCCATACTAAGCCCTTCAAAGTGCCCTGAATATATGAATTGGTTGGTCATTGAGGAAAAAAGAAATCTTCCCCAGTCCTACTGAGACAAAAGCTATTGCAAAAACGTATGCTAGAAGTGCATATACTATTCCTTGATCAATATCCAAATGGGATTTCTCTCATGCCAACTATGACACTAGTTAAAAAAAAACTAGTTTGGATATGAAATGCATTTTTAACAATAGACTTTTAAAATATTAGAGCTTTCTAGAAAATGAAAACAATGATGGACCCAGAGTAAAGTATCAAGTCTGTATATGACCATACAATGGAAAAAGGACATTAGATTTGTAGTAAGACAAACTAGTCTTAAATCCCACCTCTCATGTTTCCCACCTCTATGAGCAAGTTGCCCTGCCTCCCTGGTCTCAGTTTGCTTATCTAAATGAGAGGGTTAGAATAGATGGTGTCTGAGGATACCGCTAGTTCTAAATCTATGATCCCAAGAGGAATAGTTCATCTCTAGTCAAATTTGCCAAAAGGAGATCACTTGTACAATTAAAGCAAAATAAATTCTCATTTTAGAAACATTTTATAGTTCACTAGGGAAGATCAATCAGGCATTCAGCACTGTGAATCTAATGCAATCCTGAGCTTCATGAGAACTAAATAAAAATCCCTTTTCACTTCAGAGATTACATGGCATACAACAATAAAGAAAAAGGATTCTTCTGAAAGGAAATTTTTCATGGTTGGTTAATTGTAAAGAGAAGCAAAAGGTTCTCTCATTACTAAAGAAAGTATTAAAATGATTAGCACATTTTTGTCAAGTATAAATTCTTCAAAAGGGAACTAGGAAGACCAGCATTTCCTTTTGCCTTAGGCTTAGTTCACAGTCCCATGCGTGATGAACAATGCAAATAATATGAAATAAAAGAGTGCAATGAAAGTATGAGTTTATTTATACAGATTACATGTAAGTGGGTAGGTGAGTTTAGCTCCAGTTTTCATTTTTTAATTCATTTACTCTGAGATGGAAATGAATGAGTTTTTTTTCTATCTGAAAGCATTTATGACAAAACATTTTAGCACTTTGCATAACAACTGGAACTATGAAAAGAATAAAAATAACTCCACTGCACATTATTCAGTAGCAAATCTCTCCTAATCTTAATACCAGAGAACTGACAAATATCTTCATGCAAATTGACAGGAGAGTTCTTAATGTATTATACACTCTAGCTGCTATTTTTCTTGTATTTAGGAGAGTATGAATTTTCTGGTAGAATTAGGTAGATTAGAAAAATCTAAATCTTCTCTAAGTTGGAAGACTAAAACGAATGAATAGAACAGCAGAGTGGCTAGATAACTGATGTCTTATTCATTCTCTCTTTGTTGTAAAAGTGAAAAATAAAAATATGTTCACAAATCATAGAACCACTTTAAAATGCTCATAGATTATAGCACTTTCAATCATATGTTATCCCCTGAAAAAGGTATTCTTTACATTCCAGTAGGAACATTTACAATGAAGTAATAACATGTCTAAAATGTGGTCAGCATTTCTCAAATAGAAAATTTTGGTGACAATAGTATTATAATGGAATAACATAATATTTTAAAAGTAATTCTTAAAAGTGATTTTCATAGATCCATAAAAAAGATAAGAAAAGCAAAGCATCATGTTTTATTTGAATGTCTAAAAATGTACATTTAAGGAGGATATAAAGTTATACATTCAATGTGAAGTAACTCTCAAAATCAAACTTCTCAAAGATGGATAAAAATTCAGTAAGTGGATAACTGAGACCATTTCTGTGTACTTTAACTCTCTAAACTCAGCATTTGAAGATCATGATCTGCATTCAAAATACTCAAATGGGTTTATTTTCTCATTGATGTGGATGTGTCTTCCAATGATGTAGATTACAGCCTATGTGAATTTTGTTCATATCTTCCCTGAAGTTAATCATGAAGAATCTTCAAAAGACAGGGACTTCCTTACTTTATCTTGCTATCATTAGAATACAGCTAGAGTAAGACTGCTATCGATTGTTCATTCCTTGCTCCTGACTGTGACTAGCTCATCCTTTTTAATGCATTTCTTTGATGATTCTCTTTTCTCTGGTTCTTATCCATAGGTTCTCCTTTGAAAGTTTTTGCAGTCTGCTCACACCTATCACATGCCTCTTCTCTGGGGTGATACTGATATTAACTTCTTCAGAGATTTCCATGATGAATAGTCATACACAAACACTGTTAGCATATATAGACCAAGATAAGAAATGAAAATCAACCTCTGCTCTTAGAGTCAGCAGGGGCCACTAAGAGGTTAAGTGACTTGGCCAGGATCACACAGCCAATATATGTGAGAACCTAGGTCTTGGACCAAACTCCCTATCCACTGTGTCATTCCTTCTTTTCACTGGTAGAATATTGTTATTATTAAAGTAATGAATTTTATTTCAGGGAGAAATTTAGAGTCATTAAAGGAACTTTGTAATTTCCCACAGGCAACCTAGCTCATTCACTTTTTCCTGTTAAATTTTGGGCTGAATTAGTTGTACATTTGGACTATCTGTCCAAGATATAGCCTGTTACATGAGCTCGATGGGGTGTCCATATATATATATATATATATTCTGGACTTATATGGTGAAAGAGGGAACACTAAACCACTCTATCATGGCTGGAAAATCTTTTGTAGTTCCATTTCTCAGCTCCCGGCCCTAACTCACTATTGCTCCTGTGAATAAAAAAGAGGAACCACAATCATTTCTAGATATCTTGTTAGACTAAAAAATGTATAAATCTCCCAATAATCTGGCTGTTTAATAGTGGAAAATAAGGAGAAAAAATATAACAAATTATGTAAAGTGGGTAATTTCATCCACTCTTTTAATCATGATTTGTTGCCCTTATATGAGACACTTACAACCTTGACTAAATGGCTCCCTCAATCTTGTGGATTTTGTCTAAAAAAAAAACTTCTTTCACAACTATAAATTTGAACACCTTCCCTTCTCTCCTACCCTTATGCATGAAAGGTCTTCTCATTCTAATAACAAGCCCTGCCAGATACATGGCAAATATTCAACCAGAAATCCCCTTTTCTTCCCTTGAATAATTCCCTCTTTCTCTACCCCTTCCTTGACTATGAAAGGCATTATTTATCCATATTAAATTTCTACAGAATTCTGCTGCTTAACTGTGTACTTTAAGCCTACCTGAAGTGTTATGAAAACTAAATTTATTTGTTAAGATTTTGAAGCGGTCATATTTCCCTACATGTTGCATGAGATGCAATGGGCTATAAATGGGGTTTATCAATAGCTCTGAAGTCCTAACCTAAGAAAGAAGAAGATAACAAGAGATTAAAAGAAAGTAATATAAGAAATTACTGAGTGTGAGTTAAGAATAGTAAATGAAAACTAATCAACTATCAGCCAGTGAAAGTGGGTATGTCTTTAATTTAATCTTTTCTCTTCCATAAACTCAAAGAACAATCAAAACAGAAAATTATCACTGGCAACAACTCTTGTTTTAATATAAAAAATCATTACATAGAAGGTAAATTATATGGAAAAAAACCTTTGTATTTTAATTTCCCATCAAAATGGAAAAGGTGTATGTTATGGTTGAAATCCCTAAATGAGATTCTTCTTAACATTTAAGAGATTGGGATTGGAACTGGAAATGGGATTTCATCAATTTAGGGAATTCCCTCTATTAATTCATCTCAGTATCTTTTCTGAAAACTGAGGAATTTAGAGTTTAAATTATTCATTGCCCCATATGACACAGCCACTATATAACAGAGACAGGACTTAAACCTATGTATTCCTGGCTTCAAGGCCTGTTCAATAACCACTATATAATATTGCTTCTTATGCTTAAGAAATCAGAAGGAAAAAAAACCTCTATCCATCTAATCTTCTCTTGTCCCACTTTCTACTACAGTGAATCTTTCTTTCTCCCTAATGTGAAAAAGTCAAGTGTCATAAGATGGTAGAAAATTGGCCTTTCTGAATCTGATCATGTTATTCAGGTAAAGAAAAATATCTCTACACTTCAATAATGCAGTGCCACTATTCCAGTGATGCTCAGAAATAATATTAACATAGCCATAAACATATGAGGAGACATCTGTAAATGAAAATTTATGCAATGCTTTCAAATGTTCTCAATCTAAAAATAGTAAACTGTGTTTTTTATATGTTATTAGGAAGATAATGCATATCATCTTCATCAGTAATGGCACTGAATTTAAAGTCAGGAAAACATGAATTCTAGCTCAGATACTCAATAAATGTGAGACCATGAAAATAACACTTTCCCTACCTGAGCTTCAGTTTCCTCCTCGGCTAAAGGGAGATAATAAAAATAGTTATGTAATCTGCCTCATAGAGTTGTATATTTAATGCCTTATTAACCTTAATCACAACATTAATTTAAACTGTATTTATTTCCAAAGTATAATAGGGAGAGTAACCTTATAGATTTGAGCAGGAAGAAACACATTGCAAACAAATAATTAAACAGAAGTATAAATGATACTATCAAAGAATTGTATAATCCAAAAAAGATGAACCAGTCACATGACAAGAGCAAGAGACAAATAATAAATACCCCACATGCTCCATTGATATCTTACTATGTAAAGAGAACATGAGCAATTCCCCCAGAAGGTTAATTTGACTCCCAGAGGACATGGAAAGAAAAGGTATGCTACATTATTGGAAGATATACTCACATCATTGATATCACAGATCCATCACAGTATTTGATCATTATTATTTCACACATTCAATATTTCAAGATAATGTACCTGCAGTAACTATAAGCTAGTGACATTCATTTCTTTAAAAACAAGACTCTAACTCCTGTTCATTCCACTTGGTTTGTTTGAAGTGGAGAGGGGGAAGAATCTAAGTTATAGTAAGGTTGCTATAAGTGTTAATTTTATTTGAATTTATCAAGCCACATTATCTCATGTTTAGAAGGCCATTTAAGTTCAACTATATGAGCTTATATAGGGCAACATAATTACGAAGACCCAAATAATGACTGATCTCTTCAGGGTGTTTATTGCTTCTATTATTGCTTTAGAATAATATTCTAATAATATATAGAATTAGAATACCATTCTAATTCTTCTACTACCGCTTTTAAAATAGTAGACCTTCAGAATTATAGTTTAGAAAAGAAACACTGAAAGATCCTTCAATAGAGTATAGTGGATCTTATACTGTAACTGATTAACCAAATTGCAGACAGCTCATTGAACTCAACTAGGAGACCAAGAAAGTTGTTTTTTGTTGTTTTTGTTTTTTTCTGAAGTCCTACAAAAAAACGGATAGTAGTTCTGTTATTTGCTTTCAGGTAATTATGGTAGAACCAAAGTGTACTACACCAATGATCCAAATTACACTGCACCACATGAATCACTAAGTCCTTTCCCTGTACAATTAACATTCAACACACCCCTACCCATAGGTTCTTAATGAAAGCCAACCAGTTCCAGCTCCTAAATTGAAACAGTGGCAACCACACCTAGGCTTAGCCATAAATTAAAAAAAAAAAACCCGACACACAGACCACACAGCTGGCATCAATTACCTCTGATTAAAAATATTATAGCAGATCTGGCACTACAGTTCCCATTCCCATCCCTGCTGCTCAAGACTATATCACTCAGCCAATTTCATTTACATCAATTGAAACCTAGAATAAAAAGGGTTGGGCTAACAACAATCTAAAAGGAAAAAGGGGGTAAGGAAAAAAAATTAACAGTTTTTTTCTTCTATTATAAACTCTAGTTGGAAAGTAGCCAAAGGGATACCATTTGGAGAGTATAAGATGTTTTTAGATTTTTTTCTACAGATGGGCTCTTTAATTTGATACCAAATAGCTAGCCAACATCTATGAACAAACACACTAAACATAATAGGGACCATTGAATGGTGAGATAATTAGGAGGCAAAATGGAAATGATCTCAAAATGTAAATAAAATAAGCCATTTTATTTTATGGACTCTCTTAACATGAATAGCATTCTTGTTTTGCCAAAGCCCTTTGTTTTGAAAGGATCCTGTAAAACTATATGCACCTGTTTGGGGGAAATTATGTAATGAAATTCTTGTAATGCAAAACATCAATATACAACTTTGTAGGCAAAGAAAGGTTTGGGTCATAAGTTGCATGTATAGTACTGCAGATATTTCCAAGAGCTACCTTTGGAACTTTAAATCAAAAAATACTTAGGAAAAAACAGGAAAAAAGAAATATAAAAATGTCCAGGAATTCATTTAAAAACATATTCTGATTCTCTTTACCTTACAAATCCCCATTCCTTTAGAAGAAGAGCGGTGTACTGCAGGACTTCTTAAACTTTTTCCACTTATGACCCATCTTCACCTGAGAAATTTCTATGCCACCCTGGGTAGCAAAAATTTTTGCCAAAATTTGTTTGCTAAAGTTTTTGACCCCCATATTCAGTTATGCAATTCCATATGGGGTGGAGACCCACAGTTTAAAAAGTTAAGGATGTAGTGGATAGGACATCAAAGTTGGAGTCATGAAGTCTTGGATTTCAATCCCATCGCTGACACTTTGAAGCTACATGATTCAGAGTGAATCATTTAACTTCCCTTATCTCTGTTTTGTAATCTGTTAAGTAAGGGAATCTGGAATTGATGGCCTCTAAGGCTCCTTCCAACTGTAACTCTTGGATTTTGTGATTCTAAAATTTCTAAAAATTACCTATTCTACTTGCTATCTCCCAATTTTTGTTTGGAATATATGACCTCTCTTCCAAAGTTTTCTTCCAAAGTCTCATGATGCTGTGGAAGTGACCCTTGTTTCTTGAGGGCTATGCTAGCATAGCATAAACTGGGGTAGGATCTTCTACCCTAGAAAGCCTTGATGCAGTTGCAGTAAAAAGGTCATTGGATTTGGAGACATAAAACCTGGGTTCAAGACCTGGCTCTAATATTTGCTACCTATATGACCTTGGGCAAATCATTTCTATTGAAGACTGAATTTCTTCAGCTATAAAATGACAGCTTTAGGCTACATGACCTCTGGGTTCCCTTCTGAGTCTGAACAATGATATAGGCCAGGCGACATATTTTTACACAGACTATATTAGGACAAGTCTAAGTTTGAGACTCATCATCAGATTGGTGCCAGTCATGCATTTTTTTTGTCCAAATCAGTTCTAGAAGCAGCACTTCCCAAATTGTGGTTGGGTTGGAATTTGTACCAATGCAGGAAGAGTGATCATTGATGCCATAAGAGATCCTTTGAGTATTCAATTATTTATCACCAATACTTACATATAACATTAACTAAACTGAACCATCTTCTTGCTACTGAAACTTTATTACTATCTGTACTATACACTTCTCATTTGAGGATTTGACTCTGTTTTTTTGTAATTAATCTGAATCTATGAAAAAGTGTCTCTTGGCATTTAGAGGGCTCTATGTGGCCAACTAAAAGCATATTGGTCAGGTCTGCAGATCTGACGTTGAATCCTGACTCTACCATTTATAATATATGTGACCTCTGAAAAGTTCTTTAACAAGAACTTCACTTCCTTGGACTTCATTTTCTCCATCTGCAAAATGAGGGATTTGTATTAGATGATCTATAAGGTCTCTTCCATCTCTAGATATAAAATTATGCCATTTTTAATTGAAAGTCTGAATAAAAATATACTCTCTAATTATTCATTCAGCATTATATAAAATAAAGGTTGGATAGTCTAGGAGATACAAAGCCAGACTATAAGTCAAGAATTCTTGGTTTTAGTTTTGGATCTCAGATTTTTTTTTTCACCATGTGACCAACCACTTAATAAATGCTTGTTGTGATTGACTTGAAGATCATAATGGTACCTTGAGTGAGAGAGAGCCAATAGGCTTTGGTTGAAAAGCATGAAGGTTGGGGAAAATAGTTGGCTCAATCTAATAGCAACAGTAATGATATTATCTTGAATTCTCCTCTACTATCTACCCTTATAGCCTTGCCTGTGCTCCCGGATCAAGAAGAAATTAAGAATCATGGTGTGGAGAAAAGTCATAAATATAAGATAGATATAGTTGGTAGATATTAATATAGATAATAGACTTATACAACTCTTATTAAGTGCTTACTACATACCAGACACTAGAAGGTTATCTCTGTTTCTCCTGCAGAATCAGAATTATTTCTTCTATCCTACAGTAAAGGACTAAAAGTAAAAGAAATCTAAAATTTTGCCTTTTTTATTAAAATTCCTAAATTCTCCTCTTTGGGTACATTGGTGGTGTTTAATATTTACATGCTGAATTTAATTGAATTGCTAGTAAAGCATGTATGTGACAATGCCTTCTACACCAAATGAGAAAGACAACATATTTCAGAGCCTTATTTTTCTACATATGCTCTTTAAGCCTCTCCCAATTACTCAAAGGATTTCACAGGAAGCCAAGGTTGCTATTGTGGATGTATAAAATGCACTTCTATTCCAAATGTTTACACAAGAAGATAACAATGTAATGAGTTAGAGAGGCAGAAACATTGGACTTGGAGATGAAAGACCAGCGTTTAAATTATAGTTCTATTACCATTTACCAGCTTTGTACAACTAGAGAGAGCAGTTAATATTTTCAAGCCTCAGTCTACTTAATCTGTAAGGTAATGATCCTGTCTTATCTGTTCCACAGGAGTATGTGATGATCAAATGAGATAATGTATGTCAGTGTTTATTACCTGTCAAAGACTATACCAGTGTAAGAAACTAACTGTTATCAGGCTCATTATCCAACAATAGGTAGCATCAAATGCATACAACTGTACTAAAGTATAGGTATCATAAAAATCTAGTTAAAAGGCAATGATTTACAGTGGATAGAAAGTGGGATTTGGCATGAGGCAGACCTGTATTTGAGTTCTACCTCAGACACTTAGCAGCTGGGTAACTCTGGGTATGTCTCTTAACCATTCTGAGCATCAATTTCTTCCTCTGTAAAATGAGGAAGGTTGGATTTGATGACATCCAAGGACCTTTGCAGGTATTAATGCATAATTCTATGATTTGGGGGTTTCAAAAAGAGCTATTCACCTCCCATGAAGAAGCATTACTACTAGATTTATTTGAGTAGAGCATACTTGAATGAGCAATTGTTAAGCCTCACCTCACAAGAAGAAGCATTACTGAGTATTATACTTATTTGAGTAGAGTATACTTGAATGAGTAATTGTTAGGTTTCTAAATGAATCATGGCTCTCAATGTAACAACTGTGAGATTATTTCCACTCATGTTTAAAGTATGAAAATTTTCACGTTCATAACACAGGCAAGTCCCATTCAATCAGAAACAAATGTGGGAAGGAGGGAGCTGCACCTGCTGGTTAAATATCCTAATGTGACTTCAACATTCAATAACTACTCAAGAAATCAAAAGGGGCCTTTGTTGGTATTCATACTTAAGGGATGAGAAACATGACTGTATTCTTACCCCACTTTTAGCTTCCATTGTGGTGAAAAGCAGCTAATTATCTTAATGGATTCTTAATAGGCTACTAATTGTACAGGGATGGAAGGGAAAGAACAGAGGAAATGTACGGCCAAACAGACCAGAGTCTTTGTTTTGTAATAACTCTAATACATTACACTGCCCTGAGCAGTATTAACAGCATCAAATGATGGGAACAGTAGTGATGCTTACTGCTTATAACTCTTGTTATTTTTTCTGATCCCAGTTTTCCAATTAATTAATCACATGTCAGAGTTAAAACTCCATCCATTATTACTTGTATGCCAGTAATTCCTAAAATTATACTCTCCATCTTGATCCTTTCCTTTAGAATCCCTTAATTTACTAGGAATGCTGGGATAACTTTTCTTCAGATTGTCATTTTTGCTGTTGTTCAGTCATTTTCAGCTGTGTTTGACTCTTTGTGACTCTTATTTGAGACACGGGAGTGGTTTGCCATTTCTTTCTCTAACTCATTTTACAGAGGAGGAAACTGAGGCAAACAGGGTTAAATGACTTGCCCAGGATCACACAACTAGTAAGTATCTGAGGACAGTGTTGAATTCAGGAAGATGAGTCTTCCTGACTACCTAGCTGCCCATATTGTCTATCAATTAATAAGTCAACTATCAATTGTTAAATACTTGTTCTATGCCAAGCATCATGATAGGAATTCTACAATCTAGTGACATTGACCTCCTTGCTGTTCCTTGCACATGATACTCCATTTTTGCACTCTGAAATTTTTTTCCATTAAATTTTTATTTATTTAGAATTTTTACCAAGTTACATGTAAAAAGAAATTTTCACATTGATTTTTCAAAGCTTTCTGTTCCAAATTCTTTTCCTTCCTCCCTCCCCACCTCTTGTTAAGAACTCAAGCAATTCAATGTAAGTTAAACATGTTCAGTCATACAAAACATTTTCACATTAGAACTAACAAAAAATTATACTTCAATCTGTATTCAGAGACCATCAGTTCTTCCTCTGTATTTGGATTGCATTTTTCATAAGTCTGTCTGATAGCATCCTGCTCATCATTTTTTTTTTTTGGTGAGGCAATTGGGGTTAAGTGACTTGCCCATGGTCACACAGCCAGTAAGTGTTAAGTGTCTGAGGCCAGATTTGAACTCAAGTCCTCCTGACTCCAGGGCCAGTGTTCTAGCCACTGTACCATCTAGCTGCCCCCTGCTCATCATTTTTTTTACAGCACAATAGTGTTCCATCCTAATCTCATCCCACAATTTGTTCAGCCATTCCCCAATTGATGGGCATCATCCCAATTTCAAACTCTACTTTTTAAAAAAATCTCTTTTAGAGTACCGACCTAGTAGTGGTATTGCTAGGACAGAGAGTATGCATGAGTATAGCCCTTTGCCATAGTTACAAATTGTTCTATAGAATGTTTGAATCAGTTTACAACTTTACCAAGAGTGTGTTAATGTCTCATTTTCCCCATATCCCCCAAAACATTTGTCATTTTCCTCTGCTGTCCTATTATCTAATCCAATAGTCATGAGGTAGTACTCAGAACTGCTTTGACTGGAATTTCTCCAATCAATAGTGAGTTAGAGGATTTTTTTTAATATGGCTATAAGTGGTTTTGATTATTTCATCTGAAAACTTTATGTTGTGTGATCATCTATCAATTGGGGAATGGCTCTCATTTTAGCAAATTTGACTCAGTTCTTTGTTTGAGAACTGAGGCCTATCAGACAAACTTGCTTCAAATCTGTTTTTTCACAGTTACTGTTGCTAACTATATTACCCTCCATCCTATTCCATCCCCATGACATTTACTCTATTTTCTATCTTCTTTCACCTTGTTCCTCCTCAAAAGTGTTTTGCTTCTTACTGCCCCCTCCCTCAATATGTCCTCCCTTCCTCACTCCTCCCTCCCTTATCCCCTTCCCCTTCCACTTTCCCTGAGGGCAAAATATATAACTATAACCACTTGAGTGTGTATGTTATTCCCTCTTTAAGCCAATTCTAATGAGAGTAAGGCTCACTTGCTCCCCCACTCCTCCCCCATCTTCCCCTCCACTCCATAAGCTTTGTTTTGTTTCTTTTATGGGAGATACTTTACCCCATTGCATCTCTCCCTTTCCCTTTCTCCCAGTGCATTCCTCTCACCCCTTAATTTAAAGATGTCATCATGGGGCAGGTAGGTGACACAGTGGCCAAAGCATCAGCCCTGGACCCAGGAGGATCTGAACCCAAATCCAGCCTCAGACATAAGACACCCACCAGCTGTATGATCCTGCTTATGCCACCCAACACTGACAACCCCAGAAAAACAAAACAAAAAAATAAATGCTTTACAGATATCATATTCAATTCACACCTGTGCTCTCTGTCTAAATATATTATATTCAACTGCCCTAAAACTGAGAAAATTCTTATGAGTTAGAAATTTCATCTTCCCAGTAGGAATGTAAACAATTTAATCTTTTTAACATCCTTCCTGCTTTCTTTTTCCTCTTTACATTTTTGTCCTTCTCTAGGGTCTTACATTTGAAAGTCAAATTTTCTATTCAGTTCAGTTCTTCTCATCAAGAATGCCTGAAAGTCACATTTTTCATTGAAGTCCCATTTTTCCCCTGAAAGATTATACTCAGTTTTGCTGGGTAGGCAATTCTTGGTAGTAGTCCCAGTTCTTTTGCCCTCTGGAATATCATATTCCATGTCCTCTGATCCTTTAATGTAGAACCTGCTATATCTTGGGTTATCCTGACTGTGTCTCCATAGTACTTGAATAGTTTCTTTCCAGCTGCTTGCAATATTTTCTCCTTGACCTGGGAGCTCTGGAATTTGGCTATAATATTCTTGGAAGTTTTCATTTTTGTATCTCTTTCAGGATGTGATCAGTTGATTCTTTGAATTTCTATTTTATTTTTTGCTTCTTGAGTATCAGGGAAATTTTCCCTGACAATTTCTTGGAAGATGATGTCTAAGCTCTTTTTTTGATCATGGTTTTCAGATACACCAATAATTTTCAAATTACCTCTCCTGGATCTATTTTCCAGGTCAGCTGTTTTTCCAAGGAAATATTTCACATTGCCCTCAATTTTTTCATTCGTTTGGATTTGCTTTATTGTGTCTTGATTTCTCATAAAGTCATTAGCTTTTATTTGCTCAATCCTAATTCTTCAGCAATTATTTTCTTTAGAGAGTTTTGTATCTCTTTTTCTACTCGGCTTTTAAACCGGTTGACTTTTTTCTTGACTTTCCTGCATCACTCTCATTTCTCTTTCCATTTTTTCCTCTACCTCTCTTACTTTATCTTTAAAGTACTTTTTGAGTGCTTCTATGGCTTGAGACCAATTCATATTCTTCTTGGGAGCTTTTGATGTAGGAGCTCTGACTTTGTTATCTTCTTCTGAGGGTGTATTTTGATCTTCCTTGTCACCAAAGAAACTTCAGGGGGCCCCATGTGGTATGATTTAAGGACAAGAACATTCTCCACTCACCTGGCCTGTGCACTGGTCTGTAAGTAACCTCAGGCTTGCTTGCTCTTTAACATGGGAACAGAAATTGCACTCTGAATTTTAACTGAATGTCCCTCCTGCCTATAATGTCCCTTTTCTTCATTTCTACCTCCTAACTTCCTTTCCTTTTTTTTTTTCAAATCTCAGCTAAAATCCCACCTTCTGCAGTATGTCTTTCCCAGTCCTCATTAATCTTGGCTTCTTGAGATTATCTCCAATTTATTCCATATATAACCTGTTTGTGCATAGTTGCTTACATATTACATCTCCCATTAGAATGTGAGCTTCTTGAGAACAGGGATCATTTTTTGCTTTTCTCTCCTCAGTACTTAGTCCAGTAGCTGGCAAAGAGTAGGTACATAATAAATGTTAGTTGACTAATTGGATTAGCCACTGGGGATATAAACACAAAAATGAAAGTCATTCATATCTGTCTTCTGCCTAGTTAAATGATAAACTCATTGCTACATAGGTTCAAATCCAAGAAGGTCACATTAATATAGGAAATTCCCTATGTTAAAACTTCTGGTGCCAAGATGGCGGAGTGAGGAAGCAACCCTCTGGAGCTCTCTTAAATTTCCCTTCCAAACCAATATAAAACTGCTTTTGAATTGTTCCAGGAGCAGGGAAGTAGCCTACCAGTTCAGCAGGAAAGGTCTGTCTTACTTGGGTGTGAGGGAAGTAATGTCCAAGAGCAGCAGCAGCAGTAGCAACTTCTAGGCTTACAACAGGGGACCTGAAACAAGGCTCTGAGGCTGAACCAAAGCACCAGAAAGGCCCCAACCTCCTGCAAACCAACAGCTCCATAGGCAAGTGAGCAGTCTTGGCAACATAGCAGGGACCCCCACCAGGTACCACACAGTTAGCACAGATCACCAGGGAGGCTTTGATCCCACTGCTGACCAGTACTGAAACTCCACCCAAGACTAGTCAACATCAAGTTTTTGTACCTGTGACCTCCCAGCATAGAGACTCTTTCTGGGGCAAACCAGCAGGAGGGGACTCTGACCCTTAACAGACTACAATAAAATTACCCTTCCAGGACTTGCCAGTAAAAGGACCCAGTTACTGTAGCAACTCAGCAGCAGGATCCCTACATTTTGACAGATTGGAAACAAAATTATTCCTCCAGAGCCTGCTAACAGAGAGGCCCTGCTAACAAAGCAACCCAGCATCAGGGCACCACCCCTGGGGCAGACCAACAATAAGATAACTCCTCCAGGGCTACCCCCCAGAAAGATTTTATTAACTTTTGCAAACAATCACTAAGATACCACCCCTGAGGAAGGCAAGCCCATACCCAGTGAAGGACTAATCCCCTAATATCAATCAGAATGGAAGCTTACTCTACAGAAAAAGTAAGAAAACCACTGAATTAATAAATAAAACTAGAAGCTGGTTTTATGAAAAAACTAAAAAATAGAAAAACCATTGGTTAATTTGATCAAAAAAGGAAAGAAGAAAAGCAAACTACTAATATCAAAAATGAAAAGGGTGAATTCACCACCAATGAAGAGGAAATTAAGGCAATTATTGGGAAATATTTTGCCCAATTATATGTCAATAAACTTGACAATATAAATGAAATAGATGAATATCTACAAAAATATAATTACCCAGATTAACAGAAGAAGAAATAAAATATTTAAATAACCCAATTTTAGAAAAAGAAATTGAATAAGCCTTCAATGAACTTCCTAAGAAAAAAATCCCCAGGACCAGATGGATTTACAAGTGAATTTTACCAAACATCTAAAAAACAATTAATCCCAATGCTATATAAATTATTAGAAAAAATAGGTGGAGTCCTACCAAATTCCTTCTATGGGACAAATATGGGGTTGATACCCAAACCAGGAAGAGCCAAAACAGAGAAAGAAAATTATAGACCAAAATTATAGAATATCAGTGCAAAAATTTTAAATAAAATACTAGCAAAAAGATTACAGCAATAAATCACAAGGATCATACACTATGACCAGGTGGTATTTATACCAGGAATGCAGGGCTGTTTTAATATTCGGAAAACTATCACTATAATTGACCATATTGAAAACAAAATCAACAGAAATAATATGATTATCTCAATAGATGCAGAAAAGGACTGACAAAATACAGCACCCATTCCTATTAAAAACATTAGAGATAGCTGTGTAACATTGGGCAAGTCACTTAACCCTCATTGCCCTGCCCCCAAGAAAATTGCATTAAAAAAACACTAGAGAGCATAGTAATAAAAGGAACTTACCTTAAAATGATAAATACTATTTATCTAAAACCATCAGCAAGCATTATCTGTAATGGGGATAACCTAAAAGCCTTCCCAATACAATCAGGAGTGAAGCAAGGATGCCAATTATACCTCCATTATTTAATATTTTACTAGAAATGTTAGCTATAGCAATAAGAGAAGAAAAGATAAAGGAATTGGAATAGGTAATGAGGGAACAAAACTACCACTCTTTGCAGATAAAATTATATAATACTTAGAAAATCCTAGAGAATCAACTAAAAAGCTACATGAAATTATTAACAACTTTAGAAAAGTTGCAAGATAGAAAATAAACCCAGATAAATCATCAGAATTTCTATATAGCACCAACAAAGTCCAGCAACAACCAATAAAAAGAGAAATTGCATTTAAAATAATAATTTAAAATAATTGGCCATAGGGCCAATATAAAATAATTGGGAGTCTACCTGCCAAGATAAACACAGGAACTATATTACCTGAACTACAAAACACGTTTCACACAAATAAACTCTGATCTAAACAATTGGAAAATTATTAATTGCTCATGGGTAGGCCAAGCCTATATAATAAAAATGACAATCCTAAATTAATTAATTTATTTAGTGCTCTACCAATCATACTATCAAGAAATATTTTATAGACTTAGAAAAAATAATAACAAAATTCATCTGAAAAAACAAAAGCTCAAGGATATCATGGGAATCAATGAAAAAAATTATGAAAGAAGGTGGTCTAGTAGTACCAGATAGCAAACTGTACTATAAAGCAGTAATTAATAAAACAATCTGAGTACTGACTAAAAAATAGAGTGTGAGATCAGTGGAACAGAATAGGTACAAATTACACTATAGTAAATCACTATAGTAATCTAGTATATGATAAACCGAAAGATCCAAACTTTTTGGGAAAAAAACTCATTATTTGACAAAAATTGCTAGGAAAACTGGAAAACAGTATGGCAAAAACTAGGTATAGACCAACATCTCACACTGTATACTAAAATAAAAACAAAATGGGTACATGATTTGCACATAAAAGATGATACCATAAGCAAAATAAGAGAGCATGGAATTTTTATCTGTCAGATTTATGAGCAGATGAAGAATTTGGGACCAAAGAAGATAGAAAGAGTAAAACAAAATGTAAAATAGTTCATTTTATTATATAAAATTCAAAAAGTTTTTGGACAAAAAACTAATGTAACCAAGATTAAAAGGGAAGCAGAAAACTAGGAAAGAATTTTTGAAACAAATATCTCTGATAAAGTCCTCATTTCTCAAATATATAGATAACTGAGTCAAATTTATAAAAAATACAAGTCATTCCCCAATTGATGTGGTCAAAGGATATGAACAAGCAGTTTTCAAAGAAATCAGTCTATCTATAATCATATGAAAAAATGTTCTAGATCACTATTGATCAGAAAAATGCAAATTAAAACAACTCCAAAGTATCACCTCACACCTATCAGAGTGACAAATATAATAAAAACAGAGAACATTGGATGTTGGAGGGGATGTAGGAAACCTGGCACACTAATTCACTGTTTTTGGAGTTGTGAAAAGATCCACCCATTCTGGAGAGCAATTTGGAACTATGCCCAAAGGGCTATAGAACTGTGCATACCCTTTGATCCAGTAATACCACTACTAGGTTTATATCCCAAAGACATCCCCCAAAAGGAAGAAAGACCTATTTGTACAAAATATTTGTAGCAGCTCTTTTTCTCATGGCTAAGAACTGGAAATCAAAGGAATGTCCATCAATTGGGGAATGTATAAACAAACTATGGTATATGATGGTGATGTAATATTATTGTGCTATAAAAAATGACAAGCAGGATGATTTCAGAAAGGCCTGGAGAGACTTGTATGGACTGATGTATAGTGAAGTGAGCAGAATCAAGAAAATGTTGTGCACAGAGACATCCATATTGTTTGATGAAGAACTGTGAATTACAACTATTCTCAACAGTGCAATGATCCACAACAATCCCAAAGGACTATTGATGAAACATACTATCCACCTCCAAAGAAAGAACTGATATTTATGGAATACAGACTGAAGCATGCTATTTTTCACTTTATTTAATTTTTTCCTTTTATTCAAGTCTTCTTATACAAAATTACTAATATGGTAATGTTTTACATAATTATACGTATTTAACCCATATCTGATTGCTTACCACTTCAGGGATCGGGCAAAGGAGGGAGGGAATGAGTGACAAAAAATTGGAACCAAAAACTATAAATAAAAATATTTATTACTTTAAAAAGGAAAAAAATTTTTTAAAAAGTAAAAGGAGGTCAATACTTTTATAATTGAATGTATAAGTCCTAGATAGTAGTCTGAAGCACTAAGAGATTAAGCTACTTGCCCAGGTTTATGTTGGCATTGTATCAGAGGCAGGATGTGAACCTCAGTCTTCCTAATTCCAAGCCAGCTTTTATCTATTATACTATCCTGTTTTTGTAGGAATAAAGAGGGTAATAATAAAGGTTATGATATTATTCCTCCTTATAGTCTGTGTCATGACAACCTGAACACCAATAACTTTCACCACTGGATTGTCCCACCACCAATGTCAGGGATGTCTGTGCTTAACACAGAGCCTGGCACTTAGTAGGTGCTTAGTAAATGTTTATTTATTAATCATCACTTCTTGTCACATTCGATTCACCTTTCTATTAATTGGAACTATGAGTATCTATCTTCAGTATCTATGTAACCATGGTTTCAGAGCATCCTTTATGAAATGAGTACCTTGATACAATTTTACGAGTACTTCATAAAATTTCTGTCTTGTTGCCCACTCAGGTAAAACTAAGAACCTCAATAGTTTACTTATTTTCTTCCATAAAAAGAACCCTTGGGCTCACAAAAATACTCACAATAATAAGACATTAAATATGGAAAAAAGTTTATTTACACAATGAAAAATATAGCAAGGGGGCAGCTAGGTGGCGCAGTGGATAGAGCACTGGCCCTGGATTCAGGAGTTCAAATCCGGCCTCAGACACTTAACGCTTACTAGCTGTGTGACCCTGGGCAAGTCACTTAACCCCAATTGCCTCACCAAAAAAAAAAAAAAAGAAAGAAAGAAAAAAAAAGAAAAATATAGCAAGGGCTTGTACCAAAAAAAAAAAAAAAAAGCTTCCCACAGAGATAAAAGAAAAGATTTAAACCTGAGCCCTTAGACATGAAAATATACAAACAAATAAACAAACCTCCCCCAAGTCCCACAGGGACCTATATAGTTCTTCTAGTTGATAATACTACTCTTTGAGGTTCAGAGGTAATAGAGAATAAACTTTTCCCCCTCTTTCTATCTCATATTCCCTACCTGTGCAACTCTGTGTGACTGAATAGCAGAGGAAGACAAGTCTAGGTTTTCTCCTCCATATCATGGATTTGTGCCTTCTTTCTTTGGTCCTGGACGTTCTGTCAAGCCACAGTTTCATAATTCTGTGCCATATTAATTTTGTGGAGCAGCCAGGTTGCTCAGTGGATAGAGCACTGAGCCTGGGTTCAGGAAAGTCTTATTTCAAATCCAGTCTCAGACACATATTAGCTGTATGACCCCAGAGAACTCACTTTAATCTCTGTTTGGTTCAAT
Organism: Dromiciops gliroides; assembly: GCF_019393635.1. Taxonomy (NCBI): domain Eukaryota; kingdom Metazoa; phylum Chordata; class Mammalia; order Microbiotheria; family Microbiotheriidae; genus Dromiciops; species Dromiciops gliroides. The sequence continues at coordinate 106,297,449 of NC_057863.1, read as the reverse complement.
TTCCTCATCTGTAAAATGGGGATAATAATAAGACCTATTTCCCAAGTTTGTTGGGATGATCAACTAAGATAATAGTTATAAAGCACTCAGCACAATGCCTGGCACTATGCTATTTAAATGTAAGATATTTTTTAAGTTGTGAGGATCAAATGAGATAACAATTGTAAAGCACTTAGCACAGTTCTTGGTACATAGTAAGCCCTACATAAATGTTAGTGATTATTTTTATTATTATCTTTCTTGTACCTATGATGGTCCTTCTTTCTTCTCTCAGTTCTCCATCCCTATGTAATGCTGATTGCTTCCCTTCAGGAAGTTGTTCAGTCGATAAGTCACATCTGACTCTTCATGACCAAATAATCATAGAATCCAGTAAGATTCTTCAAGAAGACTCATTAATAAAGACCCTTGGACATAAGCTTCAGTATATTCCAAAAGTTTATTTGAAGTAAGTTCAGATTCTAACTACTATTGCTTCTGTTAGAGCAGTCCTCATACCTGAATTCTGTGCATTTTGTTTCTCTGCCTTGTATAATTCCTACTATGAACCATTGCTAAAAACACTGCTCTAATGGAGACAATCCCCTATTTCAAGGCTTTAACTGGCCCCTGCTGCTTAGCAAATGAAGTCTAAACTTATACCTTATCATTGAAGGCTTTTTATCCTCTACTCAAGAGCTAATTTTCCATTCCTAACCCTCTATAATTATATGGACCGAATCAGGGTCCCTTATATCCAAATTGTCACCAATGCTACTTACTCTTCCTCTAATGCTGTCTCTACTTTCAGAATCTTCTTTATCCTAATCCGCCAAAAATCAACAGCACTTCTATTTAATATGATAAAATCTAAAAATCAACAATAGAATTGTAAGACTCCAAATTTGCTACTAAGTATATAAAGTATTTGGGGATCAACCTATCAAAACAAACAAAATACTTGCATAGATTCAATTAGAGAATTTTCCTTAAAGAAATAAAGAACAACTTAAATTAGTTGAAGGAATAGTCAGTTCTCTGGGCTAGTATAGCCTAACAAAAGAAAATTCTACAAAAATTTATAGTTTTAATGATATAGTAATATCAAAATATAATTAGGATGCTTTATAGAACTTAAATAATTACAAAATTCACTTGGAAAAACAAAAGATCTAGAATTTCATGGGGCATAATGAAAAAGGCAGAGACCAAGAGGGGGAATAGTATTTCCAGATCTGAAACTATAATATGAAGCAACAGTCCTCAAAACTGTTTAGTATTACTTAAAAAATAAGGAAGTAGATCAGTAGGATAGACTAGATAATGGTAAAACAGAAACAATAGAACTCAATAGCCCATTGTTCAATATACTGGAAAATATAAATTACTTAGGAAAGAACTCCCTATTTGATTAAAACTGCTGGGAAAATTAGAAAGCTATCTGACAGAAATTAGGTTTAGACTAACATTTTATGCCATATTGAACCATAAATTCAAAATGGATCGAGGACCATTAAATCTAAGATAATTACATAAAAACTTAGAAAGAGATATGATACCTCTCACAGTTATGAGAAAAGGCATTCTTAGCCAAACAAGGAAAAGAGTCAATTATAAAAGAATATAAAATAAATAAAATAAAAAGATAAAATGTCATGTAATTGATTACATGAAATTAAAAAGGTTCTACAAAAACAAAATGAATGCATCTAGGATAAGAAGGGAAGCAGTCAAATAAAAAAAAATAAACCCTTTTAAATCATTCTTCAGATAAGGATTTGGTATCCAAGATATATAGAAAATTTCTAACTATATACTTGGTGTCCCAAAAGTCTAAGTGCAGCAATGAGTCACATAAAACTGCACTATACCTCTTGGGACACCCCATATATGTATTTGTGTTCATATATTTATATATTAATATATGCAAAATACATACACGTATGTGTGTATAAGTGTATATATCTATATCTCTCTATACCATTTATACATGTATATATATAAAAACCCAAAAGGTGTTCCTCAGAAGGCAAGTGATCAAATGTTATGAACACAAAAGTTCTCAAAAGAAGAATCGGTATCTATTAGCAGCTATATAAAAGAATGTTCCATATCATTAATAATAAGAGAAATGAATATCAAGGCTTTGCTTTATACCCAGAAAAATTGGCAAAGATGAAAAAGATTGGAATGATCAATGTTGGGGGGATTATGAGAAGATATAATACAATACTGCACTGTTAATAATGATGTAAATCAATATAACCATTTTGGAAGGCAATTTGGAATTACACGAATTAAATGAGTATAATGTCCATAGTCTTTAACCCAATGGTTTTATTATAATGATCAGGGAGATCATTGATAAGAATAAAGTCAGTCAATAAACATTTATTAAGCACCTACTAGATGCCAAGCACTGTACTAAGTTCTTGGGACACAGAAAGAGACAAATGACAGCCAAGAAGCTTAGGGTCTAATAGGAAGGGGGAAAAATAACAAGCAGAAATATGTACAAAGTATGTACAGGATAAATAATAAATAATTAAAAGAGGGAAAGCACTAATATTAAGAGGGATTGAGAAAGGCTTCCTACAGAAGATGGGTTTTTAGTTGGGACATGAAGAAATTCAAGGAACCCAACAGGTACGGATGAGGAGGGAGAGAATTTCAGGCATGGGGGATAACCAGAGAAAATGCCTAAAGCTGAGAAAGAGTGTCTTGGTGGAACAGCATGGAGGCCAGTATCACTGAATCAAAGAGTACATGGCAAGGATTAAAGTGTAACAAGACTGGAAGGGTTGGAAAGAGGTAGGTTATGAAGGTCTTTAAAATTATTTTTATTTGATCTTGGAGGTAATAGGGAATCTCCAAATACAACTATATATTTATAGCAGCACTTTCTGTGATAGCAAAGAATTAGAAACAAAGTACATGTCCATCAGTTGGTCTATATGAATGCTGTGGAATATTGCTTGCTGAAAGAAAAAAAATGAATATGATGAATACAGATAAACATGGAAAGATTTACATGATCTGATGTGGTATGAAGGAAGCAGAGATAACAATATACACGATGACTAATATAATGTATATACAAATAATCACCATAAGACAATCCAAAATGACAATTTCAAAGCTACACAGAACAAGCATGATTCCAAAGAAAAAATTTGAGAAGATACCCCCATGTCACATCTTTTCAGAGGTGGGAGGTTCATTGTTGTATATACTACATTGCATATATTTTCAGATTTTGAGGATGTATGAATTTGGTTTTGCTGAGTTTTTTTGGTCTCTTCTTCCTCTCTTTCCTTTTTTTGTCATTAAGAATAATATTTGTTATGTTGGTTGGCTCTCTGGGAAGGGGAAAGAGAATGATATTTAGGGAAATTCTGGTGATATGAAAAACAAAATATTCCAGTGAAATTAGTTCCCCCCAAATCCAATCCTTCAAGTTCCAGATCAAATTTCCTTCAATCAATCAATCAATCAGTAAATATTTGTTAAGCGCTTACTATGTGCCAGTCACTACACTAAGTGCTGGGGATACAAAAAGAGGCAAAGGAAAGTCCCTGTCCTTGGGGAAAACAACATACAAACAAAAATATACAAAACAAGCTATATACAAGATAAATAGGAAATAATCAACAAAAGGAAGGCATTCGAATTGAGGGCTTGGGAAAGGCTTCAGGAAAAAACATAGAATTTTAATTGGGATTTAAAGGAAGCCAGGGAGATCCTTTATGAAACTTTTCATAAATTCCTTTCCACTCACCATTAACATATCTGTCTGTCTCTCTCCACCAACCCCCTTTCCATTTCTTTCCCTCTTTCCTTCTGACTCTGCCTTTAGTCTACTAGAGGTAGATAGTTCTCTGACCAGTGGCCAGTCCTCTTTGATGCAGGCCTGAGGAAGAGGCAGGCAGTATATATGCCCTTTCTTAAGAGTCATAAATCCATGTCTTCGCAGAAGCACAGAAAGACTAACATCAGTGAAAAGGTGAGGTAATTAACAAGATTATATCTAAGAGGAGCAATAATAAATCCCATGGCCTCAAATATTTACAAGTGCAATAAAGGGAAATGAACAAAATGAAATAGAGATATTAACACAAGAAAGTAAACTCTACCTCATAATTTGAGGATGTTTAGCTTGGAGAAGAGAAGACTTAGGGTGGAATACAATAGTTGTTGTCAAGTATTTGAAGGAAAGGTTAGATTTATTTTGCTTGGCTCCAGAAAACCAAATGAGAAACAATGGGTGGAAATTGCAGAAAATCAGATTTCAGCTTTGCAGAAGGAAAAAAAAATTAAACTAATGCTGTCTAAGAGGGGATTGAAATGCCTCAGTAGGGAATAAGTTTCCCTTCACTGACGGTCTTCAATCAGAGGCTGGATGATCACTTGCTAGACACAGAATTTAAGGTTTTCCATAAACTAGTTCACATTTACCCTTTCCAGCTTTATTTAATACTACTCTGATTCATGAACTCTATACTCCAGCCAAATGGAACAGCTAGTCATTCCCAAAATATACTGTCTTTGGGAATTCAGAGAATCACCCACACCTAAAATGCAATCCTTCCTTTTATCCACATCTTTGAATACTTCTCTTTTTTCAAAGTTCAGTTCAGGAACCCTCTCCCGTTTGAAGCCTTCCCTATCCCTTCCTCCAATTGCTAAGTGTTCTCTTCCACTTTGACTTTCCTTGTACTATAATTATTTGTGGATTGCATTACCATTCCACCCTACACACACATACGCACAGCAATAGAATATAACCTTCTTGAGGATAGTAACTTCACTTGTGTCTTTTAACCCCAATTCAGTGCTTTACAGAGAGTAAGTGCTTTAAAAAATGTTTAATTGAATTTTGTTATCCTAAATTGTTTGATATTATGTAAAGAGCATTTATGTTCAGGGACAGATTTTTCATTTCCATATCTCATAGTCTATGAGAGACAATGTAGGATAATGGAATTGAATTTGAAATCCAAGGAAGTTGGCTAGAAGGCTAGCTGTTATTTATTATCTGCTTGTCCTCGGTCATTTTATCTCTCTTGGCCTCAGCTTTTTCATCTCTAAAATAATGAAACAAATTATCTCCAAAATCCCTCCAATCTTTTGATTGTTTTGTTTTATGCTTATGCTGAAGAAGATGTGAAAACTGGTGCTTTACCGCATTCTGCTCCCATTCCTTGAGGTTGAGAATAGGGCCTCAGACTATCACTCAGATATACCATAAATGCCTCCCTTTTCTTCTTACTCTCATCTTAATCCTCTTCAATCTGGCTTCTGACTTAATCATTCAACCAAAACCACCCTCTCAAAGTTACCAATGACTTCTTAATTGCCCTATCTAATGGCTTTTTTCCAATCCTCATTCTTCTTGACTCTGCAATATTTGACACTGTTTATCACCCTTTCCTTTTGGATACTCTCTCTAGGTTTTTGTAAATCTGGTCTCTTAGTTCCCTTTCTATTTATCTGTCTCTTCCTTTGTTTATTTCATACTACCCCTACTAAGAGATAAGTAGAAGACTACTCATCTCTTCATCTCCTATGTTGAATCTTCATCCAAGTCACATCTACTAACTATAGATATTCCCCAGAGCTCCACCTTGGGTCCTTTTTGCTTTTCCCTCTATACTCTCTCAGTTGATGATCTCATCAGCTCCAATCAGTTCTTTTGACCATTGCTTCCAAGATCAATTCAGGCATATTTTCTCCTCTAGTCCCACAGCACTAACTTCTTTTTGGATAGCTAAATTGAACGACTCATAGGCATTGAAATCCAATATATCCAAACTACAACTCATTATCTTTCTCCCAAAATCTCTCCTCTTCTGTACTTCCCTATTGATGTTTAGGGTCTGACCATTCTACCACCTCATCGTCATCCTTAATTATACCCAATCTGTTGCTAAATCTTGAATTTCTACCTACATGATATATTTATGATACTTCCCCTTCCTTCTACTCATACAGCCACCACCCTAGTTCCGGTTCTTATTGCCTCTCACCTGAAGTATTCTAAACCCTAAGACTTGGTCCTCCTGCCTCATCGATTTCTCTATTCCACTCTCTCCTCTATTAAAGCATAGGTCTGACCATGTTGCTCCCCTATTCAATAAATTCCAGCATTTCCCTAACCCCAAGGATTAAATACAAATCATTCTGTTTGGTATTTAAAGTTCTCTACAACCTGGCCCCTTCTTCCTTCTCCAGAATCCTTAGGTATTACTCCCCTCCATGGACTCCATGTACATGCCACTCTTGTTGTCTTGCTGGCCCTTGCACAGTACACTCCATCTCATGTCTCTGTGCTTTGGGAGCAACTGTACCCCATGTCTGAGATGTTCTCCCTCCTCACCTTCACATCTCAGCTTCACTGATTTTCTTCAAGACTCCACTCAAATTCTACCTTTATCAGGAAGCTGCTACAAGTTGTTATGGTTCAGACACGTTTGACTTCATGATCCTATGGACCATAGTACACCAGTACTGTCCATGGGGTTTTCTTAGCATAGATACTGGAGTGATTTACTGTTTCCTTCTCCAGTAGATTAAGGTTAAGTGACTTGCTCAAGGTCACATAACTAGTAAATGTCCAAGGCCATATTTGAACTCAGGTCTTCCTAACTCCAGGTCCAGCACTTTGTCAATGGGGTCACCTTCCTATCTAAGTTCTTCTGTACCTACTGCTAATTCCTTTCCCTCTTGAGTTATCTCCTATGTACTCTGTATCTTATATGTACCTAGTTATTTTCACACTTGTCTTCTTCAGTAGATTATCAATTCCTAAAGGGCATAGAAATTGTTTTTGCTTTTCTCATAACCCCAGCACTTAGTACAGTGCCTGACACATAGTAAGTACTTACTAAATACTTGTTGACTGAATGGCTAGTATGCCCATGACTTGCTCATACGCCATGATTAATGTTTTGGGGATTTCTCTTGAGCCATGTTTCCCCTGTTACCTATTATTCTAACAATTCTAAGCCAGGACCAGATTCTGATTCTCTCTAGCTTTTTTGCAATAAATATAAACTAATAATGATTCATATTTATGTAGTGTTTTATGGTTACAAAGTGCATTCCCTTTCATAATTTCATTAAACCTAGTGACCCTGGAAAAGGCATTCAGACCCCAGGGTACACAAAAGATATGTCACATTGACCTTGGATCAGTGATAGATGCCTGAGCCTCCAGGGAAGGATACAAGGTATTCACAGAACCAGGAGTGAATTCCTGATAATATAGAGGGAATGAATATCCTTCAGGGTGCTAAATTATGCAATGACCTGTTTTCTGAATATAAACCCAGAAATTCAAACTCTAAAATTACCTTCAGAAAAGGGCAGAGTTTCTCTGCTAGTTCTGAAAAATCTGTGCTTGACTATGCTGAGACCCAGATAGGTTAGTTGCTATACCTTTTTGTTTCCCATCAGTAACAACTCTTGTCATGAGAGTAGCAGTTTGTTAATCTGAAAGTCATTGAAATCATCATAGCTGGAGGCATAGCGAGGTGGCACAGTGGATAAAGTACCAGCCCTGGATTCAGGAGGACCTGAGTTCAAATCCGGCCTCAGACACTTGACACTTACTAGCTGTGTGAGCCTGGGTAAATCACTTAACTCTCTATGCCCCACCAAAAAAAAGCATCATAGCTGGAAATGCAGCTGAGTAATTGTCATGGCCAGCAACCTGCCTGCTGCTATTGACAGAAGCAATCTTATACATCCTCTAGCCATGTTTAAAAATGGGAAACATATATCCTGAAAAATTAGGTGATGTACTAAAGATTATGAAGATAATGATCATCAGGACTTGAACCCATAATTCCTGACCCTGAAGTGAACATTCTAGGAGGGAAGATAGCATGCAAATAACTAGGTCCATATAAGATACAGTAAATGTAGATGAAAGTTATATAATGGGAGTACCAGGAAAGGCATCCTTCAGAAGGTATGATATTAGTCAAGTTTTGAAGTCAAGAAAACTAAGTGAGGGGTGGAGGCCATTGCAAAAGCACAAAGACAGGAGACAGAGTGTCATGTATGAAGAATCGCAAGTGGCTATATTATATAGTATGGGAATGGGAATAACATACAAGAATATTGGGTGGATAGGCACCCAGGTTATGAAGGTAAAGTGGCTAAAGAGATTTGGTCCTGAGGATAATAGGGAACCACTGGAGAACAGTTTGGGTTGGTGGGGGGGGAGGTTATATGGTCAGACATATACCTTAGAAAAATTATTTTGGTAGCTGAGTATAAGAGAGATGGTAGTGGAGAGGGAACTGAGGCAGGGAGACCAGCTAGAAGAATATTACAATAGTCTAGGTAAGAAGTGATGAAGGCCTGACTAGGTAGTAACTGGATGAGTAGAGAGAAAGGGACTTATATGAGCAATGCATTGAAGATAGAAATCACAAGTATTTGCAACAGATTGGCTATTTGGGGTGACTGGAAGTGAGGAATCAAGGATGATACTAAGGTTGCAAGTCTGGGTGAGTGGAAGGATGGTAGTTCCTTCAACAATGACAGGGAAATTAGGAAAAGGGAAAAATTTTTGAAAAGAATAAGATAATGGGTTCCGTTTTGGATGTGTTGATTTTGAGATGAGTATGGGACATCCAATTCAAGATATCCAATAGACAATTGTAGAGGAGTCATCTATGTAGAGTTAATAATTGAATGCATGGTAACCCATAGATTCCAGGGGATCCAGGACAGAGCTTTGGGGAACACCCATAGTTACTTAATATTACATGGATGAAAATCCAAGAAATAGAATGATAAAAATGATCAGATAGGCAGGAGTAGAACCAAGGAATAGTAATATCATGAAAAATTAGACATGGTAGACTATGAAGAGATAGTAACAAGCAAAATATTATAGCGAAATTAAGGAAGATCAGGATTCAGAAAAGACCATTAGATTTTACCATTAAAAGATACATGATAACTTTGGAGAGGACAGTTTAAATTGAAGAATGATGTACAAAGCCAGACTGTACAGGATTTAAAGGAGAATAGGAGAAAGGGAAATGTGGTTACATAGTATAAATCAGAGGTGTCAAAGACAAAGCCTATAGATGTCAGGTAGTAACACTCCCAAGGGCAGCCCCAAGTAGAATAAAATGGAATTGGAAAATATTTAACAAAATAAAGATACATAGATAATGCTAATTTGATCCCAAGCAAGGATCCTTATGTATGGTTTAGTGACCTATTTCTATTTGAGTCGGACACCACTGATGTAAATGATGTTCTCAAGGAGTTTACCTGGGAACAGGTAGGGAAAATGTAGGATTATAATTCGCAAAGACATAAGGTACATATGTTAACTTCATAAAGACATTGGTACTATCTCATATGGTATGTTGGATAGGATGTGATAGGTTAGTATAGGATGGGATGGGATGGGAGGGGATAGGATAAGGTAAGGTAGAGTGGGGTAGGGTAGTATAGCATAAATCAGAAAATACAAAATCTTGTAATGTAGAACTGCAGTGGACCTTAGTTATATAGTTTAATATTCTTATTTTACAGATAAGGAATTTGATCATCGGTAACTTTAAGTGACTTATCTAATGTCACATAATTAGTGACAGAGGCAAGCTTCAGACCCAAGTTTTCAATGCTCTTTCCACTATATACATAGAGTAATCATATAGTATGTTCATATACTCTTCTTATTAAGTATCTCATTTAAAGATTGCAGACAAAAATGATGCTATTATTTATGTGTATAAGTAACAATATCAGGTCCAATGTGACCTACAAACCTTTCTCTATTAGATAAAGGATCAGTCCCCTGAAGCTTTCCATTTTTGTAGGGCCTATCATTATTAGAATTTTTATTCTTCACTTGGAAGGCATCAAAGTGTGTATCAATAAGTGAGTCAATCAATTAATAATTGTCAAGGTCCTATTTTGTGAGACTCACTGTATAAGGTGATAAAGATACAAAGGAAACATGAAAGTAACCTCTTTGAAGACTCAAGGAGTTTATATGTTCACTCTACATACCAATACAAAACAAAAAAAGTCATCATTGAGAGTGATTTACTTTAAGCTAATTGTTGCCCATAGCTCTAATTCCAGTTCGTTTTCTGTGAATCTTCAAAACATTTTTCCTGCCCATAGTTATCACATTTTACTTCACCAACGAAGCTATTTTTACTTTGCTGCCAGTATATACTGTTCATCTATACCCTTTCAAGTAAAGATGGAATTCAATCATCACAGTCTTAGTCATCGTGGATTGACTCTTTTGTGAATATGAGTGACCTGTCTTTTTAGTTCATGTGGAATATGAATGGAATAGATTATGCTATTCAAGACACAGATTGTAACATCTATAATAAGTCCAAGCTTTGCAGCCATAAATGAGAATGTCCAAGGCCATTAGTTAGCAGGAAGCCTCATACTCTTACCTGCATCCATTCTGTCAAAATGCATGCTACTCTTCTTGCTTTAGTTTTCCATCTCTTGAGATGCCAGCATTTCAATGGCTTTTTGCCACAGCAGAAAATAAGGCACTTCTAACCTTGAAGTCAGAAGATTTATGGTCTCTCCTGCCAAATAACTAGCTATCTAACCTTGGGCCAAGCACTTAACCCCTCTGAAGATTATACTGTATCCACAAGTAAGAAAGGGATTGATAATATGCTACCACTGCACAGAGTTGTGAAGATAAAATGAAAGGTTAAATCAAGTTTATTATGATAGTAAAGTGTTGCATAAAGGTCAGCTGTAATTATAACACTCTTTACTGTTACTTTAATACTCCAAAAGACCTGTGTTCTCACTGATGTAGAGCCTTCCCCCAATAGTGCTGATCACAAACTATCCACATAATCTCATCCTGTGTGGCTCTTGTTCATATCCCCCTTGTAAATATCCCATTGAAATCTACTCATTGTTCTAGGGACCTTGGATAAGTCATTTAACCCCTTTATGCCTCAGTTTCCTCATCTGTGAAATGAATGGGTTAGTCTAAATTACCTTTAAGGTCTCTTTCAACTCTATGTCTATGATGTCATGAGCCTATAATTTTGATCCTATGTTGCTATCAATGTAGTAAATGGGCTGTCTATATGTTATCTCCCACTTTCACTACTTGGCCATCCCATCTCTTCTTCTGGCCAGAGAGAACTTATTATATCCTTCATGTCTCTATTTTGGTGAGCAATGATTCATTGGTAATATGTGGCCACCTATTCATACCTACAATACATCTCCCTATTGCTTTTTTTGGTGACTCAGCAGAGTTTCTGGCCAATAGGAGGTGGTTAGTACATTCTAGTTGACTGACTAGTTGACCTTTAATTTCAATCTTTTAAATACTTGCTTTCCATGATTTAGAGGTTAGTAGCATAATTAGCAGATATTGGTATTAAAAAGATAGACCACTATTTTATGGGGATCATTACAGTCATTATTCGGTTTCCTAAAGTTAGCTCAGTCCATTCTTTTAATGGTATTTATTTCTGGACCGAATTCAATATTCAACTTCTTGGATATATAGTGTGTATGCATATATGTATGTATTATGTATATACACATATGCATAGAGATAAGTATCTTGTATCATGTTTATGACCTGTCATCTAATTGACTATTATAGTTTGGATAATAGCCACTTATATCCCATTGCTGTCACTTTTATCTTCTATGACCAAACCCTTTTGAGTATTTACCGATTTCATTCAGGAAACACTGAATGTTTTAAGGCTTGATTCAGTCAAACAATCTTATCAATATCTGGAGAACCTCAATATCTATAAGGAGTTCCTCTTTCATTTGGTTCTGCACTGTACCTGGAAATTTATCATCTCCTTTGCCACTGTGCTCTCAAGACCATTGGAAATTGCCAGGTGACCTACTGATCAACCTGAGAAACCTTGGACTTTGCCATCCTTCCTGATCCTTCAAATATCTTAAACTGAACCTTCCCATACAGGTGGTCTTTTTCAATTAGAATGTCAAATCCTTGAGAGTTGGAGTTGTTTCCCTATTCTATTTGTATCCTTGCTTCAGTGTTTGGCCCAAAGTAAGTGCCTAATGAATACTTTTTAATTTATCTATGATACTGTTAAGCACATTTGGCAAATGTATTTCTCCCTGTTTTATGGTTTGGATGATATAAATAATTAAAGATTATTAAATACATCACATAGCTTATTGTTTCCTTCAAAGAGTCTTTTATGATTATAACAAGTACAAAATACATATCATTGGATGAAAACCTTAAATGTGGTATTTTGTCCCATAGAACCAAATTCTTTTTTAATGGTTAACAAATAATAAGCACAGTAGGATTTCATATCATTTTAACCTTACATCCAAATATGTAACAGTGAAATGGGGTCTGCTGTATACTATTATTTAATTTACAGTAGCTTGACTATTCTCTTCTGATACCTTAATTGAGGATGACATTAGAAGGAGTATTACTACTACTACTACCTATTAGCAGTAGCAGTGGTGTTGGCAGTAGCAATGGGTGTAATGGAAGGAAGAAGAGGATGAAAAGGAAGAGGACTAGTAAAAGGAAGAAGATAATGCTGACTGTCTTTATATGTCATTGGCATTAAAAGCTGTTCTCCTCATCTAGCAAACTAGGGTCTGTTGATTATTTGGGGCAAAGCAAATGTTTATTTTGGTCTATAGATCTCCTCTAACAGTAATCATATATTAAGAATATTATTAATTCCAAATGTGAATACACAAAGTATCAACATGAGGAGCTCCTCATATGGGAATTGTTTCTACCAATGGTAGGTCATTACCTAACTATGATTTAGTAAACAAGTGCTAGGGGGTTACCTGAACCACATCAAGGTTAAGTGACTTCCATAGGGCCACATATGTGAAAAGTATCAGAAATGGAATATGAATCTAGGTTTCCCAACTCTAAATCTAGATCTCTATCCACTAACCCCATGTTACTTAATGTCATTGATTATATACTAATAATAAGCATAATCCAAGTTTTCTGGAATTGAGGATCACAGACATTGTAGACTGTGCTGCACCTTTAAAAGGATCACAGAGATAGTAAACTAACATTTTGAAGAAAGCTATTCTAACACCAGGTATTGTAAAGTGAGATTTTAAATGTTCAGAAGAAATTAGCTTATTCATGGATTCCAATGATTTTCTCCCAAGTTTTGAGGGCACTGGTTTAGAGCTGAGAATGAGAAAAGAGAAGATAATCACATGGTCTAGAGCTAAAACTAGACAAAACCAACAATTACTAACAGCTTTTGAAAGCAGAGTCCAGGCAGAAGCTCATGTTTTTCCTTATTTCCTCAAACACAGAAGTGACTAGGTGTGAACCCCATCATAGTCTATCTTGTTTAAATTTTTATCTATGTTTCTTTATTACATGATATCTGTTAATGAATTACATAGCCACTGAGAAGAAATTAGTCATGGAACAAGTGATTTCACCATGATATTTTGGGACAGGTACTGGTCAATTAAGAATTTAGGAGGTGTAGTGAATAGAACATTGGGCTTGGAGTCAGGAAGATGTGAGATGAAATCTGGCCTAAGGTAACTTGGTCATCCTTGGAAAGATACTTAACTACTGTATGCCTCCATTTCCTCATCTGTAAAATGGGAAGAATAACAGCACCTAGCTTCCAGGATTATTATGAGACTCAAATGAGATAATAATTGTAAAGCACTTAGCATAGTACTTGGTCCATATTAAGCACTATATAAATGCTAGCTACTATCATTGGAGCTTTCTGCACTTTTTATAATTAACAAAAATATTCCAGAGCATAGGCACTAGGTTATCTTTGAAACTAGTTAGAGAAAATTTATAAGGAAACAAAGACAGTTGCCAACTAAGGGAGGAAGAGTTAGTACATTTATCCTGAGAGCATTGTTTCCAGTCTAGTATCACACATTCATACTCCATAAGTCTCTACATAAGACTTATATTGATACTGATAATGATCATAGCTAGTATGTTTTCAATGCCACATAATTCTAAAGTCGCTGTGATAGCATGGATTTTATTGACCTGAGGAAGATCTTTTTGACTATTTGTAAGTTTTCTAGGTTACAAGTAGATATATGACCACCCTCAGTTGTACCCAGGCTAATATTTTTCATTGTAGATATATTCAGAAAAAAAAACATAAATCTATTTTGTTTTCATTTCGAAAGCAGTAATTGACATACAAATGGTTTTGGATAAAGGTTTCAAGGCTTTTTGATGCTGTTCATGGCCTGACGAATTTTCCAAGAGATTGATTCCAGATTTCTAGTTGGGTCCTCAAGCACAGCTGCATAAAATAAATTGACACTAGAACTGTTACATAGTCTTGTTCCATTCCTTTGATGATGAGAAATGGCTTGGGCTTGAGAATTCTTGACCCAAAGAGACAACATCAAAGTAACTTATCTGGGCATCCAACATTATTTAGCAATTGTTTATCAATCTTATCAGATGCTTTTGTAAAACTGATGAATATTGTCTCTGAGTTCTTACCACTTACAATGATTTTGCACTTGATTATATATTGCCTTTTTATTTCCTTTAATTATTTTTTTCATTTTTTTCTTCTACATAGCCAAATTGTATGTTTCTTGAGGACAGAAGCCATGTCTTAACATGATGTAGTAATTTTTCATTTGAATACTTGAGTTTAATTAACACTTTGTCGGCTTACTCCTATGTGGACTTGGGAAATCCTCTATGAGCCTCAATTTCCTAATCTGTAGGATAGGAAAGATACTATTATTTTCTCTTCCAACCTTACCGGGTTGTGGTGAGGAGCAAGTAAAATACTCAAATACTCATATGAGTCAATCAATATTTGAATACCTCTTCTATAAAATGGGAAAGGAAAGTGATACTTGTACTATCTGCCTCTCATGATTATTATGAGGATCAGTTAAGATAATGCATGTAAATGCATTGTTAATGAAAGCTAGTATTAGTGTACTATCTTTATCTCTTGACAAGTACTTTACACAGTGCTAATCAAAAAGAAGGCTCTCGACAAATAACTTGTGACTTTGAATTACTTCTTGTATTTTACTTCATCTCTATTAAGATCTGTATTAAGATCATCTGGGGGAACCAGGATTGACAAAAGTATATGCTAACAGCCCCAAGAAAAACAAAATGTAATAAGTGACAAAAAAATCAATAAAAACTTTTATGTTGATCCAGTCAGGTTTTTTGGCTTTTCTTCTTTTTTAAAAAAATTTTTTTGATGAGGCAATTGGGGTTAAGTGACTTGCCTAGGGTCACACAGCTAGTAAGTGTTAAGTGTTTGAGGTTGGATTTGAACTCAGGTCCTCCTGACTCCAGGGCCAGTGATCTATCCACTGCGCCACCTAGCTGCCCTTGGCTTTTCTTCTTAAAAGAACTGATAAATGCAGCATCTTCACAACCCCCAAATCTTTTATGTGAGGATTCTTTTTTCTTCCTCTCCTTGTTTCTCCTTCTTTTTAAAATTTTTTTTTTAGAAAATCCACTGAAATATTTAAATTGCTCCATCTGCTAACCATTTGAAAAGCTTAAGGGTTATTCTATCTCATCCTGGGCCTTTGTCTCTTAAATTGTATATAACTGAAGCACTAATTCTTTACAAATAATAATAAGTGTGGGGCAGCTAGGTGGCATAGTGGATAAAGCACCAGCTCTGGATTCGGGAGGACCTGAGTTCAAGTTCAGCCTCAGACACTTGACACAAGCTGTGTGACCCTGGGCAAGTCACTAATCTCCCACTGACCCACAAAAATAACAAAAACAAAACAAAACAAAAAACAAATAATAGTAAGTAGATGTAGCATGGAATAGTGGAAAGAACACCAAATCCAAATTGGAGACCTGGTTTTAAGTTCTTGTTGCATTCTATTTTATCTGTAAGACCATCATTTAGGTGCTTAACTTCTCTAAAACTCAATTCATTCATCAGTAAGCTGTTAGACTAGATCATCTCTAAGGTCTCCTGCAACCCTGATATTGTAAAAGTTAAAGTCCATATAAAAGCAACTTGAAATAATCTAGCCATGAATCTCATTAGCAATCTCAGTGAATTTTTCTTGTCTTCTCTCTGGGATTCTTTCCTTTTCTGTAAATGGTATGTGTTTCTCTGAATTCTTTTTCCCCTGAGGCAACTGGGGTTCAGTTACTTGCCCAGGGTCACACAGCTAGTGTCAAGTGACTAAGGCTGAACTTGAACTCAGGTCCTCCCGAATCTAGAGCTGGTGCTCTATCCACTATGCCACCTAGCTGGCCCAATTTCTCTGTATACTTTTTTTGGGGGGTTGAGGCAATTGGAGTTAAGTGACTTGCCCAAGGTAACACAGGTAGTAAGTGTCAAGTATCTGAGGTCGGATTTGAACTCAGGTCCTCCTGACTCCAGGGCCGGTGCTCTATCTACTGCACCACCTAGCTGCCCCCCTATAGCTCCACACGTTGGTCCTTAACATTTCATGGTCATTCAAGTGTCAGTCACCTACAAACCCTGTAATTTCATCTACTATGCATTCCAATAATGTCTTCTTTCTATTTGAATTGCATGAAGTCGGCTTTCACAGAATGACAAATCTGAGAGTTGGAAAGGACTTCAGAGGCCATATTGACCTATAAGCAAAAAGAACCATGACGAGTCCTCCTTCAGCATCTGCCATAAGAACACTAAAAAAAAAAAATGAGTCCTGCAAGGTAACCTATTCTACTAATTATTAGAAAACATTTCCTGATATCAAACCTAAAATTGCCCCTTTGCAATTTCCTGCTAGTTCTGCCCTTTGGGACTAAATAAGCTAGTATTTGTAGTAGACTTCATTTTATTTTTAGACGTTATAAGATTTCCTCAATGTTATAAGCAACTTTTTAATCTCTGTAGTGTGTTTATTAAATAAATACAGTGTACAAGTTGTAAATGATTAATTTACAATGATTCACCAGTCTTCTTCCTTAGCTTCCTGTAATATAGCTTCAGTCCCCAACTCTTTATAGAAACTATTTTCTCAAATGGGTTCAATGAACTCCTTGCCTATCAGTCACTTTCTCTTAGCTTTACATTTCTTTGATAACTCATAAAGATTTGATACCATTAAACATCTCTTTCTCCTTGAAAATTTCCCCATTTCTATGACACTCTACTTTGTTGGTTCTTTTCTTTCCAATGTGACTGCTTTTTCTTCCTTTTCTAACTTCTAACTCTGGATATACATCATCATTCACTCTTCTCTCTATATGGTCTCTGGCTCAGTAAAGACTTGGATTTGTCTCACAGATTCAATTGTCATTCCTATTCATATTACCCTTGAGTCTATATTTCCCACCAAAGCCTCTAACTTGAATTCTAGTCCCAAGTCTCCATAAGAAATCCCTACATGGATATCCCATAAACTTCTCAAAGTCAGTACATTCAAAATTAAAATCAATATGGAACTTTCAATTATGGCACAGGTTTCACAGCAGTCCACGTTCAAAATCTCAGAGTTGTCTTCAACTCTTTCCATCATCCCCCATTTCTATTACATTATCTCCTGTTGATTCTTCCTTCCAAAATGCCACTCACATCCATTCCTTCCTTTATATTTACACTATCAGGCTTCTAATTCAGGGTCTTATCACCACACAATAGTGCTGCTATAATAGCTTAATACCTAGTCTCTCTGATTTTTCTCTATTCCATTCCAATCCATTCTGCACCACACTGCCAGATTAATCTTCCTCAAACACCAATTTCATCATCTTGCTTCCCTACCTTAAAACCCACAATTACTCAGGAGAAAGTTCAAACTCCTCAGCTTTTCTTCAGTGTTTTCCACCATTTTAGTTTTGGAAGATTAGTCCCATAGATGTTTATAATTTGCTCTTGACTATTATGACTGCAATTTATGTAGCTTCCACCAAGTGAATGGTTATATCTTTTGTGAGACAGCTAGCTAGGCCTGACCTAGATCTGGATAATGTAGTACCCAAATAATGTATTCCTTTTACAACAACAACAGAAAAAGCCACTACTTTTTGCTCTTTGTTGAAATCATAGTCATGGAATAGTGAATAGAGAGTCAGCCTTGAAGTGAGAAAGATGAGTTCAAGCACCTTCTGGGCAAGTTCCTTAATATGGCAATATACCATGCCATTCTCTAAACTAATTTGCAGTAGAGTTGCTCATCTGTATTAGTAGAGAAAGTTTCTTCACTCAGAGTTCCCCTTGTCAATGAAATAACAGGTCCAGGCAATCAATCAATCAAAAAATAAATTACTAGCAAATTTCTCATTATAAACCACATCATATACAATTTAGGAGGAAAAAGACTGAATAAATAAAAATATCTAACTGCATATTAAATACTTTCCTCCAGTAAACTAACAGGAATTGAATTATTTTCTATCACTGTCTAATATATTTTAGCATTGTCTTATTCTACTTTAGGTAGACTTTTTAACTTTTAACATTCATTTACCATTAAGATGTCAAATTGTTTAAAATAGTACATGCTGCTCCTTACTGCTGGTAACAACCTCATTGACTCTCCATTGATGGCAAAGACTTCCTCATACTGCTAGTCTGTGAACCAAAATGGTTTCTCTCAATAAGAGAGGGCTGCTGTATTCTTTCTTCCCCTGCAGGCTTTCTTCTTACTTTTCTTCTCACAGTTAGAAGAAAGAAGTGAAGAAAGAAGTCCTCATAACTGTCTTTTATTTCATCCAGAAGACAGTTGTTCATTTGCAATCAAATAATAACTTAATCATTGCTCTCTTTTAAATATATTCAAATATCACAAATATTTATTGACTACTGTGGGCAGAGTGTATAAAGGATTACCCTTGGAATGGGAACATTCTGGATTCATGTTTACATACGATCTTTATGACCTCGGGAAAGTTGCTTAATCTCTAAATTCCCCAAGAAAACTCTCTTAAATTGTAAATAATGGAAGTTCCTCCTGAGAAGTTTCCTACAACAATGAAATTACATATCTAGCAACTTTAGTTCACTTTAGAGGTGTCTTTTCTTTAACAATTTAAAACAAACTTGGGGAAAACAGAGTAGTTTTTAAAAATAGCTAAATAGTGATAGATTAATTGGATTTCTATTATAAAGAGTCAGAGGGGATTTTAAATTTCCTACTTTTTAGTCAGTAGGTCAATAAGCATTTATTAAGTGCTTACCATGGATCAGACACTGTGCTTAGCTCCAAGGATAAAAGTCAAAGCAGTGTCTCTGCCCTCAAGCTCTCATTGTAATGGGAACTCATCTATAAAATGACCATAATGATACCTCACAGGGTTGTTTTGAGGATCAAATCATATAATGCTTCACAAACTTTAAAATGCTATAGAAATGTGAGCTATTTTATAATATACTTCCTTTATATCCCTCTCAATACCTAACATAGTATTAAATATATATGATCATTGATTTATGATCATTGAACAAAAGTTGTTCAAGGCATTCATCTATATGGATATGCTATCCATATAGATGAATGCCTTGAATTCAGCTTATCAAGTGAGAAAAATGATTATCAATAACCCATTATGGGGGAGATTCAGTCTTCTTTCCCTGTCCTATTTCCTTGTTCACATCCCAGCCCTTAAAGGACATTACTGACCTCTGCCAAAAATTTACCCCACCTATACCACCTTATCTAAGGTGAATTCCTGTCCATTGTGTTCCACTCAAGAAAGTTTGTCTGAAGGTCGATCTTTTTTCTAGATTGCCCAAGACTGGGGGTGGTCTGGTGGAGAGATAGTCTCTTTGTCTAAAAGTGACATGTCACTCTCTCAGTCCCTTATTGGACTGAACACATTTTCCATTGTAATAGTCATTCTCTCATTAATTATTAACCAATCAGAGTTGATTACCACCCTCATGAATGCCTACTCTTCCAAGGCCATAGAAACTGTATGGCATTCAAGAGTGCCATTGACTTCTTTTACTAACAAAATGCTAGCATTATTACCAAAAGTCTTAATTACCTAGAAATTATTCCTCTCAAACTTTTAAAACATTACACCAGGAGGTATTAACTGAGTTTCCATAGGAACGTCTGAGTGATGTTGCACTTCCACAAGGGGTCTATTTTGTTAAACATTTTCTTATGGTTTTCTTTATTCCCTATTGCCATCATTTGATGCTGTCTAGTAACTCTGGTAGCTACTTTGTGATACATCGAATATGTATATTTTGAGAGTTTGTAATCTAAGTAAAAATTGCATAATTTTAAAGACAATTACCATAGTAATCAGCTCCTGTCACACAAAAAAACTTTTCATCTTCAGTACATAGATTATGACTTCCTCTCATTTAGAAGATAAAACATGGCACTGATCAATATAAATAGACACTTGATTTGTCCATTGGAGAGAAGCCTATTAATATTTAGCTTTCTTGACACGTGGAACCTATCTAATATCCTCTTTGATATTTTGGTGCCTGTACTAATAATATATGTTGAAGTTACCTCTGATAACCAGATTTGTTAAACAGTAATATGGTGGTACATCGATGATGTGTTTGCTGTTATGACATTGTGTACCTCCATGAAAAATCACCTGATGCAGCTAGTTATGACTTCATCTGGGAGATGGAGCAAAACAGCAGAAGACTGAATTACATTTCAATCCCATTATTCTATGATTATTGGACTTGACACAGTAGTTAATGTTTTGGACAAATGTGCCTGTAATCTTCTTAAGAAGACATTATGACCTGCTTTTGATAAGATCATTGCATGAAGCCTACATTAATACTTAATATTCTGAGTCTTGAAATGCTCATTTAAATAATCTTTAATTATTTTTAAAGGGGTTTGGATGGTTTATATATTTGGCACATTGTTCATTGTTCATTTTTAATTAAGAAACTTTCTGATTGCTTAAGCTCAATTGCCCTCCTTAACAGCAAGACAGCATTCATGGTCATGATTTCTGCTTTCTAAGCGTAAGCTTTACAAGTTTGGTTTCATTTTTACTGACCTCTAATGTGAATGTTTGTTCAGCTCAAAGAATGATTAGTTTTACAATTAGACACTAATGTCCGTAAGAAATGTGAATATCCAGAACTTGAGGAAATGTATTATCTTTGTTTTAGACCCATGGATTCTCAGATCCTTTCAAAAAATGGCATCTTTAATTTATGAGGCATGTAGGGGTGTCAACTATAGAGGCTTGGTCTGCTATTAGATGATGAATTTAGTTAAGTATGGAGAGGCTCTATACTAGGAGGTTGGTCACTGAGATAAATAATTTGGTCATAGCTACCCATAGAAAAAAAAATTAATGGCATTTATCCCCGTACATTCCCTTTCTGCTTCTTCAATTATGGTGAAACTATTTTGGAGAGGAGAGAGACAGGAAACCAGGGATGGAGTTATTATAATTATAATCCAGATGAGAGGGGTGGTCAGAGCTACAATTAAGTTAATGACAGTGAGAGTGAACAGAAAAGAAGGGAAAGATGTGGGAATTATTGATTGATTACTTAATAGATTGGAAGCAAGGTGGTAAAGAGGGGATTGATAGTCAAAGATGACTCCAAGGTGATATATCACTTAACAAATTCCAAGCATTTACTAAATGCTTAATATGTGCTAGGCATAGTGCTAAGTGCTGGAGATATTTTTTTTAAAAGGCAAAAACAGTCCCTGACATTGAAGGTCTTGCATTATCATGGGGAAGAAGATTTTAGGCAGGTAGTCAGGTAGGTAGATAGAAAGATAGAAAGATAGATAGATAGATAGATAGATAGATAGATAGATAGATAGATAGATAGATAGATAGATAGATAGACAAAAGATACATATAGAGTACATGGAAAGTCATCTTAGAGGAGAAGATAACTGAGGGGAAGCATGATGGAGGGTCAGTAAAGGCCTCCTGTAGAAACTGAGATTTGAGCTGATATTTGAACACATTCAGGGAAACTAAGAGGTGGAAATAGGCATTGCAAACATGAGAGAAAGTGGGGAAAAAATGAGCAAGGAGAATGTAATCATCTGGTTTGTTGAACTTCTATAAATAAGCACTTATGTGTTGGTACTTTAATATGACATCCTTGTTCAATGACCTATAGGTTAACATATTCCTGGAGAAAATGAGTTATATGATGTTGGCACTCATGATATATTCACCTAGATCATAATATCTATTTTTTTCTTTTTTGTGGGACAGTGAGGGTTAAGTGACTTGCCCTGGGTCACACAGCTAGTAAGTGTCAAGTATCTGAGGTCGGATTTGAACTCAGGTCCTCCTGAATCCAGGGCCAGTGCTTTATCCACTGTGTCACCTAGCTGCCCCCTATTCACCTAGATCAAATGAAATAATACTTAAAACACCTAAAGTGCTTAGCACATAACCTGGCACATAATTAGGCACTTAATAAATGTTTGTTCCCTTCTCCTAGAAGATATGAAGACATTATAGGTAAATGAAAGGATGACTTACAGGCTCTTCTTATAGAAAAAAAAAATTAAGCTATTAGAAGAGTCATTTTCAATGTCTATCCAAAGTGAGAAACACAATTTCATGTAATCTACTCAAGTATCCCACCTTGTTTGAACAAATATTTGCAAAGCCTTTAACACAGTACCAGACACATAGCAGATGCTTAGTAGGGCATTGGATAGAGTACTGGGCCTGGAGTCCAGAAGATTCATCTGTCTGGGTTCAAATGTGGTTTTAGATACTCACTAAGCTGTGTGACCCTGGACAAGTCACTTAAACCTGTTTGTCTCAGTTTCTTCATATGTAATATGAGCTGGAGATGGAAAAACACTCCAGAGTCTTTGCCAGGAAAACCCCAAATGGGGTTATGAAGAGTTGGACGTGACTGAAAACAACAATTACGCATGCTTAATAGTGCTTGCTGCTGTTCCTCCCTGTTCCTTTGCAATGCTCCTGATGAACATAAGCAAAAAAGCCACCATGAAGATAATTGCAACTTAGGTACCAACATCTATTACAGAGAACAAGTAAGAATTTAATATAGAATTTGATAAGACCTTACATATTCAATCAATATACACTTTAATATTCAGTTATTTTCTATAAAGGTAGGCATAAGAGAAGATAAAACAACACAACAAAAACACAACAAAAATGTGTTGGAAAATATGGGCTCTCCCTTCAATCTCCATCATTCTCTTCCATCAAGGTCCAACTCAGGTGTCCACTCCTCTATAAAGCTTTCCCTGATAACCTTCCCTCTGGTGAAAGGAATTCCTCTCTCCCTTTAGATTTCTGATTATACTTTACTGGAACCTCTATTTTACACTTATCTTGATATTTCACATTACCTTGTGTATATCTTCCCTAAATTAAAAGTTCCTTGAGAGCACATCTATGTCATAGTTATTTTTGCAGTCCCAAAATCAAGCACATCTTGATAAATATTTTGACTGCCTCTTCTCCACTCTGTGCATATTAGCATTTATCTTTTTTAAATAGGATTTAATCAAATCACTTCTTTGGCCTTCCACCTACTCAATATTAAATCATTTTACTAAAGTGATTCATCTTTTGCTTTTAACAACCAAAGCAATTACAGGGAAATGGTGCCTCAGTTTCTCCATCCAAAAAACAATCAGAAATTTCATCTAAGGCCTCTTCTAACTCTAAATGCTATGACTTCATTGAATTTATTTATTACTTTACACAGTTAGGGAACATAAGCTTATTCTTACTTCATATTCACAATGAAAATAAGATAAATAGAGTTTCATCATAGACAGTTCTAGGAAGTAAATCAGATAGTGCCCTCACTGAACAAAGAAAGTAGCAACTTCATGATTTTTCTCTCTTTTATGACCGAAACTTATCAGACTTTCATTTTTAGTTTGAGTAAACTGATCCAATAACAGCTAATTTGCCCTGTTTCTACAGAGACATATTAGACAAGGTAAGCTCAGGAAACTGAGCCTCAATTCATTTGCAGAGCCTCTGGAGAAATTAGTTGAGTTATGGTTAGTAGAAATCAAAAGACTATCTGGGCCACTCACATCTGTCAATCTAGTCCCAGCTGTTCTCTTAATAACAAAGTACAAACAAGTAAAGTTGTTAGCAAATTTGAAGCATTTTTTTTTAATTGAAAAGAGACAAACTTTTAAATTGAAAAAGCAATTGCCATACGAAGTATTTAGTGAGAAGAGTGCATTTACATAATGGAAATTCCAGGCAGCATGAATCAAGCAAATAACCCGAGTGCAATACCAACTTTATTAAGATAACGACTACATATAGGAAATCAAGGCATTCCCTTTGGCCTTTGGATTATACTCTTGAACTGCAGTCAGTATATAAAATGGGCAGTAGCTGAAGAAAATTGACTGCTACAGGGATGTTTCCTGTTTTAATGTAATAATGCAAAGCTGAGTTTTCTTAGTAGATTATAATATAGACATCACCAGAGCTGTACATGCTGGGTGGGAAAAGATTTTAAATTTACCTTGTGTGCATACATACACTTTATGCTTTTTATTACCTACATTTTTCCCATAGCATGTTTTCTTTAATACTTCTGGGATGTATGATTTCATCAGCATGGCTATTGCCTCTGCTGGTACAGATAATAATCTTTCTATACCATACCTTAGTTGATGGGTTTATTGAGTTTCTGTGGCTGAAAAAATTCATTCACCTGCTGGCCAATCTTCTGGTGATGAGTCACTTTCAATTTAGCTAGGCAGATCAGCACCATGCACTGAAAAGCATGCTGAATTTGGAGGCAAAGAATATAAGACTGAATCGCTGTTTATGATACAACCCAAGGACACTGTGTAAACTTGGGCAAGTCATTTTCCCTTTTTCTTCTATAAAATGAAGTACAGACTAGATAACCTCTAAAGTCTCTTCTAGACCTAAGATACCAGGATTTGTGTTACTATGATCCCCAGACGACAGACAGTCCATTACTAGGATTATATTTAAGACCTTTCCATATTTTCAGAACCTGTTTAGATGACTTCTTTTTTTTTTTTTTTTTTTGGTGAGGCAATTGGGGTTAAGTGACTTGCCCAGGGTCACACAGCTAGTAAGTGTTAAGTGTCTGAGACCAGATTTGAACTCAGGTCCTCCTGACTCCAGGGCTGGTACTCTATCCACTGTGCCACCTAGCTGCCCCTCAGAACCTGTTTAGAGCTTTCACTGAAGGCAAGTACAGCCTTCAAGAACCCAGTATCCACCTCCACATAGTGATGAATAATTGAAATAGGACTTTGGTGGAGGAGCTACTACACATGTACAATATGTCTCTGGATATTTTCAGTTATGGGTCATCTGTTGTTCAGTCAGGATTCCCATTAAACTTGATCTGTTGCAAAGGTGAGTCATTGCTTCTGTGATTGGCAGCTGGATTGGTAGAGCAATAGGGCTGGGTTTGTTCCTCCCCAACTGTTTCAAGAATAAAATCCAGCTGCCAGTTCTTAGGCAGATTATCGACCACCACCTTTGCCCAAACTTGCCAGTAGTGAACTACCAGAAAACTGCCATTGACCACTAGGAAAAATTAAGCTGGATGATTCTTTTTTAAAAATTATAAATAAGATACTGAATTATTCCTACATGCCTGGACACTCCCTAATGCACATTGTGGCTTTGTTTTCAAATATCTACAGTTAGTACAGAAAGAGAAATACTAGGTTCTCCAATGATCTTGTGATGAGGATTTACCATAATGTTTCATCAGATCATGGACATCATTTTGGCCTCTGAAATCTATTCCAACAGTATACAAGCTCCAACATTTCCTGCCAAGGAGAAAATTCTTTGAGAATGAGCCCAATGATTGATTTTGTACTTGTTATCAAAAGACCAACTTTGGGCAACTCAGAGAGGCTCCTCATGAAAAGAATACCCAATAGGTGATAAATATTTTTAGCCATAGAAACTCATAAACAAAATCTACTAAAGCACAGAACGGTTGGGGTCTGTATTATAAAGGGAATGCCTACACTGACAAGAACATGGTCCTTGTAGTAGTAAGGCATGTACTCATCATATGGTAATGTAATTACTACATATTTGATATATCAATTCCTGGTGATCTTAGCTTGGAGGTGGAGGAGTACAGATACAGGTATTCATATGAAACTTCCATTTTGGATTAATATAAGTATTTGGAATCTCTGATGCTCTAAACCGTTCATAATGATTTTCACATTTTTGTCCATACTCATTTCAGGAGCAGTCTGTTTCCCAATATAAATAAGAATACCTTTGGGATACTGTTGCTATTAGCAAAGTGCATGGGTTTCTTCCTGTCTTTTTGACAAAGTCATACCTACCACACAATGTAAAATTGAAGATGAAGAAAATAAACCTTAATTAAAGTGCCTATCACTGTTCCAGCTATGCTAATATTTATAGCTTTCTTTTAAAATATGACTTTATGTTGCTGCTCCTAATGAATCAGATCCCATATTATTGACAAGATATTGGGTCTAAATTGAGAATTATGGATGGCAGATTATTTTGTGTCTAGAGCTTGATGCACTGTCAACACCACAGCTCATCATTGTCTGTCAGTCTCTAAACATACAAATTGGTCTATCCATACACTGTGTTGTAATGAAAAGATTGATGATTAGAAGTAAAATGGCCTGTGTAACTTTAACCAAGTCTTTGAACCTCACTTTCATCATCTGTAAAATGTGTGCTGGAGCATATGATCTCTGATCTCCATTTTAGCTTTCAATTGATGACCCTATTCTTACTCTGGTCATCTACTTCTTTTAAAAATGCATTTCACAAGGTAAGGTATCAGAGGAAGACCAGAATTTGCTCCATCTAAGTTCTAGCCTATACATAAACAATCAAATATGTATTGGACTTTCCTGCTTCAGTCTAGATCCCTTTAAATTTATGGATATCTCTGCTACCTTTGCAAAGTGAAGTTCATACTACTAAAGTCAAAGAAATATTTACAGAATATAGTAACAAACCTCACAATTCCATTCATAAAGGCCTCCAAGTGGGTTTTGATGTCCAGCCTGAAAGAAATTAGCTATTCTGTTTTTCTAGTGAAGAGGAATTGATAGAGAGGGCTTGACTGATTCCTGTAATGAAAGTCAAAGGGAACATGTTGGCTCTTCACTTTCAATTACATCCCAAAAGCATTTAACAACATCAGCAAATAAATGTTCCAGCAGCTGTTAAGTAAGTTTGGCCTCCTTATGGAATTTATCAAGATCCTGAGATCATTCTACAATGATGGGAATGGTTCCTGCCTGAGTCATTATCTACCCTCAATGGAGATTAAGCAAAGATCATATAAAAGATACATTATTATTTAATCTTGTTCACATACAATCATGCTTAGCTATACAACAAGAAAATGAGAAATTGGTGTCAACTCTTTTATGGATATTTGGAAAACTCTTCCAAGTGAATGGATATAAAATGACATTAAAAGTCATGGAGAAATTATGTATGCTTATAATTGTACTCATCACAAACATACAAGAAGATATTCACAAGACCATAGACTGATTTTGTAAAGGCATAAAATTATAAGGTTAAAGAAAAGGTCCAACCTGCGACAAATTCTCTATACACAGACAACTATACTCATTGCTTCACAGAGTTTATCTCTAACAAAATTCTACTTCTTTGACATGTCATTAAATGATACAAGATGTAAAAGAAATTGACAAACCAAAGCAAGAAGGTAAGCATGTATTATCGTATAAGAATAGTGAATACAGTAGAGTATAGTAGTAATAGTAGTAAATACAGCAGCGTTTTCCATGAAAACAAAGTGGTTCCTTTTAGACACAGCCTTTGGGCTAGCAATGAAACTAATAAAGACAATTGCAAACAGTATTTGGCTTCTTAATTCATTATGAGATAGTAAAGAGAGCAAAAGACAGAGTGAGAAGACGTGGTTTAGTGTTTTAACTCCATCATCTACTTGCTGGTTGTGTAAATATGAGCAATTTACTTAATCTTTGTGAGACAATTTCCCCACCTAAAAATAATCATAATAATAAAATATGCTGCTTATTTCACAAGGCTGTTGTTGGGATCAGATGAAACCATATCTGAGGCAATGTCATATAAAGAAGTAAAGCATTGGACCTGGAATCAGAAGATGGAGATTTTAAACCCTCCCTTCATTCTACCGAAGACATCCTCAGTATATCTCAGTATTACCCATAATTAGGCTACCTTCATGGCCTTGAATTCCAGGATTCCCCTTCTGGTAATAACATCCTATTTTTCCATCTCTGCCTCTTTCTGACCCTTCCTAACACAAATGTGGTGCATATAGAACCACTGCTGGTTCTGGTCCCCAAAGGGAAACTTATACTTGTCCTCTCAGATTTGAGGAGCCTTCTATTTTTCCTAATGCTACAACACAAAAACTCCCATAGGTATGTTTTCAGCATGGTTCTTAGTTGATATCAATTAAGCAAAATTAATTAGCTTTTAGAAAGAGATATTTGTATTAAGATGTCCTTGTAAGAATGGTTAGTACACACACACACACACACACACACACACACATACTTTCTATGACACATTCTCCCACAGGTTCATATGGTTCAACTGTAAAGCCATCTACATCTGCCAGCCTCTACACATACAAATTTGTCTATCCATACACTGTGTTGTAGTGAAAAGATTGCTGATTAGAAGTAAAATAACCTGTGTAATTTTAACCAAGTATTTGAACCTCACTTTCCTCATCTGTAAAATGTGTGCTGGAGCACATGACCTCTGATGTCCATTTCAGCTTTAAATTGATCATCCCATTCTTACTCTGGTCATCTACTTCTTTTTAAAATGTGTTTCATGAGATAAGGTACCAGAGGAAGACCAGAATTTGCTCCATCTAAGTTCTAGCCTATACATAAACCATCAAATATTTGTTCCTAGATAATCTTTTGCTGGCTATGTTATTCTTAGATGTAATTTGTTTTTCTTGTTGGGTTCTTTGTATCTGTGTCCAGTGTGTTCTTGGCTACAAATGCAGACATTGCCATCAACTGTCCCAGGATTATTGTTAGGACACCAATGGAAAGATGGAAAGTTCAAAATCCTCTGCACTCTTCACCACTAACAGGGTCCACTTCTAACTGAGGAGGGAGACAGTGGAGTAGCCCTATACTGAGACCAAAGCTCTTTCCTCCTCCCCCCAACAGTCCCCCAGCCCCAACACAAACACAATTCCTTCTCCCAGGTGTCTGTCATTCTGACTTTCTTCCACTAGACACTCATACATCTGATTTGTATGGAAGATGATTGTTTATTTCAAGTATTTGAAAAGTTGTCATATGGAAGATGGATTGTTTTACTTGGCCCTGGAGAGAAGAAGTAGGAAAAATGGTTATAAGTTTCTGATTTGGGCTGGATAAAAGGAAAACTGTCCCCACTATGGCACTATGCCTGGCACATATTGAGCTATCTAAATGTGAATTGGACTAACCTGGAAGATTATCAGTTTCCCTCAGTAAATTACTTCAAGCAAAGTCTAAATGACAACTTGTCAATGTGTTTTAGAGGAGAGATGTCAAACATACTATCCACAGTGAGCCACAGTGACCCACATGATCCATAGTGACCTACTGCTGAGTGCGACCCAAACTAGATTAAAATGTTATTGGGAAGATTTAACAAAATAAATAAAATACAATAAAATATATTACATTTTAAAACTAAAGTCAATATGAAGTATATAGGGAGTCTTCTCTATACTTTAGTGACCTCCCTCCCCCATTTCTATTTGAGTTTGATGATGCTGCTGTTTTAGAGTATATTCCTATTCAAAGCAGATGGCCTCTGTTTTTTCTTCCATCTCTGAGTTTCTGTAATTCTGTCAGAGGTACAACTAAGGTAGCACAACTGGGGTTTTACTCTAGAACACCAAAATTTAGAAGTTATTGATATGATATATTCTTTCAGAAGTATAAATACCTGAACTTAACACCTAATTAATAAGAATAATTAATTATAATAAGGACCTACCATATGGTAGCCCTTTCTTCAGGGGCCACATCCCAAATATGCTCCTCCTCAATCTGCTTCTGCCCTTTCCCTTAACCTACATCCTCAACAGTAGAGCTATGCCATGACCTCAGGACTCAAACCACATACACAGGTGTTTTATGATGTCTCTTCCACCCATAAATGAAATTTTCTTCAAATGGTGATTTGAGGGTACATTTGGCACCACTTTCCCTGAACATGTTTTATGGAAATCAGTCCAAAGACCTGGATTGCTAGATAAAAAGTCTGGTTCCCTAATACAGTTCCTATTCCTTTTAGAATTATCAGTGTGATGATCCAAGTGGAAAGAATACTGGTCATTAGTGAGGGAGATAGAGTTAGGTGCATGGTACAAAGCACATATGATAGAATGATAGTGAGTGGTGCATACTTGAAGACTATAAGGATCTAAGGAATGTCCTAAGAATCAGTTTTCCTCTAAGGAAATAAAGATTGGCTTCCTCTGGATAAATCAGGAAAATAAGAAGCAAAATAACATAATCCCAAACATCACCCATGAATATAGAATATAGTTTAAATAAAGATACTTCTCTAGGTAGCCATGGCCTTTGATGTCTATTTAATATGCATCAGTTACTGATCTTTTTAGACATTAATATTCTTACCAGATAGAGATGGCTAAAATGCATTTTGTCCCTTGTCTTTGCTTAATAACTTTACACCAAAAACATTAAGGGAAGTAGCACCCTTAGTGCTATACTTCAAGTAAATATGGATATGGTCAATAATATCCTACCCATCATTAATAGTTAGAGAGCGGTACTCTCCCAATGGTGTGAAAGAAGTAGCTCTCCTCTTTCCAGCACTGTATTTGAAAAGGGCACCAACAATTAATAATACAGTGAAGTAGAACTAGTGCTAAAATGAGGTTTGGGAAATCTGACCTCTAGTCTTGCCTCTGTTCCTTGGCTCTATCATTCCAGACAACACAGTCTGAGTTTTTTAAGTCTCAGTTGTTGTTGTTGTTGTTGTTGTTGTTGTTGTTGTTGTTGTTGTTGTTGTTGTTGTTATTGTTGGTTTTTAATCCTGTAAAATAGAGATAATAACACCTAAGCTACTTATATAACAAAGATAGATATAGATATAGATACATATGCTTCTTAAACTGTAAAGTTCTATTTAGATATCAATATATCAAAAATCAGTCATCTCATCATTGCCTGTCTATAATTTAACAGATAAGACTTTAGTGAGTTTCCACAGGCTCAAAAAGATGATGTGGCTTGCCCATACTGTACAAATTAGTAATAGAACCTGATTGTTTCTGAATCCAAGAACAAGACTCTAGTCATTGTGCCTCACAGCTTCTTCATATATTATCAATTTATAAATTTATGTGTATATATCAATATATACACATATATGGAGAGAGAACAAGAGAGAGAGAGTGAGAGAGAGAGAGCGAAAGCGAGAGAGAAAGAGAGAGAGAGAGAGGGAGAGGGAATGCAGAGTGGTCAGAAGACAAGTTTGTGACATGCAAGATTACCTGTAGAACAATGAAAAAGTCTCTCATATTCTCAGGTTCCCACAGGATATTATTGAGGAGTTGCTCATCACTAATCTCTATTGAATTGTCCACATTGATCAAATCATGGGTCTGAATGTATAAGACAGAGAGAGACAGACAGAAAAGATAGAAAAACAGAGAGAGACAAAGACCAAAAAAGAGACAAAATCAGAAAGAGAAAGAAATAGAAAGAAATCATTATTACTATATCAACTACTTGAAAATTTTCATCTGTGACAAACTGGAAATTCACTCTCCATTGAACCCTCAAACTCCCTGAATCCCAAAACCAAAACAAATTTTTGCCAATTTTTTCAAGTGGAGACTGAATTGACAAAGGAAAGGAGCCAAGTAATTTTCAAATGTTTCTCTGTATCAGATATCCCCATTCTCACATTTTAATGTTTTGGGTGCCAAATGAACTGAACAATGGTATGGCTACTTTGCCATCAGAGAATACAGTTCAAGAGCAAAATTTATGGGAATTTAAAATATAGCAAGTAGCCAGTTTCTTTCCAGAAGAGAGAGAGAGAGAGAGAGAGAGAGAGAGAGAGAGAGAGAACTACAATGCATGTCTGTCTAGCTCTAGCTCCCCTTTTTGTGTTTTCTTCTATTAGAATGTAAGTTCGCTGAGGTCAGGGTCTATCTTGCTTGCTTGTTTTGTTATCACCAACACTTATCATAGGGCCTGATACATACTAAATACTTAATAAATGACATTTTCCCCTATTTATTCATATATATATATATATGGATAGATAGATAGATAGATAGATAGATAGATAGATAGATAGATAGATAGATAGATAGATAGATACATGCACCCCTCTTTCCTTAGATTACATTACTTTCTGTCCATGAGAGGCATAGGGTAATGTCTGTTCTTTAGGGCCAATCAGGATAGCTCTGATCTATGAGATCAAGTTCTCAATCTATGAGAGGCATAGGACATTGATCTTAACTAATTCTGCTTTGTTTTCCTGGTGGTAGCCTCAGCTGTCATTAATCACTGGTATCTGATGATGAAGCTTCTAATTCCTAGTATTCAATGAATGTCTCTTTCCCAAAGGGCAATTGGGTTCTATAACAACACGGTCCAAGGAAGTCAATGATCCAGTCAAGAGTTATAAGGACTCTGAATAAATGCACAGGGAGAAAAAGATTCATTAGAGAAAAAGGAATGAAAAATGAAAAAATCTCACCCCCCCTTTTGAATAATCATACAAATAAAAGCATTATTCAGAAGATTATCAAACAATGAATAGCAAAAATGCTCCTTTATATGCCTTGGGTAACTTTGAGATGTAATGTGGTTCATAGGCACAGAGCCATACAGGGAGTCAGAACTTAGTGAATTATAGTCCCATTTCTGCCAATGTAACCCAAGGCACATTAATTACCATTCATCTAAGCCTCATTTTCCCCAGGAGAACAATAGTGCAAGTAATCTTCAGGGAAGTTGTAAGGTTAACTAAGAAATTATGACAAAGTATTTTGGAAAAGTAACATGTACTATAAAGATGCTTATTAATGATAGTGCTGTTCCTACCCTCAGAAGAAGCTTAGAGAGGAGTGTTTAAAGGGCCAAGGAATTTAATACAATTTCTTAGGACCAAAACTTGGAGTGAGTGGAAAACTACCTATACCTCTGCCACCAGATCCCTTAAAAATTTTATTCCTCGCAAACAACACATTCCTAGATACTTTAATATAACAAAGGGGATGGGGAAGCCCCTAAAATAACAAACTTAGATTTTAATAGGATGAAAATAACCCATGAAAAGTTTCTAAGTGGTGGTAGCAATAGGGATCTAAATGCATGTCTTGATTGAACAGTTAGTAGGCAGATAAGAAAGAAAGACTAGTTCTACTCTGTTCAATTATTTAGTAAGCTCCTCTCTTCTCTATGTGATTTTAGGAAATTCGGGGCCATGCACTGCATTTAAATGTTTGCAGAAGAAACAGGATTGTGTCAAAAAGAAATAGTGCTGAATTTGAAAGTAGGTAACCTGGGTTCAAGTCCTAGTTCTGCCCCTTGGAGAAATAACTTCACATCTTGTACCATGTCATCTGTACAATGAAGAAGCTGACTTTGATTCCTGAGAAAATTCTCAAAGAGAGGCTCATATATAGAAAGGGAAAAGTAATTACAAAGAACTAGCAAGGCTTTATCAAGAACAGACTATGACAGATTAATAGTTTCTTTTTAGACAGGATTACTACATGAATAGGTAAGGATAATAATGTAACTATAGTTTATCTAGATTCTAACAAAATTTTAATAAAGTTTCTCACGCTATTCTTGAGGAATAAATGGAAAAATATGGATTAAATTATAATACAGTCAGATTAATTCAGATCTGGTTGAATAACCAGGCTACAGGGGTACTTGATAATGGTTCAACAACAATGTGGCAGGAGTTGCGCTCCCAGGGATTTATGATTGGCCCTGAATTAGTTAACATTTTTATCAATGATTTGGATAAAGTATGGTCAAATGACACAAAGCTAGGAGGAATAGTTAGCATACTAGATAACAAAGTCAGGTTCTAAAAGGATCTTGACAAGCTAGTGTAACTGGTTGAATATAATATAGGTGAAATTCAGTCTGGATAAGTGTAAAGTCAACTTCCTAAGCATAAAATGGGAAAATACTGATAAACAGCAGGGTTTTTTTTATGAAAATAACCTGGAAAATTTGGTGAATTACAAATTCAATGTAAAGCAGCAGTGTGATATGGTTGACAAAAACAAAACAAAAAAAGAACTGATGTAATTTTGGGCTCAGAGATAGAAGAACCAAAGTCCATAAGAAGGGGATAGTTTACAGGAATGAGGAAGCAGTCTTACCATGTTCTGCCTTTGTAAGACCTCAGCTAGAGTATATTTTTTTAGTTCTGGCCACCACAATTTAAAGAAACTGGAAGGTGTATAGAATAGGGCCACCAAGACAGTAAAGAGCTTCTCTGGTTTGGAGAAAGGAAGACTGGGGGAGAATGGGATAACTTCAAGTTCTCAAAGGACTATCACATTCAGAAGAGATCAGAGCTATCCTGATTGGCCCTAAAGAACAGAAGCAGAATCAATAAGTATAAATTAAAAGAGGTGATTTAGACTTAATATCAGGAGAAACTTGAGTATGATTTAAGTTATCTGAATGTGCAATGGGTTGCCTAGAAAGAATCAATTCTCCTTCCTTTAAGGATGAATGATCACTTTTTGGGTATGTTGTAGTTGATAATTTTGTTTGCTGGTTGTACTATATGAGCAATGATGTGTCTTCCAACTCTTAAAATTCTGTGATTTTTATTCTAGAAGGCAATCTTAATAGATACTTCCAGTTCTCACATTTTATAACTTGTTTGACTTTGGGTAATTGCTTATATGAGGATGTAGCAAAACTTCTCTAGGCTACAACTTTGCATAGAAAGGCATTTTAAATTCCCAAACATCTAGATGTCATATCAAAATGCCCAAGAAAACATAGTTGATCAAAATGTAGCCAACACTCCTTTAGGTTTGGGTTCACTCATATTATCTAGTGCTCATTCTGACTCCCAGTTTTAGGTTTTTAAATGAAGTCAAAAAATAGCTCTCCTATACTCCTAGCATATAGTGTAACTATAATGAACTTAGCCTAGTCTGTATGTATTAGAACAAGGGTATACCCAGCAGATGCCTATTGGCTGCTGGTCCATGAGCTGCCATAATCCAGAAACTACCCATAAGAGTCTAGCTAGAATGAATCAAATACATCTAGAGTAAGCTTAGATTGACATCTCAAGCCCCTTTTATCACATACAGGGCCATTAATTAACCTTAAGCCAATTCCTCTTTTCTCTTTATATCTGGCCTAATTCCCTAACAGTCACTCTGGTGATGGGCAGTCTTCTGTTTTACAAATAAAGTCCCATCTCTTCCTACTAGGTTTCATTTTACTTTTCTACCACAAATAAGCATATTATAAAGTTAGTGGGTCTTAGTAGCTATTAATTAAGGTAAGTGAATTTAGGGGGGGGCATTTTTGATTCCCAAAAATAAATCTTTTTGTCTTTTAAGCTGGCTCAGCATTCTGAAGAAGGATTAAGTTTTCATTCAAATGCCCATAATTATGATTATCTGCCAATAAGAATAGTAAATGAGATTAAAATAACAGTGCTCTTACAGCATGCTCAGGTATTTAAGAGCTGGGGGGGTGGAGGGAATGGGGGAGAGAAGAGCTTTTCAGAGGAACTGAAATATTTTCAAGATTGTCTTCTTCTTAATTAGAAAAACTAATATTATTGTGTTTCTTGTCAAAATGACAAGAGGTTAAATAGGGATATTTGATTTTATTATTCAGAGAATACTCTGGGGCCCAGGATATAGAAATAGTGTGGTACAATGGTAGAAGTAGATAGCCAAGAGTTAGAAGATTTTGGTTTTAGTCAGCTCTCAACACCAAGTTGCCTGACCTTGGACAAGTCACTTCCCAAATCTAAACTATGGTTTTCTTATCCAAATGAAGGATTTAGACCAGATAACATCAGAAGTTCTAGCTTTGATGTCATTTTGAAATGCCCCTCTCAATCATTCCACATACCCTTTTACCTGCCAAATCTGATCATTTCTAACTTTATGATATCTCTCCTACATTCACTTTTCTCTAGCCACAGTCTTTTTTTTTTTTTTGGCAGGCCAATGAGGGTTAAGTGATGTCAAGTGTCTGAGGTCAGACCTGAACTGAGGTCCTCCTGAATCCAGGGCCAGAGCCCTGTGCACTGAACCACCTAGCTGTACCCCCCCATAGTCATAATCTTGAGAGAGCTAGGTGGCACAGTGGATAGAGCACTGGCCCTGAAGTTGGGAGGATCTGAGTTCAAATCTCACCTCAGACACTTATTAGCTGTGTTTCCATAAATATCCTGGGGCTATCTCTAGTCATTCTGACATATATCTTGCCACTGGACCCAGAGGGTTCTGGAGGAGAGAGGGAGGCTGGTGACTTTGCACAGCCCAGCCTTACTTAAATCTAATTCACTGCAAGTCATGCCATCACCCTGATGTTATGATCTTCTTTGAGAACAAAAAACAAACACCAACAATATAATACTACATATTCTCTTATTACTTCTCAGTGGAACCAATGAAATAACCTTCTAAAGAGTCCCCCCCCCCGCCTCAAGTCTCTCCCCATTTTAATACATCCTTTACGCAACTGGCGAACTGATTTTTTTAAGTATAGCTCTGACCATGTCAACGTTCTCCTTTTTCCCCTCTAATAAACTCAACCCTACTATCTACAGAATCAAATCTAAAATATTTTGGGATTCAAAGGTTGTTTTTTTTCCACAATTTCCCCCATTCCTACCTTTCTAGTCTTCTTAAATTCTGGTCCCCTCCATTACACTCATTTTATGGTTCAGCTGTATTATAATATTTGTTATTCCTGAAACATGGTACACCACCTATAGTCTGCGTGACTTTGAACTGATTGTTTTCCATGCTTGAAAATTTCGTTCTCCCAACCTCCAATTCTTAGCATCTCTTTCTTCCTTTAAAATTGGCCTCAAATGCTAAGTTCTCTAGAGAGGCATTTTCTAGTTCCCCCAACTCCTAGTGCCACCTCCTTGATGGCCACCTTCCCCATAATCTGTATTTATCTTGTATGTTCTGATTTCCTCCCATTAAAATGTAAGCTTTTTAAGAGCAAGAACTATTTTTACTTCTTTGTATCCCTGGCATTTAACACAGTGCCTGATACATAGCAAGTACTTAATAGCTTGTAGACTGATTACTATTTTCAGCATTCTATGATTCTTTGTAGGATACATTTTTCAGGTATATCAATGGATCTTTGAGGTCTAAAATTGCTGACAGATCATTTCACTGTCTTTTTTATATAATGTTCAGGTATATCACTCATATATGCTTTTCTGTTTTGAAATGCCAAACTTTCAGAACTCAGTAATTTTAAGTATATAACATAAGCTAACTTTAGGAAGCAATTTGGAGGATTGGACTTGGAACCAGAAAGTCCTGAGTTAAAATCCCATCTCGAACACTTGTGATGTAAAATGCTGGGTAAGACATTTAACCTCTATTTGCCTCTTTCTCCTCTTCTATAAAATGGGTATAACACCTACTCAAAGAGTTTTGAAAGGATTAAGTGATATGATATATGCAAAACATTTTGCAAGCCTTAAAGTGCCATATACATTTTAGCTATTATATATGTTTTATGTATAAATGTAGAGATTTCTTAATAAATATTCATATATTACCCTCTATCTTAATTATATATAAAGCTTTCAACATATGTACCAATTTAACTATTAAACTTAAAGCTTGAACAGAAGTATTTCTCTCAGAAATATCCATATGAGTTTTTATTCCTTTGAATTTATATTGGTAAAATACATGCATCCCTTTAACTATACTCATGATCACAGTCTTTTAAACCAGAATATAAAGTCTTTCTCACCTCTCAATAGTTTTTTGGCAATCACTGTTAACATTAGATCTGTTTCATATGACAAGAACTCAAGCAGGTTAAAAAGACAAAAGGTTAGTAAGAAGGAATGAGTCTGCAGTGTAGTGCTCTTATCTATAATACTACAGAAAAAGAAATCAGGTCTGGTGTTCTGAATTCTTTTTTGTGTTTTTCTACTTTCTTCTGGCAAGGAGCATCTTGACCTCAGGCTAAGCTATTGCAGAAAAGGAAGACAGATGGTCAATGTAGAGACCTGGAGGGAGGGGAGGATAAGGGAAGGAGAGGGAACTTACAGACCTTATAATGGGATGTGGACTGTTTAAAGAAACAGAAGATTTTTTTTAAAAAGTCTACTTCATCTTTATCTACCTGAGCATACAAATACTAAAGGGAGGGGTGGGTGGAACAGGATGGAAGTGCCACTGTTGCAGAATTAACTTTTATTTTCCTGTAATAAAAATACAGTTGAAATCTGAACCCTCAATTCCAGTTATACCAACTACCAACTAGTTGTTTCCCCTCCCCTGGCTTTTTCAATCTAACTAAATTTACAAGAGCAACATTAAATAAAAGAATGTGACAAGTTAAGGGAGAGGAGAAAACATTGCAAATAGCCTGAAGTTGACTATGGCACCAGGTCCCTTGCCACTGAAGTCTATAAATATAATGGAATTCAGAGCTCAGAATTACTGAGGTTAGACAGGTTTCAGATTAAGTATTTACAAATACACAGAGGCAAAAGTAACAGCACCATTGTAGAAAAACATCTCATTTACTTGACTGTTAAAACAGTTGAGCCTAGCAGAATTTATAGGAGACAATAGGGTTTGCCTGGAAAATATTAGAGGATGGTGTAGATACTGTCATCAGAAGCTTTTATTTTTATTTGTATTTTTTGGTGAGGCAATTGAGGTTAAGTGACTTGCCCAGGGTCACACAGCTAGTAAGTGTCAAGTGTCTGAGGCCGGATTTGAACTCAGGTCGTTCTGAATCCAGGGCTGGTGCTTTATCCACTGCGCCACCTAGCTGCCCCCCATCAGAAGCTTTTAAAAAGAATCTAGGGTTATTGGTCAACCTTCAAGCCAAGCAGGAAAGTTATTCTTTTTTTTTTTTTTTTTTTTTTAGTGAGGCAATTGGGGTTAAGTGACTTGCCCAGGGTCACACAGCTAGTAAGTGTCAAGTGTCTGAGGCCGGATTTGAACTCAGGTCGTTCTGAATCCAGGGCTGGTGCTTTATCCACTGCGCCACCTAGCTGCCCCCCATCAGAAGCTTTTAAAAAGAATCTAGGGTTATTGGTCAACCTTCAAGCCAAGCAGGAAAGTTATTCTTTTTTTTTTTTTTTTTTTTTAGTGAGGCAATTGGGGTTAAGTGACTTGCCCAGGGTCACACAGCTAGTAAGTGTTAAGTGTCTGAGGCCGGATTTGAACTCAGGTACTCCTGAATCCAGGGCCGGTGCTTTATCCACTGCGCCACCTAGCCGCCCCAGGAAAGTTATTCTTCATCTGTCAAATTCTACATCATGCAAATATCCTGTTTTCGAGCTGAAGTCTTTTCCTAATCTTTTTGGGTCAATGAGTTTGAGTGTCTAGAAAAGGGAGAGAAAAGAGATTTGCAATGCAACGAGTCAAATCCTGAGCTTCAGTTCTCAAACTGGAATTAGGAGAAAATGTTTGAGTTATTGAAGTGAATGGGGTCATGAGATACTGTGGTAGAAGCAATATTTTAATCCTTCCCCAACCCTGTCACATGAAAGTTGTTAGTTTTTTCCTTA
The DNA here is from genome assembly GCF_019393635.1 of Dromiciops gliroides. NCBI lineage: Eukaryota > Metazoa > Chordata > Mammalia > Microbiotheria > Microbiotheriidae > Dromiciops > Dromiciops gliroides. The sequence goes on along the minus strand of NC_057863.1, from coordinate 106,257,701 downwards.
AAAGATGGTGAAATAGTGAGATCATACTCCAGATTTGGTTAGCTCAGGGGCCTAATGGGTAAAGATATCATTCTCTCTTCCCCTGAGGACAAAGTAGGCATAAGTAGTTCTATTTCCTTTCTTTGAATGCTTAACTGGTGGATTATAATAGACAATTTAGGCAGAGATCTTATGTTGAGCTGAATCAACTTGAGGTGTCCTCAATGCTTATCCTTGCTATATATCCTTCTCCTGCAATGGATAAGCAAATCTTTTAAGGGTTGAGTGACTTACAAGCTTCCCATTTTGTTCCAGCATCAAACCTGAACTAACACAGGATTCCAGCTTGAGTCAGGAGGCTAGGTTGCATGGCGGATAGGACACTGGGTCTGCAGACAGAAAGATCTGAGTCCAAATTGCTCTCTATGTTACACTGATCACTACATTTAACCTGTTTACCTGTTTCCTCATCTATAAAATGGAATTAATAATAGTAAATGCCTTCTAGTGTTTTATGAAGATTAAATAAGATAACAACTGTAAAGTACTTAGCATATTGCCCGGCACATAATAAATGTTCTTTATAAATATTAGCTATTGTTATTGCCCCAAATTGATGTCATCCTATAATATTTCTGAATTCTTAAATACATGCATCCACCCCCTGGTGGCTTTAAGACTTTCCCTAAGTACCTACTACCTCTTCTCTTTACCCTTTCTCTATTCTCATTTCTCTTTCCTCTCCACTCTACATTCATGTGAGGTCCCTTCCAATCTTAAATTGATGCTTCTATGATCCCAGGCCGAGATCATGCCTGGGAGAAATATGTAATCCTTGTCAATGACAGATAATAAGAGGTGATCAGGGAAATTGTGTCAAGAAGTACTTTTATTGCTATGAATGATGTTATTAAAGTACTCGTTTTTATAGTTGGATGATCGTTTCTATTGTGTAAAACACCTTATTCTTCTCCTAGTGTCTAGGGATTCTTGTACTGTTACAAGGTGCCAGAAATATGGGAGTTGTTTCACACAAGTTGCCTAGAGAGTACGAGTTTGAGGAATATGGTGAGGCAATGTGACAAACCGGATAGGGTACTGGGTGTGACATCAGTAATGTCAGAGTTCATATGTTACTAATACTTCTTAGTTGTATGACCATAAGCCAGTTGTCATTTAGTCCTGCTGGGTGTAGATGTCCTAACCTGTAAAATATAAATATTATCTCATTTTGTCCTCACAAGAAACCTGGAAGGTAGGGGCTATTATTATCTCCAAGGTACAGTTCAGGAAATTGAGGCATAGATTAAGTGACTTGCCCAAGAACACACAAGTAATTAGTGCTCAAGGCTGGATTTGAACTGAGATCTTCCTAACTCCAGGTCCAGCACTTTATCAACTGTGCCAACTACCTACCTCCTATATAACACCAATACTCTCTACCCTGATAAGCTATTGTGAGACTAAAGTGAGATATTACATTTAGTATCCTTATAAATCTTAAAGTATTATAGAAATATCACTTATAATAATGGTTATTCCCCCCTATCAACCTAGAAGTCTGATTTATAGCGCCTAACTATTTATGGTCTACACTTCCTGAATTAATTCTTTTTTTAAAATTTACTTTTACAGTAACCATGTAGAGATGATGTTGCCATTATCAAGAGAGAAAGATTTGATATAGATAGATGGAGAAAGAGAAGGAGGGAGAAGGAGGGAGGGAGAGGGAGAGGGGGAGAGAGAGAGATGGTCTAAAGATGTTATGTCTTTTGTCTTTTTAAAGCTAAACAATTATGAAAGGTCTGAGATTGTTTAAATAAAAAACATCTTTCTTACTGGTTAGTTTATCTCATGTTCCTTTCCCATATATCACAGAGGTGTGCCATTCGCAGAACATGGAAAGGCAACTTTGTTCTCCTTTCTGTAGCTCCTTTTAAAGGTATAGTGGTATGATTGAGGGTCTAAGGACTTGGGTTCTTGTTCCAGTTTTAGACTAGTCATGTCATATTGGGCAGGTTGCTTTGGGGCTTCTCATCCTCATGCAAAAAAAAAATTCAGGGGTAGGAGAAATGGTTTTACTGGATGCTACCCAGCATCTCTTGAAGCTCAAAAAATGACAATTCTATGATTCTATACATAAGCGAAATTTTTCCATTTGTATTACAAGAATATTATTTATAGTTTCCAATGCCAGAAGGAGAAAAGATAGGAAGCTCATTAGCTCAGAAACCATTCTCAAATTGTACCATCCATTGGTATAGATATTTTATGAATAAGCATTAATGTTCCATTATCTTCTGAAGAAAATAGTCCTCTAAAGAATGAAATCTAAGGCTGAAATATATTAGGGTACTAATTATTTCTCTCTGTCATCAAGAACAGAGAAAATTTGTCTTTAGATATATTCTATATTACAGTATATAAATTCATAATTATTTAAAAGCAAGAATCACAACTTCTTTAGCTTCTGGTAAAATACTGTATGCATATGTTATATTAGATTCTTATAAGTAATCTTGCCAATTGTACTGCATAATTATAATATTATAATTTCATTGAATGCACAGAAAATTTGAAATTGAATATTAAGAAATGTGGTCCCTCCTATGGAAGTCAAGGCCATCAAATGTATAAATTATTTTTACTGTGATGTATAACATAAGGAAAATAAACTGAATTATCCTTCTGTCAGTCAATAAACATTTTCTAAGCCTTTAGTATGTATGAGGCATTGTACTTAGCAACATGCTGTCAAATTGTATAATGAAGAGATCACCTTTCCAAATATGGAGACTTAGAATTTGAAACTGAGATTTTTGTCAAAACAATAATTGTTTCAAGTTATCTGAAAAAATGGAAACTTATAGGACATTAACAGTAATTCTTTAGCAAACACATTCTATTAGCTTGTGAAGGAAATGCCACAATATAAGGTACAGTCTTAGCCTCTGCTTTCATTTTTCCATAACCAAGTGAAATCAATATAGAATATTTATGTATGTATATGTATATATACATGCATACATGTATATAGCATGTAGAGTATCCCTGTTTATTGCATAAATATTTGTGTATATATAAGCACATATATATGCATATATAGATATACACATATATCATGCGTGTATATGTGTGTAAGAGTGTATATATGTATACATACATATACACACTTCACAAGATAAATATTTCCAAGATTGTGTTTTCCTGCCCTCTCCCTTTCTCTCTCACTATATGTGTATATTACAGTATTTGTGTGTGTGTTTATATATATATATATGCAATATATACTGTAAGTATGTATGTCATAATCTTAGAGCAATTTATCTTTCTTTATTGATATCCATTCCATTCATGAAATCCACCCAGTTTGAAGAAGTTGGCAAATTTAGCCTTGTCTTCAGGCCAAAAGCAATTAGAATCATCATTTTCATAGGATGCTTGGTCATCTTGCCTGTCAGGACTCACAGTGAGCATGAATAAATAAGCCACTCCGAAGAGAATGGTGGATAATACCACCAACAACCCTTGCAAAAAAAAAAAGTATGAAGGTGAGAAATTCTATGAAGAATTTGAAACAATTCTCCAAAATTGACATGTACCTTTCTTATTAGACAGTTTCAGTGTAAAAGTGGACAAAGAGATGGGTTACAAATGTCACACTGGAAAACATGGTTTGGGATCAAAGAATGCGAGAGGTTAAGGGCTTCAAGACTACCTGGAAGGATACCAATGTATACTGAATACTTTCTTAAAGAGTTACCAAGTATGGAATGCTGCAAACAGCAAATGATTTGAAAAACTCAAATGGAAACTGACTAGAACTTCACAAACTGGAAGGCAGTCATTTCAGAATCATTCTTGTGTGCATCCAGATCAATATCTAGTTAGACTAAAATTCAAAGTAAATGACAAACAAGAGGAAATGACAGAACTTGGTAACTGACTGGAAATGAAAGGTAAGAGAGGAAAGAATCCAAGATCATCCCCCAAGTTCAAAAGATAAGAGACTAAGTTTATAGTGGTACAAGAATGACACCACAGATAGTAATGAAATGTCAGGAGAAGTAGGTTTAGAGGATAAGATAGATAATCAACTCAGTTTTGAAAGTGTTGAATTTGAGGCACTATTCAGACATTCAGACAGAAATTTCCTGGAAACAGCTGTACATAAGATTTTGGAGCTCAGAATAGGAGATATCTAGATTTGAGAGTCATCTGCATAGAGGCAGTAGTGAAAACAATTTGTGAAGATTACCAAGTAAAATGGTGTAGAGGTGAGACCCAAAGAGGACAATAGCCAAATTAAAAGCACAGAAGGAAAGAAAGGAAGCAGTGAAAAAGCAATTAGAAGGTGGAGGAAAACCAGGATAGAATGTTATCTCTGAAGCCAAAGGACGGAAGAATATAACTGTTTTAAAAGAGTGAACTTTAAGGGGCAGCTAGGTGGCCTAGCGAATAGAGCACTGGCCCTGGATTCAGGAGGACCTGAGTTCAAATGCAGCCTCAGACACTTGACACTTACTAGCTGTGTGACCCTGGGCAAGTCACTTAACCACAATTGCCTCACAAAAAAAAAGAAAAAGAGTGAACTTTGCCAAAAGCATCAAAAAGGTCAATTCAGAAAAGCATTGCTACCAAATTTCTCAATGTGAGCTAAACTATGAAAGAACAGTAGGTTAGAACAGAAGCTAATTTTTAAGAGGATCATAGTTCCAGCATTGGAAGAGTCCACAAAGGAAATCCAGTCCAACCTTCTCATTTTATGTGATAGATGAAAAAATTGAAACCCAGGGAAGTTAAGTGATTTGCCCAAGGTCATACAACTAGCATCTGAAGAATTTTAATCCAGATCTTCTTGACTCCAAGTGAACTGCTCTAATCTACTATTCAACCTCCACTCCAGCTGCCTCCACCCTTTGAAAGAGAACATCAGCATTAAGGAAAACCAAGAAACTCATAAATGCTCTGTTTGTAGCAGTGAATTCCAGCAGTTGTTCTGATAACTGAATCCTCCCCTCAATCTGTGCAGGTCTGAAATGTGCTTTCCCACCTTCTCGTCTATTTCTTCTTTCTGTCCCATACTCCAAAGTTGATATTCCTCCTATTTCTGCTTGTGTTCATCTTCATCAAAATTATCTTCCCCTTCTTGAGTCATGTCCCTCCTCCTTTTCAAGTCCTTCTTGAGTTCTTCTCTTTCTTCTCATCATTCAACCTCTCTTCAAACTCTCCCAAATTTCACTTTCCCCCAAATCAATCTTCCATCTTCTTATCAATTCCAACATTCCCTAAATCTCCTTCATAATTCCATCTTCTTCATCTCAATTACTTCTGTTTATTATCCCACAAAACTTCTTCTCATAACAGTCAAAAGTAGAGTTCTTCACTCTTTACACATTCCTTTCCTTCAAGGAAATTATTGTCTGGTCAGAGGGACAATAATCAGGTGAAAAGCTAACCAATAATAATATAAGGTTTGAGTAACATTTTAAAGCAACACTAGGGGAGAAGTCAAAATACTGTATCTATCTGTCTATATCTAGATAGATAGATAGATAGATAGATAGATAGATAGATAGATAGATAGATAGATGATAGATGGATGGATGGATAGATAGATAGATAGATAGATAGATAGATAGATAGATAGATAGATAGATAGATAGATAGATGGATGGATAGATAGGTAGATAGATAGATGAATGGATGGATAGATAATGTATACACACATATATGTATATATGTATGTGTGACAAATGACTAATACAAAAAATAAAGCCTCTAGGATTTCCAGGACAAGTGACATCATTTCCACATGGAATCATCAGGAAAGGGATGGCAGACTCAAGAAAATATATAATGTGCCTTTCCTTTAAAATTGCATTGGTCTTAAATCTCATACTATTTGACACTATAGAAGAGTTACTCTTTCCTTAAATTCTGGGTAGGTAAACTCAAGTGAGCTTTTAATTTTTTTTGTATATTCCCGAGCTCTTTCTCAGCCTACTAATGAGATGCCCAATCAATCGTCAGATATTATTCACATTCAGAAAGATTCCAATCGTTCTACACCTCTCCTGAGGTTCATAATAGCCAAAACTTTATGACTAGCTCATTGCTAATGTAAAGTGAAAGATTTACGTCATATGTTATTCATCTAAGGCCCAATATTGGAGCTCTTAAGTGTGTATAACCCCATCTAAAGCAAATCTTATGAGACTACCACACATTTAAGATTTTCAGGGTTGGAGCCTTAGATGAAAAATTATTATTTATCAGCATTTGAAAACAAAATTACTCTAGAACAGCTTTCTCCTACATAATGACCAACATTAATGAACTTCCTGGTCCCTCCAATTAAGCTATTTAATGGCAGGGATTATCTTTGCCTTTGTGTTCTCAGTGCTTAGTACAATGCCTGAAATATAATAAATGTTTTTGATTGGTTAATATTTGCCACTCATTTAAAATATGTGACATTCAGCTATAACGTCAGGGCCTGCACATAGCAAGCATTCACTAAGTACTTTTTAATAAATGAAATACTTAATTCATCTCCAGGAAAGTCTGGGATGATTTTTGTATGAGTGAAATATAAATTCTATACATTTAACAGAAACAAATCCAAATATTCACTTATATAGGGAAAATGGGGGTTTTTCACTCATGGTATGTCTAGATTTCTCCCAGAGATTTTCAGTTTACACAGAGATTTAAATTTTCAGACAAAGTCAGTTGTGTTAAATACATACAGAACTGAGGAATTCATGAGAGCTTGTAAGATTCGAATCTCTACAAAACAAATGTCAGATGAATTTATATTTCAACTTCATAATTTCTTATAGATGACAGAATGAAATCCCCCAGCTTTAGTAGTTTATCTTACAAAGGCAAGATGCATTATCATCTTTATCATCAGAGGTAGCTAAGTGGTGCAGTTGATAGAGTACCAGACCTGGAGTCAGGATAGACCTGAGTTCGGATCTAGCCTTATATACTTACTAGTAGTCTTACACTGGGCAAGTTATTTAATTCCTGTTTGCCTCAGCTTTCTCATCTGCAAAATTGGAAAAATAATAGCACCTACCTCCCAAGGATGTCAAGAGGATCAGATTAGATAATAGTTGTAAATCACTTAAGACAGTGACAGGCATATAGTAAGCACTGTATAAATGTTAACTATTGTCCTTATTCTAGAGGAAGCTTGTTATATTAAAAAGAACACTAGACTTTGAGTTAGAAATCCTGGGTTCAAACTGGCTGTGTGTTCATGAGCAAATCACCAAACCTGTGTAAGCCTTACTTAAGATGCAAAAGATAACACCTGTTTTCCTCACACGGATGTTGTGAGGAAAGTACTTTGTAGACATTAAAATTTTATACAAACGTGTGTTTTTTTAGGATTAGCAAATAGAAAACTGTCTTGGCTCTATCACAAATGATAACTGTGCTACCATGATGTTTTATACTTAAACTCGCTGGGATTCTGTTTCTCCATCTGTCATATGAGTAACCAGAATTAAATAATTTCTCAGATCCCCACAAGTTCTAATGTTCCATGATTCTGTGACCCATCTAAAACATGGTCCTAAAAACCATGAATAAGAAAATAAAACCATCACTCTCCTAATTGATACACTCCAGTGGCTCACTATTGCTGCAGGAGAGAATGCAAAATGCTCTTTCTGGGATTCAAAGCTCTTCCTAACCTAGTCCCCTCCTATGTTTCCAATTTTCTTACACCTCATTTCCCAACATGCACTCCTCAATCCAGTGACACTAGCCTCCTGGTTGTTCCATGAACAAAACATTCCATTTCTCAGCAGACATGACTGAAACAACTGAATGAAACATTCTAAGAAGGGATCCCTAGATTTCATCAGCCTATCAAAGAGGTTCACCCACCACACACACACACACCTCTTAGAATTCCTGATTTAAATGGTTTGATCGACATCAAATTATACGGCTCCACTTAAAAATGCATTTAAATTGCTTCTTCTTATGGAAAATGTCCCAAAGATATCAAATCTCATTTGAACTTGAGTATAAAATTATTAAAATTATTATAATTCACCAAAGGATTAGAACCTCAAGTCTTTTAATCTAGAGGTTAAATTAAACAGTAGACAAATTTATTTACAAATAACTTGGTCTCATCTAGACAAGACACTAAGTATAAGGCTCTGCATGAGAAAGCCAAGACAGTGTAAGTTAAAAGACTGACTGGCATCTTAAAGTGAAGGCTTAATGGAAAGAACAATTTAGAGCAATAAGAACTTTCAATAAGTCAATATATATTTTTGATAATAAAATGGCTCAGAAAGTGTCCAACCAAAATAACAGTTAATATTAACTGAACACAGCACTTATCATTCCCAAGGAACCTACAGAAAGATTAATGTTTCCTGGGCTAAATAAAGGGGGATTTATACATGTTCTCTGAGCATACAATAAAACATTTAGAAAACTTCAGAAATACATTCAGAATAAGCAGAAATCATTTAATGGATTTATAGAAGAGCTAACAGTTACATACCATTAGATTTATGACCTAAAACTGTTTCATCTCCAGATAGAACCTATGAAGCCAGTAATATCAAAGAATAGAATCAAAAGGCCTTCTATATCAAAATCCACAAGAACTCAAACCAACAATATGATAGAGAGAAACACTGAACAATGGCTGAGTTTTGCAGATTTGTTTGTGGAAAAGGGAGTTATTAAAGCAATTCAATTAAGCACCACATCATTCTCACTAGAATTTTTAGAAGGATAATCCTGAAGGAGCTGGGATTTTATAACGAAAGTAGATTATGCAAAGAAATAGTAGAATTTTAGGTGCATCATGTCACTGAAAACCCTAAAAATTTAACATCCACGCTGCAAGAAAGGATATGATGTGAGAAAAATTTATATTATAACATTGTAAAGACAAGTTTGAAAGACTCTAGAACTTCAAATGGTACAATGACCACCAACCATAATTCCAGAGGTCTCATCTGCTAGAAGCATACATATTTTTAATATTCCTGATGTGGAAATTTGTTTTCCCTGACTATATTTTGTTATAAGAGTTTGGGGGTTTGGGGGTTTTTTTTTCAATGGACAAAGGGAGGGGCAGAAGATGGAAATAAAATGGATTTTTTGTCACTCACTTAAAAATATTAAATTGTAAATAATAATAATGATAATAATGATAATAACAATAAACATTTTTATTTATAGTTTGGGGTTCCAATTTTTATCCCTCTTTCCCTCCCTCCCTTCCTCTTTCCTGATGCAGCAATTAGATTTGGGTTATGCATGTATGATTATGTGAAACATTACCATGTTTGTAATTTTGTACAAGAAAACTTGATTTAAGAAATGAAAGTGAAAAATTTCATGTTTCAGTTTGTTCCATCAATATCAGTTCTTTCTTTGGAGGTATATAGTATGTTTCATCAATAATCCTTTGGGATTGTCTTGGATCATTGTATTGTTGAGAATAGTCAAGCCATTCATAATTCTTCATCAAATAATATTGCTGTCTCTATATACAATGTTCTCTTGGTTCTGCCCACTTCACAGTACATCATTTCATATATGCCTTTTCAGGCCTTTCTGAAATTGTCCTGCTTGTCACAATAATATTCCATCACTGTCATATACCACAGAAATTACCTAGTGGCTACAATTATACATCAGAGACTATCTTTCATGGACTAAGAAATGACAATTCTGAATATTATGAATAAAGACTTCAAAATGGCCTATAGAACTCCACCAATTAACTGCTGGAACTAGACTCTTATTGCAGAGAGAAGCACTGCCCATAATCACCAAGATGGATCATTAAGCCATAAAAATTTAAGGATAACATTTTAAATGAAACTAAATGTCAGAGTAGATATAACAGCAGACCAAGATTCAGAAATACCTGTGTTCAAGATGGGAAATTTGTATGGACCTGAGAAAATCATTTAACCACAGCCTGCCTCAGTTTCCCCATCTGTAAAATGGGGATGATAATAGTACCTACTTTCAAGAATTTTGAGGAAAACATGAGATGATATTTGTAAAGTGTTTTGCAATTCCTAAAGTGTCATATATAAATATATATAATATTATATATTAATAATAATTAATAATATATACATGTTATTATTATTAGTGTTAAATCACTATCTCTATACAAAATATCAGTTTCTTCTTCTGTAAAATGATCTGAAGAAGGAAATGGAAAACCACTATGGTATCTTTACTAAGAAAACCCCAAATAGGGTTGTGAAGTCAGACATCACTCAACAAAAACAACAAGGGAAGCTAAGTGGCCCAGTGACTCAGGCCTGAAGTTGGGAACACTCTTCCTGAGTTCAAATCAGGCCTCAGATACTTACTAGCTGTATGACTCTGGGCAAGTTACTTAACCCTATTTGCCTCAGTTTTCTCATCTCTAAAATGAGCTGGAGAAGGAAATGGCAAACCATTCCAGCATCTTTGCCAAGAAAACTCCAAATGGGGTCACAAAGAGTTTGTACATCACTGAAATAAATGAATAATAATACCAAATACTCACAATCTCAAAGCTATGTGAATAAAAAACTTTGAAAACATAGATATCTACTAGAGGAGATCAAAATCAAAAGGGAATAGATTATGGCTAGAACATTCCTGTTATTCTATTTGGGGCCACATTTATACCTGTTGCTTTCAGTGAATCTATAAAGGATGAGCTTATATATGATAACAAAAAAACCCAGTTATTTTATCTCCTATGTAATAGTCATAGAATATTAAATATAAAAGAATAATAGCAAAATAATGATTTTGTCCAAGGACAGTTTCTATCTGAACCCTATAAAATGAGAATGAAAAAAAATATTTTTTATTATTAATAATATTTTGCATAGGTCTTTAAAGTTGCCAAATACCTTACAAGTAGCCTGTTAGTCCCCTCCCCCCCCCCGTTTACACATGAAATGAAATCTTTATCTAAAATGCAAAAATGTTCTTGTGAAATATATGTGAATATATTGTACCTTCTAGATTCATGTAAGAATGTATTAGAATTGGTGCAGCTAGGTGGCATGGTGGATAAAGCACCAGCCCTGGATTCAGGAGGATCTGAGTTCAAATCTGACCTCAGACACTTGACACTACTAGTTGTGTGACCCTGGGCAAGTCACTTAACCCTCATTGCCCCACAAAAAAAAAGAACGTATGAGAATATACATATTATGTGATGCCTTTGTAACCTTCAATTTAACAAAACATTTCCTAACCCAAATGGTATGTGGTTAAGTGATGGAACTAGGAAAGAGTGGACACAATCACGCTTGATTAATGGAAGATTTTATTTCTAATACTCATCTATCAAAATTCATACCTCATCTTCAGTAATAACTGTTCCTGATCTGACCCCTCCTCTCTCCACCTCTGTGTACTTACAATAATATTCTCATAGTTAGAATAGAGTTCCTTCACTTTTGTGATTCTTGAAATCCTTCTTTTCTTTCATGGCCAGAGCCCAGATGCTATCTCCTTCATACGGTGTTCCCTGGTCCCTACACACAAACATACACACACACACACACACACACACACACACACAAAAACCATGAAATCTCTACCTGCCCAATCATTCATGCTATTCTGTATTATCTCCCCTAGCTCTTTTCTATATTGTAATACGCATTATAGTATTCTGTGTACCTGTCTCATTTCTCTACTAAATTGTAAGCTCTTGAAGGGGAGGAATCAACACTCCAACAAATACTAGCTATGTTAACATGGACAAATTATTTCATCTGTACAGCAAGTCATAAGATCAAAGATCCAGAAATGAAAAAAATATACTACTTCAAAGGTCATCTGGTCCAAATCCCTCATTTTACAAATAAGAAGCTGAGACTTAGAGTACTTAAATGACTGATCCAAGGTCATATAGATGTGTCAGATCTAAGATTATGAACCTAGATCTTCTCAGTTTAGCCCTCAGAAGTGTCTTTCACTTACACTGCCTCTCTACATCTCAGTTTCTTCATCTCTAAAATGGGGTTATACTTTTACTATCCACTCAGTGTTGTTCTTTGGAAATGTGTAAATCTAAAGTGCTCTATGTGGAAATTCTTATCTTTCATCTTTGCATCTTCAGCACCTAGCACAATGCCTTGCTCGTATAAGGCGCTGAATATATATGGTGCATTTTATTCAATAGTTCCTTCAACCATCTTATAACATGTGAAAATTTGGAATAGGTAAATTCTAGATCCATGAATGTATGGGGAAGGGAATAAGCATTTAATTAGAAACTACAATATACCAGGCACTGTGCTAAGCACTTTACAAATATTACCCCATATCATCTTCACAAACAACCTCTGGGAGGGATGTTGCTATTATTATTCCCATTTTACAGTGGAAGAAACTGAAGCAGACAGGTCAAATGACTTGACCAGGATCACATTGCTAGTAAGTGTCTAAGGTTGGATTTGAACTCAGGTCTTCCTGACTCCAGACTCAGCACTCTATGCCCTCTATCAGCGGCCTTGGAAAGGCAGGCATTTTCTACTTTAGCGATTTTGGCTAGAAGGGAGGCTATGGTGTACGAGCATGTGAAGGGACTTTTAAGCTCTCCCTTTAAGAAAATCTCTCACAAACAAATGGTACAGCCATGATCCTGATTACAGTCAGCTGTTGTTTGCACCACTAAAGTTACTGAAGACAGTAGTGAGAATTAGAGTCTATTAGTTTAGAGGCATGGCTTGAAGGTAGGGATTTAGTTCGGGACCAAGAAAAACAAATCATGAAAGGATATCTTGGCTGCTGTTGATTCCTTTGGATTCTCTGTCAGGGTTAATTGTGTGAGACAAATTATTCCAGTCATTGTAGAGTTGTTCCTTCCCTTTCAACCGCCTCACCCAGGAACCCTGGCTTCTTCCTCTCTATAATCTAATCCTCATTCTACAGGATTCATTGGCAGATTAAATGCATCTAATTCTGAAGGTTAATAATGGAGCTGGTTTTTCCCATGCAGAAAACAGGATACCTGAATTACTTCAAATTATTAAGTGTGTTAACTCACTGGAATTTCTCTGTTTGATTTCTGTGCTGGAGCAATTGTGAGCGATACAAGACTGAGTGTTGTGGTTTTAAAGGTCCTATTAATCGAACTAGGGCACAAATCTCTGTAATTATCCTTTTAGTTTATAGCTTATGCTATTAATGAGGTTGACTAGATCTATTCTAGGTTAATCTCAATATTTTCTTTCTATCTAAAACACAAAGGGAATTGTCCATTAACAAGTGTCATGATTCCTTGATTGGTTCTATAAGATTAGAGTTTGTCCTTTTAGTCAATTACCACAATCATCTTCACTCCCTCTATTCCTAGAATGAATAGCAAATATTCCATATCACTTAGTGGGTTTTATTTTCACTCATTTCCAAATTGTTGTGGTTAACTTGGTGTTGTTATGGTTCTCCACAATAGGAAATATGACAGCTACTTCCTCCTGACTTTTATTCTCAATGATGCCTGTTTATAAAAAATATTAATCATTAACCTTAGCACCTTAAAGTTTGAAGGAGAAGTCCAGAGAGTTAGTTCCAGAATTAGGTGAGGCAAAGAATGTGGGGTGAGAATTGTTCTGCGATAGTGGTACAAGGAAGAAGTCACCAATCAAAAGAACAGGGCCACAGGGCAGAAGTTTCTCCAGAGTGTCAATGTGGCTGATGCAGGGGAGGAGATAGAGAAGTATGAAAAGTGAGTTAAAGCATGATTGATCAAGAGAGATAAGCTAGGACATTAGGCAGTGTTTAGAAAACTGAGCCCCTTGTTCAGAAAAATCATAGGAACAAAGATTGAGAACTAGAAGGGATTGCTTAATCTTACTCCTTCATTTTGTAGCTGTGGAAAGGAAGACCCAGAGGCTTACAGGACATCCCAGAGTGAGAGAAACATTGAAGAGCAGAGAAAATATTTCGAACAATGTTTTTTTTTTTTACTCCAAATCTAGCTAATTGATACAAAAAAGTTAGAAGTCCAGGGAACCAGAGAAAACAATACAAATAAGGAAAAGAGACTTGGCTAGAAATGTTGTGTTATTTAACCTGCTGGTTAAATTTTACTTCTGAGGATAAAAAGGAGAAACGCTTTGAAGATGTTTGGAACAAAGGTGCCAGTTATGCTTGAGTTTGACTTAAAAGTATGATGACTTCATGATGTAGTTATGTTCTTAGTCTGCCAACTGCACCCACAGTCAAGGAAACCAGAGTCCTGGAGAGAGCAGCATCCCCTCCACCACCACCCTCACCACAGGTGTTGCTTCAATCTGGCCCCCCAAAGCCATTGTCTAGGGGATCATCCTTTGTGTAGTTGACACCCAGGGCTTTCCTCTTCGCTTGATATAACTCCTGCATACCCAACAAGCAAATCTACAGAAGAACCACAAAATGCCATCAAATAGTTTGATGGATATGGTTTTATCAACACTTAAGAAGATGCAAGACCTATGGGACTTAGTCTTGTACTCTAAGGACCACTGGCCCTTCCCATAGGTCTTTATTCTCATACATGTTGTATTCCCCTATGACGATGTGAGCTCCTTAAGAGTTCACAGGAGCTGTCCTGATTTTCTCTGAGTATGCCCATTGCTTAGCACAGTGTACCGTACAGTGTTTTTGTTGTTCTTTAGTCATTATCACATCCAACTCTTTGTGAAGAGTATAGCACTGGTCCTGTATGGACAGTATGGTCCATGGCAAAGATAGGGTCCTTGGCAAAGATACTGGAGGAGTTTGCCATATCCCTCTCCAGTGAGTTCAGGAAAACAGGGATTAAGTGATTTGCCCAGAGTCACATAACTAGTTAAGTGAAGTGAAAAATTAGGCCAGATTTAGACTCAGGTCTTCCTGACACCTGGTCTAGTGCTCTATGCACTGAACCATGTTACTTATCTGGCATTGTACATAGTAAATACTTAATAATAGCTTTATTTTTTCTATCCATTTATTCAGAGAAGAATTGTCTTTTTAATGCTTATATGTTTTTTTTTTTCCCTTGTCCTGATCAGTGAATTTAGCAGAGTCCAATACTCTTTTTTTTTTTTTTTAAGTGAGGCAATTGGGGTTAAGTGCCCAGGGTCACACAGCTAGTAAGTGTTAAGTGTCTGAGGCCACATTTGAACTCAGGTACTCCTGCATCCAGGGCCGGTGCTCTATCCACTGCGCCACCTAGCTGCCCCCAGAGTCCAATACTCTTAAACAAGACAGGCAATGATACTCATTCCTTTCTACTGCTCTAGAAACTCAAGGAGATGCATCAATCCATGCAGTGAGGAAACAAAAGAAGCTTTCCTGATCCCCTGTTAATATGACACTTTAAGTCAATATACTGTTTTTAAAAAGTATCTGGACAGTATTAAAAAAAAATCCTTATCCTTGTTTAATGTTTGGAAGTTGTTCCTCAGTAGGCCTGTGGGAAGAAAATATTAGCTTTTTGTTTTTTTTCTATCCTTATTGTGTCCAGAACCAAAATACACAATCTCTACTCCAGAGCAACAGTAGCATGTCATTTGGAGATATAAAATCAGGATTAGTCTATATAGAAGCCAAGGCAAAAAAAAAAAAAAAAAACGTGTTTATGCCCCAAAACATGTGTGTGCATGCATGTACGCACATATACACACATGCATGCACACAGAGACTCACATTTTAATGACTATAGAGACATTTCTAGTTCCAGGGCTGTCAATTTTTACAATGGTGGAATGTCCAAAGGCTACTTTAGTGATAATAAAAAGCATTTTTATTTCCAAGTCTTGCTTGATATTTTTTTTAGTACTTAAGGAAACTCTCTTTTAATACTTAATAGAGTTTTTAGAGTAAGACACAACATGATGAGTTGCCAAATAATAAACAAAAAGAAAAAATAAAGAGGAAGAATTTATGTTCTGGTTCATCTTTACAATCATAAAGCTAAACTGTCTAGAGGTATAAGAACTCCATGGCCACCTTGGAACCAGCGAGCATTGTCTCCTGGTGAGATTCCCCTCAGAGAATCGATTTAGTTTACTGACCCACATTATCAAAAGCTACTTAAGTCTTTAAATGGCTGTGATGCCAATGAAAGAACATTTCTCACATCAATGTTATTAGATGCTTTTAGCTTTATTTCCCCTGTAACATTATAAAGCTTGCATGCCTAGAGGCTGCTTTAGGCTAACCGCAAACATATTGTTAAGAAGTTAAAAAGAAAAAAATGTGAAGAGGCAAGAATAGCAAAATATATTTTTTTAAAGCTTGAACCAGGCATTTCACCAAAGCAATAATAATAAAATGTAACAAGCGCTGCTACTAAAAAGGAAACACAGCATGTGCTATGGAATGCTGTTAAAACAAATAAACTCCTCCACTTATCATAAGGTGTAGAGTACAAGAAGCTCACCACATTTTATTATGTGCACACACCATCATCTTTAATCCTGTCACTGATGCTGCCACACTAGGAATAGAGCCCCAGGCTCATTTGTTTAGAACATTTCAAGTAGTCACTCTTCTAGGTCTTCTAGATCTAGAGATCTTGGAAGAATCATAATTACCTTATCAATATTACATGCACTCAGTTCCTCACAAAGGATAGGGACAAGTTGTATCTTCATAAGGTTTTGCTTCTCCTCCACCTATGCTCAGAAGACTCAATGTAATTACTTATCTCCCTTAACAGACCTCTCTCCAGACACTAACACTCGCTCTAGACTCAATTCTCAATGGTTTGCATGCTCCCACCGCCAACATTCCACTCCAGATTCTCCTTCTACTAGAATACCTCCATAACTCACATAATCTCTTTAATCTTAATTCCCTCCTTTTCTCACTCCTTCCATTTTTTTGGCACTCACTGAAACCTGGCACCTTCCTGATCTCACTTCCTCCTTCTCTAACCTTTCTAGTATCAGCTACATTTTCTCTAAAACCATCCACTCATTTGATTGCAATAAAGGGTACAATACTCCTTGATCCATATGAAACTTCCAGCTTCTCCCTGTACCCCTTTCACTCAGAAATCTCTCCACCTTTGAGGCTCATGTTCTCCAGATTTATCACTCAATACAGATTCTGTCAGTTGTTATTTATAGACTCTGGAACATCCTCCTTTCTTCCTCAATGAGTTCAGTGTCTTGTTTAATCTTTCTCTCTTCGAATACTGTAAGGTTTCAACATGCTTATTGATTTTCCCTCAAATATTCTAACTTCCCAGCTCCTCAATCTTACTGCATTCTCATGACCTATATCCTACTCCTTAACTCCAACTCATACACACAGAAATGGTCATGCCTTTGATGCTGCCATCACCCACAAATGTTCCACTTATATCTTCGTGAATGTGAAAATTCCTTTGTCATATATTCTTCTTTTCTTTTCTTTCTTTTTGTTGGTGAGGCAATTGGGGTTAAGTGACTTGCCCAGGATCACACAGCTAGTAAGTGTCAAGTTTCTGAGGCCAGATTTGAACTCAGCTCTTCCTGACTCCAGGGCTGGTGATCTATCCACTGTGCCACCTAGCTGCCCCTTCATTATAATTCTTTTTGTTGTATGACTTCCAATCCCTTTCTCTGTTCTCACCATGACCTCCATTTCCTTGACCCCTCAATCCTTTCCCAGGCTATCTTCTCTGCATCATCCACACTCTCCCCCCTTCCCTATCTTGAGACCTTGGTGAACCAATTCAACTTAACACTATCCCGTATTTGCTCCCTTGTCTGATTGGTGATCAACACATCAAAACCCTAGCTCTGAATTACTCCCACCATCTGCCTTTTTTTGTACCCATATATATACTGCTGAACAAAGCCGGAGGAAATCACAAAACCACCCTGATTTGGTATGCTACAAATGTAAGTTATCTAATCTAAAAGTTCACTGAAGCATGGAAATTTTTCTATTTCTTTGTGGCTGTTTCACTCTCTCACTCTCCTCAGTGGCTCTTTTAAACCTTCTCATCTCTCCTCGTGCCTCTCATAGAACCTCATTCCCTCATGCTGTCAAATGAGAACTTTACCTTAAGCATCATAGATTATAAAGGACATCAGGAATTTGCTAAAATTAATGGAAAATTCCAAAAGTTCTCCCTCCTCCCCTCTAATTCATTTTACATAACTCAGACAACTTCCCCTATCATCTCCTCTTTCAGTTTTGTGATCAGTAAAGACAGCCCTTCTTTCCACAGCCAATGTAATCATGTGCACCCTTGATCTTCTCCCCTTCCATCTTTTTCAGCAAACTTCCCACACTATGATCCAACTATCTCTTGTCTTCAATCTCACACTATCTTCTGGTTGCTCCCCTGCCTTCTACAAAAAAATGCCCATGTCTTATTCATCAAAAAAAAAAAAAAAATCCACCTCATTTAGTCCTATCATCCCTGATAGCCAGCTCCTGTATCTCCTTTCCCTTTCTCAACAAAACTCCCTGAGAAAGCCATCTCCACCACACATCTACACTTTATTTTCCTCTTGCTTTCTTCTAAATAATTTTCAATCTTGTTTCTGACCTCATCATTCAACTAAAACAACCCTCTCCAAAATTCCCACCGATCTCTCAGTGATCATATCTAATGGTCTTTTCTCAGTCTTATTTCTTTCTTTCTTTTATTTTTTGGTGAGGCAATTGGGGTTAAGTGACTTGCCCAAGGTCACACAGCTAGTAAGTGTTAAGTGTCTGGCTGGATTTGAACTCTGGTCCTCCTGAATCCAGGGCTGGTGGTCTATCCACTGTGCTACCTAGCTGCCCCTCAGTCTTTTTTCTTGACAGCTTCTTTCTAAGTAGCATTTAACAGGTTCAAATATAGTCTTCTGTTTGGCATTTGAAGCCATTCAGAAGCTGATTCCATCCTACCTTTCCAGTATTCTTATATCTTACCACCATATACTCTATAATATGACTGGTCTCCTTGTTGTTTCTCACAGATGACACTCAATCAAACTCCTAATTTTGTGAATCTGCACTGGCTGTTCCCCATGCTTAGAATTCTTTCTCCCCTCATTTCTACCTCCTGGAATCTCTGGCTTCCTTCAAGTGCCAGCTAAAATCCCATCTTCTTCAAGGAGACTTTTCTGTTGTTCTTGTTTAGTAATTTTCAGCTATGTATGACTTCATGACAATTTTGGGGGGGTTTCTTGGAAAACAATGGAGTGGTTTGTTGTTTCCTTCCCCAATTCATTTTACAGAGGAAGAAACTGAGACAAATAGGGTTAAGTGACTTGGCCAGGGTCTCACAGTTAGTAAGTGTCTGATGCCAAGATTGCTAGCTGGGTTATTTTGAGGATGGTGATGGCCTTTAGAATCATAGGAAAGTTTTGGGTTGGGGGAGTCTGGGAAAAAGATAAAGGGTTCTGTTGTGGACATGTTTAGTTTTAGATGCTTACGGGACATTCAGTTGTAGATCCCCAAAAGATAATTGGTGATGTGTGATTGTTGCTCAGAAGAGAAACTAGTGATGGATATGTAGGTAAGAGAATCATTAACATAGAGATCGTAACTGAACCCATGGGAGCTGATGCAGTCACCAAGTGAGATCACTCTCACTCTCACTCACTTCATATATCTGATCTCTTGCCAAATCTTGTAACTTCTACTTTCATAATATCTCTAGTATGCATCTTCTTTTCTCCACTCACGCAGCCACTGCCCTAGTTCAGGCTCTAATCTCCTCTCACCTAGACCATTTTCAGTGCCTTCTAACTGGTCTCCCTACCTCAAACCTAAACCCTCTACAATACACACAACTGCCAATGTGATATTCCTAGTATACAGATCTTTCCATATCGCTCCCACATTTAGTAAACTCCAATGGCTCTCTATTACTTCTAAGATCAAACAAAGCCCTCTGTCTGGCATTTAAAGCTCTCCATAGCCTGATTCCTTCCTACCTTTCTACTCTCCTTACAATTCATTCCCTTTCATGAATATACTCTATGATCCAAGTACACCAGCCTACCTGCAGCCTACATTATACTCCCTTGACTGTCTCTGTCATTTGCCCTGGCTGTCCCCCATGCCTGGAATGTTCTCCTTCCTCACCTTTGTCTCTTATTTCCCCTGGATTACTCCAAGACACAACCCAAATCCCACCTTCTGCAGAAAGCCTTTCTCACTCCTCACTAGCAATTAGGACCTTTACCTTTGTTATTGTTGCTGTTCAGTTGTTTTAGTCTTGTCCAACTCTTCATGACTCCATTTGGGGTTTTCTCGGCAAAGATACTGGAGCATTTTGCCATTCCCTTCTCCAGCTCATTTTTACAGATGAGGAAACCAAAGTAAACAGGATTGAGTGACTTGTCTAAGGGTACAAAGCTAGTAAGTGCCTAAGGCCAGATTTGATCTTAGGAAGATGAGTCTTCCTGGTTCCAGGCCAGCACACTATCCACTGTACCACCTAGCTGTCTAAAAGATTACCTTCTGTCTATTCTGAGTATATCTTATACATCCCTAGTAACTAACATGTTGTCTCCCTTATTAGAATATGAGTACCTTGAGGACAAAGCCCATCAAGAGCTGAGGTGAATAGATGTCAAGAACCTTTGAAAAATAATGAGAAATGTAATTCCAGTACTTTCCAACTCCTCATGCATGCTCTCTCTCCTTCCTACCTTTCACATCTTTTCATTACCTTCCTACCTTATTACCGATACTTTCCAACAATTGGAATAACCTTTATTCCTTGAACACAAACACATACACACACACACACACACACACATACACACACACACAAACCCCTACCTCTGGTGATTGAAGGCAGTACTGTGTAAAAAGTATAGAAGCTGGAATCATGGGAACTGAGAGAATGCCAGTCAGGAAATTTAATCTCTCTATTCCTCATTCCTCAGTTGTAAAATGAGGAGTTGGATTATACTGTCTCCAATATCCTTTTTAGCTCTTAATTTATGATTTTATGATTTGTGTTGGGTTGGGACTTCTAGAATAATCACCCTCATCCCTATCATCTTTATGCATCTGTGTCTTCACCCCTAGGGTATTATAGTTGAGACAGTGGCAGGCTGTGTACTTTCCTCTAAAGCCTCTTTTCCATAGAATATGATCTATTTCTCGGGGCAGCAAAAACACTTTGTCCTAGGATGCATGCTTGCAGCAGGAACTGCCTTTGTTGGATTCTTGCCTTGACCCAGCTAAGAATCTTTCAGTCTTCATACTATGTCCACCTGAATATCTAGAATCATACTATTACTGCACTTCCACAGTGATGAAGTTTTATGTGTTAGCTTAGCTTTTCCCAAATACATGCTGTCAACTGTAGTCTAGGCTATAGAAGCAACAGAATAAATTAGAAAAATGAGGTTGCACTGTGCCAGCCCGTGACAAGCTTTACAGGGTTGTAATTCCTTGTTCTGCATTACAGCACATCGCTTAGAGTGCATATTTCCTGGTTATATACACTTTGCATATACATATACAGTGAATTCTGCAATACTGTCATTTGAATACCAAGGTACCTGTGCGACACAGAAGTTATATTGTGCAAATATCTTCAGGGGGTGGGTTTTTTTGGGTTTTTTTAATGATGGCAGCTCTCAGTAAACACATTAAAATACCATAAACTTCAGTGCATCATTTGGAAAGAAAATCTCTTCCATGTAAACGTCTACCAACAAATCAAAATTTGGTAGATCTCTTTTCAAAAGCCCCAATACATTCCCAGAATGTTGACAGGTAGCTTCAGCACAGCTTGGAATAAGTACTGAATTGATCCCATACCTGCTTTCTCCTTCCATTAGTTAGTGACTTTGCATGAAAGCAATTAGTTAGAGCTGTTTTAGTTGTCTCTCTAGTGAGTATACGCTGGCACCTGACATAAAGTCTCTTGATGCACTAATGAAATCTCATTCCCCAGAAAGAGAAGATTCTGTTTAATTCAATTCAACAGAATAGCTAGTCTTAATTCTCATTTCTACCACTTGCCAGCTCTATGACTTTGGATAGGTCATATCACAAGAACTTACATTGACATTGTTCCCAGGATTATAGTTTCAAAACACTATAAAGTTTGATCTGAAAGGAACATCTAGTCCAATCTCCTTGCTTTATAGAAAAGAGAAATAGAAGTCAGAGAAGTTATTTTCTCAAGACATTTACTGACTAAGTGAGAGTGAGAATTTGAACCCAAGTACTCTGACCTAAACCCAATATATCAACCACAATGCCAAAGTTTACAAACCACTCTCCCCACAACACTGTGAAGTAAATGGTACAGGTATTAACAACCCTTGGGGTAGCAGGGTGGTGCAGTGAATAGAGTCAGGAGAACCTGTGTTCAAATCCAGCCTCAGATACTTACTAGCTGTGGGATGCTGGGTAAGTCACTTAACTCTGCCTCAGTTTCCTCATCTCTAAAATGAGCTGGAGAAGGAAATGGCAGTATCTCTGCAAAAAAAAAAACCCCAAATGGGGTCACAAAGAATCAGATACAACTGAGATGACTGAACACCAACATAAACAAGCCTATTTTAGAAATTACCTATCTGATATTCAGAAAGGTTAAATTATTTGCTCAGAGTCACACAGATAGGAATTCAAATCTACATCTTTAGACATTAATTCCAACATCCTTGAAGCCTCATATCACACTGCTTTTCGGAGATCAGTTTCTTTTTTCTGTCAATAGAGGTAATAAGATGCGAATTACCATAAATCACTCTAAGAAAAATAATAAATTTATTTGCATTTTAAAGTTACAAAGTATTTATCTTATGATATTCATTTTATCTTCATTGCAGTCCTGAAAAATGTTCTGACTTAAAGTCCAGTACACTTTCCAATACAATTTTATATATGTGTATATATATATATATATAATTAAAAATAAGATAATGAAATACCAGTAATTAATAATGACAAGCCTGATGTATTCAAAACAAATGAACAAAAGCAATGTGTATACTCCACAATAAATAAAAAATTATTATCAAGAAGTAAAAAGAACCTCTTTCAAAACCTCTTTTATTATTTCTACAAAATCAAGAAAAGAACAGGGAGAAAGATGAACAGGAGGTGTAAACTGTTTACATGTACTAACGGTAACTGTGATCATCCTGATACAAATTGCCTTCTCTTTTTCAGACAGAGTTTGTGCATAAAGTTTGTGTCTGACAAAAGCCAGTCATCAGTTACATGCTTTAGATCAGGATTAGGATGTCACAGTTGTTCCACAAAATTACACGAACTCCACAAGGCTCCAAGACATAAACATGGCTAGAAGCAACATGCCCTAAATCATAGGTGAGACATCAAAACCAAAGATGGTTTTCTAGTGAGAAAGAGCAACACTGCCCCTTCATTACAGAGTCCCTATGGATACCTGAGAAGCATAGACACCTACACTCTTGCTTCAGCACAAGTAAATTGCTTGTATATAATAAACCTTCATTCATGAGGAAGGTCTGAGTAGGACATGTTGAGACTGAAAAAAATGTGGCAATTGGAAACCATAGTGTATTCTAAGACAAATTGTTCCTTACAAAGGAGCGTGTGAATAGCAAAGATAGTTAGCTAGGATAATGCTACACACACACACACACACACACACACACACACACACACACACACACACACACACACACCCTGTTATCTCCAGATTTTTTAAGATTTCCAAACTACTATTATTCGTGAAAAAATATATATTATCTAAATACTCTGTCATTGCAGCTATTGGGCAGCATTGTGTCATAGTGAGTACAGGGCTGGCCTTGGAGTTAGGGAGACTTGAATTCAAGTTCTATTTTTAATGGATACAAGCTGTGTAATCATGGGAAAGCCAATTAACTTCTTAGTGCTTCAGGTAACTCTCTCAGTCCATATCTCTATTCTTAAAATTTTATTTTTTTTTCAATTCACAGCATAAAAAATCATTTCTATAACATAGTACAATAAAAAAAGATTGCACATGAAACTACACAAATCTAACATGTACAACATCTTATTTCCTCCAAATATATAACAAAATTATAAATTTCTTTTTTTCTTTTACTCCCTTAGCACTACAGAAATGGCTACCATTAGACATAAATAGGTATATAAATATATGTAAAATTATTCTCATTATATTTATATTTATCTGTGTCATATATATATATACATATATATATATATATATATATATATATATATATATATATATTTGTGAAGAGATTTACTATACCAGGAGGTTCCCACATACCAATGAAATCATGTCTGGCCAAAAAATAATAGTATTATACTTATTGTTATAGACATTGGGCCAATCATTCAATAGATTCAAGAAAAAGCTTTAAAATTCACCACAGCCTCTTAAGAGTTGAAGAGGTGGAATCTTCCAAAGGAATCC
The DNA here is from genome assembly GCF_019393635.1 of Dromiciops gliroides. Lineage (NCBI taxonomy): Eukaryota > Metazoa > Chordata > Mammalia > Microbiotheria > Microbiotheriidae > Dromiciops > Dromiciops gliroides. Next base: position 106,233,355 of record NC_057863.1, on the reverse strand, counting down.
ACAATTGTGAAAAAGTTGTAATGATTGTATTTAAGATGGCTGCAAATCTACATGTGATTTCATGGATAAAAAAAAATTATAAAGAAGTTAAGGGGGACTCTCTACAAATCATTGTATTATTCAATAGGAAAGAGAAATATGGGCAGGACCTATGAATTCATTTGTATAAGGACCTCCCAGGTGAGTAAACTCCTTCCACTAGTGCAGGTTTGATACCTTTTCAGCAGCATGGAGTTTTAGACAATTACCTTCAGTTTCACGGAATAATTTTCAAAGTAAGTATAAATGGGACACCAAAGGGTAGCATTGACATAAGCCTCTACTCCCTTCACCTGAAACACACTCAGATAGGTAAATAGTATATTCTGTGTTTGCCAAGAAACTAAAGTAGTAATGATTTTCACTTTTTCTCTTCGTGTTGAATTGAAAAACAATGTGGACAACTCCTGCTTCTGCTGATTCTTGAGTCAACAGAATTCTCTTGAACGCATCAGGTCAGTTAAGTTGCACTTCCAAATGAGCAAATAATCCAATTTTTCTCTGCCCATCTAGCACATTAGTTTCATCATCTTTTCATCTGAGAAACCTGTAATGTGTCCTATGAGAACATTAATACATAGCCAGCAGCATGGGACTGGCTGCTGATTATAATGATCAGAGGCACATCAGATAAAGGAATCTAATTTCCATAGGTAGGGAGAGAAGCACAAGAGAAATGCAGTTAGGCAGCGTGAGGGAGGAGGTGGTCATCTTGAAACTAGAGTATCTTAATGCATGGTACCCTGTTTTTCTCAATAACTGCTGCTTAGTAAATTTGCATTGTCTGAAAAAAATGCTACCAAATGTATTTCCTTCTTAAAACTTACACACTTTAAAAATTGCCCTTCTCCCTGTGCCCATTATTCTCACCCTTACTCTTTGAAGTTTTCCAGCTTCCAGTCCTAGCCCATAAAATGGTGTCTTTTGACCATACTGAGGATGTGGATGACACAGCTAATCTAAGGAAGGTAATATAGGTCTTTTCCCAAACTGCAGTATAATTTAGACAGGGAAACATTGAGTTAGTCTAACCCTCAAGTACAAGTAAGCTCAAACCATCCCAGAAAGAAAGGATTTTAAGTTTCTAGATGAAGCTTCACAAACACTTCAACTCTTCAATAAGTATGTATTATACATTTATTGTTTCAGCACACTGAACTCAATGCTTCCTAGATGATGTACCCAACCCAAAAAACAGGTCATCTTAATTGAGATTCATGAACTTGGGAGATATATAGTAAGACAAAGATAGAGATAGATGATATAGATATACTGCATTTTAGTAGATTTGGTTTCTTTATTGTATGTATTTTATTTTATTCACTTTAAAACATTCTTAGAAATGATGCATTGGTTTCTCCAGACTCCCAGAGGTCCCTGACACAAAAAAAGGTCAAGAAGCCCTGTTGTAAAACAAAACAAAACAAAAACACATTTTTCATAATATATATCCTAAAAGCTTTTTCTTCTAACTTATGAAGATTCACATTTGTCCATGGAAAGAGAAAAATATTCATTATTATTGAAATAATATTAATATTTACTTGATTTTCTCTTTTCTGGTATCTTGTCCAAAGTCAAGACTATGGGATGGAAGGAAGGAGGTAAAGGATGGAAGGAAGGAAGGAAGGAAGGAAGGAAGGAAGGAAGGAAGGAAGGAAGGAAGGAAGGAAGGAAGGAAGGAAGGAAGGAAGGAAGGAAGGAAGGAAGGAAGGAAGGAAGGAAAGAAGGAAAATATTTAAGTGCTACAGTGTGCCAGAAACTCTGCTTAGTACTTTACAAATATCATCTCATTTGCTCCCCCACAATATTTTTTGGTTAAGGAAACTAAAGGAGAGCAAAATAAAATTACTTTCTCAATGTCACATAGCCTGGACAGAAGAAGCCCATGGATTTCACAGTTGCTAGTAGAAAGTAATAATCCAATTCTACTCTTGCTGTACTGCTGGGAAAACAGTGGTAAAAGTCAAGTGTGAATGATTGTGTCTAAGTAAGAAGTCACAAGCCCCTTTAACGGAATGAGAAATACAGATAGATTAAAGCCTCAATGTTAATCATAAGCAAGATGGTCTAGGACCAGTGCAAGTAGATGGGGAGCTTGATTGATAAGGCAAGGAGAAAATGAGCAAAGACAGAGTAACTACCACAGGTAATGATACACTTGAGCCTCAAGCAGGTATGCCACAAAATAGAGTGGTTCTTTAAGACTAGACCAATGACATGATGCTGAGGTAGAAAGCCCAATGCTGTTAGCTTTTCTGCATAGGAACTATTTCCTAAATCCTTAATAATTTGGACTGTTCACCTCTAGGTCCAAATTATGTTACTGGAGTTCTAAATATTCTAAGACCTGAGTGGTGCTAGATGAATACACATGAAGGGAAAAACTTTGATGTTCTCACATTCGACCCCATCTCTGCATAGCATTTATGCATTTATTTACTTTCTCTTCTTCAAGGCCATACAACTAATGGCTCTTAAAACACATTGAAGGATTAGAGACGAAACAGCAATTTTATTTGTTGAATAGAGTTTAATATTTGTGTTTTTCTAGCAAATACAAAAATTATGTTAATACATGCCATTGAAGTTGCATTTATTAAATAATTCAATTACTGTATTAAATTGATTTCATTATGAAGCCCTCCATTCTATTATACACTTCTGCATTTGCCAACTCTATCTGTGTATTGCAACATCCTCCTTGTTTCTGTTGTCATACTAATTATATTCCAAACAGTGCTTCCCCCCTTTTAATAGCTCACAATTCTTTTCATAATTAAACAGGCTGGAGTTTGCCCTTGGGAAGCAGAATCTAATGATCAGTCTTCTCTTTTGAATTTGTGAGCACCTATAGAGGTTGAGGGCCTTTTCCTCATCTCTAAAGATGATTTCTGGAACCTCTTCAATAGAAAGCACACACCTGGTTTGGGTCATTCCAATTATTCCAGCAAACTGCCTTGTTCCCCAACTCCCACCTCCCAGCCCTCATCTATCATCCAGGATAATTGGCTCACTATATGATGATGCTTCAACTGTTTGTAATTAATGCAATTAAATGTGTGTTTGTCCTCTCAGTCCATGTTAAGCTCCTTTACAGTCCTGGACAGTCTTGAACTCCCTTTAAAACTCACATCAGTGATTATTCCACTCTAAGTACTCTGTGCCACCTGCAGTAAACACTTAATAGCTATTACTGACTTTCTGTCTCACCATATCCCCTGCCAAAAATTATTCTCATGGACAGTACTCTAGTTGTGCTGTGAGTTTGTAATTGGGAAAACAAAGTAGTTAGGGGTAAGGGGTTTGAAGGTTTTCATCTATATTAAGTCAGATTATTTTTGTTGTTGATGGAGGGTAAAAAGGGTACGAATAAGCCTGGGAAACTACTTACAATTTATAACATTATTTCTATGAGAGGATGTGGTCCAAATTCCAACTTAGAACTCGAAATACCAGGGATATATTTGATTCAACTGAATACAACAGCAATTTTAAGTATCAGTTAGGCTCAAGAAGAGTCAGCAGAAAATGTGATAAACTTACCAATATGTACACAGTCTTCTATGATGCAGGAATATACTTTGTAAGACTAGACACACCCAAAGATACTCAGTCTAAGTCTGCCCACCGATTTTCACAGTGTGAGGACTTTGAAAGGGTCTACATGGACTACCACTGAGCGATAGTAGCAAGAGTAGAGCATTACCCATAGAGTCTCTCAAGGATGGGAGACACAGGCACAAGTTGAGGTGCAGAAGATTGGCAGAAATTGGACCTCTTCATGTATGAAAGTCATGCCAGTTTGGCATCTTTGCTTGTTTTTGGTGGATCCAGTTTAGTAGGTCTAATAAAGGCTGACTGGGTTAAAAGTCCTTGGGTTCTGATATGCTGGCTGATGAATTTCCAGTTTTTCAATGTTACATCAGCCCACAGTCTATGGTATCCAAGAATGTAAATTTTGAAAATTAGGGAATCTCCGTGTGACTTTGGGCAAGTCACTTAGCCCTCATTGCCCTGCCAAAAAAAAAGAAAAGAAAAGAAAAGAAAAGAAAAAAAGAAAATTAGGGAAAATTAGGGAATCTAATTTGGGTTAACTGGCAGAGTAAAATTTTTACAGATTCAAATGGTCAATGAAATCCATAATTGGGGTAGTTAAACCCACATTTAACCCCATTGACCAAGGAATTAGTTAAAAAATTTACAGACCCTCCAGAATTCACCAAACCTGGAACCTACAAACCTATAACACCTACTAGTTGAGAAGTTCAGTTTCTATTAGGCATGGGGTTTTACTATCATTCCTTTACTCATAGAAATGGATAAGAAGTCTGTGGAACAGGATCCAAAGGGAGAGAATGCATCCAAAGGAAAGGAAGGAGGAGGAGGAGAAAGAGGAGGAAGAGGATAAAAAAGAGGGAGGGGAGAGGAGGAAAGGAAGGAGGAGGAGGAGAACGTCATGATAGAATCATGGACAAATGGTTTCAGAGAAAACCAATCCAAAGGGCTGGGGTGAGGATCTGGAGCTACAAGTTCAAAGCCAATGAGGCCAGGGGAGAGAAGGATGGAGTTTGCATAGAGTAAGGTCAATGAAATGCCAAAGAAGGAGAAGCTCAAGGCAAAGATAAATGATAGTTTGGGCTTAAAATCTTGATTAAAAGCCACGTCTTCTTTTATGCTAACAACAGTAGCAATATCACCCATGGTTCCTCTTTGCTTAACTGCATCTTGTACTGCTGGGGTCCCACTGATGTATTAACTTTGAAGAAAATGCTTTACAAATCTAAAAATGTTATGGTATATATAAATTTAATACACATAATTGTATTTATATATAATAATTATTATTATTAACTTATTTGTATGTCGAACCCACTCCCCCAGGATAATATAAACTCTTTGAGTTTAGAAAATATTTTATTGTTTTCATTGTGTTCCCAATACCTAGCATAGTGCCTGCCACACAGTAGGCATTTAACAAATGTTTATTGATTGATTGGCACAGAACCATTTAATAAAAGCTTGTTGGATTAATGAGTGTCCATATTATAATATATTTGAGATGCTAATAAAATATCCTGTTAGAAATATCCTACAGGTAGAAGAAATTGTGGGGACAGAAGCCCTAGGGAGGGGTTAGCAGCTAGAAATATAGTTATGAGAGTAATTCATAGAGTTAACAATGAAAACACGTTAGTAAGTTTGCCAAGGGAAAGAACATAGAGAAAGGGAAAGAGGGGTAAATGACAAGGAAAAGAAAAGGGACATTGATGACTGAACCTAGGAGATACATTTAAGGGATACAAAGGGAGGAAGAACCAATGAAGGAGGATAAAGAGGTATCAGATATGTTCCTGGATGTGCTGTGTGTAGCTTTGTGTTATACGCAAGTGGATGAAAGTTGGAGAATGGCTACATCTCTATGCCATAGTCATCAACAAGCATAGACCATCATAACTGTGTTTATTCAAATCAAGTCAGATTCCCCAAGTTCTATGCTTGTCCCTACCCAATGCTGAGCATTTTAGGGCTGGTAGATCTGGGTCAACCATAATGGGAGGATAATGAAGATAAAAGTTAAAATAACATAACCCTCACTGGAGCTATAATGTTGTTGTTTTTCATTTGTAACATTAAGATTGTCTGAGACATCATGGTCTCTGCAGACACATGCAAATCAAAAGCTAATTATGAAAATAAACCCATGGCCCTCCTAACCACATCTGCACCTGCTTGCAAATCTAAATAAAATCCTAATGGGTGCTGCCATAGAGTACTCTCTCTCTAATATAATACTATGTAGTAAGCTTTGATTTTTAATGTTATAATATGAATAAATGGTTGTCAAAAAGCCTTTTTATCAGGTTTCACACCATAGGATATATATTTTTCACACCAGTTACCTGGCAATTTGGATATTTTAACAGGGATAAAGAACTGACTTTAGAGAAAGGAAGCAAAGGTCATTGATAAATGGATACTACTCTGAATGGTAGAATGTTAGCCTTCCCTAGTTCTTATTGTTCATTTCTTCTACAAGGATCTGTGATTTTTGTCACCGTGAACACTCTTACCACCAACGTAGATTGCATCCCCTATATAATTTAAGAGATGGTCTCGAGAAGTTTCTATGGCCAAAAAAAAAATAAATCATAACCCTGTAGGCAACCTGGTGGTAAGCCTCTCCAAATTTAGACTACTCTTCAGGTGACAGACATTTAATGGGGGGGGGGGGGTGTTGGGGGAGGTTTACAAATCTTTCCAGCCTTGTAGGACTTGTCATCTGCTTATATGTCTTTCCAGATCCCAGTAGCAAACCTCATAACACAATGAGGCTTTTTTGATAAGGACCTTAATGGAGGTCTGGCTTTATTCAAAATTTGTACAGAGTGCGCCAAAAATCATGAAGGTGTTTCAATATTTAATAACTCTTCATTTTTAATTTTTATTAACAATACATAGCATCATCATAATATATATGAAATATATATATGAGAAACAAAGAAAAATAATTATCAAAAAGTTGTTAACTTTTGGCCGATTCTATATAAATGAACTCTTACCACTTTACGCATAGTGGCTATGTGACACTAGGTAAGTCACTAAAGAAACTTAGACTTTTCACTCTAAAATCAAAGGTTAAATCAGTCTATAAAACAAGTAAGGTATAGAACTGAGTTTCTTGATCCGGGATATGTGAATTTGTAGGGATTTAAAAAAAATATTTAGACAATCATATTTTAATATAATCAGTTTCCTTTGTAATCCCATGTATTTTATGCATTTACGAACAATATTCTGTAAAGAATTCTATAGGCCTAAGCAAACTGCCAAATAGGCCTATCACACACACACACACACACACACACACACACAAGGTTAAGAAACTCTGATATAGACAGCAGTGTCCATAAAATGTCAAAAGATCTAGGACTAAGTTCCCAGCATGTTAATTATACCTTCAGGGGACAATTTAGAAGAAGATTCAGAAGTGTCTAGGATAAAAAGAAGTAGCTGGGTTGCATGCCATTCTCTACTGACTCCCAGCATTCCCTTTGCTTTTACAATGAAGTTAGTATCTGAATGTTAATCTTTCTTGCTACTCCAGATTCTGAGTCTATATTTGGGTACTTCAATATACATACTAATATAATCCTTCAAATACACTAATTTCTCTTTTTCTCAATTTACTCATTTTACATGATGTACTCTTCCATTATACCTCAATTGTAAACAAAAATGGTCATTGCTTTGATCTTGTTATCACCCACAGAGAACATTGTATTTGTAAAAAAGAGTCATCTCTATGCTGATGTTACTCAAATCTAATTATCCAGCCCCAGCCTCTTTCCTAACCTCCAGTTGTACATCTCCAACTGTCTATTGGACATCCCGAGTTGATTGTCCCCAAACATCTTAAACTCAGTATGTCCAAAACTGAATACATCTTTCCCTCAAAACCTGTCCCTTTTTTGAACTTTCCTATTACTTTTAGAGGATACTCCCATTCTCTCAGTCACCCAAACTACTTAAATGACAATCAGGTATAATTCTTGGCTCATACTTTTTCATTCCTTATATTCACTCTTGGCAAGTTTTGTTGTTTCTACATTCACAACACAGAATACATCCTCTTCTCTCATCTCATATTTGCCACACTGGTACAAGACTTCATAACCTCATGCCTGAACTATTGCAACAGCCTGTTGTTGGGTCTGTTTGCTGAAGTTTCTTCATGGACTAATCAGCAAAAGAAGGTGTTCTTAGACCATATATGTGGAATTTTGATGCCCCACATCAGGCTAGCCAAATAGAAAACTTTTAAGAGACTAAGTGTGGCTTCACCTTAGACAAACATACATTGGTTTATAGGCCAGGGGGAAGTGCCAGGATCCACCCCCAAACCATGGCCACTCAATGGGCAACACAAGTTCTAAGGAGGTAGTTTTAAAATAGGGGTGGGAATGAGATTTGTGGTTTCAATGGTACAGAGAATACTCAGACAAGGAAACTCCCTATACTAATGTAGGTTGGCACCTTCTCAACTACTCTTATAGAGTTGCCTAGGACACAGAAAGGTAAAATTACTTGTGTAGGATCACCTAGTATGAGTCAAAGGCAAAACTTGAATCCAAGTTCCTGGTTCCAAGGCCAATTCCATCAACTATGCCACAAATTCTCTGTTTTAAAATAATAAAAGAAAATATTACCACATTGGCACAATTAGAAAAATACTTCCAAAAATATGTCATCTTTTTCAAATAAGGAGAAAAATGTGACCTGCAAAAAATATTCTCATAGAAATATCTTGCTTAGTATATAAGCAAAAAACTGTGTTTCTTTCCATAGCTTATTGCCTTCTGAGGCTACAGTTTATGTCCTTGATCCTATAATTTAAGTACTAGTGTTCCTTAGCTTTTTCACATTCCCTTCCCTCCATAATCTTTATTTATACAACTAACTTTCAGGTACAGAGATCAAAAGAAGTTGGTCTGTAAATGCATCTAAAATAATTTCAGTGCAGAAATATGTTTAATGTGATTGTACATATTTAAGCTATATCAGATTGCTTTCTGTCTTGGGGAAGGGGGAGGGAAGGGAGGAAGGGAGAAAAATTTTGGAACTCAAAATCTTACTAAAACAAATGTTGGAAACTATTTTTACATGTAACTGGAAAATAATAAAATACTTTTACAATAAAAATAATAATTTCAAAACATTCAGGCATTAGGAATGTAAATGGATGTTTTAAATGCCATGTACTCTGTGTCCTTGCACTTGCCCCTCCTGGGGAAGCATCCCATTATTCCTCTTACTTCCTGGAGGGATGGTTGGTGAGTTGTCTATATAGCACTTACTATGTGCCTGTCATTGTGCTAAGCACTTTGCAAATATTATCTCAGGTGATCCTCACAGTAACTGTGCATTATAATCCCCATTTAGAGTTGAAGAAACTAAGGCAAACTAATATTAAGTGATTTGCTCAAGGTCATACAGCTAGTAAGTATCTAAGGCTGTATTCAAACTAAAGTCTTCCTGACTCCCAGTCAAGCAATCTGTTCACTTTTCCACCAAGCATCCTGAAAAGATAAAAGATATTTGAGTCCATGAAATAAAAGGTATTTTAGCCTCTCCTCCAACAAGATGTCTACCACATATACCATAAAATTACATAAGATTCTGCAACAAGGATACATGAAGAGACTTGCCAAAGTCTGACACCGAGGGAAGTATAAAAAGCATATGTATTGGGGGGGTATGAATTGAGGGAATCTATGTTGTGTATGTAAATATGTAACCCCAAGTTGCTTTTTTAATGGAATTTCTATGGAAATTTAGGATGCAGGAAGTTACTGTCAGCAAAGAAATAGGCATTTTTACCCAAAGTGCTCAAATAACATTAAACTTGATAATGCTGATGACTACAAAATACAGGGAACCTTCTCAAACAGCTTGGTGGAAAAGCCAGGGTTGGAGAGAATTGAAGGGTGCATGAGAAATTGACAGGTGACATAGAAGAACATCATTGTGGACGCTTTCCTGAGGATAGAGAACTGACAAATGGAAATCAAGTGTAGATGGAAGGCGGTCTCAGGGAAAATAAAGGGCAAAAGTGGTAGGACCAATGACACACAAGCCCCAATTCCTTCCTTCATCCCTGCCTCCCTCTCTCCAGCACAGGAAGACTCACTTTTTGTTTACAGCCTAAGTACTTCCAATTTTCCTTCTGTCTAATGGGAGAAGGCAGTGAAAAAGAGAAGCTGTTTTTTTTTTTCCCTTTCTGGGCTCTTTTGAGTGGCAGTTGGGTTTGAAAGCTTTGTTTTCCTTAACTGTGTAGTTTCATGTCAATGTCACTTAAACTATTGCTAGGAAACATGATGGCCATCAATCCAGAGACTGCTTAGTTATTAAATGCACAGAGATAGAGAGAAGATTACATGATTCCATCCTTAAGGGGACAGGAAAATGTTTTCCTCTCACCACAATATGTACTGGGAGAAGGGGTAGAAGTTGAGGTGACAAAGAATGTCTTATTTTTATAAAAGTTATAACTGAATATGAATTAGGTTAGACCCTTGAAAATAAAGAGACAAGCCAGAAAGTCAATGTGCTAGAGAAAACAGCCTCTTTTTTTTTTCTTTTTTAGCATGAGAACACTTTATAATCAGCTGGGTCCTTTGCCCAAGGCAGGTGGAAAGAGTGGCCTACTCACAGGGGAAGAGATAGAATTTCATGCATGTTCATTTTTTGGAGCTGTAGGAATATAACCATACACCAACTTTATGGAGAAAACTTTAAAAGTCTATAGTTCACCAAATGTCAATGCTTGACTTTAGGGAGACTTCAAGATAGACCAATAATTCCCTACTGATAACAATAACGAACATCAATTAAGTGTTACCAGGTACAGATCATTGTCCTGTATCTGCAGAAGATCTAAAGTTTAGATAAGACAAGGTCCCAGAGCTCAGGGAATCTGTGTTTTAGAAAGGGGATGAGATCATAGCATAAATAACTTAGATGCTGTTGTTTGTTCTTCCTTCTTGAAGAGGATCAGGACAGAGAAGTGATGTCATGACTTGCAGTGAATTGGATTTAAGTGAGGGAAATCTCTGCAAAGTCACCAGCATGCTATGGGTTGTTGTTGTTTTTCCTTCATTCTCCAAGAGGACCACGACTTTGGGGTGATGTCATGACTTTCACTGAATTGGATTTAAGTGAAGGAGGGCTGTTCAAGGTCACCAACCTCACTCTTCCCCTGCACTTATCACTCTGTTTCTCCATTTAACCCCTTTGGTGAACCAAGTCAACTCTATACTATCTTCTCTTGAACACCTAGCCTTCCTATTGTAATGACTGGAATGACACCACCTACTGGAGACTTACTGTAGGAAAGTCCCGCCATGAGGAGAAGGTGCCTGAGAGCAAGTCATGTGGCTGGTGGGAGGAAGAGGGGGTGAAGCTGGCACTCTCGTTCTCTTTCACCAGGACTCTCATGGAGAGAGTGGAACAGAACTGTAGCTCCCCAAGATAGATAGCTGAATCTAGGCCTCTTTCTCTCTCTCTTCACCAAATTCTTATTTTCTTTCATAAATGCTTAAAAGTCTAAACTCTTGCTAAAGCTTATAATTTATTGGCGACCACTCATTAGATATTTTAGACAGACTAGCTAGAATTTTAGCCCCTTATACTATCATGTCACCAATTATGCCAAGTCAAACTTCAACCTTGGATCACTCCAACTATTGGGAAGAGTAAAATCTAAGGTGTAGTGGTTGCCTGTTTCTGTTCGAGGTATAGGGAAAACTAGCTAGGGTTTACTTACAAATTAGAAGCTTTAGCACCAAGTTTGGCATTAAGCATTTATTAGTGAAAAAGAGAACACCTGGGGCAGAAAGGCAGCAAAAGTCCTATCTAACCTAGTGTCCTCCACTTCACTGACCAACAGCCTGTTTGGGAACTGAACTGAGAGAGCAAACAGCAATTCCTGCCTCCCCTAGAGAAGAGGACATCTTTACACACTGCTTCAAGCCGATTGCTTAGAATCACCTAAATCCATTGGTTCACTGGCCTTGAGGGTGGTCTCCTATTGAGTTCAAAGTCCTCAGTTTCTAGGAACAATACCCTGTTGAGGGCTGTACAGGTGTGGTTTCATTTTAATTAATTTTAAGTGGGTTAATCAGTGAAGTCTATCACTCTCAGTCAGTCTCACTTACATCATTCAATCTAAATCAATCTCCTCTAGTTGGGGCCTTTGGGCATTGACAAAAAAAAGCCCATTATTTCTTACACTATTCACCACTTTTGATCCTTCTGCTGAATGGACAAGGAGAAAATCATGCAACTTTTCTGACTGGGTCCACTACAAATTTATATTCTACAACATCAAATGGGCCCTCTGCTGCTAAGAGATACTACTATACCCCCCTTATCATCTCAGTATCTCACTCTCCATAGTGGCTCTTCCAAACTTTTTTTTTTTTAATTTCTCCTCAAATCTCCCATGGCTTCTTCTCTCCTTGGCCCTGAACTCTCTCAGGTGAGAACTTTGTCTTGCACTTTACATAAAAAATTGAGGAGGATCTCTGTGAACTCCCTCTTCTCTCCTCTTCTTCATCTATCACTTAAATGCCTTCTGCCACTATTTTCTCCTTTAGCCAATCTCACATGATGAAGTGGCCTTCTTTATTACCAAGGCTAACCTCTTCAATAAATAGAATGATCCCAGACTGTCCCCTGTGTCATCCCTACTTTTTCACTTATCATCAATCTCTCCCTCTCTACAGACTCATTCCCTACTGTCTACAAACATGCCTCAATCCTGAAAAATATTCTCATTTGGTCCCTCCTTTCACAATAAATATTGTCCTATATCTCTTCTGCTTTTTGGCTAAACTTTAAAAGGCTCTCTACAATAGGTTCCTCCAACTTTCTCTCTTCTCATTCCTTCTTAATCCCTTACAATCTGGCAATCCACTGAAACTGCTCTCTCTCCAAAGTTAATAAAGATTTCTTGATTGTGAAATCTAAATGACCTTTTCTCTGATCATCACCTCCCTTCTATTAGCTCCACCTCCCTTCTGCCCTTTCTCATTTTGTCTCCTAGTTGTACCCTCCCTTCTATCGGCACCCCACACTTTTCTTTTTCCTTTTCTCTCTTACTTCCCTATAGCGCAAGTGAAAGATTCTATACCCAACTGAGTGTTTATGGTATTTCCTCTTTGAGCCAAATCAGATGAGAGCAATGTTGAAACAATGCTCACCCCTCCCTTTTTTCCCTCTATTGTAATAGGTCTTTTGTGCCTCTTGATGTGATGTGATTTACTCAATTCTGCCTTCCTTTTCCTCTTCTCCCAGCATAATCCTTTTTATAACCCCTTGTTGTTTTTTATATCATCACATCAATATCACCTTATACCTACACTCTGTCTATGTGTACTCAACCTATTTGCCTTAATAGAGATACAGTTCTCAAGAGTTACAAGTATCTTCTTCCTTAATAGGGATGTAAACATTTTAACTTTACTGAATAACATGCTTTGGTTTTTTCCCATTTTACCTTTTTATGCTTCTCTTGAGTCTTGTATTTGTGGATTGAATTTTCTGTTCAGTTCTGGGCTTTTCTTTAGGAAAGTTTTAAAGTCCCCTATTTCATTGAATGTTCATAGTTTTCCCTGAAAAATTGCACTTAATTTTGCTGGCTAGCACATTCTTGGTTGTAATCTCAGTTCTTTTGCCCTCAGTAATATCAGATTCCAGACTGTCCATTCCTTTAATGTTGAAGCTGTCAGGTCCTGTGTAATTCTTATTGTTGTTCCTTGATATTTAAATTGTTTCTTTCTGGCTGCTTGCATTATTTTCTCCTTTACATGATACTTCTGGGTTTTGGGTATGATATACCTTGGAGTTTTCTTTTTGGGGCCTCTTTCAGGAGGTGATCAATGGATTCTTTCAATGACTTTTTCCCTCTTCTGGTTCTAAGACATTGGAGCAGTTATCCTTGATGATTCCATGAAATATGCTGTCAAGGTTCTTTTTTATCATGGCCCTCAGGTATCCAATTTTTCTTAAATTGTCCCTCCTGGATCTATTTTCTATGTCTGTTGTTTTTCTGAAGAGGTTTTAGGTTTTCTTATACTTGTATATTCTTTTGATTCTGTTTTACTTCTTCCTGTTGTCTCATTGAGTCGTTAGCTCCATCTGCCCAGTTCTGATTCTTAAGGAATTATTTTCCCTAGTCAGCTTTTGCACCTCCTTTTCCATTTGTCAATTATATTTTAAGGTGTTTTCTTTTTCCAAGGTATTGACTGGCTCTTGCATAACTCCCATTTCTTTTTCCAATTTTTCTTCTACCTCTATTTGGTTAATTAAATCCTTTGTGAACTCTTCCAAGGTGCCTTTTTAGTCTTGAGACTAATTCCCCTTCCCCTTTAAGTCTTCACATGTAGGCACTTTGACATTATTGTCTTCCTCTGAGTTTATGTTTTGATCCTCCCTGTCACCATAGTAAATTTCATGATGAGGGTTCTTTTCTGTTTTTATTCATATTTTAGTCTATTTCATGCTTTTGAAAGTTGAGCTCTGCTCCTGTGGTACTGTGTGCACTGTCCCAAGCTTCTTTTGCTGGGGGCCAGAGTCCCAGTCACTGGCTTTCTGCTCTGAAGCCTCAGCAGCTTGCTCAGTGCACATTGGTGGCCCAGCTTAGTTGTACCTGTTGGGTAGTGGATGCCCCGTTTGGCAGTTTGCCTTCTGCATTGAAACTAGGGGCCTCACAACTGTCCTGCTGTGCCACTAGCTTGCTGAGCTAGGACTGAGGGTCCTCATTTGCTGATCTATACTGTGGCTAAGAGCCTTCCACTGGCTTGCCCAGACACCCTCTGCACTGAGTTGCACTGCCCTTTTACGCAGGTGAGACAGACCTTTACCAAAGACCTTCTATGTTATCTTAAGCCAGAAGATTGCTTCGCTCCATCTTGTTATGGGTGCTATAGCTCTAAAATCCAAGGGAAATTTGGGAGAGCTCAAGAAACTTCCTGGCTTCTCTCTGCCATCTTAAATGGCCTTTGCTCAATCCTCATTCTTCTTGACCTTTCTGCATATTTTGATAGCACTGATCACTCTTTCCTCCATGATATTCATTTCTTTCTAGATTTTCAGGACACTATTCTCCCCTGGTTTTTCTCCTACCTATCTGACCACTTCTTCTCTCTCTCTCTTTGCTGGACCTTCATCCAGATCATGCTTTCTAAACTTAGGTGTCCTTCTGGGTTCTGTCCTGTCTGCTTTTTGCTTATCCCTCTGTACTACCCCAATTGGTGGTGATCTCATCAAATCCCATGGATTTAAATACCATCTCTGTGCTGATGGTTCTCAAATCTACCTATCCTGTTCCAAACTCTTTCCTGTCTTATTCCACATGTCCAACTGTCTTTCACAACTCATTATCTTTATCCCTAAACCCTCCCCAACTCCTACCTTCCCTATTACTATAGATGACAACATCAACCTCCCAGTCACTCAGGCTCACAACCTAGGTGTCATCCTGGATTCCTCACCATCTCTCATCCCCTACACCCAATCTGTTGCCAAGGGTTGTCGATTTTACCCTTGCAACATCTCTAAAATAATCCTCCTCTGACACTGCCCACAATGCTAGTACATGCTCCCTCCATCACCTCCATGCCCCTGAATTGTCATGATAGCCTACTTCTGAGTCTGCCTATCTCAAGTCACCCTCTCCATAACCACTAAAATGATATTCATCCTCTATCCATATCATCCATATGATCCTCAATAAACTCTATAGACTCCCTGTTGCATCCAGGATCAAACACAAAATGCTCATTTTGGCCATCAAAGTACCTTATAACCTAGCACACTCACACCCTTCCTTCACTTTGCCTATTGACCTGCCTGGCTTCCTTTAAGTTTCAACTAAAATCCCTTCTATTGGAAGCCTTCCCCAAAACCTGTTAATTCTAGTGCTTTGCTTTGTATATATTTCTTTTTGTTTTGTCTCCCCCATTAGATTGTAAGCTTTATTTTTATCCCCAGCACTTAGCTGAGACAGATAGTAGGTGTTTAATAAATGTTTAATGATTTATTTATTTATTGTGACATCAGTTGACTCACATTATGTAAAACAAATATCATGTATAGCAACAAGATAAAGTGAAGTATAAAGATTTCAATAGATATATTTCTCATTACATTTTTATAGCCTTGTGTCTTGTCGGTTTTTGCCTTCTAACTATTATATTTTGGTCACTTTATATATGGGTCCTCAGAAAACTATCCCAATTTCAAAATATTTTGTTAGTCAACATCCACTCAAAAACATAGCTCCCCAAACCCCAAATTATATTTGCAACGAGCCAGAGAAAAAATAAAATTAAAACATGTTTATTCAAACAGCATAGTAAAATAGGTGACCAGAAAGAATAAAATGCACCTTCTCCACCCCCCCCCCCACATTATACATATGTTATTGAGCAAGAAATAAATCTTGCTATGGAACAAATATGGTCAATATGTGTGGCCAGGGAACATGAGTAAAGGGGATCTGATAGTCCTGGGACAATTCACATGTCAGAATGCTTGAAGATGTATTAATATCCTCAAATGATGTCATCACTCTGCCATACATATCTGCTCAGGGTAGCTGCCATCTGTTGCTCAGCTATTGTAAAGCAACTTCTTCCCCAATGGAAAAGATTCTGGTGGTTTTAGTGTTTTGTCTTAAGGGTAATCTTTACCCCTTTTAAGATTCAGTGCCAGCCATCTACCTTAAAAGTTCTTGGATAAGTTGTACATCATTTGAATAGCTTTGCCTGCCCCAATTCAGTTTTTTTCAATGTAAACATTTACTTCACTTAGAACAAGAATATTCCTTCAAATCCTTTGAACTCCCACAAAGCCATTGTTGTTCCATACATATCACAGGAGAGAGGGAGAGAAGACTGAAAGGGGTTATTGATTTTTGTTCAACTTGCCAACTATCCCTGACCTACCCCTAGCAAAAACAAGTCTTTACAACCCTTCCACATATAGGGGGAGATCCCAAAATCCAGGAAAGTTAGGGGGGATGAAAACAATGATAATAACTGGAATTTATACAAGGTGGCCCTAATATCTTAATGCAGTTTTCAGCTTTGAGAATATGAGTCATATAAGCTATTGTTTTGTTTTAGACTTTGTGTCACCAGTGTCTAACAGTGCCAGTCACATAGTAGGTTGCTTAATAACATGCTTGTTGTATGAATGAATGAAAGAACTTAAAGCAAAAATGAAGATCAGGTCTATTTTTATCATGATCTCTAGAGAAGGTGCAATGTTTCTGATTCTTCCAGTGCAATGTAAAATGTATGTATTTGCAAAATGAAAGGCAGTTGTCATCTCATAGGAGAAAGTGAAAGGACTGGAGGAAGATATTTCTTCTCTATAGAGAAATTTCCTTCTGCCTTGTATGCCCTTTCCCTTCTTTTTATTTTTTCTTGAAGCATTTCTTCCACCCTTTCAAGGAGCACTTCATTTTCCCTTATAATCTATAGATCAGGTCTGTATTCTCTCTGCAGCTTGTATCTTTAGAGAGCCACCTAGAAGACTGAGAGATTCGTTAAGTAACTTGCCCAGGGTGACATAATTGGCATGCCGTGACGAGACCAGGACTGGAAACTAGGTCTTCTTGACCTTAAGGCTAGTTCCCTCTCCACTCTGTCATGCTGCCTCTATCAAGCCTAAATCTAAAATGTTTACCTCATTCCCTTGCTCTGCCATTTGGAACCAAATAAAAGTTGAACCTGTCTTCTATGTGATACCATCAAATATTTGAAAACAGCTATCATACCCCCCCACCAAGTCTTCTCTTCTCTGGGCTCCACATTCCAAGTTACTTTGACTATTCCTTGTATAGAATATTATTGATTCCCTTCACTACCTTGATCACTCACCTCTGGATGCTCTCCAGATTATCTTTTTTTTTTCTTGTGCATTGGTCAGAAGAAATTACAATATATAATGCCCTAGATATCATCTGACCAGAATATGGCAAGACCATATTGCCTCTCTTTAGCCAAGTGATTGATCAAAATGTTAAACAGAACAGGGCCAAGCATATATCCCTGAATTGCTCCCCTAAAGATGCCTTCCTTCCCAAGTAGATAACAAACCACTAATTGTTTTTCTTTGGATATGGCCATCCCATCAGTTCCAAACCCAGCTAAATGGACCATCTAGCTCAAATATCTCCATCTTGTCTACAAGACCATCATTGGAGACTTTGTAGATTATTATGATAAAATAAAAATAAACCATCTTTATAGCATTCCCTTGATCTACCACTCTAGTAGCCTAAGAGTATTCACAGGTTATATTACACAGTTATAAATCTAGGACCTAGGAAAAACAAAAATTAGAAAAATCCAAATAGGCATAGAAAGAGACATGATAGAAGAAATAAACTATAGCATATTGCCTAAGATGATTTCTGTGGGAGAAGAAACATCAATGATTTTATCAAGGATGTACTTGACTAGAGAAGGGGGAGCATGATTTAACAATGAGATAAGCAATGAACAACCTAAATGCTTTATTGGTACCTATGAGATGCTAAACATACCAGAAGGGGGGTCCTCAGTATATTGGAGAAATCTGCTATAGAATATGTATTTTAAGAAATAAAAAAGATAATCAAATGAAATGAGTAGGTGGGAAGAGGTTGAAATTTCACTGGTAGAGAAACCCCCCCAACTTGAATGAGACTATAGATCCCTCTAAGCATCTAATAAGTAGTTGCTATTTTTTTAAACATAGGCCAACATGGTGCATTGGATAAGAAAGACCTAAATTACAAAATATATTACCCCAATAGGTGTCACAAGTTGCAGATTTAAACATTTAAGGGTTTTTGATAAATCCAGTAATAATACAACCTTTATTGGTTATGGGGGAGAAGTTATCCATAACCTTTTTAGGTTGACATCCTAAAGGACAAGCTATGCTTTGCAACAAAAGTATTTTTGGTGTTATTGTTACCACATCAATATTAAGAAGAGATCCAGGAGACAGCTAGGTGGTGTAGTGGATAGAGCACCGGCCCTGGATTCAGGAGGACCTGAGTTCAAATCTGGTCTCAGACACTTGACACTTACTAGTTGTGTGACCCTGGGCAAAGTCACTTAACCCCCATTGCCAAGAAGAAGAAAGAAGGAAGAAGGAAGAAGAAGAAGAAGAAGAAGAAGAAGAAGAAGAAGAAGAAGAAGAAGAAGAGATACAGAGGAAACAGTCAAAATGAACAGATCAGTAAGCTTCCCCAATTGTCTGACCCATTAAGACATGTCTTGCATTATGTTCTTATGTAATATTCCATTTTCAAGTATGACTTTTTAAAAAGTTATGGAAAAAACATTAGTTAGCAAAATGAACCCAGCCATGCTGTGCAACTTGGTGTTTACTAGAATAGCTATTTCTGGCCTAACAAATGTTTTGTTAATTTTTCAGGAAGCTGAGGAAAATCACTATGGGTTGAGTGGCAGATCCTCTTGGGTTTGTGTTTTGCTGTGTTTTGCTGAAAAACCTAATTTTTACAATGTATCAGAAATTCAAGGAAAAGAGAATGGGATAAGCTGATAAAGATTAGCACAGTATTGTAAATGTTATTTTAATTGCATTAATAACTGATTAATTAAATAATATGTGCAATAAAAGTAATTGTAATTTCCATGTTCAATTTCCATATTTTCTTTGTCTGGAGAACTCCAGGGCAATGTGTGATATGTTTTCAGTCATTATCACAGTTAGCAGTGCCTTTCCCCAAACATATTTACTATTTAAGAAAAGAGCTTCAAGAGCAGGAATATGACGAAGAATAATGATAAAGATGGAATACAAAAGAATGACTGTGTAGAAGATAGAAAACAGTGAAGACTTCAGCTGTCCAATTAAAAATCAGGCTATTCAATCCATCTTCACACTTTCTGAAAACAATTTCGAGATCAGCTTCTACCCAATTACTTCTTTGTTTTTTGCTCCCTGCCCCCCCCCCCCGCAGGGCAATTGGGGTTAAGTGACTTGCCCAGGGTCACACAGCTAGTAAGTCTCAAGTGTCTGAGGCCAGATTTGAACTCAGGTCTTCCTGAATCCAGGGCCAGTGCTCTATCCACTGCGCCACCTAACTGACCCCCAATTACTTCTTAAAAGGCTGTTGATTGTAGGGAAGACACCTGTACTAAGGTATGGAAAAACATGTGTTGAAGTTACTGGTCAATTACAAGTATTTATCAAGCATCTCTTAAGTGCCTACCTCACTTTAGCATGTGCTTACTATTGTTTTTCTCTCTCTGTCTCTCTCTGTCTCTGTCTCTCTCTGTCTCTGTCTCTGTCTCTCTCTCTCTCTCTCTCTCTCACACACACACACACACACACACACACACTATCACTCTCTCACTCTGTCTCTTTCTCCCCCTCTATCTCCTTCCCTCCCTCCCCCCCTCTCTTGCTAAGGGGTATGGCGAAAATTATTGGAGTTTTAGCCGAGATAAATTCTCCTAACTCTAACCTAAGTCTATACAATCCCCAGATCATTTCGAATTAAGCTAATTCAAAGGAATGTAGGGTTTTTGTGTTCACTCACCACACCTGGGACATCTGCTGGTTTCTCACATCACAGGGAAAAACTGAGAGAGAGCAAGCAGGCAATCGGGAGAGAGTTCTGGAAGTGACTCCAGCCTCCCCTCAACGAGTGTTCAATCTCCCTCCCCCAAAAGGGGAGGTCCTTCTAAAACTGCCTATGGAGAGTTCTCCTTCTGACCTCAGAGTGGGCCAGGTGTGGCCCTTCCCAAATGAGTCAGTTAAAACTCCAATAATTTTTACCACAGGGGAAAAACCCTTGTAATTGCAATTGTGTTCCCTCAAGTTATCTGGAAGAACAGACTTCCAATATTATAATGGGAGTTAGTCACAAAGTAAGATTCAATCTATAGAATTTCACTTGAATGATTTTTCAGTTATATTTCTACAAGCCTCATAGAGGAAGCAACTTCCTGAAGAATACATAGCTAATCAATGATGGATTCAGGAATCAAACTCAGGACTTCTCAGTCCAAGTCCATTGCTTTTCCCCAAAATATCCCAACTACTTCAAAGATATTATCCATACCTACTAAATTTACAATCCGAAATGTAGGAATTCCTTGAAAATAAATTCATTTCCCTAAGTGTTGGTAGAAGTTTCAGTTACAAGTTGAGATATTTCTCAATGCTTCCCAGATTTTTATTTTGGATGAAACTCTGGAGGATGAGGGAATTGCACACAAATGGCAATTGTGTGTTGTCTCTACTAAACAGTTTAGAAAATGTGGCTGCGGGTATTTTTTTCTCCTAAAAAAAATTCTGATACATTACCTAAGTGATGTTGGGCCTCTTTACCTATCTGGGCTTGTTTTCTCCTCTTTAAAATGAAGGAGGTGGCCCAGACAGCTTCTGTAGGCTCTCTTAGTTCCAGATCTATTGTCCTGAAATCCTATATTTTGATGACTTATTATGGTAGAGAGGCAAACCTGGATTCTTGTCACAAATTCTAGCATGCCCATTTAAGCTTAAAAAGCACCCTTGCTGGACTTATGACAAACTAGGACTACTGATATCCAAACTAGACAAGTAGAGGAGGCTCATCATCTGCAGGCTGGCCACTAGAAAATTCATTTTTTTTTTTTTTGGCCTGGCAACTTTCTGCAAACGCTAAGTACAATGGGAGATACATTATTCAAAGAGCAATGCTTTGGATCCCTCTTCTTTTGATGGATAGTCTGTTTTCAAAGTTAACACCGGCTGAATTGATATTATATCCTTTATACTTAAAGTTTGCCAAAAAATAAAAAATAAATATCACATCTGATGCCATCCTACAAAATAAAATGTCCCTTTGGAATTTTTCATTTCTTTCCAGTATAAAATAAAAGTATCTACATAGGCAATAATATAAAGTAAAACAAACTCCTGGTACTATATTACAGCCACAGAGATTATTGAGTATACTTTAAATAATCAACTTGTTCAATGAATTCAATTATGACTTTTACAAAATTTAACCTTAGTTTAAACAAGTTACTTATAATACTTCTTTACTTCTATAGTCTTCCTGTACTTTCAAAGTTCTTTCAAGTAAAGTCCTGGGTTAGGCCAAATCCCTGTTGCTATAATAACTGAATTCCAGGGGGGCAGCTAAGTGGTACAGTGGGTAAAACACTGGCCCTGGATTCAGGAGGACCTGAGTTCAAATAAGACCTCAGACACTTGACACTCACTAGCTGTGTGACCTTGGGCAAGTCACTTAACCCTCATTGCCCAGCCCCCCCCCCAAAAGAGTTAAAAAGGATAAAAAATAATAATAGAATTCCAGGTCTAGATTGAAAAATTACCTCAGAGGCCATTAAGTCCAACTGCCTCATTTTACAGAGGAGCCAAATGAGGTTTGACATAGTGAAGCCCAACCCAATAAATGCTTGTTTAATGACTTTTTAAGTGGCTTGCTCTAAACCACATACCATTCTTCCTCTCCTAAAATAATTCATTACAAATATTTCCTAAGATCTTTATCACTTAGCCACAAAAATATTTTTTCCCCGGTTACTTTTTTAAAATATGACAAACCACTTTGGGAAATTTCAATCTACAGGAATACTCAAGTTTACAAACAGAAAATAAATATCAAGATTTAGTTATGAAATATTACCAAATTTTAATCCAGAAAGGAACCAAGTAGTTTCTTAGCATTGCTACTTGGAAGAATAACTTAGTACAATGCATTTTCTTTTTCCTTGTACTTTTTTCCTGCTCTGTATCTTGTTTTAGAGGTAGGGGAGTTTAATGTAAAGTGAAATAGGATTTGGGGGCAGTGAGGTGGTAGAGTGGATAAAGTGCCAGCCTTGGATTCAGTAGGACCTGAGTTCAAATGTGACCTCAGACAATTGACACTTACTAGCTGTGTGACCCTGGGGAAGTCACTTAACCCCCACTGACGCACAAAAAAAGTGAATTGGATTTGTTGTCAAGAGACCAGGATTCACATCCATTAGAAGCTCCTTGTAGGCAAGGACTGTTAATTTTTTGCCTAGGTAGCTCCACCACCTAGCACAGTGCCCAGAACATTTGGATATTACTTTCCCTGTAATTTCATTTATACAGGGAGCTCTAGGTGAGCAATTTTCTCTACTAATGAAGGTTGACGCTTTGCCTACAACTTAGTTTTTGAAAAAATTCTTCCCATTGTACAAAAGAAAATAGTTAAATAAATCAGAGCAATAATTGTCACTGTGCAGTTTATTTAGAAAAAAACTATGGAGATGTTTATTATAAAAGAAAACTAAAATACTATCATTATATTATGTATTTAAAGTACTTTGCTACCTTGGAGGACTATATGCAAGTCAATTATGATGGTGCTTATTTTTATAAAAATATTAACTTCACATTTTTTCTCTATATTTTTTTCAGTGCCTTTAAAACATGTTCTCTTGAATAATTTTCCAAGATCTGTACAGCCAAGCTAATTCTCTGTTTCTGGCTGCGAAACAGGACCAACACTTTAGTTGCTGCTGACTTGAAAGGGATGAAAGGGCTCATCAAGCATCAGCTGTGTACAAGTAAGGAAAAAGTTGCCTTGAAACATTTCCAGTCCTGCCTTGTTAGTCAAGAGTGTTTCCAATGGTCGTTTAAAAATAAAATTTCCAAGAGGTTTGTTGGTGAAAGGCAAGGACAGGCAAGTTACTAAAAGCTAATAGTTTATGTGAGGGTTTGAGTTGGAGAAATAATGTCCCCAAACAGCACTCTCTGATGTTAACGAGTTAGTTCATTGAGAGAATAAAGTTCAGTTACATCTTATATCAAAGGTAGTTACATTATTTCACATAAATCCTTGCCTAGATGCCATTTGGATACAATATAATGCACCACTTTGCTATCCCTGGGCAAATGCACTTCCAGAAGGGAAAAAAAGCCCATAAAAATATGTGGCTTCTTACAAAGACAGTAGATGATCCAAGAGTTTCAGCAAAAGTACTTGCTAATTTGTGGAGCTTTCAACTCAGGCAGAGTGTCTGAATGAATCATTAGGTTTTAGTAACTTGAAAGTCCTTGTTCATCACCAATTTAACCTCTTAAGAATTTGATTCATCTTTTGAAACTCTTACTACTGTAAGAATTGTACAGATATAAAACTAATAAACTCATGACGTACACAGATAGGACAAATATGTTCGCAAGTTTTGCATCCTGATTGCTTAGATCCTTTCCTTCCCATTCGTCTTACCTTAATGATTTCAATTGTAAATTATTTCTATTTTAAATGTCAAGTTCAAAAAAGTTGTTTTTTGGTTGACATTGAATTTTGTAGGCAATAATACTGCTTTAGTGGGTACCTATATTATTCATTGGATCATAGATCAAAAGCTGGAAGAAACCTCAAAGGTCATCTAGTCTAGCTCCCTCACACCATTTAAAAAATAAATTTGCATTGATATCTTTTCTTTTTATATTACGTACATTACCCAGTGTATGTCTCCCTACCCTTTTTCTGTAGAACCATTTCTCCGAGAACTTTAAGTGAGGGGAAGAAACAGCTCAACAAAAAACATCCAACAAAAAAAAAATCTTACCTTGTAAATGGTGTTTCATATCCAAAGTCCCTTGCCTCTTTTTTTTTTTTTTTTTAGTGAGGCAATTGGGGTTAAGTGACTTGCCCAGGGTCACACAGCTAGTAAGTGTTAAGTGTCTGAGGCCAGATTTGAACTCAGGTACTCCTGACTCCAGGGCCGGTGCTCTATCCACTGTGCTACCTAGCTGCCCCTCTGCTAAGTCTCTTAACACCAGATTTGTTACACCATGCTGTTGACCAGTTACAAATATAGTAAGCAAGCGTCTAAGTAGTATAGTAGACAGAGCACTGGGCCCAGAGTCAGGAAGAACAAAGTTCAAACTGTCCTCAAATACTTATCAGTTGTGTGACCTTGGAGAAAATATTTAACCTCTATCTACTTCAGTTTTCCCAACTATAAAATGGAGATAGATAGTATCCACATGGTAGGCACTATATATATGTCAACTACTACTACCACCACCACCACCACCAGTTCTACTACTACTATTTTCATCATGATTATTGGTGGTTGCTATAGTGGTGTTAATTAGTAAAGCTGAAATTCATACTGATTTTCTGCCTCCTAATCCAGTGTTTTTGACAGTCCACCATAGTATCCTTCCATACTCATTTAAAAATATAAAACCATTCTTAGCTCCTGGGCTGTACAAAAACAGGTGGCAGATTGAATTTAGCTTCTTGGCCCTATTTTGCCAACCCCAGTCTCCCTTAAAAGCCTGCTGGGAAGTCAATTTTGTCAAGAGAGAGCATAGCATAGTAGATAGTGAGTCAGCCTTGGAGGCAGAAAGACATGGTCTCAAGTCTATCTCTTACACATACAACATCTGTGACCCTGGGCAAGTTCCTTAACTGTTCAGTGCCCAGGCAGCTAAGGTTATAACTTGCAAATATGTATTAGTATAGGGAGTCCCCTCTACCAGTGGAATCACAGGGCTTTTGATTCCCCCTGCCCCCAGAAATGTGTGTTATAGCTCTCTAATATCAAGGATAGTTTTATGATAGCCTCATACATTTATTATATCTTAAAATAAAAGGATATATTGATAATACTTTAAAATACCAATTTTCTATTTTCATTTATCCAATGGACAAACATTTGTTAACCATGTGCCATGTACAAGACAGTGTTTATTTTCAAATGGAGAACACAAACTATTATAATGGTACATTGTATTGTGTCTAAGATAGCTATATTCAGTGGTCCAATTTATTTTAATGCTGACTTCAAAAACCTCTGATGATCCATCCTTTGTCAGAGTTTGTTTCAGCTATATCATTTCTCTATTGTTAGAGATAAGTAAAAATAGAATTGCCTTTTCAAAGAAAACAAATATGTGAAAATTGACTTGTTTTTAGATTCTTTACTCTTATAGAAGCAACCCTTTTGCTATATATAGGTTCTTTTAACTATTTTGGAGCACTAACTATTCAACTCAAGTTCCAATGTGCTATATAATATGTTGCTCTATTACTAGATCATAACAAAGGTTCTTCTGTGCTATGGCAAAAGTATTTGATTAAGAAGGAGATCTCCCTCTACCAACAAACAACAACAACTATTGTGCAACTTGAGGTGTTAGAGAATTTTGTGGGTACTAACAGGTTAAGTGAAGTGAAAAGATCAAGTTGTTTAGTCTCTGCCTGGATTGAATTCACAATACAGTGTGCCTTTTAAATATAACTATAATACCAAATGTGGAGAAGGAATTGGCAAACCACTCCAGTATCCTTGCCAAGGAAACCCAGGAACAATAAGGTCCAAAGGGTCATGAAGAGTCAGACAACTGAACAACAACAAATAATACCAAATGAAGCACTCACCTTCACGGCATGAATGTCTTACTCAACTGCTGCACTAACTAGAAGAGAATCAAGTAGTGAAACATTCCCTAGATCCTTAAGAAGATAAGGGAACAAACATTTATTAAGTACCTACCAAGTGCCTAGCACTGTGTTAAGTGCTCTACAAATATTATTTTATTTGATCCTTACAACAACTATGTGAGTGAGGCAAGGCTATTATCTCCATTGTAGAGTTGAGGAACCTGAGACAAACAGGAGTGGTGACTTACCCAGGGTAACACCAGCTAGTAAGGCTAGATTTGAGTATGGGTCTTCCTGACTTCAGGTACCAGCACTCTACTCAGTGAGCTAACAGTAAAATGCAAACTGCTAATCCTCCAACTTGGCACAGTAACCTAATCTCCTTCAATATCTTTTGTTTCATAATAAGAGAGCACAGGCACTTTAGAACTCAGAATCCCAATAATAAGCACAAGTTTTGTTACCACATGTGTCTTGGAACTTTACTTCCTGGAACTTCTTCAGGGATAGGCTGGAAATTGGCTAAAAGCATTCATTTTGTCTTTGAAGTTAATGAAAATGTGATGGATATTTTGGGTGATTTAGAAGCCCTATGTGACACCCTTAACTAGTAGGCCTGACCTGAATGAAGATACAATAAAAAGGCTAAGGAGTGATCAGGTAGGTAGGAAGAGAACCAGGATACAGTGGAATCACAAAAATCCAAAGAGGAGAGTATCAAAAAGAGGATGATCGACAATGGCAAAAAATGTAGAAAGGTCAAGAAGGATAAGGTCATTAGTTTGGGAATTGATAGATCATTGGTAACTTTTCTACTTTTTATTAAATAATGAAATTGAAGTTCAGACTGTAAAAAATTAAGAGAGTGACAGGAAATGAAGAAGCAGCACTGGTTGTAGACAGCCTTCTTCTTCTTCTTCTTCTTCTTCTTCTTCTTCTTCTTCTTCTTCTTCTTCTTCTTCTTCTTCTTCTTCTTCTTCTTCTTCGGTGAGGCAATTGGGGTTGGGTCACACAGCTAGTGAGTGTTAAATGTCTGAGGCCAGTTTTGAACTCAGGTCTTTCTGACTCCAGGGCCAGTGTGCTATCCACCACACCACCTAGCTGCTCCTGTAGACAGCCTTCTTAAAGAATTTAACACAAAAGGGAAGAGAAGTGGAATAACAATGAATTGGTACAGACAAATCAAGTGATGAGTTTTTGAGGATGGGGAGACATAGAAGTATGGACGTTGATCAATAAGGGGGAGATTGTAGAAAAGTGAGAGATTAAGGGTGATAGAGAAGGCAATCTGATGAAGAAGATAGGAGAGGATAGGATCATTTGTGTATGTAGAGGAGTTACCATTAGCAAAAAGGGTCACCTCTTCATTTAAGATAGGGATGAAGGAGGAAGTAGTGGCACAAGGCATGTGATGTAAGATGAGGAAAAGGAAGGGAAAAGATCTTTGTAAATGGCCTCAAGTTCTCAGTGAAATGTGAATCAAGTTTCTCAGCTAAAAGAATGGGGGGAGGGGAGCAATCAGAGTTTCGTGGAGGAATAAAAAGATTTGGAAGAGGCACTGTGGTGAGTGGGATAGTGAATTGATTAGGGAATTACATGGAGTATCTTGCCCCAGTTGAGATTATGTAACATTAATTTGGAGTGAACTCACAGCATGGCTTCAAGATTTTCTCCAGCTTCATTTAGAATCAGTGAGTAGGAGGAAAGGCAGCAGATTGTGGGAATAATCCAAGACTAAGGCTTGGCAGGGCAAGCTCTTCAATATGATAAGGAGGCAAGCAACTCAAGAAAAAAAGAACAGCACAAAGTTCAGCTGGTTTATCAAGGGGTCAAAATGAGTAATGGTAATGGTCCGAGAAATTCGAGGATAATGGTTCAGGAAAGAATTGGGGGATGAAGGGCTTGGAGATCACAGTGAGGATGAAGGATAAAGTTTAAGACTGCAAAGTAGAGGGAACAGTGGAATGACAACAGATTGTGATAAGACAATAGAATTTCAGGGCATTGGCGGGGGGGGGGGGGTGTCATACAAAATTCAAGGCTATGACCATCTCTGCTGTGGGTAGCTGAGAGAGTGGGGAGGAGGAGGTAATGAGATATGAATAAACCGAGAAACTGGGAGGTTAAGGTATTTGAGGGAGTATCAATGTATATATTGAAATCATCTATTATGAGGGCAGTAGTTAGGAAAGAGTAAAAGACTCATTGAGGAAAAAAAGGAAGTGTCCTGGAAGTTGACAGACAACAGATACCCAAATTTTAGATGGATGGTAGATATAAATTGAGTGACCCACAGAGAAAGAAACGTTACTGAGTGGTGATTGTAGACAAGCTTAGAAGTAGAAACGGGGAGGATACCAAATCTTCCACCTTGATCAGAGAGTTTTGGGAATTGAGGGAGAGTGCAATAAATATTGGAAACAATGTCCAGGGAGAGTCTAGTACTTGGTGAGAGCCAGAAGATATTAGAAATGGGAAAGGAAAAGATTTAAAATTAAAGCTTTCCAGAGAACACAGTGAAAGGAGTAGGTAGCTTTAGAGTGTAACATTGGGTTGCATGGGAAGAGAGGTTATGTTGAGAGGGGTGGGAATAAGGGAACAGTTAATGGGAAATGGAGAACAGGATTTGAATAATGGCAGTTGGAGTTTCAGAATCACTGTGAAGGGAAGAATATGACTGGTCAGGATTTTATTAATCACTGAGGAAGGAGTTCAACAATGGGAGAAATGGCAGATGATATTAAGGAAACAAAATGGTTATGGAGGGCTGAGGTGTTCAGGCTTCACTAAAGCAAGGCAGAGTAGGATCCTATGAATATAGATTTAGGAGGACACTTTGTAGGTCATCTATTCCAATGCCTTCACTACAGATGAGAAAACTGAGACCCAGATAAATTCCTTGTCAAGGTCACATAAGTAAAAAGTGGGAAAGCCAAGATTTAAACCCAGTTTCCCCCTCTACATTCATTCCACTTTACCACATAGTGCTTCTCCACAGGGAGCCACTAGATTAGTCATCTAAATTCAGTCTTTAGTGGGAAGGAAGGATCCAGCATTATAAAAATTTGGGGCAGAACAATGAAGTGTCTGGCAATGGTACAAAGGATAGTTTGGGGAGGGAAGAGAAAGAAAGCAGAATGATTTGTTAGTCACCTATTGGAATAGGTCAATGATAATGAGGGCTTGTATTAGAGAAGTGATGATGGATATAAAGAGGTGGCAAATGCTAGAACTATTCTGGAGCTGGAATCAACAGAACATGGTAAGTGGTTGAATATAAGAGTTTAAGGAGCAATAAATTAAAGATAATGCCAGGATTATGAACATTGAAATTGCAGTGATTTGTAATGGCACAGATGAAAATAGTAAGACCAGAAGGTGGAGCAAGTTTAAGGCAAGACATAAAAAGCCCAATTTGAGTCCGAGATAGTGGGACAGCTAAGGAGAGATGTCCTATAGTCAGAGATGCAGATTTGAAACTTCAGTTCTGAGAGGTGAAGGACTTACCCAGGATCATATGCCTAGTAATGAAACTTTATGTTCCACGCAAAAAGACTAAAGCTCCAATTCATAAATTTTCTAATTACATTTTACTGGCATGAGTGTCAGCCACCATTCAAGCTTAAGCCATAATTTATCAATTTCACAGCTGTTACAGATTTTCCATGTAATTTAGGCTGTGGCTACCCTGAACCATAACCCTTTGCTAAAAAGCCAAATGATGTAGGCCCAACCTTGGAAGCATTCTTAAAGTAGAAGCACTTCCATTTTCCTTTACATTTGTTATTTATTCATGCACGATTTATATAGCACATTTCCTGTGAATGGCTCAAATATCGAATGCACAGACTCAAAACCTGAAATACCAATCCCTGCAGAATTGATACTTTTCAGAGGACTCATCTGAATGAAAAAAAAAATAGGTGAACTGAGGAGATTGGGGGAAAGGGAAGAGGCTGAGAAGGAGAGGGACAAGAAAGCAAGAGTAAGATGAGCAGACAATAGCCGATTGAAAGGCTAGGTAAACAGCAGTCATTTTGAACACATTTCTTGTATCACGATTTATAGCATTGTAGTAGCATTAGAGCAGTGCTATTTATAACACTGGGATATAGCACTATTGTTGCCTGTTATAATTTATTACATACATTAATCTTTGTATAAATAAATTTCAACTCAATTCCATTAATGCCTGTCCCTTCTAGATCTTCTGTCCTTTCCCTCTTGTACTTGAATTTGATGCTAACTCATCTCTATTATCTGTAAGATTATTTATGTTCTAACTTCACAAGGGTAGGTAAAGAGCAGTGATTTATTTATCCTTTTATGATACTGATTTTGTTACCCCAATTTTTCCATCTAACTAAAGATTTTCAATCATTGTGTATTCTGATGGAGAAGAAAGTCATATATACTTCTCTTTCCTATTTTCCCACAGTTAATCCATGAAAAACATTTTCACAAAAACATCTCTCAATACCTGCTTGAGTTATTTATTCCTATTGAAAATGTATGTATATTGTGTCAACTTCTATACCTTATTCATCTATGGTTCTCTTGGTTTCTACACGTATAAGTGATATTCTTAACTACTCTGTCTTCACTAAGTTCTGAAACCCTTCCCAGCCTCAAAAATACTTTATCAACCAATATTACATTCTTTCCTAAATATCATTAATAAGAAAATTTGATTTTTCATCTTCTACTACTCTCTCTTTTTTATCCCATTCTAAAAATCCTAGTCACAGACATTCAAAAATTGTCTTTTATAAGAGGCTTACTATTCTAGAAGGTTTCATCTTAGAGGTTCCTTAAATCTAATTTTTCAAAGATAACAAGATCTTTACTACGAAAATAATCCCACTGATACCAAGGGAGATCAATGCAGTCAACAATTTCCATGGTGCTTTGAAAATAGAAGCTAGTACATCAGTGTTCCTTACCTCTTAAATGTGTTTTCCCCCTATCAATTTTTGCCTATGATCTCCTTCCTCTGACTCCACACTGCCTGTCCATAATTAAATTACAAGTGGCTGGGTCTTCCCCTGGAGTCTGCCTTGATTAGCAATTACATTATTTTCTCCAGTGCCAAAAGTTAATTTATTGGCTGGCAGTTTCCAAAAACTTACTTCAATGCATCTCCAGTGTAGATCTTAAATTCTCAATAGTAATGCTTATTTTCAAGTACTGTATATTATATATACCCCCCCCACCCCAGTCACTTCCCACTCCAATGCTTTATCATAGTGTGGAGGTGACCCTGTACTATACAAGACTATGCCAAACAAAGTTTTGCCTGGCATTGCCATACTGAAAAGGCTTTAAATACAGGCCCCAGTAACATTCTATATATCTATCTATTGCCTAAGGATAACCTTCACTAAATCAGAATCAGTGAGTAATGAGCTTGGCTGCAGTGTGATTAATTTTTCAGTCATAGCAACTTTCAGAGATAACTTAAGTCATAAAGAGGTCTGTGATTTGCATCAATGGAAGAGATTCTCTTCAGCATGTAAAACATAGATCTTCAAAGTGCTTTAAAACACATACATATAAATGAATGAATGAAAAAATATATACATATAAGGACCTTCTCTGTTCCAGTACTATACTAAGTACTGAGGATACAAATGCAAACATGAGACAGGCCCCACCCTCTTTGAGCTTACATTATAATATGGAAAGATGACAAGCATAGAGAGATGATGGCCAAGGAAGAAAATTTTTGTCTGGGGAGTCACAGGAATTTTAAGTGAAGTCATAAGGCTTCATGTCATGCCTTTTACAGTAGCAGTGATAATATTACTTTGATTACTATGTAGCAAGAAGTGAAAGGTGAGGGGAGTATGTGGACCTATGGCAAAGGAGATAGCAAAATGTTTTCTTATGGATGGGTTATGTTCCTTTAGTCATTTTTTTTTTGGTAAACTGTATTAGATTCTAAATGTTTTGTTTTTCTGGATTCTTGAGTGAAGATTATAGATTTAGAAGTGTAAGGTCTATTAGAGATTATCATGTCCAACCTCATTTTACTGATAAGTATCTTGAAACCCAGAGAAGTTAAGCGAATTGTCCAGGGTTTCACAGATAAGAAGTATCACCTTTGCACAAATATACATGTAGGATGTGCCTCACATCTGTGAACTCTAAATTTAACCCAAGGTCCTGGGTCTATTTATGGGAATGTGCCCAGATGTTCTGTGGGGGATGTTCTTGCACAAAGTGTTCTTACTATACTATACTACAGTAAATGCCTTTGCTAAAATATGTTGAATTCTAGTGGATGATTGTCATCAGAAAATATACCAGTAAAGGTTCATAAGCAGCCAAGTTAGAAACTTATACCCTAAGCATTGTCTCTGAAAGTTCAAACATCCCTCTGGAAAGCTTAAATGCAAGAGGGGAGGAGGAAAGAATGAACCTAGAGGAGGTAGTGAATATTGATTTTGATCTTCATTTTAATAAGCAATTATCTGATAGTAAACAGATCATTTAGAAACAGAGCTGCAAGGTGGTACAGTGGATAGAGTAACAGGCCTGGAATCAGGAAGACTCCTTTTCCAGAGTTCAAATCTGGCCTCAGACAATTAGTTGCTATGTGATCCTGGGCAAGTCACTTAACCTATTTGTCTCAGTTCCTCATCTGTAAAATGAGCTAGAGAAAAAAAATGGCAAACTATCCCAGTAATTTTGCCAAGAAAACCCCAATTGGGGTCATGAAGAGTCAGATACAACAGAAACAGCTGAACAACAATTTGGAAATGGTTCCTGAACTGGCAAACAGTCACTTCCTATCAATTAAGCTATAGTCAGTTTCACTTCTTATGATGCCAGTCATCATAAATATTCATTGAAAGTATTCATTGCATAAAGGAATGAGGACTTTCTATCATTTTCAAGTCTTTCTCCTCTTTCCTTTCTTAATCCTTAAACATATTTTAATATATTTTTCACCAGCTTCCTTCATGCCTACCTTTGCATTAAATTCATTGATAATGGATACTAATTTTGTTTAAATTGGAAAAATTTATTGAATTATTTTAGAATTCCTATGCCTCATCTAACAGATTTTGGCATATAACATGCAATTATCCTCACAGTGGTCTTCTTGAAAAAAAAATAAAACAAAACTACATATGAAACCAGGTATACAAAATGCTATATTACAATTAATTTTGTTGATATCTTTTGATGTTATATCAAGAAACTTTCCCCCAGAATCCCTTTCTCTCCTCTCCTGCACAGTTTTGATTTCAAGATATCCCCAGGACATCCTACTTGAAATTTCCAATAAGCAATTGGTAATTGGGTACTAGACCTCAGGAGAGACAAAGGCTGAATAAATAGATCTGAGAATCATCAGCATGGAGATGTTTATTGAACCTGAAATGATGAGATCACCAAGTGAGAGAGTATATACAGAGAGAGAAAAAAACAAGAGCCCTTGACAGAGTCTTGAGCTACACTCACAATTAGTGGATATCACATAGGTGATGAATGAACAAAGGAAACCAAGAAGGAATATTCAAACAAGTAATAAAAGAGCTCAGGGAGAACTAAGTCATGAAAATGCACAGAGAAGAAAGTATACAGAAGGTACTCCTTGAAAAAGTAGATTATACTCAGTGCCTCCACTTTCTCTCCTTTCCCTCTCTTCTTTTGAAATAAGATAAAATGAAGATTGTATCCAACAAAGTTCACTAAAAATGTATTAAAATATTCCATTTTCCAAAGGATGTATGTAACACATGGAAAAGTATACATGGCATACATTAGTTGCTTCTAACTTATTTTACCATAATTTGTAAATGTCACTGAACAAAAGATAATCCTACTTTTTGATAACTGTATTTTTATAATAATATTTTTGCATTGTTATTTTTGAGATTTTGGTAAATTTTACATGATAATTGGCTTCATTTCTCCTATATTAACTTTCTGAAAAAGAGTTTAACTAACACATCTATTCTTCTAATAAGGACTTCTTAACCTTTGTTATATCATGAACAGTCTGGTGAATGGACCGCTTCTCAAAATAATATTTTTAAATATATAAAAGAAAATACATAAGATTACAAAGGAAAATGATAAGATTGAAATAATGTCAAAATATTTAAGGAAAAAGTTCAAGTACCCCCAATTAAAAACCAATAGTCAGTGACTGATCATTTGACAAACTGTTTCTTGTTTTGCTTCAACAAAGAAAATTTGCTCACAGATACAGGCACTCATAATGACA
This sequence comes from Dromiciops gliroides, assembly GCF_019393635.1. Taxonomy (NCBI): domain Eukaryota; kingdom Metazoa; phylum Chordata; class Mammalia; order Microbiotheria; family Microbiotheriidae; genus Dromiciops; species Dromiciops gliroides. The sequence goes on along the minus strand of NC_057863.1, from coordinate 106,199,099 downwards.
AATGGAACATACAGTCTTACAGTAAGTATTCATGAAATTTAGTCTTCTTCCTGAATTTTTATTTAATTATATCAATGCTTTGGAAACCAATATGTAAAATTCCTGTGCATGTTTCACTTAAGAAATCATTGAATGTGGATGTGAATAAGCTCAGGTACTTTATCTAGGCTTTGGGAAGTCCTTGAATCTGAGCATCGATTTCCTGGGGTGAAGAATGAATTTGACAAGGTCATTTTTTCCTCCTTTATAACCACACACTGACTTTGTATTACTGATGTGTTACCAGGAAGCCAAAATAAAACTGCAAACAACCAACTGAACTTAAAAATTGCCGACAGAGGTCAGAGGCTAACAACATGGAACCGAACCCCATTGTTAAGTCTTCGGGGTAGTAGTAAGGAAATTATAGGATAACATATGTTCTTTCAGAGTAAAGGAATAATAGAAAATCTTATAATAAGGGACAATATCTAAGAATGAAAAGACAAACAGAAAGATAAAAAAGTCAATGAGGGGAACACAAGGATGGATTAGACCACAGCCAAATCCACCAGTGGTAAGAGTGCAAATTGACTTTGGATATAAATGTTCTGTATTGGCTCATTCATTTGCAAGAGACAAAAATGCCTTTTTTGCTGTTTGGGGATTTGTTGGTGAGGGGCAAATAGACTGCTGTGCATTGCTCATTAGCAAGTCATCTTGAACACATCAGAGTCTCTGTAGAGGCCCTAAGACAATGAAAACCTAATTAGCAAGTTGTCTTTCAGCTTTATACTTTCCTTATCCCAGTAGTGTGAGACAAGACAAAAAAAAAAAAAAAACACCAACAATGCTTCCTCAGATATTACATTGGGCTGAAGGAAAGGTCATCTAAACATATCCACTGGGCCACACTTTGACACAGGATGGCTGCAATCAATGTCTTCCCTCTGAAGATCCCTCAGGATCTTGAATTTGGTCAAATCATGTTTTTTCTAAATTTGAACCAGGGAACTTACAGAACCCTTGCTTTCCAATTCCTACAGCTGCCTGTTGACCTCTACAGCTAGTTGTCATGGGGCAGGGGGAAGTGTTGGACTTGAGGCCTAAGAGTCCAGTGTTTAAAACACACCTAAGACACTAGCTGTATGATCTTAAGTAGTCCCCTCCCAACTCACTTTACAAGTAACAAAATTCAAATCAGAAAAAAATTAAGTGACTTGAAAAAAATCTCACAGGAGGATAGAATAATGATTAAAAGCTGGGCCCAAGCCTGGGGCCCTTATTGTTTCTCTCCGCTTAGTCTACATATAGTTTTTCCTGCATTCAAATTTCAGTAAAAGAAAAATGATTAAAGTGTTTTTTTTTTGCCTGAAAGATTACTTATAGTAGTAATTCAGTCCTTGCATTCCCATATACCATGGTATCATGCAGCAAAACTTATTAATACCCCATTGGTTAGATTGAAGATAAACGACATTTTAGTAAAGAGAACAAAAAGAAACAATTGAAAGGTTACAGGAGAGAGTGAAGGATAGGGAGCCATATCATAGAATCACAGATCTAAAGCTGGAGGGGACTTTAGATGTCATCCAATAGGAGCCCCCACTCACCCACTCACCTCCTGCCTTTTTTATTGATGAGGAAACTAAACTGTGTTTCACTGAACTGTACCTTCACGTGTAACTAAATGATGTGTACTTGTAAAATACTGAACAATGCCTGAGGAAAAGGCATTACTGTCCTTAAGGGGAAACCACACACAACTGAGTGTTATCAACACAACTTTGAGGTCTCAGAAAATGCCACCTCTGAGTAATGAGCAGAGCTTGCTAATTGCTTGTATCATCTTGTTACCCATGTTTCACAACAGGTAGTGGGGGTAGATTATAACTGGCAGTTTTTAAAGCATGTAGATGAAGGAGTAAACACACAAGAAAAATATAATTCTACTGATTACCTTCTAAACCCTTAATAAAAGTAGTTAAGGACTGATTTAAAAGCCTCCCCTCTGACAGTAATGGTCCATTTGTCAGTTGTTATTATACAATGATGATAGTCATTGTTTAGCAAAGTGCTCAGTGTTTAGCATTGAATGTCAATTTTTTTTTAAAACTCCTTATACCTTGGCAAACACTAGAGATGTGAGTCTGGAGACTGGCAGTAAAACAGAGGCTCTCATTCTCTACAACAAAAGAAGCCTTTCAGATTTTGTTCTGAAATGCATGTTTATACTGGATAAGAGGGCCCGTGTCTGCTTGTACAATTACAACAATAAATATTAGCGTTCACATTCCTGGAGGTTAAGGACATTGTGGCAGAAATTTAGCTAACTTAATCTAGGAGAATAGTGCCAGGTTCTTCTCAGAAACAATGAAGGTGGAAAAGGAATCATAGAGGGAAATAGAATGATCCACCTTCTAAATGATTTGATTCTTCTTTTTTTTTAACTATTATTTACTCTTTTACTATTATTTACCTTGTGATATTCAAATGGATCAGTGATCTTATGAGTTCCTGTGTCCTTTCTATCAAGGGAGACTAAAATCTACCCATGGCTACCTATCCCATACAGCTCTTGTCCAGTGACTCTTCATCACTTACTATTAATATCCCATGAATACCCACTCATTCTCACCACATGTCCAGCCTGTTCAATTACACATTTCTTTGATGACATCTTTTACACTGCTTCTGATAGAATGCTTATGGTGTGGCAGTATGTTCTTTTTCATTAAAAAAAAAAAGCTTCCATAGTTTCCTTTGTAGGAGACAATGTGATATAATGTACAGAACACCAAAACTAGAAAGACTATGGTCCAAGCACCTCCTGTGACATATTCTGGCTATGTGGCTCTGGGTAATCATCTCTGCCTTTTGCCTTCCTTAGCTTTCTCCAAGTCCTATATAAAATCTCATCCCCTATAAGAACCTTTCCTGATCCCATTACTATTAGACCCTTCTCTTGTTGATGATCTCAAAGTTGTCTTGAATATATCTTGTTTGTATATAGTTGTCTGCATTCCATCTCACCAATTAGACGTGACTTACTTGAGAACACAGATTTTTTTTTTCCTTTCTTTGTATTACCAGCACTTAACACAGTTCCTGGTACACAGTGGGTATTTAATAAATGCTTCTTTATTTCCTGATCTACAAAGCCTCAGTGGTATCAAATAACTGTCTATGACTGTGTAAATTTCATATAAGTTTCCAGTTTACATTGTTAGAGAGAGCTCCCCATTGGTTCCCTACACCAATAAAATCACAGTTCCTGACCAAAAAAAAAAATTTCTTTACCTGTATAGTTTGGGTGTCAAATAGGAGTCGATTGATTTCTCAGTGTATTTGCATGTTTTGATAAAACACTTTTATACACATAAATTTTAAAAAACTGAGCACTATAGTATCTCCAAGTTTTTAATTCAATACTCATATGACAAGTCACCCTTTTACCCAGCATTTACCAATTTTATCTTCCCCTGGGAGACAGGCCTAGAAGATTTGGTAGTAAGAATAATGATTCCTAGAGGACAACTTATCTATCATTTATAAATTTTCCTTGAATAGTTTTATTGTCAGTGACATCCTCAGGAGCTCCAGTGAAAAATTATCACTAACTTTAAAATCAAGAATAAAGATATAAAACTATTGTAGTATTAACTCTTGTGAACAATTACAGTCTTATGTAAGAGATAAGACTGATACCTAAAGAGAAACCAGACTCAATAATATTATATTAGATCTAGTTCCCAAAGTTTCAAAGTGATTATAGTGAAGGGGATGGGAGAGAAAGTTGTTGCCATTCACACTAGGATACTCAAAATTAGTATTATTTTGCCTGAAAATCCCACATGGGTTAAAGATTTGAAAAAGGAGATACATCAAAGAAGATTAAATATTTCACCTGCCCTCTAGCTAGTGCTACATCCTTCAGTAAAAAGGAACCCTTTATAAGTCCATAAGAACCCTTTCTAAAAGCCCAAACTCCATAATAAAAAGGAGGGTTAAAGGAAAACGGCAAGTTAAAATGGTAGGGAACCTTTCAATCCTGTGTAGACTATGCAAAGTATACTTTAAAATGCAATATCTAAATGGGCAATTTATAAATTGGGGGGAAAAGAAGCTTTTTGTGTACAAGGTAAACAGAAACATACCACAGGAAGATGATATCACCTATAATTAATCTACTCAATTAGTATTGAAGTATTATATGAAAGAATAAAGGAGTAAAAAACAAATATTTCTTTCCCTCTTTCTTTTCTGAGACTGGTTCTCCTTTTCACAAAAGCTGGAAGTGCAGTGGTCATTCATGGGTCCAATCTCACCACTGACTATCATATGACTTTTGACCCACTCTTTCTTTCTTTCTTTCTTTCTTTCTTTCTTTCTTTCTTTCTTTCTTTCTTTCTTTCTTTGGGTGAGGCAATTGGGGTTAAGTGACTTGCCCAGGGTCACACAGCTAGTAAATGTCAAGGGTCTGAGACCGGATTTTGACCCGCTCTTTCTGACCTGACATGATTCACCTCTTCTTAAGGCCTCACTATATTGGTGCTAGACTTAGTGTAAATACCCCATCAGATTAACCCACCACAACTCAGAACCCCTGAGCTCAAGCAATTCACTAGCCTCAGCTTTCCAGAAAGCAGCAAGGATTATAGGTGTGTACTGCCATACCTGGCAAATATAAACATTTCAAGATATCGTTCCTGGTGAATGGACAAACAAAATATTTCATTCCACCAGCTACATTCACATAGGGGACAGGTAGATTTCTCTGGGTATTTAAAAGATCATAGGATAGAGAAATTAAAGGAATTTTAAAGATCTTCTAGCCCAAAAATCTAATTTTATAAGGAAGTTAATTGACAGAAAAAATAAGTGATGACTAAAGTCACGGAGTAAAAAGAAAATCAGGGATTTGACCCTTTATCTTCCGATTCCAAATCCAAAACTGTTTCTACTATATTCATTTAGGATGCATATGTTAAGAATATACTCTATATAAGTCACACTACTAGGTACTGGGAAAGACAAAAATAAATAAGACTTTTCTTCCTTCTTTCCTTCCTTCCTTCCTTTCTTTTCTTCTCCCTTCTTTCTTTCCTTCCTTCCCTCCTTCTTTCTTTTTTGTATCAAGTCTTCTTGTACAAAAATGACTAATATAGAAATGTTTTATATGATTGCACTTGTATAACATATCAAGTTACTTACTATCTCAGGGAGAGGGGATAGGAATGAGAGAGGGAAGGATATAATTTGGAACTCAAAACTTTTTTAAATGTTAAAAATTATATTAACAACTAATTGGGGAAATAAAACATTTAGAAAAAGAAAATTACATTATACCTTTATTATATATTTAAAAGGAATAGCAAATTCTACATAATAGATTTCAAGTTTTATGTGCAACCATCTTTTTTTCCTCTATTCTACTATGTTAAAGAAATGCTTGTTTTGTTTCTTAAGTTCAAAATAAAATAAAATTTTTAAAACATAAAAAATTGGGCAACTAGGTGGCACAGTGGATAGAGTACCAGCCCTGGATTCAGGAGAACCTGAGTTCACATCTGGCCTCAGACACTTGACACTTATTAGCTGTGTGACCCTGGGCAAGTCATTTTACCCTCATTGCCCCACCAAAAAAAATAAAATAAAAAATAAACAAATGAGACAAGGTCCTTGACTTCAAGAATATTGTAATCTAGTAGAGAAGATAAACCACATATTCAGTGTTGGCCTCTATGAAATAAGAGTAATGCTACATACATAGGAGCTCTGTTTTCTTTGTAGTCACTGTTCTAAACCAGAGGAAGGCTCCTTCACCTGCATTCTAAGTTAAAAAATGACTTGGCAAAAAACTTCAGTGAGATATTCATCAATTTGGAATGCATACATAATGTGTGGGTTGATTATAGATACTATTCATAAGACATATAGCCAACCTACTTTATAGGATTAACAAATGAAAAGTGCTGAGAAATAAGATAAAGATCAACAGCGAACACTTCAAAGAAATTGAAGAATGTTCAACTTCAACTTTGCCACTATCCAGCCTGGTTTATTTAAAGGTCCTAGGCTAGAGAAAGTATGGATGCCCTGGATTCGGGAGACCTGGGTTTAAATCCTGCTTCATATACCTGCTAGGTGTGTGACCTTGGGGATAGCATTAAAAGCCTTTTCTTGCCTCATTTTTGCCATCTGTAAAATGGGAATAATGATACTTATGCTACCTATTTCTCAGTTATTCTGAGAAAAAGTGCTTTGAAAACATTGAGGCACTGCATCAATTAAAAGCAAGCCTTTATTAAGCACCTACTATGCACCAAACAAGATGCTAAGCACTACAGATGGAACTGACATTCTAAAAGGGCATACAGTGTTTATATGTGTATAAGGCATAAAGATACAATGAGTAAATAATTAGTTTGGGAGGAAGAGCACTAAGAGGTGTGAGATAAAGAAACACTTCAGGCAGAAGATGGTTCTTGGGCTTTTTTTAAGGAAAACAAAGGTTTTATGAGATGGAAGGAATAAGAAAACATTCAAGGTATGTGGGATAGCCAGTGCTAAGACATGGAGGAGATGGGTGGTAAAATGTAATATGTGTGGAATAGAGATAAAAGTCAATTTGGACAGGTCACAGAGTGCAAGAAGAGACATTTCCATTGAGGCAAGAAAGATAGGTTGGGGCCAGGTTATAAAGGGCTTTAAAAGCTAAATAGAGGAATTTGTATTTTATCCTAAAAGCAATAGGAAGCCACTGGAGCTAAATGAGTTGGGTACTCACATGGTCAGATTTGTACTTAAGGAAAATTACTTTAGCAGCAGTGCATAGGATGGATAAGTTGTAAATCACTTGAAGCAGGGAGACCAATTAGGAGGCTGATGCAACAATCATTCCAGGCAAGAGATGATGAGGGCCTTAATGTGGGGGTTGTATGAGTGGAGAGAAGGAGAAATATGAAAGAGATTCTATGGAGTTAGAAACAGCAAGATTTGGAAACTGATTGGACATGTAGGGTGAGCGAGTGTGAATTTAGAGGATAATGCCAAGGTTATGAACCAGGGAAATTGTAAGAAAAGTCAGGAAAGTTAGAGAATTTTGGAAGAGGGGAGGGTTTTGAGAAAAAGATGAATCAGTTTGAGACAGGTTGAGTTTAAAATGTCTATGAGATACCAGTTTGAAATGTCCAATAATAGTTGGTGATGTGGGACTAAAGGGTAAGGGAGAAACTAGGGATACATGTGATTCAATCAATCAGTTGATGAACATTAAGAGCATACTATGTGCCAAGTAGTGTGCTAAGAGAGGGAAAAGATAGCCCTTGCTCTTAAGAATCTCATAGTTTAACAAGGGACACAGCATAGAAACTATGTGCAAACAAGCTCTACTGTATACATATAGTACATAAACATGTATATGCATGTATATGCACAGGTATAAACAACACACAAAAATCCATTTCTGAAACCAAATTTATTATAATAAAATTGGGGGGTAAGTTCAGTCAGTTATTTATTTCAAATGGACAGAAATACAGTTGCTGGGGGGAAAACAGCTTACTGGAAGTAATATTCCTTCCAGACATCCAGCTTTGTCATATCTCTTATAAAAATACTAACAGCAGAGACATAGGTCCTTGAAATTCACAGAAGGAAAGTAGGGCCTTGCCCTTCATTTATAAAATACGAAGGGATCTCCATTTCTCTTTCTTGTATAGGCTATGAAGTTCCTCTAAGTCTGTTTCTCTTACTCCCAAGATCTGTGTCATATGAGGTTCATATGTCCTGTATTACAAGGTCTAACTTAAAATTTAACTCTGTAGTAGCCATTGGGCCTGAACCTGTGAAAAAAGATATACCATATTGCTCATGTACACAGCAGGAGTAGCAAACTTTCTATCTACCTAGGTCCAGGCTAGGAAGGTGTGCAAAGGAAGAGGAGACCTTTAGATGGGCAATTAATCTGTGAACTGATAACTTTGGTCATAAAATAGGACCTGAAGAGCCATACCTCTAAGAAATTCAAGATCAGTGATGAACAAATAGCAACAAAGAAAATTTTTAGCAATAAACAAAAAACAGAAACATATCCATATATATATTTCTATATATGTGCAATATTATTTTTGAGTTACCTAAGTGATAATAATGCATGTATGTTCTTTAACAAAATCTTATGCAGAATGGATATGATCTTGTATGGAATATCCATTCCCTCTTAGTGAGGAAAGGAAGCCACTGATAACCCTTTCCTTACTGGATTATCTAGTATTCCAGGAAGAGTATCATTAACCAGGCTGTCAAGGTGATTATCTTAAAAAATTCAAAATCTAATATGGAAAAGAGAAGAGAAAGTTATAACCTCTACTGTTCATTGTTACTTCCAGGAAAGGGCAGGTAGGTATGAAATCTAAGATGAAGAGGGTTATTTTGAGAAATCTAGTAAACCATAATTTTTTTTTGTATCCTTCAATGCAAATTTCAAACTTTCCAGGGATGAAAAAATCAGATCCATTGAGGGTCTACTACAGTATTTCAGATATTAGAATGTCCAACTGATAAATTAAAATCAATACTTTGGGACCATCCTGTTTTTTACAGATTTAGTTATATTTTTTTTTTCAGTTTAAAGAACACTCATGCTGCTACCAACATTATCTTCCATGGCATTTTACAGGATGGCAAATTTTCCCTAACTAGCTTTTTAAAGAGTAATCCATGCAGGGGCAGCTAGGTGGCACAGTGAATAGAGCACCAGCCCTGGATTCAGGAGGACCTGAGTTCAAATCTGACTTCAGACACTTAACACTTACTAGCCATGTGACTCTGGGCAAGTCACTTAACCCCAATTGCCTCACCAAAAAAAAAAAAAAAAAAAAAAGAGTACTCCATGCAGACATTCCAAGAAATGAAAGTATGGGGATGGTAGAAACCAACCTTCATCTAGGGTGTTCTCTCTAAGACCTAGGATCTTGGTACTATCAGTTGCCATTAGTAGAAAACTGCCACCAATTTAAAGATGTAATGGTTCTGATTCAGCTACTAGGTCCTCTTCTTTCTATCCTTCCCAATCCATAAGGCACTAAAGATGAATCTTCAGTCAATCAATTCATCAATAAATAAACATTTATTAGGTACCTACTATGTTCTAGAGTGGGCAGCTAAATGGTCCAGTGCCGGACCTAGAATCAGGAAGATCTGAGTTCAAATCCAGCCTCAGACATTTAGGAGTTGTGTGACCCTGGGCAAGTCACTTAAGCTTGTTTGCCTCAGTTTCCTCATCTGTCAAATGAACTAGAGAAGGAAATGGTAAACCATTACAGTATCTTTGCCAAGAAAGCCCCTGAAAAGAGTCACAAAAAAATCAGACATAACTAAAAATAACTAAACAGCAACAAAAATTTTCTAATGTGTGTTAGCGATGCAAAGTATATTAGGAATGTAAATAATAAAGTGAGCCAGTTCCTACTCCTAAGGAACTTATATTTACTAAGGAGATGTGACAAACGCAAGATAGAAATCATGATAGATACATATATGTACACATACATATGTGTATATGTATAATATGGTAAAAATTATTTGTAGTATAGGCAGCTTTTGAAGGACCTCCCCTTTTGGGGGAGAAAAGATTGAATGCTCTCTGAAGGGAAGTTAAGGAGCACTTCCAGAACACTAAGCTCTCAAGGCACTTCCAGAACGCCAACTCTAAAGTGACTTCTGGAACTCGAGTTTGCTCTCTCTGGCTGGTGACTTTAGTCCTGGTGGCGTGCGAGCAACAGACTGAGTGAATGGATGGAGATGGTATCTAAGTTGAGCCTTGAATGATTATAGAAGTTCCTCAGAGTCAAGATGAGAAAGGGAAAGCATTCTGGAATGTAAAACAATCTGTGCAATCCACAGAATAAGAGGAAGGACATATATGCAAGGAACAACAGATTGGTTAGTTTGGCTAGAAGATAAAATTATTAAAGTACAATCAGACCAGAAAGATAGGCTGGAGCCAGATTTTGAACGGCTTTAACTTATAAACAGAGAAGTTTGTATTTTATCCTAAACACAAAGAAGAGGCACTGAAGAATGTAACATGGAAGAGTGATATGGTCAGACCTGAGCTTTATGAATTTAATTGGACACTGTGAGGAGGATGAATAGAGAAGAAAGGAAATTCTTGATTCAGGGACAAAAATTATCAACGTCTTTCAATAGTACAAAAATGTTGGTCAGTAATGGGTATAGGCACAGGTACAGAGGCTACCATCCATATTAATGTACACCTGGAAGAGAAGAGACTGAGGAAATACATAATGAATACATATGGATGGGAAGAGCTATATTCTTTTTTTGTTGTTGTTGTTAAGGCAATTGGGGTTAAGTGACTTGCCCAAGGTCACACAGCTAGTAAGTGTTAAGTGTCTGAGGCCGGCTTTGAACTCCAGTCCTCCTGACTCCAGGGCCAGTGCTCTATCCACTGCGCCACCTAGCTGCCCCGAGAGCTGTATTCTATAGGGCACTGGATTTATTATTTGAACAGTTAATTGAGCAATCCCAATCATCATTAGGCAGAAAGGAGGCAGAAAGAATATTATATAATCTGCTATTCTAATATATGTACACATTTTAGATACGAAAAAAGATTAAAAGATGTTTAGTTACTATCCTTAAGACGTAACTATTCTTTTTTTTTTTTTTGGTGAGGCAATTGGGGTTAAGTGACTTGCCCAGGATCACACAGCTAGTAAGTGTGAAGTGTCTGAGGCTGGATTTGAACTCAGATACTCCTGAATCCAGGGCCAGTGCTCTATCCACTGTGCCACCTAGCTGCCCCCAAGACATGTAAGTATTGAGTGGGTGAGGCAGAATCTGAAATAAGTTAGTCTAACTCTAAGTCCTATGTTCTCTATACAATACTATATTGCTATTGGATTGAATATTTTAAAAAATAATAATAAAATTGCCATAACTTGTGAGACCCCATTATCCTTTCCTATAAAAGACCAGTCTTGGAGTCAGGAAAACCTCAATTCAAGTCCTGCTTCTAGTATATAGTAGCTGTGTAACCATGAGACAGTCATTTAGCCTCTCAATAACCCCAAGAAACTCTCTAACATGCTCAGTTTGACCTCTGAGTTCCCTTTCAACTCTAGATCCGTGGTTCTATGATCTATAAAGTTACAAGCAAATTTCTAATTTGCATCAATGGAGGGAATATCCACATGAGGAATTCCCTAAACCTATGCTAAGTGGTCCACAGCAAAAAAAAAAAAAAAAAAAGGTTCCATAATATGCTATAGCATAATGAAATGCAAAACGTTCATGAAAATACAAATACAAATATTATGAAAAGAAAAATCTAACATCATTATCCATGTTTGGAATAAGCAATGAAAATGTAAACTAAATTTTTCCTAAAAATAAAGTATAAAACTATAATCCCATGCTTGCCATAGACAACTCATATTCTCAGTATTTTCTTTTAAACAAAATTTGTAATTTTTAAAGACACAATTAAATGTTACTTCTATAGACATTAAACTTGATCCCCAATTTGACTAAACTGAACTGGAAAAAATTAAAATGGATGTAGTCATGTACAAAAATCTAAATTTTCTGCTCTGTAACCATCACAGAGCACTATTAATTTTAGAAAAGAGGTTTAGCAGGGTTTGTTGCTAGCTAAGCATGATATTGTTTTCATTGTTTTTAATTTATCATCCTGAAAGTGCTTAAAATTTAGCAGTCTTTAACATTATAATACTTTTTTTTTACAGAGATGGGTAAAAAAGGAAGCTATTTTAACTCTTGTGACCAAGAAGACTTTATTTAGAGTGAAATCTAGTTCATGCTGATCACCAATACCAATATTACCTAGAATTTCATTAAAATAAGCTATAATACTTTATTTTTCAACATAAAATTCATAGTGCTCAAGGATATGTATTCCAAGGACTCCATCACCTTCTTTTTTTTTTAATGGGGCAATGAGGATTAAGTGACTTGCCAGAGTCACACAGCTAGTAAGCGTCAAGTGTCTTAGGTCACATTTGAACTCAGGTTCTCCTGAATCCAGGGCCAGTGCTTTATCCACTGTACCACCTAACTGTCCCTTCCATCACCTATTTTTTTTAACTGATCCTTTTGTATAAAAGGAAGAAGGAAGGAAGGAAGGAAGGAAGGAAGGAAGGAATGAAGGAAGGAAGGAAGGAAGGAAGGAAGGAAGGAAGGAAGGAAGGAAGGAAGGAAGGAAGGAAGGAAGGAAGGAAGGAAGGAAGGAAAGGAGAAAGGGAGGGAGGAAAGGAGAAAGAAAGGGAGGGAGGAAAGGAGAAAGAAAGGGTTGAAGGAGGGAAGGAAGGAAGGAGGGAAGGAAGGAAGGAAGGGGGGAAGGAAGGAAGGAAGGAAGGAAGGAAGGAAGGAAGGAAGGAAGGAAGGAAGGAAGGAAGGAAGGAAGGGAGGAAGGAAGGAAAGAAGGGAGGGAGGGAGGGAGGGAGGGAGGGAGGGAGGGAGGAAAGGAGAAAGAAAGGGAGGGAGGAAAGGAGAAAGAAAGGGTTGAAGGAGGGAAGGAGAAAGAAAGGGAGGAAGGAGGGAAGGAAGGAAGGAGGGAAGGAAGGAAGGAAGGGGGAAGGAAGGAAGGGGGAAGGAAGGAAGGAAGGAAGGAAGGAAGGAAGGAAGGAAGGAAGGAAGGAAGGAAGGAAGGAAGGAAGGAAGGAAGGAAGGAAGGAGAGGAGGAAGAAAGGGAAGAAGGGAGAAAAAGGAGGGAGGTAAATGGAGGGAAGGTAGAAGGAAAGAAAAAAAGGAAAGGAGAGCAAAGTGAGGGAGGAAAAGAAGGAAAGGCAAGAGAAGGCAAGCCTATATTTATTAAGTGCTCACTATGTACCAAGTTCTATTGTCTGTTCTATATGTCCTATTAACCTTCAATAGGGTAAAGGTAATCCTTAAATTACAAGCCTGAATCACCAATGAGTAACTGGCATAACACTGTGCCATCAGCACTGGAGAAGTGAGATGCCCAGTACAAAACTAGATAAGACCTGCCCAGTGAAGTATATGAGAGATAACAAAATACCCAGGAGCTCCCATACAATGTACTGAAGTGGGAAAAGTAGTGGAAGAAACAAAGCACAACTTGAGTAATTTATCACAACTGTGGATCGATGGCAAACAACTGCCTCAGGGAGCCCAGGTCAAGCACACCAAGTAGAAATCTGGCATGTGTTTCAGCAAAAGCTCCACAGCAAGTGATGAGGCAAAGAGGCAGAGTTACAAACAGTGAGGCTCTATAGACTAGGGCCAATTCCAGGTAAAACCATGAAGGAGGAGTTCATTTTGAGGGCTCTCACATACCCTTCTTTCATATATCCTTTTTCTTGTACTCCATGGCCCCTGGCATCCCTTGTCCTCTTCCTCCTAGATTTCCAGTGCTTCTCGTCCCCACGATCCCAGGCATTGCAGGATATGCCCAAACTACCATTTCCTTTTCCTTCCCCATGGAAATTCCCATTTGGTCTCTGCATTACCTTCATCTAGCTACTAGGAAAGTGAGAAGAAAAACTAACTCAAACTTAGATGGTAAATAATTTAATATATAAATCATTATCACACTCAGAAACATCTGCATTTTAAGAGATGGCAATGCCCAAAGTAGTGACTCTAACAGTAGAAGCTTAAGTAGGTTAGAACAGATGGAAGGGCAGATATTTTCAGGTAGAAAGGTCTTCCAGGCAACATGGGTTACATCATAGGATTAAATGTTTGGTTTGGTTTGGTTTGGTTTGGTTTGGTTTGGTTGCAGGGCAATGAGGGTTAAGTGACTTGCCCAGAGTCACACAGCTAGTAATTGTTAAGTGTCTGAGGCTGGATTTGAACTCAGGTCCTCCTGAATCCAGGGCCAGTGTTCTATCCACTGTGCCACCTAGCTGCCACCCCAAAGTATTAAAATTTTAAAATTAGAAGATTTAAAACTTAGAAATCATCTGATATAATCCCCTCATTTTACAGATGATAATAATTATAACAATAATATCTAACATTCATATGGTACTTACTATGTACAATGTGCTAAGTGCTTTGCAATTGTTACGTCACAACAACCCTGGGAGGTAAGTGCTATTATTATTTCCATTTTACAGATGAAGAAATGGAGGCAAACAGAAAAGAAAGTCATTTGTCCAAGGTCACATAGGAAGCAGAGTTAGAATATGTGACCATTTGTTTTCCCAGACTCCTAAGTCACTATAGTAAGAAGGCAAAGGTAATATTTACATACTCAGTATGGGAAAGGCTGTCTTTTTCAGTCACACTGGAATAAAGAGGTGGAGATATTAGTAATGGTATCTTCTGATACTTCTATCAGCAGTGATATCATTGAAAAGAAAAGACAATATTTCTGTTATCAAGTGATCACCAAATAATTAAGTATCTGTTCTATATGTACTATTCTAGAAATGAAATTTGCCAGCAGTTTTGTCTCTTAAAGTATAAGTTGTTCATGTTGTGCTTCTGGAAATCTGCTATGTCTCTACTAAAGAAAAAAAAAGAGGGGCAGCTACATGGCTCAGTGGATAGAGCACCAGCACTGGAGTGAGGAGGACTTGAGTTCAAATCCAGTCTCAGACACTTGACACTTACTAGCTGTGTGACCCTGGGCAAGTCACTTAACCCCAATTGCCTCACCAAAAACAAACACACAAAAAAAGTAAAGGATTGCACTATGCGAACTTTAGGGGTGACCTCTGTGTGTGTCTGGTCAAATTAACATAGACTTATTAACCAATTTGTATTTCCTGGTTTCCTTGGTTAGTGGGAAGGATCATTAGTTAGCTAAATAGGATTTAGAGCCAGCAGGGACCTCAGAGACCCTCTAACCCAAACATTTGGCATAGGAGGGAACAGAGACACAGGGAAGTTAGATGATCTGCCCCAGGTCACACATGTTAGACATAGGATTTGAATGCACCAGCTCTGACTCCATAGTCCTTTGCTTGCTCTATGATGCCAGGCTGCCCTCCAGGCTACCAGTGTTAATATGGAGAAATGTGCAGGAGTAATAAGGGTGGAGTAGGAAATGTCTACTGTGCCCTCAGGAGACTTCCTGATTAACTGATAGTGAACATGGGATCGGAAAGACATATTAATGCATTTGAGCTGGAAAGCTCACTTGGGCAAATCCCAAAATTGGTGCCAGGATATTCTGGGAAGAAAGCCTCTCTTCATCTGAGACCAGAAGCCGAATGCTCTGGCATGAGGCTCTTGTTTAGAAAAGATCATAGATCACATTAAGCCTAGAGAACTTTAGTTAGGGATTAGGTTGAATAAGAGATTTGCAGTTTCATGTGCAATCGTCTTTTATTTTAATTCTACTATGTTATGGAAATGCTTGTTTTATTTCATAAATTAAAAACAAAATAAACATATGTACATAGCTTTAACTCTGGGTTATATAAATGTATACATATATATATATATGTATGTATATATATATATGTATATACACACACACACATATATATATATATGCACACATACATATGTAGATCAATATGCACCCAAAAAGGTGTGAGTACCATTTAGTCATGGGTCAGAGATCTATTTAATAGACACTTTTACTTACAGTATCTTAACCCCTGGCTGAGTTCTAAGTTTGTATACTCTTTTTTTCTCTGAGCCAAAAGACATGGGTTCAAATCCCACCTTTAATGCTTGCTTTCTACGTGACCCGGGCCTCGGTTTCCTCATTTGTCAAATCCAAGAGATTGGACTAGATGGGCCTCTGAAGTCCCTTCTAGCTCTAGTCCTATGCTCCCAGGAAGCCTAGGACCAAACTCCTGTGGTGTAAAGGGTGAGTGTCCGGACAGAGAAGAGGAGAAAAAGATGAAGGCTAGTGTTGGAATCAGATGAGGGATCAGGAAGACAAGAAGAGGACAACGAATTCAGATGCAGGTGCACCAGAGCTCTAAAATCATGGAAGCCATGCTGGCTCTGTGCCCAGAAAGATCTGGAACAGACAGTGCCTGGGCTTGGATGGGGAAAGTTTAGAAAATAGTAAAAGGGTGGGGGGGGAGGTAGCTAGATGGCGCAGTGGATAAAGCACTGGACTTGGATTCAGGAGGACCTGAGTTCAAATCCAGCCTCAGACACTTGACACTAGCTGTGTGACCCTGGGCAAGTCACTTAACCCTCACTGCCCTGCAAAAACAAACAAACAAACAACAAAAAAAAGAAAATAGTAAAAGGGGAAAAATCCTAGGGACTGAAGTCAAAGTCCCCTGGAACAGCCTGAGAATAAGACCTGGTGCCCTGCTATTCTGATTTTGAAGGCCATGGCTGAACACGTCACACTGCTCTCCTCCTGACTCAAATCAAAAATGGACCATTTAACTTCAGTTAATGTAACACCTGCAATTCTGTTCCTGGGACTCTGTTTTTGTTGCATCAAGAAGGACCTGGCATGTGCTCATTGTGTGTCAAAAATGTCTGGCCTCCCCTTGTCTACTACAATACTCTGCTCCAAGTTGCCCTTTCTGTATTCTAGAAATGTGTATGTAAAAAGGCATGGCAAATTTTACTGTCAAGGTGGCTTGATTCTGATAGAAAGTCCTTCATAAACCAACTTGTTTCTTTTTTCCCTTCCCTCACCTCTTTCTTATGGAGCATTTCTCTTTTAAACATCTTTTATTGAGCATCATTAACATGTTTGAGCAGAACATAGCCAACTTAAAAAAAAACTACTCAGTGAGTTCTTTATCAAATACAATAGAAGTTCAAAGAAAAAAAAATCAGCAGGGTTTGGATTAGTCAGAGAAAGCTTCACGGGGGTGGGGGGAGAGGGTTTGAGATTGACCTTGAAGGATGGGTAGGATTTATATCAAAAGAGGGGAGGAGAGAGAGCATTTCAAGGAGGAGCAACAGCATGCACAGTGGCAAAAAGGGGGGAATGAGAAGATATGCCTGACAGGAATAGAGGGTTTAAACCTTGGAAGAGTGGCACATAAGGCTGAATATGTAGGGTGGCTACAGATCACAGAAGCGTCTTTGAAAGCTGGATTTGAAATGATTGAGAAGGGCAATCAACTACAGTAAGTATTTCAGCTAATATTAAGTGTTATAATAATAGCTCACATTTACAGGTAGATGAAGCTTACAAAGCACTTTATATATATTATCTAAATCCTTACAACTCTTTGGGGGGCATCCTATTATTATCATTATTTTGTGGATAAGGAACTTGAAGCAAAGAAGCTAGATGGAACAGTCTATAGAGTAAAGGGTCTTGAGTCAAGAAAACCTGAGTTCAAGTTCAGCCTCAGACACTTACTAGCTGTGTGATGCTGAGCAAGTCACTTAACCCTTTTTGCCTCAGTTTCCTTTACTACCTGGCAAAGTATATTGGTGGTGGGAGAAATGAAAAACAAAAAGGTCATTTTAGAAAGTCTACTCCTTTGAGGGCAGAAACCAAATCAAAGATTTCTATATACAGCCCCAGAAAACACACACACACACACACACACACACACACACACACACACACACTGGGATTAAAGTAAATATAATTTAAAGATTGATGATGATGACCATAATGATATACAATCAAACTGGCCTTGCTGAGGAACAGAATACTATGGGGTTAGGATTATTTGTTTTAATTTGTTATAAACATTTTTATTTATATTTTGGGTTCCAAATTTTATCCCTCTTTCCCTCCCTCCCCTCACCCTTCCTTTAGGTGGCAAACAATTAGAAATGGGTTATAAATGTATGATTATATAAATATTACCATATTAGTCATTTTGTACAAGAAAACTTGAATAAAAGAAAAAATGAAAGAAAGTGAAAAATAGCATCCTTCAGTCTGTGTTCCATCAATATCAGTTCTTTCTTTAGAGGTGTATAGTATGTTTCATCAATAGTCCTTTAGGATTGTCTTGGATCATTGTATTGTTGAGAATAGTCAAGTTATTCACAGTTCTTCATCAAACAATATTTCTGTCTCTGTGCACAATGTTCTCTTGGTTCTGCTCACTTCACTATACATCATTTCATATGTGTCTTTCCAGGTGGTTCTGAAGTCATCCTGCTTGTTATTTCCTATAGCACAATAATATTCCATCACCATCATATACCACAGTTTGTTTAGTCATGCCCCAAATGATGGGCATTCCTTTGATTTCCAATTCTTAGACACTACAAAGAGAGCTGCTATAAATATTTTTGTACAAATAGGTCTTTTTCTCTTTTTTGGGATGCCTTTGGGATATAAATCTAGCAGTGGTATTGCTGGATCAAAGGGTATGCATAGTTCTCTAGCCCTTTGGGCATAGTTCCAAATTGCTCTCCAGAATGGTGGGATGTTTTCACAAGAGTATTATGTTTTGAGGGACACCTGAGAAGACATGCCACAAATATGCCTCCTTCTCTTGATGTCCATATCTTTTCCATTAGTAATATGTCCCTATGTGTTCATCCTTTTTTTCTTCCCTACAATACTCTCTTAAAAGGTGAATATATAACCAGGAGTAGTAATGCATACCTATTATTGTCTTAATATGAATGTTCCTATGTTCCCATTGAGAGCCTAGAGAAAGGATGCTGAAAAATGGGCCACTAACCATACATGAGGATCCCTAAAGGCTGACTTAGAAACCACATATTAACATTATCTATGTTCTACTTTTTTTTATTTACTTTGTTAAATATTTCCCAATTGAATTTTAATCTGATTCAGACACACTGGGGAGAATTACATGAGTAACTTTGATCCATCTGCTCTCCACTATGTTGCTTGAATCTTTTGAATTTAATGTTGGTGTGGCCAGAGTATAGAACCATCATCTCCCACACTTTGGACATTATTCTGTTTATGATCCCATTAGGTTTTTTTTGGTTACTATGTCATATTTTTAATTTAGATTGAGCTTTCAGGCCACTAAAACTCCAAAGCCTTTTGCATATAAGCTATTTATTTTTTAATCATGTCTCTCCTTTCCTATATTCACACATTTGATTTTAACCTAATAATAGGAGTTTATATTTATAGCAATAAAATTTCATCTCACTAGATTCATCCCATCATTCTAATATTTTGAGATCTTTGTAGATGCCAATCCCTGCATACAATGTCCTGTCTGTCGCTTTTAGTTCCTGTTATTTTTTAATTTGATAAGCAGGTCATCTATATCTTCTTCCATTGGTAAAAATATTGAAAAACAGAGACAAGGATAGAATTCCACTTGACATCCCCTTCAGAGTGAAGGTTAATTAATTATTTTTTGGTCTAGTCATTCAATCTTTTCTGATTGAAAAAAGTTAGAGGAGTTTATATTTTATCCTAGAGGTAATGGGACATCACTAATACTTACTAAGGGAATAAAATGGTCAGATCTATGCTTAAGAAAAACTACTTTGGCCATTGTATAAATGATGAATTAGACTTAGGAAATACTTGAAGCAGGGAAACTAATTAGGAGGCCACTGAAATAGTGCAGATGATAAGTGAGGAGGACCTAAACTAGAGGCTGTGTAGGGCAAAAGGGTCAAATGTGAGAGACATATGACAGAAACAAAATTTGGTAATTGGTTAGATTAGGGGAAAAAGAGGGAGATTGAGGAATCAAAGCAAATGCCAAGGTTATAAGCGTGATGGTACCTTTGCTGAAAGCAGGGCATTCTGAAAGAGGGATGGGTTGGTGAGGGGGTAGGCACTAAAGAGATCTCTTTGGGACACATTGAGTTTAAGGTTTTTTTTTCCTAAAACATCCAGTTTGAAATATCTAACAGACAGTTGATGATACAGATTAAAGCTCTGAAAAGAGACTATGGCTGAATACATAAATCTGTGAATCATGTGAATAGAATTGATAATTAAACCCATGGGACCTAATGAAGTAGGTTATCAAGAGAAAAATATAGATAAGAATAGTATAAGAAAAGTAAAGATAAGAAGAAGACCCAGAATAGAGGCTTGGGAACACCCAAGCCAAGTTAGTGGTATGATATCAATGATAAACCAGGAAAGGAAACTTGGAAGGAACAGTCAGACTGATGAGGAGATCTAGGCAATAGGTGTTGGTGGTGGTGTAGGTGGTGGTGGTTGTTAAACCCAGAGGAGAGAGTATCCAAATGGAAAGGGTGATCAACATTGTCAAATGCAAAGAGACACGGAGAAGGTGGACACTGAAAAAAGAATATTATGTCAAATATATAAAATATTTCTTTATGTCTTTCAGTAGCCCGAACCTTCCCTACTCATAAGGTTCAGCTATCTAAATTTATCCATTATTTTTCCTAATTCACCTTTGGTTTTCACAGCCATTTAGAGAGTTCTAAAAGTTGGGAAAAGTTGTTTCCATTATTTTTTATTCTCATCCCCATCTCTGCTAAGCCCTAAGTCAAAGACCAAAGGCAAAAATGAAAAGAAAAAAAAATGCAGTTATCTCCAGTTTTTCCATTCCCATTTCAGGAAGAAAAATGAGAAAAATCTCCAAGATAGTTTGATATTTTCTAGTGAGCTTTTAGAATTTTTAAAAAATTGATAATCAATTAGTCAACAAGCATCAATAAAGCATCTACTATGTGCCAGGCACTGTACTAAGTAGTGGGAGTAGAAAGAAGAGCAAAAAACAATCGTTTCTCCAAAGGAACTCACAGTCTAATGGAGGAGACAACATGTGAATAACTAGGTACAAATAAGATATATACCATAAACATTCTTCTGTGAACACTTAGGTCTACAGAAGTTTCATGAATTCAAGGGTCTCTCTCCAGGAATCTCTGCGGGTGTGCCTCTATGGATATGCCTCTATGTCTGTGTGTGTGTATTCCTGATTTCAGTCTGTTTGTGCATACTTCCCACTTGCTTGGGTGTCTTCTGTTATGTGTGTGTGTGTGTGTGTATACACATCTCTGCAGTCCCTGACTCTTTTTAAGGACCAAACCCTAGAGTCTTCTAAGGCAAAATTTTTAAACTGTGGGTTGCAACCCCATATGTTGGAGCCATGAAAATTTTGGCAACAGTGAAAGGTTCTGTGTGTGTGTGTGTATACATACATGTATATATATATACATATATACATATATATACATATATACATATATATATATATAATACCCAGGGGTCACATAAAAATTTTCCCAAGTGAAAAAGGGTCAAGAGTGTAAAAACTTAAGAAGCCCTGTTCTAAAGTATGTGAATTCATTTTTCTTGAAGTGTAACGATTATACCTTGAAGCAGTGAACTTGCCTTCCATAGAACAAAGTTAGTGGAGAAATGAAGACTTAGGACAAGGAGAATTCTCTCCTTAGTTAGTAATTCACATGTTGCCTTCAGGAGACAACAGAGGGTGGAGAGGGGGATTACCAATCTTCTATTGCCTTCCTGACTATACAAAATGTCAACATTGAAATATATTTTTCTAAGGAGAATTTTTCAGCGTTATTCATAGCTGCTGATGGTCTTTTTCAATATTTAAGAGTTCTCTTTTGTACCTACTTCAAGCATCATGATGAAGTACCAAATACATAGGTTCTCATATTGGCTTTAAATAGATATCTAACTGGTCCCAAGTAGCCAAAAAAAAAAAAAAGAAGAAGAAGAATCAAGATTTAAAGTGAATTTGTGAATGAGTTTGAGCTATAATTCATAGGCAAATCATAAAGGAAATATACTCTGGGACTCTAAACACCATCTCTCATACAGATTTGTACTGTGGAATGCCAAGGATTTGGAATATCCTCCCTGACCCTGTTCTTTCATTTTATCCTCAGTATGATGTTCCATGTTGTTAAGCACAAGATGTTCAGCTTTATTGACTTGCAAATTGCCTGTTGTTTCTTATTGAAGTTAAATGCAGTACTGGGATACCTAAGAAACTTTCAGAGAATGACTGCCAATTGGAAATGCCCACTCTTCATCCACAAAGAAGAGAGAGTAAGAAGAAATAACCATTGCTAAGGCACAAGATGATAATTACTGCTATCTGTTTAAAATGCTACAGAGATTCAAAATCACTTTAAAAACCAAAGTTCTGATGATTCAATGTTAAATAAAACTTTTAAATGGAAAAAATAAAGATTTTTTTCAAATGTTGAGTTAAAATGGACTTTGGGGTAACATCAAATCATTTTAATTCAGCAATTGGGAAACTGTCCATCCTCAGCTATTTGTTTCCTCCTTCTTAGTGCAAGGTTGGAAGGCCAAGCATAGCCAGATGCTGTTGTTCCCCAGTGGGAGCTGGGGAGTAAATAGTCTGAATGGCCTTCAGGACTGAGTGAGATAAGGGATGAATTGATGCCACTGAAAGGCATTGGTTCTTTCTTCTCCCGTTTCCTGACCACAGTGTCAGATCTATGAAAATAGATCTGAGGCACACCTAGAACAAAATTATTGGTACTTTGGTAAATGTAAACAAGACAAATTCAATCAGGTAAAAGTCCAGTCCCCAAAATGGAGTTTGCCCTTCATCCAGGGTGCTTTGTTGGTACTCAATAAATATTAAATCAAGTTCACCAGACTGAGGGTCAATTGAATCTTAGGCAAAACTCATTTCAAAAGCTCAGGCTATCTACAAAGGACCTCTGCTTCTAGACCCTAAATTCTAATTTTAAAGTCCCTAGCAGGAGTGCTTTAATACATTATGCCCGCAACAAGTCTACATAGGGAGAGATGCTATATGTGAAGTAACTAAGGATGAAACCTTGTAATAAACAAAGGATGAATGTCAACACCTCACCCCATCCCTGGAAGCAAATACAGAATGTAGACTGAAGAGCCATGGAACAATCTGAATTTTTAATAGACCCAATAAAATGATCATCTTCTTAATGAGTTGCTACACTCTTTAGTGGAAAAAATACTTTAATAGGTAAAGAAAGAGAAGCAGTGTGATTAATGGGTGGAATGCTGGACTTAGAGTCAGGTAGAACTGGGTACAAATCCTATCTCAAGCACTTAATAACTATGTGACACTGGGTCAATCACTTAACTTCTTTTTGCCTCAGTTTCCTCATCTGTTAAATGCCAGGAGTGGACTTGATGTCCTTCAAGCTCTAAGAGACTATAAAAGCCCAAAGCCACAGACATTGGATAAATTAATAACTAAAGAGCAATTCATAGCCAAACACTTGATCATATTGGGAACATGCTATCTCTAGAGAAACCTAGATCATGGCTTCTTAAACTCCACTCTTGATCCCTTTTCACAGGACCCCAGGTATATAGATACATAAAATAGGTATACAAATCAAAAATTTACTGCCAAATTTTTTATGACCCCCACATTCAGTTATGCAACCCCACATGGAGTCAGGACACAAAAGAAGCTTTGATCTAGATTTTACTTCACTCAGATGATCACTGAAAAGTGAATATGTGCATTACCCAAAAAAATGGTCCTTCATACTTTGAAGCTGCCTTTGGGGAGTGCAGCATGCTGCTGAATGGAGTGGGACTCTTAAGCAGCAGTTGAGGGGAAACTCTGAAGTACTTTACTGAATTTAATTTAACTGATACAAGACCCATGTATTTGTTCTGGCCAAAGTTGTCCTGAGATGCCTGATACAGGCCCAGTCCCTGAAGTCAACATGCCAAGTCAATAAACATTTAGTCAGGACTTACTATGTGGCAGGCATTGTCCTAAGCCCTGTGAATACATGTGCAAACAGAAACATAGTCCCAGCCTTCAAAGATCTTATATTCTAATGGGGGAGGGGGGAGATCTATGAAGTCCCTAATGGGTGAAAAAAAGTTCCTTTAAAAAAACTGATCAATTCTGAGCCCTGAAAATTTCAACTGCATAGCAATGGGGGGATAGGGGGTGTTGAATTAGGATCACTTAGAATCCCCTCATATGAAATAGAAGATTAATATCACCCAGGATCTCTAGGTGCCAAGCTTCTGGTATGAAGAGAGAACCTTTCTCAAGCATCAGTCACATATAGTAGATGGCTAAGAAATGTTTGTTGCATTGATTGAATTGAATTTTTTAAGTGAAATACTTTTAAATTAGTTTGAATATCATACATTTAAGCTGAAAAAAATGTACTTAATTGTCCTATTATTTTGTTTGCAAGTTTTGTTAACAGTTTATTTGCAAGCTAACATTTTATTTTTAAGGAGAAAATCAGCAATTTTAATTTTGCCTTCCCATTGACTTTACTTATTTATTTCTTTGTTTGTTTGTTTATTTATTTATTTATTTTTGCAGGGGAATGGGGGTTAAGTGACTTGCCCAGGGTCACACAGCTAGTAAGTGTCAAGCTCCACCTAGCACCCCCCTCCATTGACTTTAATCCTAGGAAGAAGCTATGATTAGGTAGCTAGATGGAACAGTAGCTAAGGTGCTAGACCTAAAATCAGGAAGATTCATCTTCCTGAGTTCAAATTTGGCCTCTGCCACTTGCCCAAGGGAGCACAAGTAGTAAGCACCAAAGATGAAATTTGAATTCAGGTCCTACAACTACAGAGCTAGCATTCCTTCTACTATGACATAAAAACTTTCTATTGGACACACTCTTGGTAATGAAAACTCCTTTGTGCTACATAGATAGAGAAAACAAATGATTTGAGTCTTAGAAATGAATTTTATATCTAGCATATCTGCAGCCTGAAATTGAAACAGTAAAATAATCCAAACAGTTCTTAATAAAATTGTCTTCCTAGAAGAATAATTATAATAGATTGAGAGATAGCTTCTCCTTTTCATACCTCCTTGATCCCCAACTAATTAAACTCATTTAGGTATTGTTACTTTTAGTGTCTTCAAAAACTAGTTAAATGAAAACATTAGCAACCACTAGCAGTTCCTTTTTTATTCTTATAACAACAACAGCACTCCACCCAGAAGGCAATTAAATGATAAGACTAATTGGCATTTATATAATACTTCATGTAAAAATATTGCTTTATCTTAACAACTAATCGATAATAACCACAGTGTTCCTCTCAATTAGACCTGTGTTCTCCATTTATAGAGAAGAGAACTGAGGCCGAGGCTAGGCAATTAGATATGTATGAGGAAAGCATGGAAGAAAGCAATGTGAAATCTTAGCAATTTTTTGTTATACTTGCTTAGCTATATTCTTCTCCAGGTTATTTCCCTGATAAAGAAACTGAGACAAACAGGGCTAAGTGACTTGCCCATGGTCATACAGCCCAAATGAGGTTTCTTTTTTTTTTCTTATCATAAAAGTATTTTATTATTTTCCAATTACATGTAAAGGTAGTTTTCAACATTTGTTTGCATAAGAGTTTTAGTTCCGAATTTTTCTCCCTGCATCCCTAAGTCCCCCCTCCCCAAGACAGAAAGCAATCTGATATAGGTTATATGTTTACAATCATGTTAAACATATTTCTTCATTAGTCATATTGTGAAAGAAGAATCAGAACACAAGGGAAAACCCCCCAAAAGAAAAAGAAAACAGCCAAAAAGTAGAAACAGTATGGTTCAACCTGCATTCAGAATTCACAGTTCTTTTTTTCTGGATGTGGAGAACATTTTCTATCATGAGTTCTTTGAAACTGTCTTGGATCATTGCACTTCTGAGACAAGCCAAGTCTATCACAGTTGATCATCACACAGTGTTGCTGTTACTGTGTACATTGTTCTACTGGTTCTGCTCACTTCACTCAGCATCAGTTCATGTAAGTTCAAGTGAGTTTACATTAGCAAGTATGCCTCTATATAGAAAGGCATGATGTCATAGTAGGCAAAAGGCTGGCTCTGCAGTCAGAGGACCTGAATTCAAATCGTATCTCTGGTGCTATCTATCACTTAATTAGACCTGTGTTCCTAGTTTTCCTTGTGTCCTAGTTTCCTTATCTAGACCAGATGACCTTGGGATTTCTTCTATCTCTAGATTTATGGTCTTATTTGATATCTAAAGTCCCTTCAAGCTCTAAATCTAAAACAATACGTTAATGCATCCTTGAAAATAGTTTCCCAACTCTGAGATATTGCTTCATACCTATCAGAGTGGCAAATATAACAAAAAGGCAAATATTGGATGTTGGAAAGCTGGGATGCTAATCCACTGTTGGTGGAGTTGTGAAAAGATACAACCATTCTGGAGAGAACTTTGGAACTATGCCAGGGCTATAGAACTGTGTATACCCTTTCATCCAGCAATACCACTGCTAGGTTTATATTCTAAGGACATCCCCAAAAAGAAAAAAAAAGACCTATTTGTACAAAAATATTTATAGCAGCTCTTTTTGTGGTGGCTAAAAATAGAAAATCCAAGGAATACCCATAGATAGGGGAATAGCTAAACAAGCTATGGTATATGATAGTGATGGAATATTATTGTGCTATAAGAAATGACAAGCAGGATGATTTCAGAAAGGCCTGAAAACACTTGTATGAACTGATGTATAGTGAAGTGAGCAGAACCAAGAGAACATTGTGCACAGAGACAGAGATATTGTTTAATGAAGAATTGTGAATGACAGCTATTCTAAGCAATACAATGATCCAAGGCAATCCATAAGGACTATTGATGAAACATACTATCCACCTCCAAAGAAAGAACTGCTTTTGATTGAACAGAGGCTGAAGCATGCCATTTTTCACTTTCATTTTTTTCTTTATTCGAGTTTTCTTGTACAAAATGACTAAAATGGTAATGTTTTACATAATGGTTCATGTATTGCTTACTGCCTCAGGAAGGGCAAGGGGAGGAAGGGAAAGAGGAATAAAATCTGGAACTCAAAACTATAAATAAACATGTTTATTATTTTAAAAATGAATAAAATGCATAAAATAAAAAAAGAAAGAAAATAGTTTCCAAAAGTTATTAGGGCCTCCATATTTTTATTGGTTCTGCCTGACATTTGCTAAGACATTTCATCCTCTATCCATGCCCACTTTCTTTCTCCTTCCCCTATCACTAGGATAACAGAAAATACAAATCAATATTTCCTCCAAAAAAGATGCATTTTAATCTTCCTTCATGAATTTATTATTATTATTATTGTTCTACTGACAGTGCAACAGTGTCTTACAAATTAGAGATATTCAATGATTATTTGTTTTATTGAACTAGATCTCCTTGGGCCACCTCTAATTTCCTTGATGATTTAGGTACTCAGAAAATAATAGCCCACATTTATATCATATTTTATGGTTTGAAGAAAAGTTTGACATAGACTCTATCCTTATTCTATCCCCGTCTCTATCACTGTATCAATCCCATGAGACAGCAGTACTAGTACATGGTACAGATAAGGAAACTGAGGCCCCAGGAGCCTAACATTATACAACTAGTCAGTTGGAGAGAGAGAATTCAACCCCAGGTTGTCCAACTCCAAAACTAGTGTTCTTTCTACCACACCACATCCTACCATACACACACAGAGCAGTATTTATTTTTTCACTGTGCTAAAGCAAGTCATTCAAATTCACAGGGAGTTCTAATTCATTTCATTCTACAGTGGCAGGGAAGTAGCTTAAATAAATACTTCTCACTTAAAGTTCATGTGTTCAGGTGCTTTTTGAGGGTCAGAAAATAGGAAGATTCATGAAGAATAAATGCTGGCACAGTTGGAATACCAATTCTAATATTCAAGGATACTTAATAATGTATTCCAGCATTTCATAACCTCTAGAATCAAGATGTTCTCCCTAATTTGTAACCTAAATCCTTCTGTTACGGGTTAACCCTCTTGTCCTTTCCTTAATTGAAATGGAAAATAGCTACTCATTAATACTCAATATCTCCTCATATTCATGAATACTATTAAGTCCTAGAGCATATTTTTTTTTCTCTTTTTGAAAGTGAAAAGGTCTGTATTCCTTCTAGCTTTCCCTCAAAAGGGCTATTTTCCCATACCTTTAATGGTTTGGGCCTTATATGAACTCACTTCACATTCTCTAAATTTAACTTGGGTTACAGAATCTGAAAGTGAACAGAGTGCCTTAAGCACAGCCTAAGAATGCTGAGAGTCCTTGAAGACTTTCCTGCATTCCTGTATAGAGGACTGACATTTAGGGCTAGACAAATATGAGTGTACACATGCATTAGGCACATATATTTATACAATCTCCTTCATGTGCATATGCATATATTCATACATGTGTGCTTGTGTGTATACACCTATTTTGCATGTACATACATATTTGTGTTATATTTATGTGTATACATGTGCTTGTATATGCACATATGCATAGTATGTGCATGTATATATGTGTTATGTGTCTGTGTATGTATGCATAGGCATACATAAAGAGAGCCAATCTTGGAATCCAGAAGGCCTAGATCAAGTCCTACCTCTGATATAATTTGGTTGTGTGACCACACTTGTGTAAGTCATTTAACATCTAAAATCCATTGTCAGTTTTCAAAGTCTAGAAGTTGCAGAACAACTGCTGATATCCATTTGTAGAAGTTTCCTCACCAGGAGACCTTTACATGAATGAAATCACAGGTTCTAACACATGCATGCATACGTGCATGTATACACGTGTGAAATTATCTAAATTCTATAACATGCACATATGTATAATGAGTGTTTTCGTGTATGTATCCTCTAGCAAAGACCTTAAGCTGATGCAGTCATTATAGTGTGGAGCTGACACAGGTTCTTGAAAGATATATCAATAAATCAGTATCTCTGACAAGCCCTACCACTCTGGAAAGACTTGAAGTTATAGAAGTGGTGAAGGACTTACACATCTTCAATCTAAAAATTAGGTTAGCTCAATTTGAAGATGCTCACCAGAACTGAGTTCAAATCCTGCCCTAGACTTTTACTAGCTATTTGGCTCTGGGCAAGTCCTTTAACATCTCTCAGCCTCAGTTTCATCATGAATTAAATAGGGATCAAAATGGCAACATCTCACCTCATTATAAGGATTATATTGTGCACGTACCGTGTTTTTGCAAAACTCAAATCATTATATAACTGCAAGCTATTGTGACTACTACCAGAGGGTTGGCCAGAAAGCAAGGATATTTTGGGGCATTAATGAAGACCACGTACTTGGACAGAAAAAGAATTTCATTTGCACCATGGGGAGTAGCCACAATTATGAAATTGTAGGATCTTAAAAACAATTGATGTGTATGTGTGTATATATGTTGAATTAATCAGTCAGTGAATATATATGTCTATGTATTACTCAAGGCCTCACTTCCAGTTTTGCTTCTTGGTTTTACTCCTATCTTGTAAAGCAACACAAAATAAATGAACTTTTCTTTTTTGATATGAGTTCTTATAATAGCTAAAGATATTAATTATATCTCCCATTCAGTCATCAGTACTATAATGTGCATCATATAAGCACATGTAAATGTGTGTACAATAAATCCACATGTCTACAAATATGTGAGAGTGTTTATGTGTATGATATTGTATATATATGTGTGTGCGTGTGTGTGTGCGTGTGTGTGTGTGTGTGTGTGTGTGTGTGTGTGTGTGTGTGTGTACAATGGTAATATGAATATATGGATCACCTGGATTTGATGGAAGTATCTTATTATCCAAGGGGAGTTTTATGAAACCCTAGATTAATAGGAGCAAAATGTCCTTCAACTGAACTCCAAACTGAACCCAGATAGCTAGCAGATAAAAGGCCCTACCTAGTGACTTCTTTTCCCTCAGGATAGTAAACTCTATCTTATGATAACATCTGAGCATCCTCATCCTTGCCAAACCCTTTTTTGGAATCCTCTAGTCTTAACATGATGCTTCTGTATTTCCTCCATACTTGTTATAACTGAAATAATTAAACTACTTTTTGCTTCTGGGTTGATTTCTGTATCATACTTTTAAAACTGACAACGCCCTGTAATCAGTGGACTAAAACCCTATATACCCTCAGAAATGGGAAGTCCTCCGAGCTTCTCTCTTAGGAGGGAAGTCTTCGCATGATCATGTTGTTATCTTTCTTCTCAAGACAATAAAATATTAAACTGATATTATTTTTTTTCTGTCTGTCTCTGATCTGTTTTCATAGGAGGACAGGTATGCTTTTTCTGTCTGTCTCTGATTTGTAGGAGAAATTAAACATTATTTCTCTGATCTGTTTGTAGGAGACAGGCAGATACAAAAGCTATATTTTAATATTTGAAAACATATACATATGTGTATATTTGTATTAACATCCCTATGTGTATATGTTTGTATACTATAAAGTAAAAAGCCTGACTCATAAGGCATTCCAAAATAGAAATTCTAATATTTTGAGAAACAGATTCATTGTGGTGATAGGCATATAGCAAGCAAGGTACTGTCAGGAGTTTATGCAGCAGACATTTATTGAGCACCTATTCTGTGCAAAACC
The DNA here is from genome assembly GCF_019393635.1 of Dromiciops gliroides. Taxonomy (NCBI): domain Eukaryota; kingdom Metazoa; phylum Chordata; class Mammalia; order Microbiotheria; family Microbiotheriidae; genus Dromiciops; species Dromiciops gliroides. The sequence goes on along the minus strand of NC_057863.1, from coordinate 106,168,845 downwards.
ATATTGGAATAGAGTAAAATAAAATTAGAATTATTAGATGTAGTTTTAAGGAATAGTAAATGCTGTAGTAAATTTCACATCATGTGGAAAGATCTAAATTTTGAAAAGGTATGGAAGAATGGTAAACAGGATTGCAGACCTAGAACTGCAGAAATCCACTCGTCAGATACTCCCACTGTCAAAGCCAGTGAAATCCAGCAGGATTGCCAAGATCCTGTCCTCTGAAAACTTTAAAGTGAATTGTTGCTGGTTTTGCTATTGCTGCTACTCCTACTGCTGCTGCTGCTGCTGTTGTCTTAGGCATTTGCCTACTGTGCTTGCCCAGACTTGTTTCTCTCCTGTAGCAACTAATCCAAAAGTCGTGCTGCTTTTTTTTTTTTTGGGGGGGGGGGTGCGGGGGGGGGGGGAGATGCACTTAGACACATAAAAGAAAACAAACTATAATTATAATGGACTAGGTTGTGCCCTGGGGTGTATAATAGGTAACATAAGAGGAGAAAGGAGTCAGATTCTAGGAAGTCTTAAAAAAGAAAAACTATTGGGGATATAAGTCAGGGCAATATTCTTTATCTCCGTGACCATTCCAAGCCAAGCAGACAATAGAATTGGATTGCTAAATCAAAGAAAATCTCATTTTCTATCCACACAAAATGTATTAATGCCATTCCTACTTTCTATGACACTGGTCTCCAAATTGGGATGGGCACATTTGAAGAGGTATGCAAGATCCAACATTCATTTCCTAGCACAAGCTCTTTGTCTATGACATTATTAAGTAAAAAACAATGTGATTGGGGCAGCCAGGTGTCACAGTGAATAAAGTACCGGCCCTGGATTCAGGAATACCTGAGTTCAAATTCGGCCTCAGACACTTGACACTTATAGCTGTGTGACCTTGGGCAAGTCACTTATCCCTCATTGCCCTGCAAAAACAAACAAACAAACAAACAAAAAAACCCAATATGATCCAATCAGATCAGACAAAGGGTTGGCCAAAAAACTGAATATTATCAAGATTATTTGAAGTGTAGATTTATTCCTACTTTCATTAACAATGGCTGTCACCTTAGGTACATATTGTACCTAGACATATTAGTTACTGGTATTATAAAGCCATCACAATAAGTATTTTAAAACTAAGGTTGTTCTGCCAAAAATGATGTCATCTACAAAAAAATCTCGTATCCGAACACTTAAACTTTGAAACAGAGGTTTGTTTTGTTTCGTTTTTAACATATTTCAAGTCTTCTGAATAAAAAGTTTCTCTGGAAACTGAGCTCATTTTTTAAAATGCAGCATCTGATGAGTTTGCAAGAGCAACTGATCAACAACATGGAAGTTGTCAAGAAAAAAATTCAACGAAAATCTTTGCATAATTGGTGAAGAAAGATGAAAAATGAGTATCACATTTTAGTAAAAAAAGAGTCAAGGTTGATGTACTTCTTCCATTTGGACATAGGCATCTTTATGAGCTATTTTTTCCCATCTATAATGACTAGTAAAACCAACTATCAAAACAAACTGAACTTTGAACCTCTAAATCACTATATCTCAAAATATAAAAATTTAATCAGTAGATTAAGAGATATTTTAATATGGCATTCAAAGGAAATGATGCTATGATAAATGTCACAACAATTTCTAAGTTTTTCATTATTTTCATTTTGGCCTCATTAATTGGGATTATATAAGTGCAATATTATTTATTGTGTCGAAAACTAAAATGAGATAGAAATCGGGTTTTGATGTGACTCTAATTAGAACTATTCTAACATTTAGGTAAGGAATTTCTATGGCAATATGATAAACTGTTATTGATAGGAAAATTGAAAAATAGGGAAATCTCTACCTATGCAGAGATAGTACACGTTAAATTTGTTCACTGTGGTAGCATAGTGGATTCATCCACCAGGTACTATTAAAATGGTATATGTGCATATATAGTAGGTATTCTATTTAAATAATTCAGATGATTTGTTCTATAACTCATAGAAAGAATGAATTATAGACTTATAAATTGTTCTAGGATCTAGCAGTGATAGAGGCTCAAGGTCTATATTTTGATGATTTGTCAAAGATTTTGAGGAATGAGTGATGGAAAACATCATGAAGGTGGATTTAGGAAGAGGGATTTCAAGCAATATTTGTGGACAAGTTCCCAGAATCATAGAATTTGAGAGTCAGAATGGACCTCAGCAGCTATCCAATTCAACCCAAAAAGAATCCCCATTGTACTATACCTGAAAAGTGGTCATACAGCCTTAATAGTATTTTATTTATAATCTTAATAGTATTTTAACACACACAATTTTCAATATTTGTTTTTATAAGATGTTGAGTTCCAGATTCTTCTCCCTACCTACTTTAAATCTCTCCTCTCCAAGACAGAAAGCAGGGGGCAGCTAGATGGCACAGTGGTTAAAGCACTGGCTCTGGATTCAGGAGTACCTGAGTTCAAATCTGGCCTCAGACACTTACTAGCTGTGTGACCCTGGGCAAGTCACTTAACCCCTATTGCCTGCAAAAAAAAAAATGAAATGAAATAAAAATAAGACAGAAAGCAATCTGATATGTTATATATGTATAATCACATTAAAGATATTTCCACATTAGTCATGTTGTGAAAGAAAAATCAGAACAAAAGGGAAAAACTTCAAAAAAGAAGAAAAAAAGTAGAAATAGTATGGTTCAATCTTCATTCAGATTCCACAGTTCTCTTTACTGGATGTGGAAAGCATTTTCCATCAAGACTCCTTTGGAATTGTCTTGGATCATTGTACTACTGAGAAGAACTAAGTCTCACAGTTGATCTTTACACAATGTTTTTACTGTGTAAACTGTTCTCCAGGTTTTGCTAACTTCACTAAGCATCGGTCCACTTAAGTCTTTCCAGGTTTGTCTGAAATCTGTCTGCTCATCATTTCTTATAGCATAATAGTATTCCATTATATCCATATACCACAACTTGTTCAGCCATTCCCCAACTGATGAGCATTCCCTCAAATTCCAATTCTTTGCCAACACAAAGAGAGCTGCCATAAATATTTTATATGTGGGTCCTTTTCCCTTTTTATGATCTCTTTGGGATACAAACCTAGTAGTGGTATTACTGGGTCAAAGGGTATGCACAACCCTATAGTCCTTTGGGTATAGTTCCAAATTGCTCTTCAGAATGGTTGGATCAGTT